>NC_143025.1:74175000-74902500 GCF_057628025.1 Oncorhynchus mykiss | reverse complement strand
ATTCATACCCCTTGGCTTATTCCAAATTGTCTCATGTTAAGCCTGAATTCAACATTTATCAACATTTATCCCGTAATGACAAAGTGAAAAAAAAGTTTTTGCAAATGTTTGAAATATCTAATTTACATAAACATTCACATCCGTAAGTTATTATATATTAGAATCAGTCTCTAAGAACTATGCAAACCTGGATTGTACAATATTTGTGCATAAATCTTTTCGAGCTCTGTCAAGTTGCCATGGTTTTTAAAACTGATTTAAGTCAAAACTGTAACTCAGCCACTCAAGAATATTCAATGTCGTCTTGGTAAGCAATGCCAGTGTATATTTGGCCTTGTGTTTTAGGTTATTGCCCTGTTGAAATAATGTATTAATGAATTTGTCTCCCAGTGTCTGTTGGAAAGCAGACAACCAGGTTTTCCTCTAGGATTTTTACTTTTATTTTTTATTTTTGCATTTATTGAATATTCGAAACATACAATATACTTGCAGTGAAGTGAACAACTACATCATACCAGTCATCCAACAGATTCCCATTCAGAGCGACACACAGCAGCATCCAGGGTCAATGCCCTGCTCAAGGGCATGTTGACCGATCTACCACCAGGCCGAAAAACGTGAACCCGTACTCTCCAAGATCCCCCCCAAAGTTCCCCAATAGCTGTCCCTCAACCATTAGAGACCCCTCCCACAGGAAGAAAAATAAAAAATACAATGAATTCCATTCCCCACCCCCAAGAACCCCCCAATTTTTTTTTTTTTTTTTACCTTTATTTAACTAGGCAAGTCAGTTAAGAACAAATTCTTATTTTCAATGATGGCCTAGGAACAGTGGGTTAACTGCCTGTTCAGGGGCAGAACGACAGATTTGTACCATGTCAGCTCGGGGGTTTAAACTTGCAACCTTCCGGTTACTAGTCCAACGCTCTAACCACTATGCTACCCTGCCACCCCAATGCACCAACAACCAAGAGAATGAACTAAAGAGAAAAAAGGAAAAGACAGAAGAAAACAGCAAACAACAATGCAATAAAATAATAAAACAAAATAATACATTTAAAACAAAGGACATCAAGGACAACTAAAATCATAACAGTAATGCCAACTGTTTATGTTTGTGTGCATGTTTGGCACTATTACATGTATGTGTGTGATCTTGTATGTGTTCATTTGAATGAGAGTGTGTGTATATGCATGTGTACAAACACCTGCACGGCATCAGCCTCAGGCAAACCGGCATTAGTTGTAAAAACACTGCCGCTTAGTGTCATTCAAATGTACTTTTTATTATGTCTTATTTAGACACATAAAAAAAACGTTTATCTTTGACCATCATTCTATCTCTCACACAGCAACTCCACTCCCACTTGTCTCCAATTCCAAATACCAACCCTCAGCTTCCCTCAGCCCATCCCATCTATCTCTGCTGGCCACCCTCAGCTTCCCTCAGCCCATCCCATCTATCTCTGCTGGCCACTCTCAGCTTCCCTCAGCCCATCCCATCTATCTCTGCTGGCCACCCTCAGCTTCCCTCAGCCCATCCCATCTATCTCTGCTGGCCACCCTCAGCTTCCCTCAGCCCATCCCGTCTATCTCTGCTGGCCACCCTCAGCTTCCCTCAGCCCATCCCATCTATCTCTGCTGGCCACCCTCAGCTTCCCTCAGCCCATCCCGTCTATCTCTGCTGGCCACCCTCAGCTTCCCTCAGCCCATCCCATCTATCTCTGCTGGCCACCCACTTCGTGTTTCTACGCAACACACATCTTTCAACTATAATGTGATGTTTAACGCACAATTTCAATCTATCTAATCAAGTAGAATCCACAGATTGCGAGTTGAAGATAAATAATTTTACTAAGAGTATTAGTATATTAGTAATTGACTGACCCGGCCTCTCCAGATCTCCTAACAGTACTATTTCTAGGGTAAATTTTAGATCAATGCTATGCATTTTCAACCATTCCTGAACCTGAGACCAGAAACAGGCTACCTGTGGGCAACACCAAAATAAATGATCTATTGATTCTGTATCCTCACAACAAAATCTGCAGAGCTTCGATGATTTTATGCCCCAAATATTCAACATTTGGTTGGTGGAAGAATATTATATAATAATTTTAGCTGAAAAGCACGAAGTCTTGAATCTTGTGTTGTTTTATATATCAACTCATACACTCTGTACCATGGAATCGGTACATCAAAAATCTCTTCCCAACTATTTTGCAATCTGTATGGCACAGTTGTCAACATCCTGGTCCTCAAATGAAACTGGTATACTTTCCTATTCATGCTATTTTTATTCCTCCACCAGTTTTGATCCTTTATATTGGGTAGACAAACCAGTTCCCTACCTCCTCCCGCTGCCACCTGCCTCCTCCATTTTTGGGGTAATGCTGTAATCAATTGGTTGTACTCTTGGATTGAGCAGACCTTCCTGTACAATTCTGATAACTCCATGAAGGACATAACTAACTCTACCATGCCAATTTACAATATCATTTAAGAACAAAATACCCTTTTCAAACATCTTTCCCATAAATACAGGTATTTTATCAACCTGCACATTTGAGTTCAGCCATAATATTTGTTCTATCTTTTCAGGGGGATGAAATTGAAATTGTAGCCAGCTCTGCAATGCTTGCTTGAAAAAGAGAGATACTTTGAAAAAAGTATAATTTTCAATTAATCGAAAAAAACACATGGCTTTACCGGTTGTCTTGGATGGAAGAAGGAAAGGACCAAGATAAATCAAAATGTTTTTTGCTCATATGATTTAAAAAATGAATCATCAGGAGTATGCAGCGCCATAAGTAAGTGAGTAAACTGTGAGATATGACTAAGGAGTTAATCAGGGTAATTTTTCCATAAATAGACAGGTATTTTCCTCTCAATGGTTGCAGGATCTTGTCTATTTTTATAAGTTTTCTATTGAAATTCATTGTGGAGAGCCTATTTATATATTTTGTGATATGAATACCGAGTAGGTCTACTTCACTATCAGCCCATTATATAGGTAAACTGCAGGGTAATGTAAAAGTTGTATTTTTTAAGGATCCAATTGTCACGAGAATTTTCAATCCCAAAGATAAATAATAACCGTCCATAAGCTTTGACCCATCCCCGAGGTTTGTAAGACCCTGGGTTTAATAATAATTAGGCAAAGACTCAGCGTCTGCAATAGGTTTGTACAGTTTATTCACGAGAATGCTCTCAAGTCCATAATACAAAGACATCCATTTTATAACTCACTCCCTATTTACCCACATACCTTCACACAAACAGTAGACATCCTACGCACATACATACACACGAACAGTAGGTGAGTTCTCACCACTGTTTATCACTACCAAGCCGACAGTTCCATTCCCCGAGATTAGAGGAAACTTGAAAAGGTCCTATCATAAGTTTCTCAGAGTTCTAGCCAGGTCGGGTCAAACACAGTTGAATTGTTCTCTGTATTTTCTCAGACACACACACACACACACACACACACACACACACACACACACACACACACACACACACACACACACACACACACACACACACATTTCTCTCCCTCACAGCACTCTTCTGAACCTTGTTGGACTTACATTTAGTACTTTAATTATTCCTTATACATGCTACATAAACTAATAATCACTAATAAGTTACGTTTCAGGGTGGGATTCTTTAATCATTACCTTTAAGCATATAATTCCCTTATCACCAATACGTAATATTGTACACTTATCATAATTAGGTTTGAGTCCAGAGAGTACAGAAAAGTTATCTAGATCTTCAACGAGATCATTGAATGAGACTTAACATCTTCAATGAGACTTAATATGAAACTTGAGTCATCGGCACACATGGACACCTTTGTTTTTAAGCCTTGGATTGCTAATCCTCTAATGTTGTTTTTGGATCCGATTTTAACTTTTTATGGCTGCAGGGGCAGTATTGAGTGTTTTGGATGAAAAGGTGCCCATTGTAAACGGCCAGCTCCTCAGTCGCAGTTGTTAATATATGCTAATAATATTATTATTAGTATTGGATAGAAAACACTCTAAAGTTTCCAAAAATGTCAAAATATTGTCTGTGAGTATAACAGAACTGATATTGCAGGCGAAACTCTGAGGAAAATCAACACAGGAAGTGGCTTCTATTTTGAAAACTCCATGTTCCATAGCCTCCCTTTGCTGGGATAAAGGGATATGAACCAGATTTTCCTATCGCTTCCTCAAGGTGTCAACAGTCTTCAGACATAGTTTCAGGCTTTTATTTTGAAAAATGAGCCAGAACAATAACATTGCGTCAAGTGGTCACATGAGTTTTGCTCGCGCAACAGACTTTGGATAGGTATTGCTTTTCCCTCTCCTACTGTGAAAGACATTTGCGGTTGATATATTATTGATTATATATATATAGGCTACCTTCTCACTCTATCATTTAGGTTAGTATTGTGGAGTAATTACAATGTTGTTGATCCATCCTCAGTTTTCTCCTATCACAGCCATTAAACTATGTAACTGTTTTAAAGTCATCATTGGCCTCGTGGGGAAATCCCTGAGTGGTTTCATTCCTCTACGGCCACTGAGTTAGGAAGGACACCTGTATATTTGTAGTGACTTGGTGTATTGATACACAATCATGTAATTAAAAACTTCACCATGCTCAAAGGGATATTCAATGTCTGATTTTTAATTTTTTACCCATCTTCCAGTAGGTGTCCTTCTTTGTGAGGGACTGGATAACCTCCCAGGTCTTTGTGGTTGAATCTGTGTTTGAAATTCACTGCTTGACTAAGGGATAATTGTATGTGTGGGGTATAGAGATGAGGTTGTCATTCAAAAATCATGTTAAACACAATTATTACACACAGAAAGAGTTCATGCAATGTATTATGTGACTGGTTAAGCACATTTTTAGTCCTGAACTCTTATTTAGTCTTACCATAACAAAGGTTTGAATACTTATTGACTCAAAACTTAAGCTTTTCTCCCCAATTTCGTGATATTTAATTGTAGTTACAAACTTGTCCCATCACTGCAACTCCCATAGGGACTCGGGAGAGGCGAAGGTTGAGAGCCGTGTGTCCTCCAAAACATGACCCTGCCAAGCCGCACTGCTTCTTGACACTGGTGACCGAATTCAGCTAGAAGACGCCCGGCCCGCAACAAGGAGTCGTTAGAGGAAATCTAACGACAAATAAATTGAGACTGTAACACAAGAAAATGTGGAAAAAGTCAAGGGGTGTGAGTACTTTCTGAAGGCACTGTATGTGGTCTCATTTTGGAATTATCTATTGTTTTCTTCATTTTTTTGTCATATTAACTGATGGAATATCCTGATATCACCTGAGCCTAATGCATATCTAGGCTATTCGAGGCGGCAACCACCATCACAGTTTGCCAGCGTGGCACCATCAGCCTTGGCACGACATGACTCAAGAGCAGAGGGTTGCCATGACAACCAAGTGGCCACACTTTACCGACAGACTCAACATGAACTGCCCACGTCTATTTTCCACTTCAAAGACTCCGGAACACTTTGAACAAAACCCTCTGTAGTTTGGCTCGGCATGTTCAAATGTGACTCAGAGACATACTGTACAGTGCATGACTGACCTCCATATTGCCTTTATTGGTTTACTGGTTACACCGTCATACTAAATTTGAAATGTTTACCTGAAACCTGTTGTACCTCATCATAGTTCTTCATTTACACATCGGAAATCAGAACCTAATTGACCTCTATTCAAATGTATACCTGGTTTTTCTTGACACAACTCTCTCTGGTCTTTGTCTGTCCCTCTCCTCCCACCGTCTTTGTCATTGTGAATGGACGGAAATGGAGAGCACCAAAACACAGCACTAGTGAAAGGACTTGATGGAGCCACAGCCTGCAGCCAAACAATGGGTGAGTCTCCCTATGTTTAGCTTCCACTTCCTTACCACACAGACACAGGGCTTACCGAGGAGAGAGACACTGTATTATGGTGGGTGACAGAACAGGGCAGCTATTTGATTGGAAACAAGTACATTTGGCCAAATTGTAATGTGTATCATAGACCGTTAACTAGAAGGAAAAATGCTGAAAATTACTAAATGGATGGACATTGTGATCATTTGGTTGCCTGAGCACCTCTTAAACATTATAATATTCATTAACCTACATCTAATGTTAAAATACAGCCCTGAGGCAATGCTCAATGTCTCTCTCACTCGACAGTCACCACTCAAATCCCTTTCTCCCAACGACACAGTTGCCAAGGAAACGCCAGCAGTTGCCAATCGTATTAAAATTCCAAAATGAGACGGTTGAATCTCTATGGAAATTCCAGAGGTGGAATATTTTTCACTGAAGCGCCATTCTCCAGAAACAGAAAACAGTTAACGCCCAGTTAGCCAACTGATTTTCTATAACACCTCAATTCCCCAAACCAGCCATTAACCAATTATTGTACAGCTAGGTGACCTGACATGACATGCATTTTGCGAGGAAAGGAAAATAAAATTAGGAGGCAGAACTAAGCCGTAACATTTAGTGGTTTATGTTTTTATATAACAGTCTTATGGTCTTGTTCATCATCTCCTATGTTTGTTTTCATGTCTCTACAAGCAGTTGGTGAGTGGCTCAGTTTGTTTATTCTGTGATTTTATTACCGGACCAAATTGCTCTTGCGGGAGACCAGAGCAATTTTCAGCCCAGACATGTTAATTAGACACTTTATGCTGCTCACCCAGAGAGATGAAATATAAACACTTTATGTACAATACAAGCACTTTTACAACTCCTGCATATCATAGGTTATGTGCAACAAATGGATGTTTGGTGTCAATGGTGGGGATGGGGATGGTTTGTGCTGCTACAGATGTAGGATCTTAATTTGATCCCCTTGCTGCAGTGCATGACATTTTCAACTTGTAGTGTATTTGAAGTTTAAAAAGTCTTCTGAAGTTTGTAATTTCCACGTTGAAATTTCACTTGATTTTCCCTTATGAAAAATGTATCAAAACCTAAAAAAATTATAATCCACATAATAATTCACATTTCCTGTTGCTGCGGGATTAAATTAAGATCCTACAACTGTAGCAGCCTGAGCAGGGCGGACTGGGCATTCACAATGGTTCAGTGGTGTAACTGCCATCGAACCGAGCTCCGGAAATAGACACATTCAGAAAGTGTATTATTATTAATATTTATTTCAACAAGGAACACAGACTGAGACCATGGTCTCTTTTACAGCTGGGCCCTGCGTATACATGTTTACACAGACATGAGGCACAACTATCACTTGTGGATTTGTAGTTTGTTACTCAAGCAAAACGTTCATTGTTTATTTAAACAATGGATTTTTAACTATGAGCAAGTGCAAGTCAAGTCTCACACTTCCTGCACTTGGTCTTTCACCATCCCTACGGTAGCATGTCTTGGAGAAACCCCAAACATAAGAGGACTCCAAAACTCAAAGAGGATGATTATGTCCTAAGCAGGTTATTTTGGATAAATTAGTCTAGTGACATTCCATGTTTGAATGGACGGAGAGAGAGGCAGGGGTCTGAGGATTGGGGACAGGTAAACCCCACATCTCTAGGAGTGGTGATAATGGTAACCCTTTGACTTTTTCCATTAACTCTACTTTAAAATATCTGGCTTAAACCAAAATCCTTCCCATCATCCATTTCAGGCAGCCCAGTACTGATGGCCCATTAATGTACTGAGGTGAGCGTCCATGTTTTTAACAGCTACCCTCGCCCCCTGGCTCTGCCCTACTGCAACCCGAACAGGGATAAAACACCCAGCCCTCCCTAAAGTATAGTAAATGGTCATGTATAACTCCCCTCCATTTTGTCTAATAAAAACAGAAGGTAGTGTGTAAATCACAGTGCTTCTCCTCTCCACACAAACAAACACACGCACACACACACACACACACACACACACACACACACACACACACACACACACACACACACACACACACACACACACACACACACACACACACACACACACACACACACACACACACACACACACACACACACACAAAGAGAGAGCGTTCTGCTGCCATTGAATCTTTAATGGAGGCCATGTCACATCACATCAGCCCTGGGAAGTAATACCATATTTTAAAAGGACGATGCTCAGTCAGCAACACAGCTTTACAGGATGAATACAGTGCAAACAATGTTTACCACCACTGGAGATCTTGCTAAATGTTTTATTTTAGGACATACAGATACATTTTAAATGTTCACTGATTTAAAAGGCTTTAATTTAAAGTAAGTTTTAGAGCCAATAAAACGAATCAGTTCAGCTGAAGAAAAAATAATTGCAAAGGAAAAAAGCTCACAGAATTTGTTTGTGCATCTAAACATATGGGAGGATTTCCAATATGAATGTGGAGAATGTAAAAGGAATGTACAAAATCCCTCACAAGATCCATCTGTATGCATACAGCTTGAATATGTAAAACACATTACTCCCTTCCCCCTCTCTCCTTGTGTCTCCTCAGCCTCCATGCTCTGGAATGGCAACATTGTCACCACAACACAGCAAGAGGATGAGCCATGGTGCTCCAAATCACTGTTTTATGCTGCTGCTCTAGAGTAAAGCAACAAAGCGTCCCAACCTCAGACACTCATCACATGCGAAACAGCAGGCGAAACAGCAGGCCATACAGCAGGCCATACAGCAGGCCATACAACAGGCCAAACAGCAGGCCAAACAGCAGGCCAAACAGCAGGCCATACAGCAGGCCAAACAGCAGGCCATACAACAGGCCAAAGAGCAGGCCATACAACAGGCCAAACAGCAGGCCAAACAGCAGGCCAAAGAGCAGGCCATACAACAGGCCATACAACAGGCCAAACAGCAGGCCAAACAGCAGGCCAAAGAGCAGGCCATACAACAGGCCATACAACAGGCCAAACAGCAGGCCAAACAGCAGGCGATTCAGCAGGCCAAACAGCAGGCCATACAGCAGGCCATACAGCAGGCCAAACGGCAGGTCATACAGCAGGCCAAACAGCAGGCCATACAGCAGGCCATACAGCAGGCCATACAGCAGGCCATTCAGCAGGCCAAACAGCAGGCCAAACAGCAGGCCAAACAGCAGGCCATACAGCAGGCCAAACAGCAGGCCATACAACAGGCCAAAGAGCAGGCCATACAACAGGCCAAACAGCAGGCCAAACAGCAGGCCAAAGAGCAGGCCATACAACAGGTCATACAACAGGCCAAACAGCAGGCCAAACAGCAGGCCAAAGAGCAGGCCATACAACAGGCCATACAACAGGCCAAACAGCAGGCCAAACAGCAGGCCAAAGAGCAGGCCATACAACAGGCCATACAACAGGCCAAACAGCAGGCCAAACAGCAGGCGATTCAGCAGGCCAAACAGCAGGCCATACAGCAGGCCATACAGCAGGCCAAACGGCAGGTCATACAGCAGGCCAAACAGCAGGCCATACAGCAGGCCATACAGCAGGCCATACAGCAGGCCATTCAGCAGGCCATACAGCAGGCCATACAACAGGCCAAACAGCAGGCCAAACAGCAGGCCATTCAGCAGGCCAAACAGCAGGCCATACAGCAGGCCAAACAGCAGGCCAAAGAGCAGGCCATACAACAGGCCATACAACAGGCCAAACAGCAGGCCAAACAGCAGGCGATTCAGCAGGCCAAACAGCAGGTCGTACAACAGGTCATACAACAGGCCAAACAGCAGGCCAAACAGCAGGCGATTCAGCAGGCCATACAGCAGGCCATACAACAGGCCAAACAGCAGGCCAAACAGCAGGCCATTCAGCAGGCCAAACAGCAGGTCATACAACAGGTCATACAACAGGCCATACAACAGGCCAAACAGCAGGCCATTCAGCAGGCCATACAGCAGGCCATACAGCAGGCCAAACAGCAGGCCATACAGCAGGCCATACAGCAGGCCATTCAGCAGGCCAAACAGCAGGCCATACAGCAGGCCATACAACAGGCCATACAGCAGGCCATACAGCAGGCTACACAGCAGACCATACAGCAGGCCATACAGCAGGCCAAACAGCTTGTTCATTCTATTGTCGCTTTGGACAAACATTATTCATTATTCATGATGAACTGAACTATAAAGTCAAAAGGACATCAATGTAGGGCTCAAATTGCTATTACTCTGGTACAGTAGCTGTATACCTGTAAGGACAGACACTGGAGATGGGAAACAAGTACAGGGAGTGAACATTTAGTGAAACAACGGACACGTATTGATGGTGACAGGTGTTCGTAATGATGGGCAGCCTGGCGCCCTCGAGCTGGTGCCCACTTCACGATTTCATATAATTGAATTACATCATTCTATTGCAAGCATAAACTATTTTCATGCAAAGGGGTATTGGCCTCTATTCCACTTGCCCTAAATGAGACCCTTGCTCAACGTAAATCTATAACAGAACAGCCATAGAGAAACCTCTAGGATTCAATTATCACTAATAGCCTACATGAGGAAAACCCTGTAATAGCCTCCCCTATTGTTTTCAGCTGAAACATACAGGCCTTTACAGTCTGTTCAGATGAGTTTCTGTTTACATCTAGAAGCAATGATAACCTCTCTCTCACCCCCCCCCCCCCCCCCCCCCCCCAGACAAGGGCTCCCTGTGGTCTCGATAAGAATCATGGGTATTAATGTCTCCCAGCAGAGCCCTTGTAGTGAAGCATTGGCTTATGGTCCTATAGCCTTCACAAGAATGTGGCAATCAACGACACTTCAGAGGATATCTATACCAACAGTAAACAACATTAGCAATTCTCTTTGTGAGCTCAAATATCAGAGAGATAGGGTGTTATATGACACAGTTGCACCAGCCTATAGAAAAGCAACATCCTGCCTTCTTTATCTTCTGGAAATATGCCTGTTAATTATTAAATGGGAACGAATGTTAGAATTGATCTGTTTACATTATCAAATACACATCAAAGCAGGCAGACTTGCTGGCAGAGGAATACATTATGACATCCATTATCTTATAACAAAAGTACATTATTGTATTCTTTCTGTTCCCGAAGAGAGAGTTGGCGCCTGGGTGTTATACCTGTGTGCCGAACAACTGTTTACGCAGTGGCTCATCAGGCACAGAGCTGTGTGTGTGTGTGTGTGTGTGTGTGTGTGTGTGTGTGTGTGTGTGTGTGTGTGTGTGTGTGTGTGTGTGTGTGTGTGTGTGTGTGTGTGTGTATGTGTGTGTGTGTGTGCGTGCGTGCGTGCGTGCGTGTGTGGGGGTGTGTGTGTGTGTGTGTGTGTGTGTACTTCAGTCATGTTTATCTTTCCATATGGAAGCAGAGACACAAGAATAGACACAAGAAGAGACCAGGCAGGCACAAGCGGATACTAGTGCTCCAGTGGACCTGCATGCTCTTATAAACTCCCCAATAAACTCCACAGCTGGCAATTTAGAAATTCATGCAAGTGATGGAACAATTCTTGAAAGTGTTGATTATTTGAAATATCTGTGTTGGAGGATAGATACTGAATTATCTTCTGGAAAACATATTGATTATATTACAAAAGCAATTAACTATAAGCTTGGGTTACTTTACAGATCTAATAATTGTTTTACAGTATCCATTAGAAAGACCTTAGTAAGCCCACTGCTGCTTCCAATACCAGACTATGGTGACATCATCTGTCAAAACACAACCACGACCTTACTTGCAGATTAATTTTTGTGTTGGATTATAAGACATCATTGCACAATGTAGGAGTCACTAAATTGTCTGTCACTCCCAAGCAGAAGACAAATGCATTGATAGCAATTTATTTTTAAATATATCAATAAATAAATCAATATTTCCCTGTGTACATTAAGGAACAGCCAACTTTCTAAGACTCACATAACTCCTTTTGACAACAGCAGCAATTACACATTCCAAGGGTACATCATAAGGTTGGAGTAAGAACTTTCAGATACAAACCCCCAATTGACTGAAATAATTTACACACAGAAATAAGGGCATTAAAATCACACTTTGATATTTAAGAAAGCCCTTTTTCAAATGTTAAGATCAAACTGTTTGTGTTTTTAACTAATAGAAACATCACCAAGTGAAAGTATTTGTGAATATGTATATATGTATACTGTATATTACAGGTACTAAGGTATATTAGTTATAATAGTAGTTGCAACAGTAGTTATTATTAGCTGTAGGCCTATTAGTAATTGCACAAAAGGTTTTTATGCTGTTAATGTACGTTTTATTATTATTATTATTATGTCATTGTTATTATTAGACAGTAGTTGCCGTATTATTCTTGTTATTAAGTATCATCCAGGCTGTATCACAACCGGCCGTGATTGGGAGTCCCATAGGGCGGCGCACAATTGGCCCAGCATCGTCCGGGTTTGGCCGGTGTAGGCCGTCATTGTAAATAAGAATTTGTTCTTAACTGACTTGACTAATAAAATAAAGGTTAAATAAAAATACAAATTAAATAAAAACGTTTTTTCTTTTTTGGACACTTGAAACAAAATAGTGCATCTTAAGAGGTTTCATCCTGCAAAATGTCTAATAACTAAATATACTGAACAGAAATATAAACACAACATGTAAAGTGTTGGTCCCATGTTTCATGAGCTAAAAAAGCTTATTTCTCTAGAATGTTCTGCACAAATATGTTTACATCCCTGTTAGTGAGCATTTCTCATTTTCCAAGATAATCCATCCAGCTGACAGGTGTGGCATATCAAGAAACTGATGAAACAGCATGATCATTACACAGGTGCACCTTGTGCTGGGGGCAATAAAAGGCCACTCTAAAATCTGCAGTTTTGTCACACAACACAAACCACAGATGTCTCAAGTTTTGAGGGAGAGTGCAATTGGCATGCTGACTGCAGGAATGTCCACCAGAGCTGTTGCCAGAGAATTGAAAGTTCTTTCTCTACCAATGTCGTTTTAGAGAATTTGGCAGTACGTCCAAGGGTCCTGACAACGGCAGACCACTGGTAACCATGCCAACCCAGGAACTCCACATTGGCTTCTTCACCTGCGCTGAGAAATATTTCTGCCCGTGAATAAAGCACTTTTTGTGGGGAAAAACAAATTCTGATTGGCTGGGCCCTTCCAGGCCCATCCTTCTATGAATTGTAACTCAGTACAATCTTTTAAATTGTTGCATGTTGCGATTATATTTTTGTAGTTGTACATTCATAATATACTGTACTCCAGCCAGAATGAGGGGAGCAAACTTGTATGTAACAGTGCTGTAGAACTGTTCCGTGCATGGAAAGTGGCTCATGTGGACCACTGCATTACAGACGATGGCTTTAAAAACATCCATTATAGTTCTCTTTTATGCTAAAACACGACATACCTTGCATAATCAAACACAGCCTCTCCTGGAGAAGCAATCGGCTCCTTTTCAACAGCATAAAATCTTTTGACAAGCAAGATGTTCAGATGATTCAAGGAAAGGGGAAATCAGATAATTTCACAAATGTGGAACATGTCTGTCAATGTGGCTTTTCTCTCCGAGCTTCCCAGGCCCAACAGGATGAATACATGAAACCCTGTCATCTGCTATTAATGGTGCAGTACTCCCACATCTGACTCAACTCCACACAAAGGTCAGGAAGGAGGGTGGTGAACATCCAGCAGCCGTTAATTGAAAACACGTACAGCTCTCGAGTGGCGTGAAGAGTGAACAGAGATTCTACAAAACAATTTGGATTTGTAGGTTTAATTCAAATAAGGGGAGAATTATGAATATATACAGTGCCGTGAAAAAGTATTTGCCGGGGATCCGGGGATCCGGAGCGGACCGGTCGCCTCTGCTGAGGTGCAGAATCCTGACGAACAGGCTGAGGAGTGAGAGCATGATGAGCCGGCTGAGACCTCCCAGCTTGCCTCGGTCGACAAACGGGAACCTGTTCACCCAGCTGAGGCATGGGAGCCTATCGAACCCGCTGAGACCTCCCACGTAGCCCCGGCTCCAACACCCGGACCCGACATCACCTCCAACACAAAAAAAAGAAAACACTCCCTGATGCTTCCCTTTGTTGAGTCGTCATGCTTTAACGATGTACGCTGAGAGTCGGGAAGCAAGTACAGGAAGTGAATACATTTAATAAGTAAACGAACACAACAAGAAACACGAACAGTGCACCAACATGACACAGATACAGAAACAACGACGACTGGGGAAGAAACCAAAGGGTGTGACATATAAAGGGCAGGTAATCAAGGAGGTGATGGAGTCCAGGTGAGTGTCATTATGCGCAGATGCGGGTAACACTGGTGACAGGTGTGCGCCATAACGAGCAGCCTGGTGACCTAGAGGCCAGAAAGGGAGCTCAAATACTTGTTTTATTTATTTAATTAACAAAGTTATGCAACACCCAATGCCCCTGTGTGAAAAAGTAATTGCCCCGTTACGCTCAATAACTGGTTGTTCCACCTTTAGCTGCAATGACTGCAACCAAATACTTCCTGTAGTTGTTGATCACTCTCACATCGCTGTGGAGGAATTTTGGCCCAATCTTGCATGAGGAACTGGCTTTAACTCAGCGACATCTGTAGGTTTTCCAGCAGGAACGGCTCTTTTCAAGTTCTGCTGCAACATCTCAGTTGGGATTGGATCTGGACTTTGATCATTCGAAAACTTCAAATGGGTTGCTTTTGAAAATTTGCATCATTGTCTTGCAGCATGACCCAGCTGCGCTTCAGCTCCCAGATGGATGGTCTGACATTCTCCTGTAGAATTCTCTGATACAGAGCAGAATTCGTGTGTCTTTCTATTAAGGCAAGATGTCCAGGTCCTGGGCATCCCCAAACCATCACACTTCCACCACCATGCTTGACCGTTGGTTTGAGGTTCTTACTGTGAAATGCAGTATTTGTTTTTTCCCCAGACATAATGGGACCCATCTCATGCAAAAAGTTGAATCAAGTTTGCCAAAAAGCACCTGGAATATCATCAAGACTTTTCTAAGAATGTTCTATGGACAAAAGTACAACTTTCTGGATGACATGGGTCCTGTCATGACGTTGACCTGTGGGTAGGTTTATGACAGTCATAAATACCTCTTCCCCCCCTTTTTCCTCTCTCTACCCTATTGATGTTACATTTGAAAACCCCTTGGTTAACATAGAGATTCTGGGAACATCAGAATTGAATTTTGAACATATGCAGTGAATATATGCAGTGGTACTTAATGAATATGATGTCAGTTCGGTTGTCATTGAGACATTCTCATCAATGATAAAATGACATAAACTCTACAGTGTAAAGTCTACACATCAGACTTATCGGATTCACATGGAATTGTTGTTCAATTTAAATGTTTGAATATGAAATTATTCATGATGGGATGAAAGGTGATTTTAGCTTCTAAAATGTGAGAATTGGGTTTTCATGAGTGAATTAGGCCCGACTCAGTGGCCCGCCCACGTGAAGAGTCATAGGTTGTAAACTATGAAACACACCCCTTTTCTTCCTCCACTATATAAGCCTTGAAGAAAATGTAACCTCCTGTTCCGAGGATGTGAGGACGACGGTCCAATGTCAGAATGGTTCAGATAATAATACAGAACGAAGCCAACATCAGCGTGAGCTTTGATTGCGAATGGTATGAACTTTGAACTCTTATTCACTACAGAAGTGATACCTCCTATCCGTTCAGTTAGCAACAGCAGCTGCAAACGAGGGTTAGGAAGGAACAGACAGAGTATTCCGTCCATCACACGACGATGTTACTACCACGTATCCAATTGACCAGCAGAGACATTCTTCAATGGACAAAGGACTCGGTTTGGCAACACGGCCTTCCATCTATCACCAACCTACCGAAGCGCAGCTCAGAGTAAATATTTGTTGCATTTTCCTTTTCCAAATGGGCGGTAATTTAGAATGCATAAAATACTGTATTTACGATAGCACAGCTTCTTCCTTTGGTCCTCAGTCTTCCCGCACTTTCACTCAAACCCAGCCCTTTTCTTTTGTGTAACCAGCTGTCATATCTGTTCCGCCCGCTAGGAACGTTTTCCTTTATGACATATTTTGTAAACAAGGTATGATTAATTCTGTGTATATGTAATTCTGTGTGATTAGTTTGGAATTTAGTAAATAAATAATGAACCCAATTTTGTATTGCTGATTCAACTTGTTAGCCAGGGTTCGTGAAGATAACCAAGAATTTACAACTTTCAGATGAGACTGAATTAAGGTGACGATTAATATTGACTGCTATTGATGTAAAATATTACTAGGTCTTTAAGAGTTTATTCGGAAGATAACAGCTCCATAAATATTATTTCGTAGAGCTCCGACTCTCTAGTTAATTACATTTACATGATTAGCTCAATCAGGTAATATTAATTACGGAGAAATAATTTTATAGAATAGCATGTCATATCACTTAATCCGGCATAGCCAAAGACACGACAGTCCCAACAAACAGTTCCTGCTTGAAAAGCCACAAGTGTCGCTGAGTTAAAGCAGTGGGCATGCAAGAGTGGGCCAAAATTCTTCCACAGCAATATGAGAGACTGATCAACAACTACAGGAAGGGTTTGGTTGGAGTCACTGCAGCTAAATGTGCTACAACCAGTTATTGACTGTAAGGGAGCAATTACTTTTTCACACAGGGGAATTGAGGGCTGCAGAACTTTGTTTATGAAATAAATAAAATAATGAGTATGTAATTGTTGTGTTATTTGTTCACTCAGGTTCCCTTTATCTAAAATGAGGTTTTAGTTGAAAATCTGATAACACTCGTTATCAAAATTATGCAAAAGTGGAGAAAATACTTTATCACAGCACTGTATACTTCAAAACGACAACATGCCAGGTTTCAAAGGATCCAATGCTATGAGGACAACAGCACCCACAACAACCAAAAACTTACCCCTTGTCTCCTCTGTGGGTCTGGTATTCTTTAGTCATGCCTCACAGCCCCAGCCTGATTAATTAAAGTAAATCCAGAGCCTGTCCTAATTACACACACAGGACCTCAATTTGTGTTTATTACTGCCTTGGTATTTCAAAACCAGTCATTAGAGCAAATTGAAATCGGTCACGCAGGCAAAGGCCTTGGAGGTCAGCCCTTTTGTGTCAAATGGCCCTGGTCTGTTTCCTTGTTTCCCCCTGACCATCTCCGGGGGAGTGGACATCTCCTCTCAGGGGCAGAGGGAGGAGAAACCTACACTTTTTTGAGCAGTGTATATTACATATTTGAGATTCTTCAAATAGCCACCCTGTGCCTTGATGACATCTTGTACACTCTTGGCATTCTCTCAACCAGCTTCATGACGTAGTCACCTGGAATGCATTTCAATTAACAGGTGTGTCTTCTTAAAAGTAAATTTGTAGAATTGATTTCCTTCTTAATGCGTTTGAGACAATCAGTTGTGTTGTAACGAGGTAGGGGTGGTATGCAGAAGAGAGTCCTATTTGGTAAATTACCAAGTCCATAATATGGCAAGAACAGCTGAAATAAGCAAAGAGAAATGACAGTTCATCATTACTTTAAGACATGAAGGTCAATACGGAAAATTGAAAGAACTTTGAAGTGCAGTCGCAAAAAAACATCAAGCACTATGATGAAACTGGCTCTCATGAGGACCACCACGGGAATGGAAGACCCAGCGTTACCTCTGCTGCAGAGGATAAGTTCATTAGAGTTACCAGCCTCAGAAATTGCAGCCCAAATAAATGCTTCACATAGTTCAAGTAACAGACACATCTCAACATTAACTGTTCAAAGGAGACTGTGTGAATCAGGCTTTCATGGTTGAATTGCTGCAAAGAAACCACTACTAAAGGACACCACGAGAGACTTGCTTGGGCCAAGTCACACTAGCAATGGAGTCCAAATTGGAGATTTTTGGTTCCAACCAGTCCTTAACAATTAAAAGCATACCCATAACATGATGCAGCCACCACTATGCTTGAAAATATGGAGTGTGGTACTTTACTTTATATTGGATTTTCCCCAAACATAACACTTTGTATTCAAGACAAAAACTGAATTCCTTTAGCCACATTTTTTACAGTTTTACTTTAGTATTCTGTACAGGCTTCCTTCTTTTCACTCTGTCAATTAGGTTAGTATTGTGAAATAACTACAATGTTGTTGATCCATCCTCAGTTTTCACCTATCACAGCCATTAAACTCTAATTGTTTTAAAGTAACCATTGGACTCATGGTGAAATCTCTGAGCAGTTTCCCTCCTCTCCGGCAACTGATAGAGGAAGGAGGCCTGAATCTTTGTAGTGACTGGGTGTATTGATACCATCCAACGTGTAAATAATAACTTCACCATGCTCGAAGGGATATTCTTTTTTTTGACATTTTTTTTTTACCCATAGAACAATAGGTGCCCTTCTTTGTGAGTTATTGGTAAACCTTCCTGGTCTTTGCAGTTGAATCTGTCTTAAATTTACTGCTTGACTGAGTGACCACTATTATTGCACCGAGTGAGTCCCTGCAACATATTATGTAACCTGTTAAGCACATTTTTACTTCTGACCTTATTAAGGCTTGCCATAACAAAGGGGTTATATACTTATTGACTCAAGACGTTTCAGCTTTTCATTTTTTATTAATTTGTAAACATTTTAAAAAACATAATTCCACTTTGACATTGTGGGGTATTGTCCATTAAATTCAGGCTGTAACACAACAAAATGTGGAAAATGTCAAGAGGTGGAATACTTTCTGAGGGCACTGTATGTTTCTCAGTTGAACAGGTTGGACCAAATTAGCCTTTTTATAGATTACACTGACTTGTGGGGATTGGATGCCAATTAGATAGTAACAAATAGTAACATACGCATTTCAATGAGCCTTGACCAAAACCAGCACTTCTCTCTTCCCACTTGCTCAGATCAGCATGGTTTCTAATTGCGTAATAACGACATATCAAGTAAAATAGAGTTATGAATTCTAGATTCCTATTCCGCTCCAGCCATTACCACAAGCCTGTTCTCCCCAATTAAAGTGCCACCAACCTCCTGTGCTGCCAAGACACAACAACCAACATGAGGTCACACAATGACCTCACTACAGCCACAGTCATATTGCTCATCATCTCTGTCAGCCCTTCCCATTGGTGGTTTAACTGTCAGCATTCCATCACATTTGATATGGGTCATTCTACAGAAGTACTGTAGTGCAAATTGGGGGTTAGAATTTTTTTTCAAATTTTCAGCACACGTCTTCCAACATATGTCAGGTATATACTACTCACACACTTTGTATTGCATATTTGAAATATTTACCTGAATTCCACACCCCCCACAAAATGTGTCACTACTGAAACATCGTTTTAATGGCTGTAACTGACTTATAAATCAAATCAATCAAATTGTATTTGTCACATGCGACAAATACAACAGGTATAGATTTAACTATAAAATGCTTACTCATGAGCACTTTGCCAAAAATTCAGATTTAAAAAGTAAGAACTTTTTCACATAAAAAGGGAAAATAGTAACTGCTCCTATCCCTCAGATGCCCCAACACTGAGTACCATATGTTCCAGTGAAGGCACAATGATTTCCATCCGGTAAAACCTCATAAACGTGTGAGGGGATGCCAACTTGCCGCATTGCAAATCTGTTGTACAGAAATGCTTTAAAACAAATGCCTCAGGCTCCCCGGAGGTTGAACTCACCTGCTATTATAAGTAAATATATAGTAATACCCTCCACTATCCAATGGGATAACCGTTGATGAGAAAAAGGAGGTGGGTGAAAAGCCAAATACTCTAAGACAAGGATGAATTGCTAACTTTAGGCACAAATGAAGGGTTAGGTTGAAGGGTATCCTTAGATAGCCCAGGGCCATATTGCAGACACGAATGATGAACTGATGCAGAATTTAGCACTAGTAGAAAAGTCGTTTGGAACTAGGGAAATATATTCTCAGTGCCTTCCAGCATCTTGAAAAGGCTGCTGTGAAATAGCTTCAAGCACAATATACAGAAATTCGCAACCATCTACAAACACACACTTTTACACACACTCAGACTGGAAGCGGTAAACATGCGTGTGCCAGTTTTCACGCAAAAGTTGTCATTTATAAAAATGAAACTACCCTCCCGCAAACTTTAGAACATACGTACACACAGTTTCTAGTGGTTGAAGTATTGCATTGCAAGGAGCCTAGTATTTGGTGAAAATGATGAACACGCTTATTCATAACATAAAGCAGGTTCATCTTCACCTCTCTGACATTTTCTCCTGAGGTGCTGACCTGTTGACCTTCCATAACCACTGATTTTTATTGGACTTGGTTGGTCATCTATGAACATTTTAACACCTTGAAGAACGATATAGCCTTAATGGACATGTACTCTTTTAATATCCTCTCTACGTTTCTTTCTAGCCACCATGGTTCTACATCTGCATTGCATAAGTGTATAAGTGTATATGCACTTTGTGACATCTGCTGATGTGATTGATTGAAAAGATGCAATCATTTGCCATTAGTGAGAAGAGAGATTTTCTTTCTCTTTGCATTCTAACATAATTAGAAATAAGTATCTATGGCCAGATTGTTCTTCAAGATGTTCAAACATTCATAGATGACGAGCAGGGTCAAATAATAATCAGTGGTTGTAGAGGGCGCAATAGGTCAGGACCTCAGGAGTAAATGTCAGTTGGCTTTTCATAGCCGAGCATTCAGAGGTCGAGGCAGCAGGTGTGGTAGAGAGAGCGAGAGACAGTCGAGAAAAGCAGGTCCGGGAAAAGGTAGCACGTTTGTTGAACAGGTCAGGGTTCCCTAGCCGCAGGCAGAACAGTTGAAACTGGAGCAGCAGCACGACCAGGTGGACTGGGGACATCCAGCAGTCATCTGGCCAGGTAGTCCTGAGGCATGATCCTAAGGCTTAGGTCCTCAGGGAGGGGAGGGGGAGAGGGAATTAGAAGGAGCATAATTCAATTCACACCAGACAACAGATAATACAAGAGAATTACACCAGATATAACAGACTGACCCTGGCCCCCCGGCACAGACTATTGCAGCATAGATACTGGAGACAGATAGGGGCGGGTCGAGGGACGCTGTGGCACTGTCCGACGATACTCCCAGACAGGATATAACCCCACCCACTCTGCCAAAGCACAGCCCCCACACCACACCAAACAGACCCCCAACTTACTACCCTGAGACAAGGCTGCGTATAGCCCACAAAGATCTCCTCCAACACACGAGCTAGAGGGCGAACAAAACCGGACAGGAAGATCACATCTGTGACTCAACCCACTCAAGTGACACACACCTCCTGGGACGGCATTGAAGAGCACTAGTAAGACAGAGAAAGCCCTGCCTCCAGCGGTTTGCTTAGAAATTCTAGGAACAATAAGGAGGCCTGCATCTTGTTACCGTAGCGTATGTGTAGCTATGTATGGCAGGACCAAATCGGAGAGATAGGCAGGAGCAACCCCATATAAAGCTTTGTAGGTTAGCAGTACATCCTTGAAATCAGCCCTAGCCTTAACAGGAAGCCAATGTAGAGAGGCTAGCACTGGAGTAATATGATCAAATGTTTTGGTTCTAGTCTGGATTTTAGCAGCCGTGTTAGGCACTAACTGAAGTTTATATAGTGCTTATCCGGTAGCCGGAGAGTAGAGCATTGCAGTAGTCTAATCTAGAAGTAACAAAAACATGGATTCAGTTTTCAGCATAATTTTTGGACGAAAAGTTTCAGATTTTTGCAATGTTATGAAGATGGAAAAATGCTGTCCTTGAAATATTCTTGATATGTTTGTCAAAAGAGAGATGAGCAACGCTGAGATCCTTCACAGTTTTATTTAAATGACTGTACAACCATCAAAACTAATTGTCAGATCCAACAGCAGATCTCTTTGTTTCTAGGGACCTAAAACTAGCATCTCTGTTTTGACTAAATTGAAAGGTAAAACATTTGCCGCCATCAACTTCCTTATGTCTAAAACACAGGCTTCCAGAGTAGGCAATTGTGGTGCTTCACCATGTTTCATCGAAATGTAACTGCTGTGTGTCATCCGCATAGCAGTAAAAGTTGACATTGTGTTTCTGAATGACATCAGCAAGAGGTAGAATATATACTGGAAAAAATAGTGGTCATAAAATGGAACCTTGAAGAACGCCGAAATGTACAATTTATTTGTCAGAGGACAAACCATCCAGAGACAAACGTATATCTTTACGACAGGTAAGAACTAGTCCGTGTAGACCAATTAGAGTTTCTAATCTCTCCAAAAGAATGTGGTGATCGATGGTGTCAAAAGCAGCACTAAGGTCTAGGATCGTGAGGACAGATGCAGAGCCTTGGTCTGACTCAATTAAAAGGTAATTTACCACCTTCACTAGTGCCTGTCACAGTGCTATGATGGGGTCTAAAACTAGACCGAAGCATTTCATATACATTATTTGCCTTCAGGAAGACAGTGAGTTGCTCCGCAACAGCTTTTTTTTAAATAATTGAGAGGAATGGGAGATTCGAAATAGGCAGATCGTTTAAAAAAAAAACATTTTTTGGGTCATGGCTTGGCTTTTTCAAGAGAGGTTACATCACTTTTAACAAGTTTGGTACACATCCGGTAGATAGGGAGGCATTTATTATGATCAACATAGGAGGACAAAGCACAGGAAGCAGCTCTTTCAGTATTTTAGTTGGAATTGGGTCCAGTATGCAGCTTGAAGGTTTCGTAGGCCATGACTTTTTTCATGAATGTGTGAAGAGATACAGGATTAAAAAGGTGATTCTCCATTGATCCTAGGTCCTGGCAGTTATATGCAGACTCAGGAAAACTGATCTTTGGATCAGCATATGTAAATAGCAAATATGCAGAATCAAAGAAGAGTCGTCATTTGCTTTCTAATGACCATGATCTTTTCATAAAAAAAATGTATCACTGCTGAAGTGAAAGTTACCCTCTTGTTAAATGCTGCTTTTTAGTTAGCTTTGTGACAGTATCAAAAACACATTTTGGATTGTTCTTATTCTCCTCAATTAGGTTAGAAAAATAGGATGGTCACGCAGCAGTGAGGACTCTTTGATATTGCAAGGTACTGTCTTACCAAACTAGTCAGAAGACTTCGAGTTTTGTGGAGCGCCCTTTTCATTCCAATTTTCTGGAAGCTTGCTTCAGGGCTCTGGTATTTTCTGTATACCAGGGAGTACATTTCTTGTGACAGATGTTTGTTTTTAGGGGTGCGACTGCATCTAGGGTATTACACAAGGTTAAATTTAGGTCCTCAGTTAGGTGGTTAACCAATTTTTGTACACCGACATCCTTGGGTAGGTGGAGGGAGTCTGGAAGGCATCTAGGAATCTTTGGGTTTCCCAAGAATTTAAAGCAAGGCTTTTGATGATCCTTGGTTGGGGTCTGTGCAGTTTATTTATTGTGATTACAAACATAATAAGATGGTGGTCCTATAGTCCAGGTTTACATTTAGGAAAACATTTGGATACACAATATTTATTCCACGGGATAAAACGAGATCCAGAGTATGACTGTGGCAATGAGTAGGTCCGGAGACATGTTGGACAAAACCCACTGAATCGATGATGCTCCAAAAGCCTTTTTGAGTGGGTCCATAGACTTTTCCATGTGGATATTATAGTCACCAAAAATGTGAATATTATCTGCTGTAACTACAAGGTCCGATAGTTGTGGGTGAGTCCCAGAAAGAGGGCCAATTATCTACAAATTCTATCTTTTGGGAGGGGCAGAAAACAGTTTAACATGTTATGGCTGGGAGCAGTATTGAGTAGCTTGGATGAATAAGGTGCCCAGAGTAAACCGTCTGCTACTCAGGCCCAGTTGCTACTATATTCATATTATTAGTAGATTTGGATAGAACACACTCTGAAGTTTCAAAAACTATTTGAATGATGTATGTGAGTATAACAGAACTCATATGGCAGGCAAAAACCTGAGAAAAAAATCCAACCATGCAGTGGGAAATATGAGGTTTGTAGTTTTTCAACTCATTGCCTATTGAATATACAGTGTCTATGGGGTCATATTGCACTTCCTAAGGCTTCCACTAGATGTCAGCAATCTTTAGGACCTTGTTTGATGCTTCTACTGTGAAGGAGGGGGGAATGGGAGCTGAATGAGTCAGAGGTCTGCCAGAGTGGCATGAGCTGATCACGCGCGCTCACGTGAGAGTTAGCTTGAGTTCCATTGCATTTCTACAGACAAAGGAATTCTCCGGTTGGAACATTATTGAAGATTTATGATAAAGACATTCTAAAGATTGATTGTATACTTCATTTGACATGTTTCCATGAGCTGAAATATGACTTTTCGCCCGAAATTTCGCCTGGACTTGCCCGCGCGTTGTGAGTTTGGATTGTGTACTAAACGCGCGAACCAAAAGGAGGTATTTGGACATAAATGATGGACTTCATCGAACAAATCAAACATTTATTGTGGAACTGGGATTCCTGGGAGTGCCTTCTGATGAAGATCATCAAAGGTAAGTGAATATTACTAATGCTATTTCTGACTTCTGTTGACTCCACAACATGGCGGATATCTGTATGGTTTGTTTTGTTGCATGAGCACTGTACTCATATTATTGCATGGTGTGCTTTTTCCGTAAAGCTTTTTTGAAATCTGACACAGCGGTTGCATTAAGGAGAAGTTTATCTAAAGCTCCATGCATAACACTTCTATTTTCATCAACATTTATGATGAGTATTTCTGTAAATTGATGTGGCTCTCTACAAAATCACCGGACGTTTTGGAACTACTGAACATAACGCGCCGATGTAACTCTGATTTTTGGATATAAATTTGAACTTTATCGAGCAAAACATACATGTATTGTGTAACATGAAGTCCTATTAGTGTCATCTGATGAAGATCATCAAAGGTTAGTGATTCATTTTCTCTCTATTTCTGCTTTTTGTGACTCCTCTCTTTGGCTGGAAAAAATGGCTGTTTTTCTGTGAGTTGGTACAGACCTAACATAATCGTTGGGTGTGCTTTCATCGTAAAGCCTTTTTGAAATCAGACACTGTGGTGGGATTAACAACAGGTTTATCTTTAAAATTGTGTAAAATACTTCTGTTTGAGGAATTTGAATTATGAGATTTCTGTTGTTTTGAATTTGGCGCCCTGCACTTTCACTGGCTGTTGTCATATCGATCCCATTAGCGGGATCTAAGCCATAATAAGTTTTAATCAGCAATTGAGTTCTGAGACACTGCTGTAGAGCTCATCACTCCCCC
Source organism: Oncorhynchus mykiss (assembly GCF_057628025.1). Classification (NCBI taxonomy): domain Eukaryota; kingdom Metazoa; phylum Chordata; class Actinopteri; order Salmoniformes; family Salmonidae; genus Oncorhynchus; species Oncorhynchus mykiss. The sequence goes on along the minus strand of NC_143025.1, from coordinate 74,877,294 downwards.
TAACTGGGAGGGGGCTCTGTGTTTAATTTTCCGTTAATTCGCAAGAGACAATGTACACCAAGTTTACAAAAACTTTGCTAATATTGAGTTCCACCCCCTTTTGCCCTCAGATCAGCCTTAATTCATCGGGAGATGGACTCAATAAGGTGTCGAAAGCATTCCACAGGGATGCTGGCCCATATTGTCTGCAATGCATCCCACAGTTGTGTCAAGTTGACTGGTAGTGGATCTCTACTCCGAAATAGCTCGTTCCATCTCATCCCACTATTTGCAGATGGATACACTGCTGCCATGAAGGGATGCACCTTATTGGAAATGATGTTCAAATATCCTGTGGCATTCAAACATTTGTCCACTTTTATCAAGGGACCCTATGTGTGGCATGAAAACACACCACCACCAGCCTGCAATGTTGACATGCTGCATGATGGATAATTGTACTCATGGGGTTTCATCCCATCAGCTTGAAACAGCAAGAACGAGGAGTAATCAGACCAGGCAATGTTTTTCCAATTCTCCAAAGTTCAATGTTTTCGTTCATTAGCCCACTGCAACCATTAGCGTACTGCAGAAGCATCGAATAGCCCAAGTGATAGGCTAGCTTTTTCAAACAGAAATTTGAATCCTGTAGCACTAACTCCAAAAAGTTCTGGGACACTAATGTCCATGGAGAATAAGAGCACCTCCTCCCAGCTACCCACTGCACTGAGGCTAGGAAACACTGTCACCACCGATAAATTCGCAATAATAGAGAATTTCAAGAAGCATTTTTCTGCGGCTGGCCATGCTTTCCACCTGGCTACCCCTACCCCGGTCAACAGCCCTGCACTGCAACTTGCCCAAGCCTCCCCCATTTCTCCATCACCCAAATCCAGATAGCTGATGTTCTGAAAGAGTTGCAAAATCTGGACCCCTACAAATCAGCAGGGCTAGACAATCTGGACCCTCTCTTCCTAAAATTATCAGCCGAAATTGTTGCAACCCCTATTACTAGCTTCTTCAAACTCTCTTTCGTATCGTCTGAGATCCCCAAAGAGTGAGATCCCCCTCTTCAAAGGTGGAGACACTCTAGACCCAAACTGCTACAGACCTATATCTATCCTACCCTGCCTTTCTAATGTCTTCGAAAGCCAAGTTAACAAACAGATCACAGACCATTTTTCGAATCCCACCCTACCTTCTCCGCTGCGCAATCTGGTTTCCGAGCTGGTCACGAGTGCACCTCAGCCACGCTCAAGGTCCTAAATGATATCATAACCGCCATCAATAAGAGACAATACTGTGCAGCAGTATTCATCGACCTGGCCAAGACTTTTCGACTCTGTCAATCACCATATTCTTATCGGAAGACTCAACAGCCTTGGTTTCTCAAATGACTGCCTCGCCTGGGTCACCAACTACTTCTCAGACAGAGTTCAGTGTGTCAAATCGAAGGGCCTGTTATCCGGGCCTCTGGCAGTCTCTATGGGGGTGCCACAGGGTTCAATCCTTGGGCCGACTCTTTTCTCTGTATACATCAATGATGTCGCTTTTGCTGCTGGTGATTCTCTGATCCACCTCTACGCAGACGACACCATTCTGTACACTTCTGGCCCTTCTTTGGACACTGTTAACTAACCTCCAGACAAGCTTCAATGCCATACAACTCTCCTTCCGTGGCCTCCAACTGCTCTTAAATGCAAGTTAAACTAAATGCATGCTCTTCAACCGATCGCTACCCACCCTTCCAGCATCACTACTCTGGATGTTTCTGACTTAGAATATGTGGAAAACTTCAAATACCTAGGTGTCTGGTTAGACTGTAAACTCTACTTCCAGAGTCACATTAAGCATCTCTGATCCAAAATTAAATTCAGAATAGGCTTCCTATTTCGCAAAACAAAGCATCCTTCACTCATGCTGCCAAACGTACCCTAGTAAAACTGACTATCCTACCGATCCTCGAATTCAGCGATGTTATTTGCAAAATAGCCTCCAACGCTCTACTCATCAAATTGGATGCAGTCTATCACAGTGCCATCAGTTTTGTCACCAAAGCCCCATATACTACCCACCACTGCGACCTGTATGCTCTCGTTGGCTGGCCCTCGCTTCATATCCGTCGCCAAACCCACTGGCTCCAGGTCATCTATAAGCCGTAGCTAGGTAAAAGCCCCGCCTTATCTCAGCTCACTGGTCACCGTAGCAGCACCCACCCGCAGCACACACTCCAGCAGGTACATGTATATTTCACTGGTCAACCCCAAAGCCAATTCCTCATTCGGCCACCTTTCCTTCCAGTTCTCTGCTGTCAATGGCTGGAACGAACTGCAAAGATCACTGAAGCTGGAGACTCATCTCCCTCTCTAGCTTTAAGCATCAGCTGTCAGAGCAGCTCACAGATCACTGCACCTGTAGATAGCCAATCTGTAAATAGCCCATCCAACTACCTCATCACCATATTGTTAGTATCGTTATTTCCACACTTATCTTCTGCATATCTATCACCACAGTGTTCAATTTGCCAATCTGTAATCATTTTGCCACTATGGCCTATTTATTGCCTCACACAATGAAACCGTGGTTTGTTTTTTGCTGAAAGAATTGGAACTCTAAGATCGTCGGCTGCCATACCCTTTTGTGTCAAAGTGTTTGCGTCAAAGTACGATGAATTGTGCATTATTTTATGGGTCTTTGGGGACTAGTGTTGTACTGGACTGTCAGTTGACTAACTGTAGCCCGTCTGTTGCTCTGCACAAATCGTGTCAGCCTCCTTTGTCATTTTTCATCAATTACCTACTGTATATTCGACCACTGGCCTGCCATTGGCTGGATGTCATTTGGGTGGTGGACCATTATTGATACACAACTGTTGAGCGTGGAAAAACCCAGTTCTTGCAGTTCCTGACACTCTCAGATCAGTGAGCCATACCTCATTCAAATGCACTTACACATTTTGTCTTTCCTATTCACCCTTTAAATGGCACACACAATCCAATGTCTCAAGGCTTAAAAATCCTTCTTTAACCTGTCTCCTCCCCTTCATCTAAACTGACTGATGTAGATTTAACAGGTGACATGAATAAGGGATCATAGCTTTCATCTGGATTTACCTAGTCAGTCTACAGCATGTCATGGAAAGAGCAGGTAGAGAGATCTTCTGTTGAATCTGACAATTAATCTTAATGGTTGTATAGTCGTCTCAAATAAAACTGTGAAGGACCCCGGTGTTACTCTGGACCCTGATCTCTCTTTTGAAGAACATATCAAGACCATTTCAAGGACAGCTTTTTTCCATCTACGTAACATTGCAAAAATCAGAAACTTTCTGTCCAAAAATGATGCAGAAAAATTGGTCCATGCTTTTGTCACTTCTAGGTTGGACTACTGCAATGCTCTACCTTCCGGCTACACGGATAAAGTACTAAATAAACTTCAGTTAGTGCTAAATACGGCTGCTAGAATCCTGACTAGAACCAAAATATTTGATCATATTACTCCAGTGCTAGCCTCCCTACACTGGCTTCCTGTTAAGGCAAGGGCTGATTTCAAGGTTTTACTGCTAACCTACAAAGCATTACATGGGCTTGCTCCTACCTATCTCTCTGATTTGGTCCTGCCGTACATACCTACACGTACGCTACGGTCACAAGATGCAGGCCTCCTAATTGTCCCTAGAATTTCTAAGCAAACAGCTGGAGGCAGGGCTTTCTCCTATAGAGCTCCATTTTTATGGAACGGTCTGCCTACCCATGTCAGAGACGCAAACTCGGTCTCAAACTTTAAGTCTTTACTGAAGACTCATCTCTTCAGTGGGTCATATGATTGAGTGTAGTCTGGCCCAGGAGTGGGAAGGTGAACGGAAAGGCTCTGGAGCAACGAACCGCCCTTGCTGTCTCGGCCTGGCCGATTCCCCTCTTTCCAATGGGATTCTCTGCCTCTAACCCTATTACAGGGGCTGAGTCACTGGCTTACTGGGGCTCTCTCATGCCGTCCCTGGAGGGGGTGCGTCACCTGAGTGGGTTGATTCACTGATGTGGTCATCCTGTCTGGGTTGGCACCCCCCCCCCCCTTCCCCCCTTGGGTTGTGCCGTGGCGGAGGTCTTTGTGGGCTATACTCAGCCTTGTCTCAGGATGGTAAGTTGGTGGTTGAAGATATCCCTCTAGTGGTGTGGGGGCTGTCCTTTGGCAAAGTGGGTGGGGTTATATCCTTCCTGTTTGGCCCTGTCCGGGGGTGTCCTCGGATGGGGCCACAGTGTCTCCTGACCCCTCCTGTCTCAGCCTCCAGTATTTATGCTGCAGTAGTTTATGTGTCGGGGGCTAGGGTCAGTTTGTTATATCTGGAGTACTTCTCCTGTCCTATTCGGTGTCCTGTGTGAATCTAAGTGTGCGTTCTCTAATTCTCTCCTTCTCTCTTTCTTTCTCTCTCTCGGAGGACCTGAGCCCTAGGACCATGCCCCAGGACTACCTGACATGATGACTCCTTGCTGTCCCCATTCCACCTGACCGTGCTGCTGCTCCAGTTTCAACTGTTCTGCCTTATTATTATTCGACCATGCTGGTCATTTATGAACATTTGAACATCTTGGCCATGTTCTGTTATAATCTCCACCCGGCACAGCCAGAAGAGGACTGGCCACCCCACATAGCCTGGTTCCTCTCTAGGTTTCTTCCTAGGTTTTGGCCTTTCTAGGGAGTTTTTCCTAGCAACCGTGCTTCTACACCTGCATTGCTTGCTGTTTGGGGTTTTAGGCTGGGTTTCTGTACAGCACTTTGAGATATCAGCTGATGTACGAAGGGCTATATAAATACATTTGATTTGATTCCACGGAGTAGCTTTGTTTTGTTGAGGTTGAGCTTGAGGTGGTGGCCCTGCACGCAGAGATGGGTTTCGCTACCTGGGTGTCAGAATGTGGGAAGGAGAAGAGTATTTGAGTGTTATCCGCATAGCAATGATAAGAGAGATAATGTGAGGATATGACAGATCCGAGTAACTTGGTGCAAAGAGAAAAGAGGAAAGGGGCTAGAACTGAGCCCTTGGGGACACCAGTGGTGAGAGCACATGATGCAAACACAGATCCTCTCCATGCCACTTGGTAGGAGTGACCTGCCAAGTAGAATGCAATCCAGGAGTGTGCAGAGCCTGAGACGCCCAACCATGAGAAGGTGGAGAAGAGGATCTGATGGTTCATGGTGTCAAAGGTAGCAGATATATGACGTGTCAAACTCATTCCAAGGAGGGCCAAGAGTCTGTAGGTTCTTGCTCCTCCCTTGTACTTAATTGATTAATTAAGGTCACTGATTAGTAAGGAACTCCCCTCACCTGGGTGTCTAGGACTGGTTGGTATCTTGAGGAGGAGTGCAACTCTGGCCATTTTGAAGTCAGAGGGGATGCAGCCAGTGGTCAGGGATGAGATGATGAGAGAAGTGAGGAATGGGAGTAGGTCTCCAGAAATAGTCTGGAGAAAGGAGCAGGGGGTGGTGGTCAAATGGGCAGGTTGTTGGGCGGCCGGACATTATTAGTCACAGGATTTCATCTACAGCAGGAATGGGCTTCTACAGTCCTCGGGGGAAGAAGTGGTGTCACACTTTTCCCCTACCCCTTGCAAACACAGCTGATTAAACAAAATGCATTCTAAACTGAAGATCATGATTAGTTGATTATTGGAGGTAAGGGTGTTAGCTAGGGCTGGGTAAAAAGTGTGACACCAATCAGGCCCCTAAGCACTGGAGTTGTCCATCCTTGATCTAGAGAGAGAAGGGAGAACGGGGTCAAGGAGTAGGATTGTTCTGTGTAAGTGGGACCAGCGGACTCAGTAGACTGGGTGAATGAGGAGAGGATGTTGTCAACCTTTTTTTCAAAGTGGTTGGCAAAGTCATCCCTAGAGAGGGAGGAGAAAATGGAGAATAGTTTCCCAGTGTTGGAGGCTGAGGCTTGACATATAGAGTTCTAGAAAGGGGCTTAAGCAGAGGATAAAGATAAGATAGAGAAGAGGGAGTGGAAGGATGATAGGTACTCCGGAAGTTTAGTTTTCCTCCATTTCTCCATTGATTTCTCCCGTAGCCCTGTTCTGTTAGCACTGAGTGAGTTACTCAGCGGGAAGTGTAGGTCGGGCCGACCGGGAGGAAAGGGGATAGGAGGAGTCAAAGGATGTGGAAAGGGAGGAGAGTAGGGACAGAGACATGAGGGAGAAGGATTGAGCAAATGGAAGAGAGGATAGAAGAGGAGAGAGTAGCAGCAGTGCGAGAGCGAGAGCGAAGATTGCGACGGTGCATTACCATTGGATAGGGGCTGAGTGGGTAGGGTTGGAGAAGAGATGAAGAGAAATGGAAACAAAGTAGTGATCAGAGACACGGAGGGGGGCTGCAGTGAGATCAGTAGGTGGACACCCTCTAGTGAAGATGAGGTCAGGTGTATTGCCTGCCTTGTGAGTGGGAAGTGACTGGGAAAGGGTGAGATCAAAAGAGGAAAGGAGTGGAAAGAAATTAACTGAAGTCAGGCATCAGGAGGTTCAAGTCACCCAGTACGATGAGTGGTGAGTCGTCATCTCGAAATTTGTTTATCAAGGTTTCAAGCTTTTTGAGGAACTCTCTAGGGACACCTGGTGGGTGATAGATGCCAACAATATTAAGCTTGAGTGGACAAGTGACAGTGACTGCTTGGAATTCAAATGAGGAGCTGGACATGTGAGAGAGGGGGCAAATAAAACATCTTTGGAGAAATGAGTAGCCCTGGTGAGCCACCAAGTGCTGTCACACTATGAGAGAACACAGTCAGATGATGAGAGAGCAGCTGGAGTAGCAGTGTTCTCTGATGTAATCCTTCAGGGTCAAAAAGTGTAGGGACTGAAGGGCAATATAGCCTGAAATGAACTGGGATGGGAAACACACACGTACTTGCCAAAAAAATAGCAAAATGAGATCAGAAAATAACTAGGTAAGAAACTCAAGTGAGAGAGTGGTGTAGAGCCTTCCTCTCCTTCAAACAACTCTGAAGAACAACTCTCCAGAACGTCTGTTTCGACAAAAGTCTTCCTTTTGGTGACAACACCGCAGCTTGATAATACCACCGCTTACAGCTGACACTGAAAAAACATGACACAATGTCCCAAGAACTTCCTGAAATGTTCCTAAAAACGGCCTCAGTGACAACCCTGGGACAAATCAGAAACTAGACAAAACCTCGAAGGGACCATGACACAACGTCCCAAGAACGTCCTTAGAGCTCCATTTTTACCGGGAGGGAAGGCCGGTGGTGGATCCAGCTCGATGATTGGGGTGGAGGAGGTTATCCAGCGACCGCTCCATTATAGGGGGTTTGCCCAATCCAAGATCCTCCTAGGGTGACCACATTTAAAAATATGCAGATGTGTTAGCTTTCGAAATAAGACTTTGAAAAATAGAAAAGGCATTTTGGCGAATTCTACTAAAAAATCTGAACTTTCGAATAGGGTCTGGTTCCTGCAGATACCTTCTCAAGGCACAGATGCTGTGATACATACGAGCTGAGACACAATGTCGAATGGTGCGAGAGAGGATGGTGCGTTACTGCCACCAACAGCATGGGTGGTGAAATTACACAACTAGCTACCATCTACGTACTGGACCAGAGTTATCAAGCTACTAGCTACAAATAATTAAAAATATGTATATTTGACGAAAACATGTATTTGGCATTATTGCTATTCGCCCATACATACACACATTGATGAACAGATTTACGTCATGAAACAAGGAGTTGCTAGAGTGCGATGAGCCAAGTAAAGCCCCACCGGCCAAACCCTCCCCTAACCCAGACAAGGCTGGGCCAATTGTGGGACTGCCGACAACGGCCGGTTGTGGCACTGCATATGATGCAGTGCCTTAGACCGCTGCGCCACTTGTGAGGCCTAACCCCTTATTTTTTACACTAAACAGTTTTCGAATATACTATACACCCATTCATTTTTCATACGGGTACTGGGAGGACCTTCAGATTAGTCTTGTGAGGCCTGTGGGCATCCTAGAGCAAAATAACCGACATTTACATGTTCGTGAGAGTCTGACTTCATCTCTTGCTGTTGCCGCGCATACTTCTGGAGCTCCTGTTTCAGAGAGCCCTCCTTTAGACTTATAACAAATTGGTTGCGAAGAGTTGATTAATCGTTGACAGATCTGTCCTGTTCTGATTGGAGCCATCGGCTAAATAGCTCCTGTGTAAGCAGGAGGAGTCTCCCATAGGTTCATCTACCCTCTGGTTATAGTCAAAGAAGCAGGACCGGAGAGTGGGTGTTGGGGTGAGGCTGCCAAACTGGTCCTGTAATGCGGCCTACAAAGAAGCAGGTGAGTTCATCTGGACTTGACTAAACAACATGTTTTTTCTTTGCACTGCCATCTAGAGCCCCCATGATGAAATCAATCTACTGCTGTTCTGCCAGTTCTAGGGATTCCATTTGTGCCCGCAACTCCCCAAAACTAAATCCACTACTCTCAGCAATAAATTTGGTAACCCAGGGTGAACACATGAACCAAGGCATTGCTACAGGAATATACTGAGGTAGTGGGCCTGCCACTAAAGAACTTGCTGCCCCTTGTGCTCCATCCCCTAGCTGATCCATAGCCCCATGTGCAAGAGAATTGTGCTTGGAGAAATCCTACCGATGCTACTTTTAACCCCTTTTAACTCCACCCAACACAGCAAACAACCCCAACACAGAAGACCAGGACAGGTAAGTAGGCTCAGGGTAAGTTGTATTTTCATTTCATGGGTTAACATGGATTTGGAACCTGTTTCCACAATTCCCACAACAGACTGCACGATTTCCCGGACGGGGTCGACAGAGCCTCCCCTCAGGTAGGTTACCGCAAAAGTAATGTGAAAGTAACACACTGCAAATTATCGTAAAAAGCAATAAAAATCTCACTCCACTGCACACTGAATTATTCTAATATGGCACTGCAACAATATTTCAACGGTAATTCGTAAAAATCCAAATAAATTCACAGATATTAATTATAAAGGGATTAAGCACTGTTTCCCATGCTTGTTCAATGAACCATGAACATTTAATGAATATGCACCTGTGGAACGGTCGTTAAGACACTAACAGCTTACAGACGGTAGGCAATTAAGGTCACGGTTATGAAAACATAGGATACTAAAGAGGCCTTTCTACTGATTCTGAAAAACACCAAAAGAAAGATGCCCAGACCACGTGTAACACCTGCACAGGATCGGTACATCCGAACATAATACCTGCAGGACAGGTACAGGATGGCAACAACAACTGCCCGAGTTACACCAGGAACGCACAATCCCTCCATCAGTGCTCAGACTGTCCGCAATAGGCTGAGAGAGGCTGGACTGAGGGCTTGTAGGCCTGATGTAAGGCAGGTCCTCACCAGACATGACCGGCAACAACATCGCCTATGGGCACTAACCCACCGTTGCTGGACCAAACAGGACTGGCAAAAAGTGCTCTTCACTGACGAGTCACGGTTGTGTCTCACCAGGGTTGAAGGTCGGTTCCGCGTTTATCGTCAAAATAATGAGCGTTACACCGAGGCCTGTACTCTGGAGCGGGATCAATTAGGAGGTCGAGGGTCTATCATGGTCTTGGGCGGTGTGTCACAGCATCATCAGACTGAGCTTGTTGTCATTGCAGGCAATCTCAAGGCTGTGCATTACAGGGAAGACATCCTCTTCCATCATGTAGTACCCTTCCTGCAGGCTCATCCTGACATGACTCACCAGCATGACAATACCACCAGCCATACTGCTCGTTGGCCTTGCTCTACTCTGCCAACCCCTCTAAAGGACTTTACTGCTATGGGACAAAATAGTGAGTTGGAAAGACAGACAAGACAACATGTAGAGAGGGTGGGGATAGGTTCTCAATTTCTAGGGCCCAACGAGAACCATATCCCCACAAAAATAAAATAATAAATGTCTGTCTGGCGAAATACCAAGATCCGCATAGCTCCCTGTCCTGGAACACGACCAGTCTGAGACTCTGTCTGGAACGAGAGGGAGACAGAAGACAGGGAAATCTGCCGACATTAGTGGCTTTCAATGGTGTGGTAAAGTAGCCCAGAGAGAGAAAGTGTAGTATAAGGGGAACACAGGAAGAATCACGTCCCTTACTGGCCGGAGCTAAAGCTCCTAGCTGTGTGTTGTACCAATGCCTCTTTGTCCTCTGTTCTCAGATCACCCCTCAGCCACAGTTCATTGTCAGTGCAGCCGCCCACTTCCTCACTCGAATTTGCCTGTAGGACTTCTCATCCCGCAGTCACTGGTTTATTGCAATCTCAGCAAACACCCGAGACATACAACCCTTATAGGGGACCGATCCCCACAGAGAGACATTCTCAGCTCAACTCTCAGCAGCCAAACAACAGAAAACACACAGCTTTTAAAGGAAATGACAGCCAATCCCCAGCTACCTGTTTGATTAGCCAACTCTCTGCAGGTGCGTCTGATCACACCAGCCACGCCACCCACTTATTCATTTATCTGCCAATCCATTTCGTGACATAGCCCAAACTGTTTGGACGCTACAGACATGTACCGACTTCTGACGAGTCCCAAGATGTTTGTAGAGCAAAATGGAAAACTCCATCGTGTTCGTGGGAGTCTCATCTTTCCATAGAGGAGTTTGTTTCTAGGCGAAACCGTTCAGACGCTACAGACGATTTTGTGAAAAGACCGATTTTCGGGGTGTCTCATGGCCTGACAAACACCACTCTAGCTAATGAGATTCCCTCGGGAGCGCAAAATTGACTCTAGGGGTTTTAAGACCTGTTTCAAGACTAAAATGTTTGTGACTATTCACAATCCAATATATGATCACAATCGAATTTGACAACAATCCAAGATAAAACACAACCCACAATGTAGATTGTTATATGTGGAAAAATAGGGGCCATCATGTTATGGACGCAAGCATGCACACACACACACACACACACACACACACACACACACACACACACACACACACACACACACACACACACACACACACACACACACACACACACACACACACACACACACACTTTACAACCATTCAAAATTATATTTTCCCTAACCCTAAACCTAACCCTAACCTTAACCCTAATGTTGACCTGCAAACATGAACTTTACCCTAAGCAACAATCATTCAGCAATCAAGCAATCGATCAAACATCATCCAGGAATCCTGGACAAATACATCGGGAAAGACATAAATATAAAAACAATGGAAATATTGCACATCCCAATGAACTAGAAAACTACAAAATACAGGATTAACGGCCTTTGTGTCATGTATTGTCATGTTGTGTCTTGTTTCTGTCCTTTCCCTTCACCCTGTCTCCCGCTGCTGGTCGTTATTAGGTTACCTTTTCTCCCCCTCTTTCCCCCAGCTGTTCCTTGTCTCCTCCTAACTACCTCGTCACCCCTTTTCCCACCTGTTCCCTTTTTCCCTCTGATTAGTCCTCTATATCTCTCTCTGTTTTTGTTTCTGTCTTTGTCGGATTCTTGTTTGTGTTATTCATGCCTGAACCAGACTATCGTCATGTTTGCTGCAACCTTGTCCTGTCCTGTCGGAATCTGCCGGTCCATCTGAGCCTACGTTTGTTTTGTTATTAAAGAAGCTCTGTTTACGTTAATTCGCTTTTGGGTCCTCATTCACGCACCGTAACAGAAGAATCCGACCAAGAATGGACCCAGCGACTTCGGATCCTCTCCACTCAGCCGTCGAGATCCAGGGAGCGATGCTAGGCAGACACGAGCAGGAATTGTCTGCTGCTCGACATGCCGTTGAGACCCTGGCCACCCAAGTCTCCAACCTCACAGAACAGGTTCACCATCTCCGCCTCGATCCACCGGCCACTTCCAGGGCTTTCGAATCTCCGGAGCCCAGAATCAATAACCCGCCGTGTTACTCTGGGGAGCCCACTGAATGCCGCTCGTTCCTCACCCAGTGTGATATTGTGTTTTCTCTCCAGCCCAACACTTACTCCAGGAGCACTGCTCGTGTCGCCTACGTCATATCTCTCCTTATTGGACGGGCTCGTGAGTGGGGCACGGCAATCTGGGAGGCAAGGGCTGAGTGTACTAACCACTATCAGGACTTTAAGGAGGAGATGATACGGGTTTTTGATCGATCTGTTTTTGGGGAGGAGGCTTCCAGGGTCCTGTCTTCCCTATGTCAAGGTAATCGATCCATAACAGACTACTCTATTGAGTTTCGCACTCTTGCTGCCTCCAGTGGCTGGAACGAGCCGGCTTTGCTCGCTCGTTTTCTGGAGGGTCTCCGCGCAGAGGTAAAGGATGAGATTCTCTCCCGGGAGGTTCCTTCCAGCGTGGATTCCTTGATTGAACTCGCTATTCGCATTGAGCGACGGGTTGATCTTCGTCACCGAGCTCGTGGAAAGGAGCTCGCGTTCTCCGTTGCCCCCCTCTCCGCATCACTACCATCTTCCTCTGCCGGCTCGGGTGCTGAGCCTATGCAGCTGGGAGGTATCCGCATCTCGACTAAGGAGAGGGAACGGAGAATCACCAACCGCCTCTGTCTCTATTGCGGTTCTGCTGGTCATTTTGTCACTTCATGTCCAGTAAAAGCCAGAGCTCATCAGTAAGCGGAGGGCTACTGGTGAGCGCTACTACTCCTGTCTCTCCTTCAAGATCCTGCACTACCTTGTCGGTCCATCTACGCTGGACCGGTTCGTCAGCTTCCTGCAGTGCCTTAATAGACTCTGGGGCGGAGGGCTGTTTTATGGACGAGACCTGGGCTCGGGAACATGACATTCCTCTCAGACAGTTAAGGGAGTCCACGGCCTTGTTCGCCCTGGATGGTAGTCCTCTCCCCAGGATTCAGCGTGAGACGCTACCTTTAACCCTCACTGTTTCTGGTAATCATAGCGAAACCATTTCTTTTTTAATTTTTCGTTCACCTTTTACACCTGTTGTTTTGGGCCATCCCTGGCTAGTTTGTCATAATCCTTCCATTAATTGGTCTAGTAATTCTATCCTCTCCTGGAACGTCTCTTGTCATGTGAAATGTTTAATGTCTGCTATCCCTCCTGTTTCCTCTGTCTCTTCTTCACAGGAGGAGCCTGGTGATTTGACAGGGGTGCCGGAGGAATATCACGATCTGCGCACGGTGTTCAGTCGGTCCAGGGCCACCTCTCTTCCTCCACACCGGTCGTATGATTGTAGTATTGATCTCCTTCCGGGAACCACTCCCCCCCGGGGTAGACTATACTCTCTGTCGGCTCCCGAACGTAAGGCTCTCGAAGATTATTTGTCTGTAGCTCTTGCCGCCGGTACCATAGTCCCCTCCTCCTCTCCCGCCGGAGCGGGGTTTTTTTTTGTTAAGAAGAAGGACGGGTCCCTGCGCCCCTGCATAGATTATCGAGGGCTGAATGACATAACAGTGAAGAATCGTTATCCGCTTCCTCTTATGTCTTCAGCCTTCGAGATCCTGCAGGGAGCCAGGTTTTTCACTAAGTTGGACCTTCGTAACGCTTACCATCTCGTGCGCATCAGGGAGGGGGACGAGTGGAAGACGGCGTTTAACACTCCGTTAGGGCACTTTGAATACCGGGTTCTTCCTTTCGGCCTCGCTAACGCTCCAGCTGTCTTTCAGGCATTAGTCAATGATGTCCTGAGAGACATGCTGAACATCTTTGTTTTCGTTTACCTTGACGATATCCTGATTTTTTCACCGTCACTCCAGATTCATGTTCAGCACGTTCGACGTGTCCTCCAGCGCCTTTTAGAGAATTGTCTTTTTGTGAAGGCTGAGAAGTGCTCTTTTCATGCCTCCTCCGTCACATTTCTCGGTTCTGTTATTTCCGCTGAAGGCATTAAGATGGATCCCGCTAAGGTCCAAGCTGTCATTGATTGGCCCGTCCCTAGGTCACGCGTCGAGCTGCAGCGCTTTCTCGGCTTCGCGAACTTCTATCGTCGTTTCATCCGTAATTTCGGTCAGGTGGCAGCCCCTCTCACAGCCCTTACTTCTGTCAAGACGTGCTTTAAGTGGTCCGTTTCCGCCCAGGGAGCTTTTGATCTCCTCAAGAATCGTTTTACATCCGCACCTATCCTTGTTACACCTGACGTCACTAGACAGTTCGTTGTCGAGGTTGACGCGTCAGAGGTGGGCGTGGGAGCCATTCTTTCTCAGCGCTCCCTCTCTGACGACAAGGTCCACCCTTGCGCGTATTTTTCTCATCGCCTGTCGCCGTCGGAACGTAACTATGATGTGGGAAACCGCGAACTGCTCGCCATCCGCTTAGCCCTAGGCGAATGGCGACAGTGGTTGGAGGGGGCGACCGTTCCTTTTGTCGTTTGGACTGACCATAGGAACCTTGAGTACATCCGTTCTGCCAAACGACTTAATGCGCGTCAGGCGCGCTGGGCGCTGTTTTTCGCTCGTTTCGAGTTCGTGATTTCTTATCGTCCGGGCTCTAAGAACACCAAGCCTGATGCTTTATCTCGTCTCTTCAGTTCTTCAGTAGCCTCCACTGACCCCGAGGGGATTCTCCCTGAGGGGCGTGTTGTCGGGTTGACTGTCTGGGGAATTGAGAGGCAGGTAAAGCAAGCACTCACTCAAACTCCGTCGCCGCGCGCTTGTCCTAGGAACCTTCTTTTCGTTCCCGTTCCTACTCGTCTGGCCGTTCTTCAGTGGGCTCACTCTGCCAAGTTAGCCGGCCACCCTGGCGTTCGGGGTACGCTTGCTTCCATTCGCCAGCGTTTTTGGTGGCCCACCCGGGAGCATGACACGCGTCGCTTCGTGGCTGCTTGTTCGGTCTGCGCGCAGACTAAGTCCGGTAACTCCCCTCCTGCCGGCCGTCTCAGGCCGCTTCCCATTCCCTCTCGACCGTGGTCTCACATCGCCTTAGATTTTGTCACCGGACTGCCTTCGTCAGCGGGGAAGACTGTTATTCTTACGGTTGTCGACAGGTTCTCTAAGGCGGCTCATTTTATTCCCCTTGCTAAGCTTCCTTCTGCTAAAGAGACGGCACAAATCATCATCGAGAATGTTTTCAGAATTCATGGCCTTCCGTCAGACGTCGTTTCGGACAGAGGTCCGCAATTCACGTCTCAATTTTGGAGGGAGTTTTGCCGTTTGATTGGGGCTTCCGTCAGTCTCTCTTCCGGCTTTCACCCCCAGTCTAACGGTCAAGCAGAACGGGCCAATCAGACTATTGGTCGCATCTTACGCAGTCTTTCTTTTCGCAACCCTGCGTCTTGGTCAGAACAGCTCCCCTGGGCAGAATACGCCCACAACTCGCTTCCTTCGTCTGCGACCGGGCTATCTCCTTTTCAGAGTAGCCTCGGGTACCAGCCTCTGCTGTTCTCATCTCAGTTCGCCGAGTCCAGCGTCCCCTCCGCTCAGGCTTTTGTCCAACGTTGCGAGCGCACCTGGAAGAGGGTCAGGTCTGCACTTTGCCGTTATAGGGCGCAGACTGTGAGGGCTGCTAATAAGCGTAGAACTAAGAGTCCTAGATATTGTCGCGGTCAGAGAGTTTGGCTCTCCACTCAGAACCTTCCCCTTAAGACCGCTTCTCGCAAGTTGACCCCGCGGTTCATTGGTCCGTTCCGTATTTCTCAGATCATTAATCCTGTCGCAGTTCGACTTCTTCTTCCGCGATATCTTCGTCGCGTCCACCCGGTCTTCCATGTCTCCTGTATCAAGCCCGTTCTTCGCGCCCCCGCTCGTCTCCCCCCCCCCCCCCCCCATCCTTGTCGAGGGCGCACCCATCTACAGGGTCCGTAGGATTTTGGACATGCGTCCTCGCGGCCGTGGTCATCAGTACCTAGTAGATTGGGAGGGGTACGGTCCTGAGGAGAGGAGTTGGGTTCCCTCTCGGGACGTGCTGGACCGTGCGCTGATCGAGGATTTCCTCCGTTGCCGCCAGGTTTCCTCCTCGAGTGCGCCAGGAGGCGCTCGGTGAGTGGGGGGGTACTGTCATGTATTGTCATGTTGTGTCTTGTTTCTGTCCTTTCCCTTCACCCTGTCTCCCTCTGCTGGTCGTTATTAGGTTACCTTTTCTCCCCCTCTTTCCCCCAGCTGTTCCTTGTCTCCTCCTAACTACCTCGTCACCCCTTTTCCCACCTGTTCCCTTTTTCCCTCTGATTAGTCCTCTATATCTCTCTCTGTTTTTGTTTCTGTCTTTGTCGGATTCTTGTTTGTGTTATTCATGCCTGAACCAGACTATCGTCATGTTTGCTGCAACCTTGTCCTGTCCTGTCGGAATCTGCCGGTCCATCTGAGCCTACGTTTGTTTTGTTATTAAAGAAGCTCTGTTTACGTTAATTCACTTTTGGGTCCTCATTCACGCACCGTAACACTTTGAATGACTGGAAAACCCATAGAAAATGGATATGATGTTTATTTATTTTTTTCACAGGCAAAATAGCACAAGATTGAATTGTCACCAAGTGAAGAAAAAAATATATCCAATTATTAGAAAAATGAGACCCTTACCTCAGAGATCATACAAAATACCACAAATATTGCAATGAAATCTATTTAATTGAATCAACACCAAATATCAAATTACGTCTACTGTTTCCCTCTCCTATTCTGAATCTTTACTGTGATGATGGTAATACAATTACTGTCAGGTAATGCTTTAAACATTTATGTTCAAACTCTCAACTTTGATAACTGTTCAAATCAAATATTTACAAAAACACAATGCTTATAAAGCAGCTTTCAAAACCTTAACAAAAAGCCATTCAGGTATCTATTTCTTATTTATCTTCCATTGAGAAATTGATTAGACCATTCATAATAAGAACAGTATAACACCTCAACTAACGCTAAACTAATGAAAAAAGCCTGCACTATAGCCAGGGTTCTATAATGCCCCAAAAGTACTGTACACTCAAACAAGCAAACAGGCAAATTTCCAAAGCTTGACAAAAACGAATTCACTCATTTGTATAGTTAATTAACAGCTCTCACAACTGAAACATATAAATAATTCATAGGTTATTTATGTGTAATTACCATTTTACTATGTATTTGCAAACACGTAGGAATTTAAATAAAAGTAAATACTACCACCTAGTAATGTCTACAAGTGTAAAATAAATGTTACCAACTTGGTAAGTCTACCTTAGTCTGATCTTAAAGTTTAATCGTAAACTCTAGCTGTACTGTATTGTACCGTATATCAGCGGTTCACAACCTTTTCTGTTCTGGGGACCACCAAATCATCTTCAAAAGAACTACCATTTGCGGAGTCACCGAATTCTTTTTAACTTAAAATATCTTAGCAGTCAAATTTAGAGTACATTTTATCAAAGAATGTAACAGATTACAGGACTATTATTACAGATGTATGTTTGTAAAGCTCTTACACTGGTGGGAATTGGCCTATATGGATAGCGCTAAATTGAAATTTGTTTTTTTACAGAAGAAAATGGAAAGCATATGCATAACCATGGTAGCAAATATAAGGGAACAGTTAGGAGATGGTGGGACAATTATTAGACTAAAGGTAAGGAGACAACAGTTCACCTGACAAGAGACTGAATCCAAACATTGCATTTTATGTGCATTTTACATTTGCCATACTTGTCGCAGCATTTGTTATTAACAAAATCTGAAAATACTCTGGATACATTCAGTAACGTGACAAGAATATTTGTGGAAAATTTGGGAGCAACACAAGACAAAAAAAATACAAGGGTTTAAGTGAGAGGTCAAACTGGTGTTTCCAAGTGGCCACACACCTCTCCAAAGTGTGCACAGTTCCTAAATCATTTCAATGCACTTTTATGACTCAAAGAAGAGCTCCTAGCTGTGCCGTTGAGCCCTGCAGCCCCTCCTTCTCACATTAACCCTGCAAACAAAAAACTTGTCGTTAGAATGTCCCCGGATCATCATGAAATGGACGCCTAAAGTGGTCAGGATGTTGTGTCATGGTCCCCTGGAGGTTTTGTTTGGTTCCCGGTTTGTCCCGGGACATCCCCAATTACGTTTTTTAGGTAATTCTTGGGCCGTTGTGTCAGCCTCCTGTCGTCCCCAAGGATGTTTTTAGGATGTTCTTGGGACATTGTGTCATGGTCCCCTGGAGGTTTTTGTCACTTGATGGTCCCAGGTGTCCCAAACAATTAGAAGTAAAGTAATGAAATGTAATCTATAGCATGTTACTGTACAGCCACTCGGTGTGTTTATCAGTGTCCAAATCTGTCATTTAAGGGGCAACACAATTTGCATTGTAAAAATTAATGTACAATTGCTTATAATACCATATACTATACTATACTATACTATCTATCCCCTATGGTATTATGTTTGGAAGAAAAATATAAAATAATAATAAAATAAATTGAGAACCACTTGCAGTACCTCATGTTGGTAAGCACTGCTCTATATTACTGCTCAAATATGAGTAAAAAGATTCACACCAAAACACTGATTATGTCAAGAGATTTTGTGCTGTAGTCCCTCATCATCTCTTACTTTGACTATAATGTCACAGACTATTATTCACAAAACATTTTCTTGGTTGCGCTCTTCGTGGTTGAGGTACTTGATTAGTCGTGGTGGGAGGGGCAGTTTTTTGATGCACCTCAGTCTGTGGATTCCAACCTGCTGGCGAATCTTCAGCCTGCACAGCTGCATCAGTGGACGTGAATGCCCTGGAAGACAATGGCAACAGATACAGTAATACTGTATGTGACGCTTGAATATAGAAAGTACATAACATGTGCACAAGTCATTCCAAATAAGTGGCTGTTTGGGCAGTGTCGAGTGTGCATGCATGAATTCCCCCTCATCACATCAGTAACCCCAGCAGCCAAGGGCATAACTTTGTGTTGAATATTGGGGGGGTTCAGAGTCAATGGATTCAGGGTTTGACACCCTTGTGGGGGGTTTGGGGGCATTCTACCCCCCCCCCCCCCCCCCAAAACAAAGAAAAAATAGCTGTGAAATGGTGCTTTCTGGTTCATTTTTAAGGGAAAATAAATACAAAACTTTTCTGATCATTTGGACAATCACAACTGAAATACCAATAATTTCTGTATTACTTTAAACTCTTGGTCTAACTAATATAATTCAGAAAGTCACCACCAAACATACATTTAAATATCATAACCCATTATTCTGTTTGTGTACAGTACAATAGTGCTATCCCCCCAGAATGTTGGCCTTCACATTTGCTTTTTGAACATTAATAAGGAGGATAGGCTTTCGATGCTGGCCAGAGTCTGAGAGACAGGCAGGGCAAGCTGCACTGAGAGAAACAGGCTTGCTTGAGCCTACTGCCTGAGGTTAAGATAATTATTTAAAGGTTGACAATACTTCCACCGTTTTTATTGAGCTCTCAAAATTAACCGTTACCAACTACCACTTGTGTTGAAAAGTAGCATTCACATGTGAGATGCGCATCACTTCACAATAGAAACTTTCCCCATTTGACAAAATATAATTTTCAATATAATTATTTTTCGTGCTTATAAATGTACCATAAAATTTGATTGTACTAATTTATTTGTTATAAGTTAGCTCACAGTTTTGAGGGTTTGCTAAGAAGAGAGAGAGAAAGAGACGTTTCTCTGTTCTCCTTACAAACCTTGCTCAACTTTTTTCCCCTCTGAGGACCTGGTCAAACCAAAAGCATAATTGGTGGCGGGGGAATCCAATCATAAAATGAAGAATTGAGAAGCCCTGTGTGCTGTAAAGCAACAGAAAGCCAGTAACCTGACACTTCACAGTGGGAAAATTATTTTGAATCAATCAAATTCATTATGGTATGTTATTGAGGTGTTAAATAGACCTGTCCATCCCCATACCACTCACACGTTTTTATTTAACTAGGCAAGTCAGCTAAGAACAAATTCTTATTTACAATGATGGCCTACACCAGCCAAACCCTCCCCTGTCCCGGACGATGCTGGGCCAATTGTGCACTGCCCTATGGGCCACCCGATCACAGCCAGTTATGTACAGCCCAGGATCAAACCCAGGTTTGTAGTGACACCTCTAGCACTGCGATACAGTGCCTTAGACCACAGTGCCACTCGGTGCCTTATGAGCCTGCCAGCAGCTGATAGCTAGACATTAGCTCTGGGATCCAGGTCATGGCACCACTGTAACAGGCTGGTATGAACCCTGCTTATTAGCCACGCATACAGTCCTCCTTTACCAAAATGCTACCTTATGTTGTGTAGTATGTGTAGGTGGGTCTGTGTGCATGTACAGTATGTGAACAAGACACTCACTTGCTTTCTCCTTGATGACTTCCCAGTCCGCCAAGCTATCTAGGTGCTCAGTAAGTCTGGAGCAGAGTTTCACATGGCCAACGTAATTCAAGAGTACATCTATGATGGGTCCTGCCCAGCGTGTAGAGATTACCTCACAGAACTAATGATGGAAACACAAAAAGCAATGATAGGCTATGGTATATTGTATTTTTTAGTCTCTACTTTACAAGAAGTGTCCCAAATACCTATGTGCTAACATGACAGCATAACAATTATAGGTGATTACAGTGTAGGTAAACATTATTACATAGTAAATCAAAAAATCATTCCTTACCACAGGACACTTCAATGAGTGATAGATCTGATCGTTTATTGACGATACATATTATGAAACAGAGTGCTCCTTTTTCTTTATTTCAACCCGGTGAAGTGTCCTGGGGTAAGGAATGTTTTTTGGGATTTTCAAGTCCCTCAGTCTAGGAACTGATTACCTTTTTTGTTCAAGCTGGGCTAAAGCGCGTTTGGATACACTTT
Organism: Oncorhynchus mykiss; assembly: GCF_057628025.1. Taxonomy (NCBI): domain Eukaryota; kingdom Metazoa; phylum Chordata; class Actinopteri; order Salmoniformes; family Salmonidae; genus Oncorhynchus; species Oncorhynchus mykiss. The sequence goes on along the minus strand of NC_143025.1, from coordinate 74,856,590 downwards.
CTTGCCATTGTTACATAGTACTTACAACTGTTGCCGACAGCATACCACCCTGCATCCCACTGCTGGCTTGCCTCTGAAGCAAAGCAGGGTGAGTCCTGGATGGGAGACCAGATGCTGCTGGAAGTGGTGTTGTAGGACCAGTAGGGGGCACTCTGGCCTCCGGTCTTAAGATCGAATCCCAGGGCAGTGAACGGGCCATTTCCCTGTTCAGAGTGCTGTCTTTCGGATGGGATGTTAAACGGGTGACCTGACTCTCTGTGGTCATTAAAAATCCCCCTTATTGCAAGAGTAGGGGTGTTAAAGCTGGTGTCCTGGCTAAATTTCAATTTTGGCCACCTAATAATCCCCCTCATTCTTAATTGGCATTATATTTAGAATGTATGTAAATATATTACACATATGCACATACTAAACATTTCATTGTTATTTTGTTTACCTGAACAGGTTCCCCAGTGTTTCTGAGTGTATTGGTATTGTAGCGCAAGTCATCCCTCTCAGAGGTCTCCTGATGTGGTGGGTGTGGACCACTGCCATAAGTGCAACTAAAACAGGAGAGGGCATCGCAGCCATTGTCCATCAGATACTTCAGCATGGACAGGTACTTCATACCGAATATGAGGGTGGCCGGGAACGAGGTGGGGTGAGTGGGTACGTAGGCGTTGACATTGGCACCGTGCTCCACCAGCAAAGTGACCAATTCGATACTACCCTGCCTCAATGCTACCAGTAGCGGGTTGAAGGTGTCCAGGTTTGGGATGGCGCCGGCATCTAGAAGCATGGTGGCTGCGTCCACATTGCCATTGGCGATGGCGAAGTAGAGAGTCGTGCTACGATGGTCCTCGTACATCATGGAGCGGTCATCTGACAGCATGGCATTGACGTCATAGCCGGCCTCAATCAGGATCTCCACAACTGCGTCCCTGTTGCACTCGGCAGCCAGGTGGAGGGGACTGACTCCACTGCGATTCACTCTGTACTTGCTGGTGACTTTGATCAGCAATGACACGATACTGAAATAAAAAACCACACAGAGGAAATTAGGGGGTGCCCAGAGTGGAAGATTAGTATTAGGGTTAAAGCATTCCCTTAAAACATTCATAAAGTTTTCATGTTTTCAGAAATCACAGTTAGAGTAACCAGGGAGAATACCCTCCCTGGTTACTACACTTCTGATTGCAGGAATCCTCCAACCGGAATCCGAGGAATCCAAGTCTCCACATTAAATACTGTGAACACAAGGCATACAGTACACATTCTATTCCGAAAAATAACATATCTTCACAGCTTTGTTGTGGTGTGTCTAGAATATGTGTCACAGTTCTGACTAAACATAGCATTTTGCATTGTGTACTTTACTAACTGAAAGATTACCGTAGCATTTTCATTGGTTGAGAGTCCCTTTCTAACTTCTGTTCCTTTCAGTTTAGGTGCGGAGGTGCATGTGAGATGTAAGTCAGTGGAGTTGGAAACAGAAACTAGGGGGTAGAGTACAGCGGCGATCGGTGCCGTTTAATATAACAATATTCTTTTTTTTATGAGCATGGCCTTATTTCAATTACAGCATACTGGGTGACTGTCATTCATATTCCATTCAACCAGCTCAATGCAATATCGATAGGTTTAGGCTACTATGGGATACTCACATTTTCCTTATGCCCATCATGAGGTTGCTACAACCTAGCCTATGAAAGAATGTTTATAACGTAGGTGAACGGGTCAAGATAAATTTTAGTAATCAAGGTGACAGACATTGACACATTCAATACCGCCTTTCACATTCTTGTCTCCATCTAGCTGATCTAAGGTGTAATCATTAGTTTAACAGTTGCAACAAGAGTTTCTATTGGACAATTCAGGTATGTTTATCCCAATTTCTAAAAGTGGCAGTAATATAGCCTCTCTTGAAAAAGCCAAACCTTAACCTGGAAAATGTAAAAACCTATCAGCCTATATCGAATCTCCCATTACTCTAAAAACAAAATGTAAAATCTGTTACGCAGCAACTCACTGCCTTCCTGAAGACAAATCATGTATACGAAATGCTTCAGTCTTGTTTTAGATCCCATCATAGCACCGTGAATGCACTTGTGAAGGTGGTAATTGACCTTTTAAGGGCATCAGACCATGTTCATGCCTGGTTTAGAACTTATCTATCAGAAAGATATCAGTTAGTCTCTGTGGATCGTTTGTCCTTTGACAAATCAGTTGTAAGTTTTGCCGTTCCTCAAGGTTCTGTTTTAGGACCACTATTGTTTTCACTATATATTTTTCCTCTTGGTGATGTCATTCGAAAACACAATGCTGTACTCATCAATTAAATTGCCTACCCAGAAAGCTTGTGTTTCTGACATTAGGAAGTGGATGATGGCAAAGGTTTTACTTTTAAACTAAGACAAAACAGAGGTGCTAGTTCTAGATCCCAAGAAACAAAGAGATCTGCTGTTAGATCTGAAAATTAATCTTGATGGTTGTACAGTTGTCTCAAATAAAACTGTGAAGGAAGGCTTTATTCTGGACCCATATCTCTGTTTTGACAAATTATCAAGAATATTTCAAGGACAGCTTTTTTCATATTCTTAACATTGTAAAATCAGAAACTTTTTGTCCCAGAACATTTCAGGAAAGCTAATCGATGCTTTTGTCACTTCTAGATTAGACTTCTGCAATGCTTTGCTCTCCGGTGACCCGGATAAAGCACTAAATATACTTCAGTTAGTGCTAAACACAGCTGCTAGAATCCTGCCTAGAACCACATGTTTTTTAAAAATCATATTACTCCAGTGCTAGCCTCTCTACATTGGCTTCCTGTTAAGGCTAGGGCCGACTTCAAGGTTTGTTGCTAACCTAAAACAAAGCATTACATGGGCTAGCTCCTACATATCTCTCCGATTTGGTCCTGCCATACATATAATTTCTAATCAAACAGCTGGAGGCAGGGCTTTCTCCAATAGAGCTCAATTTTAATGGAAAAATTCTGCCTATCCATGTGAGAGACGTAGACATGGTCTCAACCTTTAAGTCATTACTGAAGACTCATCTCTTCAGTAGGTCCTATGATTGAGTGTAGTCTGGCCCAGGGGTGCGAAGGTGAACGGCAAGGTTCCTCTCTAGGTTTCTTCCTAGGTTCCTGCCTTTCTAGGGAGTTTTTCCTAGCCACCGTGCTTCTACATCTGCATTGCTTGCTGCTTGGGGTTTTAGGCTGGTTTTCAGTATAACACTTTGTGACTTCTGCTGATGTAAAAAGGGATTTATAAATACATTTGATTGTGTAACGCATTGGATCGGTTGTAACGCATTGGATCGGAGGACCAATGCGCAGCAGTGGTGAATACACAAAACACAGAACAGAAAATAAACTCACGGATGAAAACAGGCTACCTAAGTATGGTTCTCAATCAGGGTGTGGACTCCGGCCGCAAAACCTGAACCTATAGGGGAGGGTCTGGGTGGGCGTCTGTCCGCGGTGGCGGCTCTGGCGCTGGACGTGGACCCCACACCACCATAGTCTTTGTCCGCCTCTTATCCCGCATCCGTGGCCTCCTTAGAGCGGCGACCCTTGCCGCCGACCTCGGACTGGGGACCCTAGCAACAGGTCCGGAATGGAAGGGAGATTCCGGCAGCACCGGACAGGAGGGAGACTCCGGCAGCTCCGGAGTGAAGGGCGATTCCGGCAGCGCCGGAGTGACGGGCAATTCCGGCATCACCGGAGTAACGAACGGCTCTGGCAGCTCCTGACTGACAGGCGGCTCTGGCAGCTCCTGACTGACCGGTGGCTCTGGCAGCTCCTGACCGGTGGCTCTGGCAGCTTCTGACTGACCGGCGGCTCTGGCAGCTCCTGACTGACCGGTGGCTCTGGCAGCTCCTGACTGGCGGGCGGCTCTGGCAGCTCAGGACAGACGGGCGACTCTGGCAGCTCAGGACAGACGGGCGATTCTGGCAGCTCAGGACAGACGGGCGACTCTGGCAGCTCAGGACAGACGGGCGACTCTGGCAGCTCAGGACAGACAGGAGACTCTAGAAAGCTCTGGACAGGCGGGAGACTCTGGAAAGCTCTGGACAGACGGGAGCACCTGTAGGGAGGAGACAGAGAGCCAGCCTGGTGCGGGGGGCTGCCACCGGAGGCCTGGTGTGTGGAGGAGGCACCGGATAGACCGGACCGTAAAGGCGCACTGGAGGTCTCGAGCACCAAGCCTGCACAACCCTACCTGGCTGGATGCTCCCCGTAGCCAGGCCAGTGCCGCGAGGTGGAATAGACCACACTGGGCTGTGCTGGCGAACCGGGGACACCATGTGCAGGGCTGGTGCCATGTACCCCGGCCCGAAGAGACGCACTGGAGACCAGATGCCAGATGTCCACTCTAGCCTGGCCGATACGAGGCGCTGCTATGTAACGCACCGGGCTATGCCTGCGCACCGGGGACACCGTGTGCCTCACGGCAGAACATGGTGCCTGCCCGGTCCACCTCTCTCCACGGTAAGCACGGGGAGTTGGCTCAGGTCTCCTACCTGACTTAGCCACCGTGCTTCTACATCTGCATTGCTTGCTGCTTGGGGTTTTAGGCTGGTTTTCAGTATAACACTTTGTGACTTCTGCTGATGTAAAAAGGGATTTATAAATACATTTGATTGTGTAACGGTTGTCTTCCTCCGACGACGAGGAGGAGTAGTAGGAAGGATCGGAGGACCAATGCGCAGCAGTGGTGAATACACAAAACACAGAACATTATCATTAGATTTGTTTTAAGATTAAGGATACACTGTGCAACTTTCATAGGGTCTGGATGCCTTATATGGAATAATGTATTGTATTGAAAACATGCCCACATCAGGGGAGATTTAGGCAATCCTAAGCTAACCCTAGCTAACCCTAGCTGCTGGGCTGCTCAGTCCTTACTTTTGTCACTCTGGGCTTGGCCTAACACACCTGAAGCTGTTAATGAATATTTCACTAAGATCCTAAAGCTGAGTGGGGTGTGTTGGGTTGGGGCGCTACAGGGTCGTGCACCCCTAGAGGCAGGATGACACAGCTATATTGTGTGCAAGTAAAAGGAGCTCTACAGTACTATTAGGCTTATGATATGAATTATGTAGAGGGTGTACTGTTTCTGTGTGTTGATGTGTGTTTGGAAGTTGTGTTGGGGAGAGAGTTGAGTTATTGACGAGACTGGTGGGGGTCCCGTGTGCAGTTAGCTCTGGCTGGCTGGGCCGTCTGGCTGACATTTGATATAGAGGATGTCTTAAAGACAATCTTTGTACTTTATCTGTAAGAGTTGTTCATTTGTTGGGCTTTTGGATAAAGGTGCAACACAACATTGATTAATGAATTATCATGGATCTAGTTCAGTCTTATCAATCACTTAAACATTTAATAATATCTTCCCTAATGACTGTGGGCATTTTTGCTTATTTTTGTTGTTCTAAATAGAGATGGCTAAAAGGGCCATTGTGTAGAAATGCAGGAAATGTGTTTTAGATGCCTGAAAAAATGGGAGGACACCCAAACTCCCTCCCAAGTTCTGTCTCCTTCTGCAATGGCACTGCTGAGTGATTTAAAAGGTCTGTTCTGTGCAGATGGTCAGGGGCTGGAACATAGTTATAATAACTTGTACACTGCAAATTGACTGCAAGTAAGCACAAACAGATAACATTTTACAATAATGTTATCATTTCAAAGCTTGATTACATCGAGACACCATTATGTATCTCTATTGAGTTTACAATGTTTTTAGTCCAACAACGAATCTAATAACAAATAAATAACATCGCTCGCTATTTTAAGCTAATTTGAGTTCAAATGGCGCTTCTGGGAAGTACACCCAGTTTCCTGAAACGAGTCACATTTGAGCAATTATATTTACTTTTGAAATGTAAGTATATTTAACACTCAAGTAGTTTTTACTCAAGTAGTTTTTTACCTTGTGACTTTCACTTTTACTTGAGGCCTTTTCTATTAAGGTATCTTTACTATTACTCAAGTATGGTGACTGGATACTTTTTCCACCACTGCTTATGTAAACAAATCCAAACAGCTGTGCTGCTGGGCAGGTCGGTCTCACTGTCTGTGTGTTCTGGATAGACCTCAAACAACGCCAATGTTTATCCCGTGTTAGTGGGCATTGTAGAAATCAAAAGCCAACCTTCATGTATGTCATGGAGAACTCTTGTACACAAAACTCTGTTTTGGATGATACTGACTTTATGACTGGAATAAATGTTTCTGACTAGTTGTGATGCTACATATGCTGTTTTCGACAAGAGAAGTTAGTTCTAGAGTTCAGTTCTGCTTTAAGGGTGCTGTGCATTGATATTTGTAGTATTCCCATGTGTCAAGGTATTGTAAGCTAATTGCAGGTACCCATCAGCTCCTCGTTGGGCAGCAATATGTAGTGGCAGAAGTCCTTTATTGCCCGCTTTGTTGGCATCAGCATCCTGAGAAAGAAGAAGCTCCACAATGTCCTCATGGCCATTCTTAGCCGCTTCATACAGAGCGGTGGCCCCATCACTTGCCTCACTGTTGATATCAGCACCTAGAACATATTCAGTGCAACTGACAGTTAGAAAAGTCAACAAACGTTCCATAGTAAGAGCTACATGACAGTTGTATGTGATCTGCGCCCTTTGGCCGATCTTCAAGGCATTCCTAGTCGATCACCAAACATGTTTGTAAAAACCCCAATGATAAAGGCTGTGATAAAGACTTGCGCTCCCTTTCTTTCTTGCTGTCGGCGGTACAGTAGGTGTACTTGATTTAGACGCCCTGCGCACCGGATAAGCAAAGTGCTCCCATTATTAGCAGCTTGTCATGTCTCTTTTAATATCAAGGAATATTGAACTTTCTCTGGTCATAGGAATAACATGAAATTGTGCATGAGGAGAATGCGGTGCGACTCCAGTTTTGACATCTGGTAGAAGATGGTGTTCCCTCTCTCTGGTCAGTATCACCAGAAAAAAGGAAGGAGAGGGCAGGGACCGTGAGAGGTGGACTCTCTGCTGCTCTCTCCCTCCCTCCGTTGAAACTAATGCTGTGTTCAAAACAACTGGGAATTGGGAAATCTCTGACTTCCGTCTTCAGTGCGTTCAAGACATCTGGGATATCGGGAAAAAACGAGATCCGACTGTGAAAAGTCATTTTGAACGGTCATCCAACTCAGAATTCCAAGTCGGAAACTTTCTAGACCTCTGATTACTGTTGTTTTTTTCCGAGTTCCCAGTTGTCTTGAAAGCACCATTACCATCAGAAGCAGATACCATCAGTCCAGTAAAATAAAAAATGTACTTATTTTAAAATTATTTCAATTCATGCTCAGCTGTGCCTCGTAAGTGCTACACCAACTGATCTATTTAGTAATCAAAGCTCGAGTTTTGAAATATAATGTGGTCTGAGAAGAACAATATTGGCAGGCCAGGCATGTTGTAGCTAATATGCTGTGAACATGTATTAGGCCTACTCCACAAACCTCAATCTTACAGAATAATTGTTTATATTAGGTTAATGTTACATTTTTTAAGTAATTAAAAAACATCTGAGTGGTAACTCTATGCTTGCTTATTGACTGCGAAAGTAATCTTGACTCAGAAAAGGTTGGTGACCGCTGGCCTACAGAGTTCACCCATTTTTCCAGGGGAAAGACATACCGTGTTTAATGAGAAATCGAAGTGTTTCCTCGTGTCCACTCTGGGCTGCAGTAAATAGGGGCGCGATACCGTACATGTTGGTTGGGCTGAGCTTCGCCCCGGCCTGGACCAAGATCTCACAGATCTCCACGTTGTTGCGGCTCACAGCCTCCTGGAGAGCTGTACAGCCCTGAATGCAGTGTTTGTTCACCACAGCACCGTGATTCAGAAGCATGACCACAATCTCAGCATTACCACTTTCACAAGCTGTGGAATACAGTCAAAGATGAAGTTAAATAGAAGAAATCCCAGACTTTGTTAGTCATGGAAGACAGTGTTTCCTAAACACGGGTTTGGGGGTATTCCCAGTGTATGCAAGACAGCTTAGAATGGTATTGGAAGAGACGTTCTGTAATGGCAGATTTTGAGTGTAGCTGTATTTCTCATATCAAGACATCCCTGCCCCCCCCATATACCTTTCCCTTCTCATGAAGTGTGCACTTGTTCACTTGTATTCCCCACCAATCCTAAATCATTAGATCGGTGTAAGCTTGGGCTGGAGGAATTCTTGTACCAGTCATTTTCTTTCAAATCCATGAAGGGCAAGTTTTTCATTCAGTTTTTTCTCACTGAGTGCTGATCTTTCTGCCCAACACTTAATTTTAGTATCAGTCAAGTAGCCTATGACTTAGTACGCTTAAAATAAAAGGATAATTACAAACAGATAGGCATATAATCTAGGTCTTAGTAGGTCTCTATGGCAAATGTGTTACCTTTGTAGAGTGGGGTCTCTCTGTCCTTGTTGGCGAGGTCTGGGTCAGCCCCCTTCTCCAGAAGCATCTCTACACAGGCCACCTTTTCCCTGTACACCGCCAAGATGAGAGCAGTCTGGCCTTTCAGGTCACACTTGTTAATCATACTAGGTTGAGCTTGAAGGGTGAAAAAAAGAACACCTGAGATAACAATGAGACTAGGCTATACTTTATTTTATATTGTATTTTAGTCTGCTACTTAGCTGGGTTTTAATTGGTAAAATGGTCAAATACTTGTTAATTATGTGGGAAAAGGGGTGTTCCATTTGGTATGGACTGCTATTGTGCTCAATTGTTCGATTCTTTGACGTGAGCCGAGTAAATTGCCTTCAAGCCACTGATGCAGACCTTTGGAACATCTATATATTAAAGTCTAATAAATCTATGTAATATAGCCTACACCATCACAACAAATCCATTATTTATTTTAGACAGATCTAAAGAAACATGAGATGATGAAAATGTTGTCTATACCAGAAGAAAAGAATAGCGTACTCTGAGTTGTCGTTATGTTAGGTCCTGATCTGGCTATGCCATATGGCTGTGGGGTACACTAGTTCATTTAGCAGACAAGATTTGCTTAGAATTCCGTGGCATTGTTTCATATTATTTTATAGTATTAGTATTAGTATTATTATTAAGAATACAATTGAACATAGCTGAATAAAATAGAAAGGATATTTTCTCCATATTTTCTCTCCAACAATTTGAGGGAGTGCACACATGCATCTATTCTGTGTTGAGCGCTTAACAAAGAAACAGGTGCTCCTACAGTGTATGCTTCATTTAGAGTTATTTATGTAACTTTAGTTGTGACACAAACGTTGGGCTATACGTTTTGAGTTTTAATACATTCTAAGGCTGCATGATGAGACGAATGACTATTTGAAAAAAGTTGCATGAAAGGCATCAGCTCTGCTTTGTTTTTTTTGTGCACACTTCATCAGTCCCTCATTCACAATTTGACAAGCACTTGATAATGCCATCCCCTTTGTGTGGCCGTAATGCCCCCTAAAAAAAGCTGTGCCTTTTGCGGCCAGTGGCCATTGTGCCCTTGGGCTGAATCTAATAATTATAAGTCCCTTTTCCCAGCTACATGCTCCAAAGCATCTCTCACTGAAATGGCTCTCCATCATGTGATCAGGTCTTTCTCAAAGGCTACAAGTGAAGACAGACACACCAGGGACTCAACTGCATGCGCCCTTACCCAATTCCGAGGCGCATATTGAAGATATTGGAAAAACTGTCCACATTTACTTTTTGTCAGCCAACAAGATGAGTAGGCCTAACGAACAGCAAAAAATAACTAGCCCATGTCAATCTTCTATCCCCCATAGTAAAAAAGACGACTTATCTATTCTGTGCAATAAATAAATATTTCAAACATAGTCTGGGACAGTTGTAGAATGGAATAGATCCCAAATGAATGCAACTATCATCCCAAAAACTTTTAAGCAATGAGGCTGACACAACAGATCAGAACGTTGAGCTTAAAAATGTCGATAATCTATTAAACTATTTCTTCACATTATAAGCGCAACATTACGCACATGGCAGTAGGCTATAAGCGGAAATGTTCCATTAGTTAGAAAACACCATTATCGAAAGTGACTGCAAATGTGATTATGCATGTAATGCTTTTATTATGAAGGTGCATTTTTATGGTGAAAATTATCTTCCCAAAACTTGAAACTCACGTGCTGTGTATTGTATGCCAGTTAGGATTTACACCTGTTGGAAAGTGGATTAATGTGCTTAATTTTAAGAAGTTATTTTAAACATCAAAACATTTAGGCCTGTGGCCTAGAATGCACGAGGTGTGTGACCTTGATTTGAAAAAGTCGCAAAAACAATTCATGCGTTTCTTGCCTTACTGAACACAAGCTGGGCACCATTCACAAGTGATAATATATCATTCACATGTGATAGGATAATATGGTCTATTCTTGATTTATTATTGTCTTTACATATACTAAAATGTATTTTTTATTTAGAATGGACCATTATCATGCTCCTGTCAAAACAGGGATAGAGGGAAAAATACATGTCATCTGTATGCACTTAGAGAATAAAGGACGCTTTTACTGTGGTTCATGTTCATGCCAGTCAGGTAGGCTATACTCCTGTTGTAAAGAGAAGCAATGTACTTAATGTTAGGAATGTTGCAAATTAAATATAGTAAGCCTACCCTATAGAAAGCAGAGTGATGGCCTCCACTTTTTAATAGAGGCCAACACTCTATTTTCTCACGCAATTGCATCGCCTATAGGAATGTTGCAAAACATAAGCTCATGGGATCTCATGAAATGTTTGATTACATTTGCAATGATGTGAGAGTGACTAGAGGGACAATAGAGTGCTGAGTACCAGACAGTTAGCAAGTTTGGTAGGCTACTAATGACCATCAGCAGCATCAGCGCTTGGAGAAGCCTAATTTCCGTAACTAAACTGTCTTGTGGAATTTGACTGCCATCATGACTCGTGACCGCCAGTGTGGCAGTATTAAGGTCACCGTAACAGCCCTAGTTACCACTACAAACTTTCTCTGTAAATATCAGATCAACTAGCTGAAATAGGATTGTAAAATAAAAGTGTTACCAAAAAGGACAACAACAATGATCCCCAAAATTACTGTACTAATGTTAAACATTAACCTATCGCTATACATGTTCATACATGGAGTTTTGAATTGCACTTACCCCCAAGAAGAACCCTGACACACTGGTCTTGGCCATAATATGCAGCCTCGTGCAGCGGGATCCATCCATACTTGTCAGGCCACAGTATGTTATTCGCATTGTTTTTAGCCATAGCTTGAACCGTAGTCACATCACCATTCAGGACTGCTTGCACAATAGTGTCCTGTTCCCTAATAGGCAAACATACCCATCATCATCCACTTGTTTTTTTTCTCTAGCCCACATGTACAATACAAGACATTAAGCGGAAATCCAGATCATTCTCAAACTCAGTAACTCTGTCAGTGATTATTTTTTTAATTAGGTAACTTTGAGTTATGGATAGTGGATTAAAACAAAACTCACTCATCCTTAGTTAGGGTTTATGGTGTTGGAAAAACATTGATTACCTTAAAAGGGGAATTCCACCACTTTATCTCAAGCACAATAGTACTGTCTACATTTGTGGAAATGGCGCTGTGGTTAAAAGATTAGATAAAATAGTGCAATTTGATGATGTCATCAAAACTAAAAACGTGATTTGTGATTTGTAAACACTACTAGAATGTTGGTGACAAGGTGAGCAGGAAAAGGCCCTTCCATGGCTAGAAACTTGTTGCAGATTTAGAAAATCATTGTTGTGCACTATTATTCAGTTGTATTTGTCATTTTCTTATCTTGAAAAGTGAAAGTGGTGGAATTTCCCTTTAAGAAGATCATTCCCAGCAGGTTTGTATCCTATGAGGTGGAAAAATAACATACAAACATCATTACATATCCTAGTGTTCATATCTTGGCATGAAGGGAAGATGCGTTGCTAAGATACCCTTTGTGAACGAAGACACTTACTCCTCTGTCTCCAGCACATACTGAATGGAGCCGTCGCCTCTGTGCATTGCCAGCATGCGCTTTCCATTGCCTGTGACAAAATGAGTCACCACAACGTCGTCACATTTCCTTATTTTTTCACATTTCCTTCTCCTGCTACAATAACAGTGAGATATACTCAGTTGACAGTCACAGTTGACTGCTGCAAATGTGTATGTAAAATGAACTAAGCTAATACAGTGGGACCCTAAGCTCATTGGATATTGTGTTTCTTCAAAGTGAAATGTTTGATTCTCATTGCTGACATGCTTACTATGAGAAGCTCTGTATCAATCACTACAGTACACACATCTAAAATACCTGTCTTCAATTCTAGTTCATATCGCCACTATAATGTTCCTCTGAAAGCTTTTCTGAGGGGTAGGCTTGAGACTGTTTCAAGGCATTAAAAAGTTAGTTTAATATTTTAAAAAAACTTATACCATGCTACAGGTTTTTGCGACAAACTATCGCTAGGAGATGCTAGAGCAACGTGTTGCACAAGCACACGCAATGCTGCAATTGTCCTGCCAATACTGTAACATGACCTTAGTTAAACCTTATGAACCCTGCAATCTTGCATCCAACTCAGCACAGAGACTTGTTTTCATCAGTGTTGCTATTTTTCAACCTTGGTGACATGTGAACTTCAGACCATGCTATTTGGATGTATTCCCAAAAAGCAGGTTGGGTAAGGGATCAGTATCACGAGATTTGATGGGACAGGTGTTTGGCACGTGGCCCACTGGAATCAATCAGACCAGCCTGTAAACGAGGTGTTGTATGTCAACAAACGATACTCTAGGCGTCTCGGTTTTCCAGCTAGCAGTAAGCGGGTAAATAGTTTAGTCAAGTTAGCTAAGCAGACGTAAACACCTCACAAGTCAAGTCATTTGTTTGAGAAAACAGTCACTCTCATGCATATCTGCAACCTAGACATGATATCGAATGGCAAAACCCACAATAAACGTAAGGTTACATGATTCGGAAAACATTTGCATTGATGGAGTCTGTATAGTTACGCATATGACTGACTAGAGCAACATAATAATCAGAGAACATTTTCCTTGACTGGCAACATTTTTTATTACGTTGTCCTTGTGCCATGTAGTAACTTGATAAGTAACAAGAACTTCGCTACACTCGCAATAACATCTGCTAACAATGTGAATGTGACCAACACAATTTGATTTGATTTGGAACTACTTTGTAGTGACCAGATAATTACTGCTGGACACTGTAACTACAGATATGTTATGTGATATGGACAGTTATAGTGCAGCATGCCATTATGCCATGAAATTGGAATTGTATGTAACTATCCATAGCCCACAACTTAATATAAATGGTGGCCCAAAACCAAAAGTGGATAATGAAAAAGAATGAAGGCTCTTTTCAGCTGGCACATACGCGTCAGTTGGGTTGGCAGTAGGCTGCCTATGTCTTGGTTCCTGCCTCGGTGGGTTTGGCCTGGTTGGGGATGGATTTGACCTATACTGGACTGTTCTTCTGCCTAGAGCTGTTGGGGTATTGCTGGCTTCACTGGGTGAAGTGGCATTGTGGGCATCACTGAGGCTGCGTTCGATAGCCAGCAGAATCAGCTCGTTATCTGACAGGTTGTTGTAGAGACTGTAGTCATCAAACCCCAGTTTGTGGCCCGGCGTGGAACCAGGGATAGATATGCTGGCAACTGCCATGTTGGATCTGGAGAGAAAAAGAGAGGATACAGTGTATCACTTATGTATGATGCATTATGTCCACCATGTTGGATCTTGAGAGACCCATTCCTAATCAATATACACCAGGGGTGGCCAAGCCTGATCCGGGTGGGTGCTGTAACATCTTCCGTCTAGAGACCATGATTAAAGGGATATTTCACCCAAATTACAAAATGACATATTGGTCTTGATTGTTCAGCTAAATTAATTTACTTTAAGATGATTTGGACTTGACGTGCGAAAATGTTATTGTCGGGGATATTGACTCGCATTGGTCTTGTTCCAGAAATGCAAAAAACGGATAACGTGTAGACATTGCCCATGTCTTTAAAAAAAGTTACAAAGTATCACTGTATTACCGTGTCCATACTGCTTACAGTGTAGGAAAATCAAATGTAATTGGGGTGAGATTTCCCTTTAATTTGGACTGGAACACACTACATCATCCCCCTAAGTCCAGTGTAGGACATATATTACATAGGGTGGTTCCCAATACCAATTTCTGCTGAAGGGGTTTTGACCTTTTCACTACTTTCCAAAAATCTAAAAGCATTGGATTGATGAAGGCATGGTCTAGGGAGTTTCCACCATATTTATTTCCCACTAGGCTTTTCCTTTCAAATCAGTGAAAGGAAGTGAACAAGTGCACACTTTGGTAGAAAGGAGAGATAATTGGGACGTACTGTAGCCAGAGACTATGGGATTGATTCAATTGAACCTACAATGTGGCATTTATGAAGCAGTCCCACTGTCATCCAATTCTAGAATGGTTTTGAGTAAAGTAAAGGAACATATGTGCAAGTGGGCTTGTCAATTAAGGTGAACTCCCTCCTAAGATACTAGGAAAAACTTTTATTGAATTAGTTTGTTTAGGTTGGGTGAGGCTGGGATTATGTTAAGATTGGATATTGAAATTATGCTCCCCTTTCAAACAGTCTTCACATTTCACATTCAAATCATTAAAGTGAGTTGGAACCGGGTTGGAACCGGTTCAGGGAACAGAACCGAAAACCGTTTTTTTGTTGTTGTGTGGAATAGAATCAGAACCACAAACGAAAGTGATCTAAACTGTTCCCGAAAATAATCGTTATTTTAAAAGTATGGAAACCGGTTAAAATCATTATTTTACATTATAGGCATTTCTTTCCTGTCCAACAAAAAAAACACGACAAAGCGCCTATGCAAAGCCCTCACTCTGTCACTCAGAAACTTATTCCAGTGTCTGATTGCCTGCCACCTAAAAATCTTTGCCAGTGTCTGTGTGTAGGCAATCTGCCCTCCCCCTCAGAAGACTAGGTTAGTGGCCTACTGACGTTATAAGCGTGATTCAGAAATTAGGGAGATAGATTTTTCATTAGAAAATAATGGATTCAACTTTGAAATACTCCTTAAGGATACAATAGTTGTCACATTATCACAATTTTTTAACTAGAAAAAAGTAAGACGTGTGTTTATTTTAATTATTGTGCTGCACTGCACACTAGCTAGCTGTTCCAACGTTAAGCCAACTTTCTGATGGTCTAAGACATCAAAAGTTCCTTCATATAAGCCGCTCCTCAGTAGATATAATTCCGTGAGCATAATTCAGATGATACAAGTCATAACAACAAGATGCCCACCACTTCAAACCAAGCCTCCTCCACCCTCTCTCACTCTCTTTCAGTTGCATCTAGCACCCTACACTCATCTGTCCAATGCCTTTAAAAAGCTTGCCTGATCCATAGCAAGCTGCTCTATCCTCAGTGATTGGTGGAGTAATTTAATGTTGAGCTAAATGTAAAAACAAATCTATCTCAGAGGTTTAAAAAGGAACAGAAAGGTCCATGTAGGATTTTTTTACACAACAACAAAAGTTGCCAAATAACAATGTAAATAAAAATATGTCTTACCTTTCTTACAAGCTCTTACAGTTTTCCAAAGGCAAAAAGAGTGTCAAAGTTTCGCTCTCCGGTTAAACTCCCCCACTAAGACTTCTCCACTCCTCTGTCAGTAGATGTAGACAGGGCTTCCAATCCAACCATCTGGAATATTTCTGGGAGCTTCACATGATATCCATAGGGTAGTGGGCCAACTTTTCCTCTCCCACCTTCATGGCTCAGAATACTCCTGAGAGGCAGCTGGCCTAGATAGCACTGAACAACAAAACAAATAGCTGGAACTCCTGGGAGTAACCGCGAGGAATCCCAAAACATGGTGAGTATCTTACTAATCAGAAAATGTGTTAATCATACAATATGTGTGTATATTACAATGACTTACTGTGTTCAATGGAAACTGTGAGTTGTCCCAAGTACAGTGTTCAGGCTTGTAATCCTCCTGTGCTAGGTCAGACTCTTGTTGTGTCTGTGTCAGGTTTGGTTGTGGCGAGTTGGTGTGCCTTGTTCCTTGTGTTGAGAGGTCTGGTATTGTGTTGTGTTACAATCAATGTAATGGAAAGAGGTGTTTATTGCAGATGCCTGTTTCTTATTTTTAGACAAACAAATCCATGGAAAAAGGGTCAAGTTTATTGACAAGGTTGACTTCTTCCCATTTTGTTGGCAGGTCAAGCTGCGTCATGTGTTTGTTTCATTTTGATCCGAGGGCACTTTGCATTTATTTTCGTATGAGGGCAAGGTCATAGATACCCCACAAGCTGTATTCCAGAATACCAGCCACTACAGTTACAGTCGTGTCATCAGTCTTTTAATACCACATTGAGTGTAGAGCTTAGGGGTTAAGTCAATACTGACCTCTATACTAAGGTTAGGGGTTATTTCAGTTCTCGCCTAAGAAATTATTGTAATGAAGAACAAAGGCTGTTCACAATTTCTAGTTTTACCTACTGTATTCAAGTGGAAATATAAGTGTGAAAACGTGCATGCCTATTCTGAACATTATTTTGTAAATTACATCAAAATAGAAAACAACTAACTTGTCAGTTGCTGTTTACTTGAGTAAATGTACCTCTCCAATTAGATCTTGGATTAAAAGTTAACTTAATGTAAAGTGACAAAACAAATCTTACATATACATTAATTCAACATTGTTATGTCTGTAACCAACATTTGCTAAAGCAATAATCCTGTCACACTGTTTAGATGGACAGTCTCAGAGTTTCTTCTTTGTCTACTATAACAATACTTTTGACCAGAAGCAAGTCACACAATTTTTCTTCAGGCTAGCAGTAGCCAGTCATGCATTATTTGTTTGCCTATTTTGTTGATAATCAAATAGGAATTAATAAGTAAATAGTGCACTTTCAGCTGTGGGGATCATTTCTTTGACTTCTCGAATGCAAACACATTCAAACCGTTAATATCAAAGATCCACCATCATATTTTTCTGCTTATGCATCCTTATTTCTATGCCAAACTTCCCCTGTTGTGCGTGGTCAAAATTCCCCTTTCTAGTAGGGGTGTGCTGAGTACTCAGACAAAACGAGCATGGTAATGGAAATTGAGAATTTTTCGAATATGTTTACGGTACGACACATTTTTGTAATTATACTTGATCAGGATGAAGTCATTTTCAGCTGCCAGGACGCATCTCTCTGTCACTAAAACTGTGCTGCGCTGTGCAATCTAAATAACTAAATTGGCTAGTTTGGCTGTCTGTAAAGAAATGTATGTGGTGCATGTTACGCTTCCTGTCACGATTGGATTTGAGCAAGCATCACTCCCCCTCCCTCTCATTTCCCCCAACGTCTTTGCCATTATGACCTGAGCTAAACCCATGCACATTTTTACAAAGCGACAGATCAGTCAAAAATTGAATGACAAATATATGGGGCAAGTGAATGACCTAAATCTGTGTCTGGAATAGGCAGGCAGCAGTAGCCAGCCATGCATTATATGCATTTCATTGATAATCGAATGGGACTAAGTAAGTAAATAGTGCACTTTCAGCTATCAGGATCATTTCTTTGACTTCTCGAATGCAAACACATCAAACCGTTCATATCAAAGATCCATCACCATATTTTTATGCTAATGTATCCTTTTTTCTATGCCAAACTTCCACTGTCCACTCAAAGAGCTACATTTTTATGTCATCTGACCTTTCTGCATCAACATAATGATGTGGCCAGTGCAATATTGCTTCTTGGAAGTCCAATATCTTAACAACTTGACTGCTGACATGTATCAACAATGGACTAATGAATATCGCTTTCCTTTAAGACTTTATTTATACAGTGTTTGACAATGTATGGCTCTACTTCAAGCAAGTACTGATGATATCATTAGCATTACATGAGTCTGTCAATAAATCTGCAATATTCATAGAAAATTGAACTTTTTTTTCATTAAACACTGAAATAATTCCACCCACCTGTGGCAACAGACCTTTGTACACAATGCAGTACTGAAATCACTATATTCAATTATATAATGGATAGTTCTGGCCAAACAATCTGATTGCCTGAGAAGCATTCCAAGCTGTGGTTTATTTTCTGATACAGGCAACTTCACTGTACTTTAGTCAAATAAAATCTCACTGTGCAGGGTAAACAATTAACTTAGTAATCAATAAGACTCAGAGTTGCTATTGCTAACCAAACCCAAATGCCTACAAGTACATACATTTACCCATAATTTACAATAGATTCATTCGAATGTTACTCCTGCCATTGTAATATCAAATCAAGCCTATTATGCAGTACACAACTGTGCAAAGAAACATTCCCCCTTCATCTCCACTGGCTTACAATATAAAAAACAATCACATTTATTGAAAACAAGTCACGGAATCTGTGGACTTAAGAGTCAACAAAACAAAAATAGAAAACAACTAATTTGTCAGTTGCTGTTTACTTGAGTAAACTTACCTCTCCAATTAGACCTTGGATTTAAAGTTAACTTAATGTAAAGTGACAAAACAAATCTTACATATACATTAATTCAACATTGTTATGTCTGTAACCAACATTTGCTAAAGCAATAATCCTGTCACACTGTTTAGATGGACAGTCTCAGAGTTTCTTCTTTGTCTACTATAACAATACTTTTGACCAGCTGAAGCAAGTCACACAATTTTTCTTCAGGCTAGCAGTAGCCAGTCATGCATTATTTGTTTGCCTATTTTGTTGGTAATCGAATAGGAATAAGTAAGTAAATAGTTACATTTACACATAATTTACAATATATTCATTCGAATATTACTCCTGCCATTGTAATATCAAGTCAAGCCTATTATGCAGTACACAACTGTGCAAAGAAACATTCCCCCTTCATCTCCACTGGCTTACAATATGCAAAACAATCACATTTATTGAAAACAAGTCACGGAATCTGTGGACTTAGAGTCAACAAAACAAAAATACATTCCTAGACTTCCTGGAAATTTACCTTTTCATAGTTGAGGAACTTGATTAGTCTTGGTGGGAGCGGCAAGGTGTCGATGTGCCTCAGTCTGGGGATTCCAACCTGCTGATGGATCTTCAGTCTGCACAACTGCATCAGTGAATGTGGTGGCACTGAAAGTGCAAAGTTGCTTATTAACCAACATGAAAAAAACGATAGTACTGTAGTATCCCAGCAAACAGGGGACCATCTAAGGACATTTGGCTATGTTCTCAATTAAGGTCCCTTTAAGAGTTTTGGCAAGATGTTATCCCACTGACGTTAAGAGAACGTTCTAGGAATATTAAAACATGACATTAACTTTGGGACATTAAGAACACGTTCAGCACAAGTTCCGGTTTGGTCGCAGTTCCCAGTAGGGAACGTTTCGAAAAGGTTCCTACTTGGTTCTGATAGCACGTTATCCATGGGCCATTCAATGACCACAAGGGGACGTTTCATGATGGTCAAGGGGATGTTGCATGATGGTCCCAAGGCAACCTTCTCTGGGGACCTTTGTGTAGTTCCCTGAAAGTTACCAGGTCATCACTAAGGACCATTTCAGGACCTTTTCAGGATTTACATTTGACTAGTTATTAGGATGTTGCATGATGGTCCAAAGGGAATGTTCTCTGGGGGACCTTTGTGTAGTTCCTTGTAAGTTACCAGGATTTCATTGAGGACCATGTTTGGACATTTGTAAGATGTTCTCAAGACATTTGTTTTACCAGTCGTCAGGACATCATGTGATGGTTCCAGGTGTCCCAATCCATTACAAGTAAAGTAATGAAATTGTATGGGGTTTTAAGGTAAGTGGTATGCTGTTCAGCTAAAATAGTAAAACAAATACTTAATCAATCAAAATATGTTCACATTTTACATGATCCCTTAGTACTGACTTTTCAATATCACCCCACCTGGGATTTCAACACACAATCTCTTTACTGGGATTCAGTTATATTTTTGCTGCACCACAAAGTCTGTAGTATTTGCGGTCAGAAGTCCAATACACATTCATGACCTATGATTAAAAACAAAAAAACAGTGTTTTGAGTGTGAAGTAGGCATTGGTCTGAAGCCTGAAAAATAAAGGAAGTTCACATGGACACCGCAATGCCTACTCCACCCATGCTCTACCAAGGTTTTCTAGCACACAGCTTTGGCGTACAACTGTAGCTATGCTGGTCTATTGTACTTCAAACGATGTGTAGGCAGGTTGCTTAGGATTTAAACTTCTCAAGCAGCCTAATTCATTCTCTTCGGTGGGATAATATACTTTACTGTGTTCAGCTATTTAAATCCCCAATCTTCTGGTCTCCGGGTGGTAACGATAACCATTACGCTGCTAACCCTGTGGTAACCACGTAATCAGTATTGATAGAAGGTTAATTTATCTTGCTTGGTTACATTTGTTTTGTCTAAAACAGTTGATGTTCATAAACGGTCTCATTTATACCTAACCAAGTTAGAAGTATGTCATGTTATTTTCGCTGAGCACAGGTAGCACAAGCAAGCAATGAGATCCCACTAAGCAGTTACAGATGGTCAGTGCTATCTTGAATCCTAGACCTCTGTACAGCTGTGTGGTCAGGTGCGGCAAAGAAGGACATAAGCAAATTACAGTTGGTCCAAATGTACATGGAGTGCGAATGTAAATGACCTGCATGTCAATCTCTCTGGGCTCAAAGTTGAGGAGAGATTGACTGCTTCACTATTGGTCTTTGTGTGAGGTGTTGGTGTGTTGAAGGTACCGAACTGTCTGTTCAAGCAGTTGGCACACAGTTCGGAAACTCATCGGAACAACAAAGACATGCAACCAGAGGTCTCTTCACGGTCTCCAGGTCCAGAACAGTGGCTGGGAAACACACAGTATTAAATAAATTCATGAGTAAAGGGAACTCTATCACCCCAGGTAACTCAAGCTAGCAATAAAAACTGATTCAGAAAACTGAAAGAATACATTGCAACACGACGGGAACTGTGAATAGACACAGACATTTTTAAGCATTTTGTATTGTATTTTACATTGTATTATGTATGTGATACGTGGTTGGGATACGACAGGGATATGTGTATGTCTCCCTTGGCTGTCGTAAGATGAATGCACTAACTATAGGTCACTCTGGATGGGAGCGTCTGCTGAATGGATAAATTGTAATGTTGTTCAATGTACACTGACTGTACAAAGCATTAGGATCATCGTCATTTACGCTGCTGCTCTTGCTTTTCACTAGAGTGGCACGTGTAGCTTGTTTTTGCCAAGCATAAGTCATCAAAGCGGCAATAGGCTACAGACATAGAGCCTCTATGTAGCAAAAGTTAGGAGATATCTAATCAATGGAAGATGGAATTAAAGTGATGGAATTAAAAGTTAAAGGAGAAGGTTAGGCTACAATGACCAACAGGTAGGCTGCTAACTTAATATTTTGAATGGAGTTGTTGTTGTTTGTAAATGTGTAGGACGAGAAAGTGCATGCAGCCTCAATTAGCCTTGCTAGCTAGCTAGCTTAACTAGCCTTTTCCGGTTTGGCGCAGTCAAGACAGCTCCTACGTAATCATATTGGATGTGAAATAACCTAACTACTGCAACTATTAGTGTACTATAGTGCTAGTTGGCTTGTTTGGTTGCTGTCTTCTTCTCTCCCTCCTCCCTGCACCCCGTGTCAGTTGCTCACACTAACAGTAGCCTACAAACACAGTACGGCCCCCTGCTTCCCTCACTCGGATCAGACCAGGTTTGGATCGGACCAGGTCTATATGGAACGAGTCTAGTAGTCCTTTGGTCCATTTGGAACGGGTCTCTATATATAAAACATGTATTTATAGTGCCTTCTAAAAGTATTCAGACCACTTGCTTGACTTTTTCCACATTTAGTTCAAGTACGTTACAGCCTTACTCTAAAATTAATTAAATAATTTCCCCCCCTTTTCCCCCTCAGTTTTACATTTACATATGTATTCAGACCCTTTACTCTGTACTTTGTTGAAGCACCCTTGGCAGCGATTACGGCATTGAGTCTTCTTGGGTATGACGTTACAAGCTTGGCACATCTGTATTTGAGAAATTTCTGCCATTCTTCTCTAAAGATCCTCTCAAGCTCTGTGAGGTAGGATGGGGAGAGTTGCTGGACAGCTATTTTCAGGTCTCTCCAGAGAAGTTCGATCTGTTTAAGTCTGGGCTCTGGCTGGGCCACTCAAGGACATTCAGAGACTTGTCCCGAAGCCACTCCTGCCTTGGCTGTGTGCTTAGGGTAGTTGTATTGTTGGAAGGTGAACATCCGCCCCCAGTCTAAGGTCCTGAGCGCTCTGGAACAGGTTTTCATTAAGGAGTTCTCTGTACTTGGCTCTGTTCATCTTTGCCTCGATCCTGACTAGTCTCCCAGTCACTGCCGCTGAAAAACATCCCCACAGCATGATGCTGCCACCAACATTCTTCACGTAAGGATGGTGCCAGGTTTCCTCCAAACGTGATGCTTGGCTTTCAAGCCAAAGAGTTCAATATTGGTTTCATCAGACCATAGAATCTAGTTTCTCATGGTCTGAGAGTCTTGGTGCCTTTTGGGAAACTTCAAGTGGGCTGTCATGTGCCTTTTACTGAGTGGCTTCCGTCTGGCCACTCCACCATAAAGGCCTGATTGGTGGAGTGCTGCAGCGATGGTTGTCCTTCTGGATGGTTCTCCCATCTCCACAGAGGAACTCTAGAGCTCTGTCAGAGTGACCATCGGGTTCTTAGTCACCTCCCTGACCAAGGCTCTTCTCTTCCAATTGCTCAGTTTGGCAGGGTGGCCATCTCTAGGATGAATGGCCACTGTGTTCTTGGGGACCTTCAATGCTGCATAAATGCTTTGGTACCCTTCCCCAGATCTGTGCCTCGACACAATTGCTGCCAGTTTTAAAGCTTTTGAAAAAGCTAACATAAGTGCATGTAACAGATGGGAGCAATAATACATAGTCTGCTGCAATCTTCAGTTGGCTCCTCTTCACTAGTGATCACAAACCAAGGCTTTCTGAAGGCAAAGTTGTGCTTGTGATGAAAAATGGTTAATTACTCAGCTTCATTATCTGTTCACAATGCAAGTTAGTGACATCTGCTGGACAGCAATAAATTGCAGAGTGCGATTATCAGATATGTTTTTTTCCCTCCACTGTTTTTCTCAAAACTCTGTGGCTCAGTAGTATGTTGTTGGCTTTAGTAACCTATAATCAGTTGGAATACCAGGTTTGCATCTTACATCATGCTTCCCTTATGGCCTGAATCAATGTCATTATTTATGCTTAACAACCCCCTAGAGCCCATGTCCGCATCCCCGTGTAGATCAAATCATCATGATTAAAAAAATCGGCATAAAAATCTGTCAGTTGAAGATAGAGATATCTTTATTTTTTTGCATTGGATGCGTCTCAATCCACGTCATCCACGTTGTGTATAAACTACAGAGTCAGAGTATTTATCCCAAGACGAATGCAGTGTGATCACTGTAAAGCTTTTGGACATGTTTCAAGTGTTTGCAGAAGGGAGAAGCCGAAAGGTCCAAGTTGTGGAAAAGATAATGTCATGTGTTTTAAAAGTGATGAAAATGTGACGTCGCAATTGTAGTGAGAACCATAAAGCCACCTCTTTGGAATGCCCGACAACGGTAAAAGATAATGAGGTGGCCAAATTCAGGGCTGTCCAGAACATTTCATATACAGCGGCTGTTTAAAGGGTTGAGGCTTTGAATGGTGCTCATGAAGATTCCATTGTGGTGGATAGGCCTTCACTGCAGGCTGCAGGGGTTGCCTTTCACCATCAGGACCCAGGTATTTTAAAGGTTAAGAAGGTGGACTTTGTGGCCTTTATAGCTATGGTGATTAATGGCACTGCCAAGGTGGAGAGAAGGTCCGGTAGAATAGACATCATTGTGGATGCGGCGGAGCGGTACCTGGGACTGAAAGATTTCTCGGAGGAGGAGTTGAATGGAGTATTGTCGCAAGCCGTACACCCCTCTCAGGACCTAGAGCCCGAGAAGGGAGATATGGAGATTTTAAGAAATTAAGATTATTAAGAAATTAAGAAATTTTGATTTGTTTTTGTCAATTTACAAATTTATTTGGGTGGAATCATTTAGTTTTCCCTATCATGTACGGATGTTATTTTTACCTTGTTTTTTCAACCCGTCCAGTTGGTGGCAGCCATACACCTTTTTGGGTTGTAGTCCGCCATAAAACCCACAGAAGAAGAAGAAGAAGAAGAAGAAGAATGTCAAAACAAAAATTAGACAGTGCATATCAGAGCAAAAGACCAAGAACTGTCCGCAGATCTCCAAGAGAGAATTGTGATGAGGAATATATCTGGGGAAGGGTATAACACCATTTATAGAGTTTTGAAAGTTTCCAAGAGCACAGTGGTCTGTCCGACCAAACAGAGCAAATGGGCAAGAAGGACCTTGATCAGGGAGGTGACCAAGAACTCAATGACCACCCTGACAGAACTACAGAGTTCCTTGGCTGAGATGGGAGAACCTGCCAGACAGACAACAGTCTCGACAGCACTGAATACAAATCTTGGCTTTATGGGAGAGTGGTGGAAGCCACTCCTGAAGAATAAGGCACATGGCAGCACGCCTGGAGTGTGCTAAAAGGCATGTAAAAGACTCTGAGAGCATTAGGCAAAAGATTATGTTGCTTGATGAGACAAAAACTCTTTGCCCTGAATGCAATAGACTGGGTGTTGTGTGTAGATGGGTGAGAAAAAACATACATTGAATCCATTTTGAATTCAGGCTGTAACAACAAAATGTGGAATAAGTCAAGACGTATGCATACTTTCTGAAGGCTCTGCAGGCCTACTATGCTGTGTGTCAAATGCAAATGAATTATTATGTGAACTTGCGAGACACTGATTCAGCTTTGATCTAACTTTACTAAACAGGGTTGGGTTAAGTGCAGAAGACCCATTTCGATTGAATGCATTCAGTTGTGCAACTGACTAGGTATCCCCTTTCCCTTTCCCTTTCCCTTACCATGGCAAGAAGTGTTCATCTTCTATTTGTAATAATAATTACAACTGATGAGTAGGACTATTAAGCGTAGGCAACAGATCTTGATGACTGTTATTTTAAGCAATTGAGTCCCTTTGTGGTGCTGATAGGACAGCCCCAGGATTTTGCAACGAATGTGGTGCTGAAGGAAGTCTGAAGGATAGCTCTGCCATTCAGCCAGTTCAGGAACAAAAAACAATAATTTGCAGTATAGTCTTATAGGCCTATGACTACTACTAGCAATTTGTAGGGTGTAGCCTAATGTAAATACAAATACATAAGCACTTTAGTTGCGAGTAGGCATTTCATTGTATTGTGTAGCTTACACTTGCGTTGTATCATAAATAAACTCTGATTTGATTAGCTTGAACACATGATTACAACATACTCTATTACAGAATAAAAGAAAACACAGGTGAAATATCTATGCATAGCATTTTTCATCTATGCAAATACATTCTATCAAATCAATTGACCAAGAAGTGAACATAAATCATTACTATGTAGAATTACAGGAAATTTGTTTTAAAACAGCCGTAAAATCCGTCTTTTGGTGTGGTGTATTCATGCATCTTAGTAAACTAGAATCGTAATGCATTGTTACCTCCAACTTGCCCCAATTCACATTTCCACTTGCCCACCCTGACATACCAAGCTAGAACGGGCCCTGTGTCTCAACCAATAGCCAATGTAGGTTAATTATCCCAAGCAGGGCTACAGCAACTCCCAGAGAGGGTTAGGCTCCCTGGGCTTTGCAGTGGCCTCTCTGGTTTGGGTGACCTCAGAAGAACAGTGTCACTGTAACCAAGTGGTCACATATCGTTCTGGACTCTTCTGCGCAAGACGGGGTCCATGGAGTTTTATGAACATCAAGGAGACACACAGTGAATTTGGATCCTAGATCTCATTGGTCTGATGATTAGTTTAATTTGGCTAAACCCCCTCTTACTCTGCCAAGCTGCAGGGTATGTACAATTAAAGGAGGCTGGTTGAAGGAGCTGTAGTAGGATGGGCTCATTGTAATGGCTGGAATGGAATCAATTGAAAGTTAAACATGTGGTTTCCATATGTTTGATAGCATTCCATTTCAGTCATTACAATGAGCCCATCCTCCTATCAATCAAATTTCAATCAAATGTATGTATAAAGCCCTTCTTACATCAGCGGATGTCACAAAGTGCGGTACAGAAACCCAGCCTAAAACTCCAAACAGCCAGCAATGCAGGTGTAGAAGCACGGTGGCTAGGAAAAACCTCCTAGAAAGGCCAGAACCTAGGAAGAAACCTAGAGAGGAACCAGGCTATGAGGGGTGGCCAGTCCTCTTCTGGCTGTGCCGGATGGAGATTATAACAGAACATGGCCAAGATGTTCAAATGTTCATAGATGACCAGCAGGGTCAAATAATAATAATCCTATGGCTCCTCCCACCAGCCTCCACTTGTACAGTTAAGCAGTGGAATTACCTCACATGCACATGTTCTCCCCTACTGTGAACAATGTTCCTAAAGCCATTGATGGTGGAGGCACACAGGAGGGAGAAGCATTGGCACAAATTGAGAGGCTCTGGACAGCTCTCTCTGCAGGATGTTTGCCTGATTTGTCAGGTGTATGTGGGCTTGGACTGCTCGTCAGTTGCACCTTTAAATTCTTGTGGTTTTGAACAGGCGGCTTCTTATGTTTTTATATTTGCATTGTAGTCATTTAGCAGACGTGCTTATCCAGAGCGACTTGCAGGAGAAATTAGGGTTAAGTGCCTTGCTCAAAGGCTCATCCATAGATTTTTATTTTTCATCTAGTCAGCTCGGGGGATTCAAACCAGCTACCCTTCGGTTACCAGTTCAATGCTCTTAACCACAAGGTTACCTGCCACCCAGGCTGGATAGGAACTGCTGGTTATCATTTTTCAATGTTCTGATTGGCCAAAGTGGTCAAGCCTATGACCGACCATCGCAGTACACACCTATAGTTCATCATTCTCGACAACACCAGAGAGAAGACAGGGAAGAAACCACCATTTGCCTAGGGTGCTTTACATTACATAGGCTATTTATCGATTTTCATGGAAATTGTGGTAATTAAATAGAATGTATTTAGGATTTATCAGAATAAATGTTCCAGAAATAGTTTTACCAGCTCTGTGTAATCTCAAATTGAAAAATAGTGAGGATACACTGCTCCCCCACGCTTTGGCAGCACTACAATCCTGCTCCTCTTTCCTATATTAAGAGGCTTAAAAGCATATCATTCTGATATAATGCTTTCTTCATTGAGAATGTGTGCGCAGTTGAAATTTGGCCATAGACTCAATGACTGAAAAATACATATTTCAAAGTTGGTTTATAATGACAAGAATAACTAATAACAACCAACCCATTTTTTTTATGTCGTACCAATTATCTGTACGCATTTGTTGATTAACCTCAGCTTGAATACCAACATCTACAGTAGCCTAGGTTTGTTCTCAACCACTTCTTATGCTTGTTACAGGCTGCCAGTTGTGTTGTTGAGCAACCAAGTTGCTGGGCCCGGTTTTAGACAGAACTCTGTTAAAAGTATGTTAGCATTGTTCAAAATGCAGCAAAATGGTACCACCCCATTGGTTTTTATTGAGCACATGAGAGCGATAATACATTATACATTTTATCAAAACTGTTGCATCTACAAGCGTATTCAGTCGGAAAGTTGGCAAGTCTAATGGTCACTTTATGGACGAGGTAGTCTCGTTCTTATCTGACGCCCAGATGTTGAGCAAGAAATTACATTTTTTTTCTTATTGCCAATGACCCTGTTAATAGGGATCGGCGTCCCGTCAACGGGGCAGTTGTAAATCATGCAGCGCCTTGTGTCAAGATCCTAGATTTGGGAGAAACAACAAATGTTGTGTCTTATATCGGCTGAAAGCTAAATTCTTGTTAATATAACTGGACTGTCCAATTTACAGTAGCTATTACTGTGAAAAAATGCCATGCTATTGTTTGAGGAGAGCTCCTAACAACAAAACACTTTTTTCACCGATAGGTTTGATAAATTCATCTCTGAAGGTGAAATGTGTACTTACATTCTGAAATCTTGCTCTGATTTATCATCCAAAGGGTCCCAGAGATAACATGAAGTGTCGTTTTGTTAGATAAAATCCCTTTTCATACCCTAAAAAGGTCCATATATCATGCATGATCGATTTTGTATTTCCACTCGTTCAATTTGCAAAGAAAGGAATCTGTGAAAATCTCACCCTAAACATTGTTTCAACCAGTCAAATCACGTTCGTATGTATTCCTCAGAGATCCTAGAACATAAAGAGACTTCACTATATCATTAGGGGTGTAGTATATTCTATAGGACACCATATTTGGTCAGAGAGCGACGCCTTCATGGCACGCCGACGACGTGGGCGATCTTCACTTGAACGACTCTAACTTTGTCAAAAAAGCACCAATCGGTGCTAGCTAGATAGCCAATGAGCTGGGCTTTACGGGAGTGTCCGGAAACCATGTATCTGTCATAAAATGTAGCTACTAACCTTGTACGACAGCATGTCTTTTCATTTTGAAAAATTATTAGAATATTCAGAGTTATGAAGTTATGAAAACTGGTTGTTTTGCAAATGTTTAGCTTATAATATGGCTACTAATACTGGAAAAGCTAAATCAAAGTCCAAGTATACAGATTTGACGATATTCTTTCAGAAAAATTTAATATGAATGCAAAGGTCTACTTCACGATTTGCCCAAATGTAGAACTGGGACCTTGCATTTCAAAGATGGTGGTAGAAAAGAAACGTTAGTTTTTTTCTTTGTATTATCTTCTACCAGAGCTATTCTGTTATATTCTCCTACATTCAATTCACATTTCCACAAACTTCAAAGTGTTTCCTTTCAAATAGTACCAAGAATATGTAAATCCTTGCTTTAGGGCCTGAGCTACTGGTAGTTAGATTTGGTGTGTCATTTTAGGCGAAAATTGAAAAAATGGTGGCTATCCCTAAGACGTTTTAAAAATCTGGTATGTGGTTTTCTGTAATTGCCACCAAAACATTATTAATTGACTTAATAGGTCTCTCGCTCACGTCTCTCCCAAAGATTATCTATTGCCTCAGCGAACCGACTCTGATTAATCAGATGTGTGTGGCAATGGCTAACTAATAAACATTAGGTTGCAATAAACATAAATATCTCATGACGAGAGCTTTCTCATGCATCTCTGCACTTTTCTTTGGGACCATCAGGTGATGTACTCGGAACAACCCTGGAACTAGACAAAAATCTCTAGGGGACCAAGACAGAAAGTCCTGACAGCATCCTAAAATCACCCATGGGAAGACATCCTTGGGACAAACCAAGATCTAGACAAAATTTCTAGATGACCATGACACAATCAGAGATGTAGTGGAGGGTAAACACACATAAATGCCATTTATGCACCTTATAATTTCTGCAATAGTGTTTACTCACCCTTTAATTTTGTAAATGAGCATTTACCCACTTATATTGCAATCACAGCATTGATCAAAACTCAGAATGCTTAAAATTGCCTGCATCTTTGTGCCTGCATCTTTGTGACCGAATCGTGAACAGTTGTTTGTTCTTTATGTTCGCGTGCACCCCCCGGATTTTCCTTGCTAGCAGCACATTCACCACTATCTCAACCGGCTAACTACGCCCACATGAAAGTTGCTGCACAGGCTGAGGGCCATTAAGACGTGAAACAAACTACCCCAGCTCGGAGTCAGGCTCAGCAGACCAACAGCAAATGGCAACACAGGTAGGCAATTAGATGCCGCTGTTAGACTCGTGGGTTTGTGAGATGCCGGTCATAAAGCAATTTTCTTTTACGTACGCGACTCCTGCCATGTCCAATCATCCAATTTCACAATTATACAATCAACGTGACTTTGTTATTACCAATCTAAATACATAACAAAATAATGGTAATAATTTATTTGAATGATAAACAAAATGAGAGAGAGAGAGACAGAGAGAGAGAGAGAGAGAGAGAGAGAGAGAGATGCTGTGGTGGACTGACCCGTTGATCTAGCTAACGTTAGCTAGCTACACGGTTGACACTGCAGCTAGCCAGTTAATCTAGTGGCAACCTAATGTTTATTGCAACCTAATGTTTATTAGTTAGCTATTGCCACACACATCTGATTAATCAGAGTCGGTTCGCTGAGGCAATAGATAATCTTTGGGAGAGACGTGAGCGAGAGACCTATTAAGTGAATTAATAATGTTTTGGTGGCAATCGGCTTTGAAATCGGCACATTTTGAGTTATGGTTTGCGTATTATCAGTACTAGGGGTAGTGATTTCATGTTGGCTTTAAGCTGGCAAGGAAAGTTAGTCTACAAAGCTGAAAGCTACCGGTATCTTCTTGCATTGTAAAGTGTTCTAGCCTGTATGGACATTGCTTTGCAAACAGGAATGAACCGTTTAATTATTTCTACATGCCATGTTGCATCATTCAAGTGTGCAGTATGAATGGGGACCTAACATGATGCTGCTCAGAATCCTAGTGCAGCCGAAGTGAAGCAGGCACGGTACGCTCACGCTGTGTAACGGGTACATTGGCTTGTATGCTACAGTTTGACAGTCAACAAAAGTAACAAAAATTCTTGTACCCATTTTTCATGTTCTAATATTGAGAACTGAAGTTTCGGTATATTGTGTAACTCTATGGTGTAAGCTCACTTACTTGCTTTCACCTTGATCCCTGCCCAGTCACTGTAGCTATCCAGGTTCTCGATCAGCCGGGAGCAGAGTTTCACATGGCCAACGTAATCCAGGAGCACATCTATGATGGGTCCTGCCCAGCGGCTAATTGTCGGATCGGAGATTGCCTCACAGAACTGAAAATTAAGGGTTAAAATTGGATTCAAAGAACTACCCGAGATGGAATTGGAAACTAATAGACCAGCAAACCATCTACATTGCACATAAACCCAACCTACCTGGACGCAAGTGTTGCGTCGAGCTTCGTCCTCATCAATAACGTAGCGCAAAGTTTCGCCAAAGATGCTGACCCTTCTTGAAATTTTCAGGGGTGGGTGTGGCTTGCTGCCATATGTGCAATCAAAACAGGAAAGGGCATCACAGCCATTGGACATCAGATACTTCAGATAGTTCAGGATGTGCAGATACTTCATACCGAGCATGACCACTGCCGGGAAGGAGCAGGGGTGTGTGGGGATGGACGCATTCATGTTAGCTCCATGCTCCACCAGAGCGGTGATCATTTCCATGTAACCC
This sequence comes from Oncorhynchus mykiss, assembly GCF_057628025.1. Taxonomy (NCBI): domain Eukaryota; kingdom Metazoa; phylum Chordata; class Actinopteri; order Salmoniformes; family Salmonidae; genus Oncorhynchus; species Oncorhynchus mykiss. The sequence goes on along the minus strand of NC_143025.1, from coordinate 74,825,319 downwards.
TGCCTCACAGCGACAAGAAGAGGGTTGAACATATCAAGGTTGGGGTTAGCGCCTGCATCCAGAAGCATTTCAGCCGCCTCTAGGTTGCTGTTGGAGACAGCAAAGTAGAGTGCTGTGCTGCGATGGTCCTCATACATTTTGGATCGGTCTTCTGCGAGCTGGAAATTGACGTCATAGCCTGCCTCGATAAGGATCTCCAGGATCCAGTCCCGGTTGTACTCGGCAGCCAGGTGGAGGGGACTGATGCCACTGCGTTGAACTTTGACCTTGCTGGTGGCAGGGATCAGCATGGACACAATGCTACAGAGGGGAAGCACAGGGATCAAATTGAAAGGGAAATGTTTGGCTTGAAGAGAAACCAATACTTTAAATTAACCAATCAATCAATTAATTGCACTCACTCAAAATGTCCTTTCTGGACAGCAATATGAAGAGGCAGGAGGCCAGACTTAGTTGTTCGGTTAGCATCTGCTTTATGAGATAGAAGCAGTTCCACAACTTCCTTGTAACCATTCTTACTTGCCTCGTACAGAGGTGTTTCCCCCTTCCTTGCCTGGCAGTTTATATCAGCACCTACAATATACAAGAGCATACACAACATTCATACAATGTTGAAATGAAGGAAAACTGGCAACACCACAACATCACCAGCAACAGATGGTCTGCATGCTTAATAGTTATTTTCAATTATATTCATGCCATTGTAAAGAACATAAAACTTTCTCCAAGATGTAGGAAACCCATCAACAAGGGTTTGGACATTAAAGTAGAGTTCAGGTTCAATATGTTATGAACTTGTTGTGCTTACGATCCCAGACTGCATCTTTAAAACAATCAATTAAAAATAATCTTGAAACTGGCATGTGAAAATTTGAAAACGACTCACCTTTTCTAATCAAGAAGTGCAACACGTCCACTCCCCCATTCTGTGTTGCCATATAGAAAGGTTCCATCCTGTAATTATTGACTGCATTAAGCTTGGCCCCGGCCTCCAACAACATCTGGCAAATTTCCACGTTAGCATGCCCGGCTGCTTCATGGAGAGGTGTCACACCCTGAACACAAGCCTTGTGTACTGAGGCTCCATACTTCAGGAGGTGGTCTACAATCTCCACATTGGGCTTCTCGCAAGCTGAAAACGCATTGTGACAAACAACACAGATCAATTTTTGTTGGATATTGCTGTTTGTAAAACATAAGCTGATTGTGTAACAGTGGTGGACTTCACCAGTATGACCAGTAACCTAGCTTGACACCTGGAGACTTGTCTTAGCCCCAAGAGCTAACACCTACAGATGTCAGATCTTAATATGACCCATTTCGTCACAGGAGGAAAATAATCCTGCAGCAGGAGGATTTTAATCTATAATTCATATTTTAACCGCCGCCAGAGGGCAGCTGGAATCGGTGTTTGTAGGCTATACAATAAATTAGTCTGCAGGTCCACTGGGCGTCAGTCAAGTAGCCTATATAGGCTGCGTGTCTCGTGTGAATTCTAATGTAGATTATAATAAATTGACAATATTTGTATGGGTAGATGTATTTTTCTTTTGGGAAAATAATTTTTTGTATCAATTATTTTATTATATGTTGAAGGCAACCAATAGTCAGACTAAATGTTTGGTTGTCTCAGTGCCTGTGTGGTCCAGCAGGTACAGCCAGTAACCATGGCATACATATGTCAAAGTAGGCATAGGTTCAAATCTGGCCCACTACTACCCTTTGAATTTTTGGAGAAACTAGTACTTTTCTAGTTATTCTCTGTGGGCTATACTTAAACTCTTACTCGAGTAATTTCTAATGCCCAGAGCACGTAGGACCCCCTACCGGTGAATTATGAACTACAAACTCGAAAGAATCATGATTCTATAAGTCTCTCGTTCACCATATGGGGCTTGTTATTGGTGCTGTCTATTGATACCTTTAAAACGAGGTCTAGTTGCGGCCACAACCAGACTAGATTGTGAACCACTCTTGGTGTAATGACACTGCTCGGCTTGCCTGGCTACCCTAACTCCGTGCTCCGCCCCAAATGCTATGCTACATCCACGGACGTTAGAGCAGCGGGAGAATTCAGATTGAGCTGTAAGGCAACTGCTTGATGGCGCGAGAGAGATTAGCACAATATTGTTAGTGACCTGCAGCAGCCCCCAAACAATTAGTTCTCGAGTTCGAGTTTTGAGCAGAGGCAGGCTGAGTGTGTTTTGGTTGTACGAAAAGCTGTGTCCATCAAGTAACATTCAATAAATGAATAGCATTCGTTCTTGCACCATGTGATCAATTATCAGTTCTAAACATGTCTATTTCCTGTCGTGTACATGATAGACAGTTACTGGTTGGAGCACATCTCTGTAGCTGCTGAGCTGGAGGAGCACATATTAATCCTGCTGTAGAATTCATTGCAGCCAGCAGACTAATATGAACGAGTAACTTGGAAAAAATTCATTGTGACTCTTGTCAGTAAAAAGAGTCATTCAAAAAGTAAGAATTGTTCGCGAACTGCACATCACTAGTCTTCACTCCTGAGGATTTCTTGTTCTTTGGTTCTTAGCCAAATCAGCGATCAAAGATAAACTGCACTTTAATGACCTTCTGCCTTTGTAATATGATATATTTCTGGAGTAAGATAAGCATTTAGAAGATACACTATATACACAAAGTATGTGGACAAATTAGTGGATTCGGCTATTTCAGTCACACCCGTTGCTGACAGCTGTAAAAATCAAGTACACAGCCATACAATTTCCATGGACCAACATTGGCAGTAGAATGGCCTTACTGAAGAGCTCAGTGACTTGAAATGTGGCACCGTCATAGGATGCCCCCTTTCCAACAAGTCAGTTTGTCAAATTCCTGCCCTGCAAAAGATGCCTGAGTCAACTGTAAGTGCTGTTATTGTGATGTGGAAATGTCTAGTAGCAACAACGGCTCAGCTGCAAAGTGGTAGGCCACACAAACTCACAGAACAGGAGCACCTAAAAATTCTGTCCTCGGTTGCAACACTCACTACCGAGTTCCAAACTGTCTCTGGTAGCAACGTCAACACAAGAACTGTTTGTCAGGATCTTTATGAAATGGGTTTCCATGGCCAAGCAGCCGCACACAAGCTTAAGATCAGATGCGCAATACCAAGTGTCGGCTGGAGTGGTGTAAAGTTCTCCGCCATTGGACTCTGCAGCAGTGGAAATACAGTCTCTGGAGTAATGAATCATACTTCACCATCTGGCGGTCCGACGGACAAATCTGGGTTTGGCGGATGCCATGAGAAAGCTACCTGCACCAATGCATAGTGCCAACTGTAACGTTTGGTGGAATAGAAATAATGGTTTGTGGCTGTTTTTCATGGTTCGTGCAAGGCCCTAGTTCCAGTGAAGGGAAATCTTAATGCTACAGCATGTAATGACATTCTAGATGATTCTGTGCTTCCAACTTTTTGGAAGTTTGAGGAAGGCCCTTTCCTGTTTCAGCATGACAATTCAGCCGTGCACAAAGCGAAGTCCATACAGAAATGGTTTATCGAGATCGGTATGGAAGAACTTGACTGGCCCTAACCTCAACCCTATCAAACACCTTTGGGATTAATTGAACGCTGACTGTGAGCCATGCCTAATCGCCCAACATCAGTGCCCGACCTCACTAATACTTTTGTGGCTGTATGAAAGCAAGTCCCCACAGCAATGTTCCAACGTCTAGTGGAAAGCCTTCCCAGAAGAGTGGAGGTTGTTATTGCAGGAAATGGGTGACCAACTCCCATCTTAATGCCCATGATTTTGGAATGGATGTTCGACGAGCACGTGTCCACATACTTTTGATCATGTACTGTATAATTCTGCTGTTGCAATTGTGTTTTGATGACAAGTGTAAATCAAATGTCTAGGTAGATAACTAGCTAGCTAGTTAGCTTTGACTAATCCAGAATGTCACATAAAAAGTTACACATTTGGGGCCTCCTGAGTAGCGCAGTGGCCTAAGACTCTGCATCACAGTGCTTGCTGTGTCACTAGAGATCCTGGTTCGAGTCCAGGCTCTGTCGCAACTGGCCATGACTGGGAGACGCATGGGGTGACACACAGTTGGCCCTGCGTTGTCTGGCTTAGGGGAGGGTTTGCCCGGCAGGGATATCCTTGTCCAGTCACCCTGTAGCTTGCTGAGCACAGTGGCACACGGTTGTAAGGTGTTTCCTCTGACATATTGGTGTGGCTGACTTCTGGGTTTAGCAGGCATTGTGTCAAGAAGCAGTGCAGCTTTGTTGGGTTGTGTTTCAGAGGACTCACGGCTCTAGACCTTCGCCTCTCCAGAGTCCGTACGGGAGTTGCAGCGAGGGGACAAGACTGTAACTACCAACTGGGGAGAAAAAGTAGTTAAATCTTCTGTTTTTAGCTCCCCATATGATCTATATTTGTCAGCCAACTTGTCTGTGGCGTAAAGAGTGAACAAATTAATCAGATGTGTGTGGCAATAGCGAACTAATTCGTTTGGCAATAAACATTAGGTTGCCACTAGGTAAGCTGGCTAAGCTAGCTAGCTGCAGAGTCAACCATGTAGCTAGCTAAAGTTAGCTAGATCAGCGGGTCAGGCCAATGCAGCATCCTCCTATGCATTGCACTCTCTCTCTTTATGTCTCTCTCTGTCTCTCTGTCTGTCTGTCTGTGCCTAAATGTCATCTCAGTAAGCTTTTTGTGCCATGTATTAGAAATCACAGGTTTTTGTGTATGTGTGTGTTTTTATTTACAGCTTGTCCCTGTAATACCCTTCAAAAAAGGAGAGGTTCAGAAGAGAAGGAGGATGGAGGGTAAAACCGGTTTTGTCTAGAAGGGATACAGCTTTTGTCAAATGTACTTTTCATAGCAAGTTGGGAGAATGAATGAAGCAAGTTATGATCTTAAGCTTAGAAAAAGGTTTAGGGTTTGCTGAAATGCAAAAATACACTTTTGATTTCAATTTGACAAACTCTGTATCCCGTCTAGACATGACCGGTAAATGACCTTGGCAGGAAAAAGATGATTGAGTTGACTATCACAATTGATATCTGTACTTTTGGATTATTTATGTTCCCCAGCAAGAAAACCAAATAATGTCGCTTACCAAATTATTCTAACCTGAACATACAGTGGTTCTTTCTTTTGAGCTTTTGTCGCGACCGTTTGTGGTAGATGGTGGCAGATTGTAGTAAATTGCGTCGTTCTGGCAACAATGGCTGACACTTAAATAACCTGCCATAGAATTCTGAAGTCACATGATGATATGGTGTGTGAACCTCCCGCTACGACTTGGGAAACCATGCAGTTTCTTAGGCTACAAATGAAACAAATAATGATTCACTTCACAGGGTGGTGAAAGTGCATGGCGATGAGCTTGATTCTCCTTTCCAATAAATATTGAGGGTCTTATTCTGGTGACTTGATGATCGATGCTTGACTGCCGTTTGACAATTGAAAATATTCTCGCTCTTATCCATAATAATCTCATCATGTACGATAGATTAGATTACCGGCACTGTATCTGCCAGAGGTTAACTAGAGCTCAAGTGTCAAGAACAGAGTAGGCACATTTGCTATTTAACGCAACAGTTTGTAGAAAAACTATAGGTCGAGTTGAAAATGTAATGTAAACACATTGAACTTCAGATTTTTATTCGGTAGATGAAAACTTAAGTGAAAAAGTACATTTTGTGTGCACTTTGTCATCACGCACATATCCGTTTGGTGGAAACATACCACTGGTGGGAAATTCGCATATTTTCTCCATGCGGATATTTTCATGAAACTGTCGCCAATAGGATGGAAACCTTGCTATAGAAGTAAAGTATTTACCTGGCACTTTGTTTAAATGGAAACTAATCTTAGTATAGCCTACCCTACTGACTATTATTATTTTATTATTCATGTTATCCATAAGTGTCTGGTATGGTTATTTCTTATCAAGATCTGGGGTAAATTAACCCTGAAATGTGTAACTACATCAAGTCATCGTTGGATTGCATCATTAGTACCAGAAGAGCTTGGGCCGGAATCGAATCCTTGGGATACACTAGACACACTAAGTTAAAGCCTAGTGGAGAACAATATCCACTGTTGGAAAAATTCCCAATTGTCATACTTGAGTCAAAGTAAATGACTCAAGTAAAAGTGAAAGTCACCCAGTGAAATATTACTTTAGCAAAAGTATTTGGTTTTAAATATACTTATGTATCAAAAGTAAAAGTAAAGGTAGAAATAATTTCAAATTCCTTATATGAAGCAAAACAGAAGGCACCATTTTCTTGTTTTTTAAATTACGGATAGGCAGAGGCACAGTCCGCCAGATCAGGTAGTAGGGATGACCAGGGATGTTCTCTTGATAAGTGCGTGAATTTGACCATTTACCTGTCCTGCTAAGCATTCAAAATGTAAGAAGTACTTTTGGGTGTCAGGGAAAATGTAAGGAGTAAAAGGTATATCATTTTCTTTAGGAATGTCGTGAAGTAAAGTACAGATACCCCCCAAAACTACTTAAGTAGTACTTTGCACCTTTGCCAATATCTATATTGTGTTATTAAAATGACAGTTGTTGATGTGTATGGCTGCATTTCAGATACATTTTGGTACATTTGAATGTTGCAGTAATAGGACCTATGCTTATAGTGCTTGAGGAAACGAGAACATTATTTTAAGATAGCGAGCCCTGATTCCGATGACTTGACTGCCCCCGCATGGAGAGAAAGAATACTACTTATTTTTAGCCACTAGCGAGGCTCATTTGAATTTCCTGATGCATCAGGAAAATTCTCCTTGACAAAAGAGTGATCAAGTTAAGATCTAACATCTGTAGGATTTGTTTACCTTTGAAGAGTGGTGTTTCTCCATTCTCATTGGCAATGTCTGGATTGGCACCTCTGTCCAGAAGGCACTCAACACAGTTCACTTGGTGAAAGGCGGCAGCCAAAAGAAGTGGGGTCTGATTGTAACTACCACATGTGTTCACCATACCAGGATGGGCTATAGGAACGACAACAAAACTTTGTGACCCAAGAAAATGAAAAATAATCAACATGTACTAATAAAGGATCTGCCTGAGATTCAAGACTTGTGTGTATAAAATAGAAACCATTCTCAATTACACTTGTCTTTATTTCACTCTCACCTCTTAATATAATCTTGAGGCATTCTATTTGACCGTAATATGCAGCTTCGTGGAGAGACATCCATCCTCCCTCATTTGGTACCAAGAGACTCATTGGGTTGCATTTCACTATCTCTTTCAGAGCCTTTAAATCCCCATTCTTGATCACATTCACCAGGGGTCTTGCATCTCTGAAGCATAGACAAAGAGGAAGGGGAAATTTGTCATTCAGTTTAGTGTCATTGTGGATCTTGCTAAACATTAGCAGCATCAGGACACACATTTGAGGAACACCCTTATTACTGCTGTCCCTGTTAGGGAAATGTATCAACACTCAGCATCGGATTTCTATGTTGGGCATTTTGGAATTATAATACCAACTTAATGCTCATCAAAATAATAATTGTTTTCACACTCATTCTTTCTGGAATACATACTGTCAAAATAAGTTAAAGGGTTGACAGACTCACACAATAGGGTCTGCTGATGGAGGGTTTGCAGGTGATGGGTTTGGATGTGGGTTGGCTGGGTTTGGATTGGCTCGGGGAAAGTCATACATGTGCCTTGTTGCAGAGGGGAGCCTGACACGAGTCGTAAATTGGTTTGGCTGGTAATTGGGTTGTCGATCCACAGATTGTGATGATTGAATTGACCCAATAGAGTTGTTGTCCTCAATGAGGCTGCGATCGATGGCCAGCTTCATCAGCTCCTCATCTGACAGGACACTGTAAAGACTGTAGTCATCAAAACATGTAGGGGTGACCATTGCTCCAGATATGGTCGATCTGGTTGCAAGGATACAAAAGTCACAACAATGAAACTCACTAAGATGTAACTGCATTTTTAAAACTGCATTCAGTACGTAACCAAAATCACCAACAGCATGTGCACGTCAAAGTAAAATAGCTAAAAATGGAAAAAAATACATATTTTATATGAAAACCAATGTATGACTTCAGTCAAAACTAGAGATCATTAAAGATTCAGATTTTATTGGCGCCATATTTAAGTAATAGCATACATTTCAGCTTCAATGTTGGTATCAATTGCCCAAAAAATGTAATTAGCCTGTAATACTCATGTAACTTGAGGTTGTCAACAAGATGCGAAAGTCTGCACAAGTAGTTGCTGAAATTTGCTGCACATGTACTAATGTCAAAGAGGTCATTCAAGACAACTTTGAGTTCAAATATTATGTATACATTTTTTTTGCCAAGTCAGTGTTGTGGGCATATAGTGTATTGTTTTAGTCTAGGACTAACACACCTTTATTCTACTTGCCACCAAGCTCTTGATAAGTGTTAATGCTGGGATATAACATAAATATGCACATCATAGAACCCATTTCAAACAGACAGTGGGAACTGAAGTCAAAAGCTTAAGGGAGAGCAAAATGCATATTTCTTTAAATTGATTTGAAGCTTTACATCATTTGTTTACAAAGTCTCCTATGGCAACATAAACATAAACAATGGAGCAGTATATCTTTAGTTTTTGGTTATGATAACGTAACATACATTAGCTGTACCAATCTCATTATATCATATTCCTACATCATATTCCATTCATAAATGGAAATTACAGAAAATCTTAGACTGTAAACCACATGGTTAGGGTTAGGGTTAATTCATGACATTTCTTGATGTAATTTCTTTGCAGCAACTATACCAGTATCCAATTTTAAAAAGTCATTCAACCATTTCTTTCAATGAAGTCATTGTTTTCTAGACCATTGTTTTAAGAGAGTGCAGTTATAAGATACATCTGAGCAATAACTTACTAGCTGGTTACCAGAGTAATTTTGCTGATGGAAACTTAGTGTAAATTGCAATTAATGAAAATATGCATGCATTAAGTCCTTATACAGCTTAGTAAAACATGGTTATTAGCATTAGTCAAGTTTAAAATAAAATAAAACGTACAGACATGCTGTCACTACCTTTTAGAGTCGGCAGTGTGCAGTCAAAACACTATAACTGTAGACCAGTAGTTGTTAGATTGTAGTTATCGAGAGGTGATGAGGATTTGAAAAAGTATTTTACTCTGAGTGGTCCACCATGTGGATGAAGAAAAAGCAGCAGCTCCAATGTTCATGATATATTCCAAAGTGGGTCTTGATTTCATGTTTTGGCAAGCTGACCTATGACCACAAAGTTTGTTTGCATGTGTTGCTCAGAATAGGGATGCCCTTCTTCAGATATGGCATGGTTTATGCTGACAGCTAAGTTCCTAGAGGGGGGTGGGGGAGTGTGTGTGTTTGGGGGTATTATTTAGGTTATACCAAGGATCTATCTAAAAAAAACATTATTAAATAATATTTGTCACATGTTTTTAGCAGATGTTATTGCGGGTGTAGCGAAGTGCTTGTGTTTCTAGCTCTAACAGTGCAGCAATATCTAACAAGTAATATCTAACAATACACACAATCTAAAGTAAAGGAATGGAATTAAGAATATATATTTAGATATTTGATTTAACATTTTAGGACCCTTGTAGGTATAATATATATATATATATATAGATATTTGACGAAACATTGAATTTGGCCTTACTACTATTAGCTCATAGAAACGCATTGAATAACACATGGCAAAACAGATAGTCAAAAATAAATTAAAAGGAATTATGTTTTGAAGTGTCTGTCCTATATCTGAGAGATATAAGAAAGCTCAGGAAATAGTTTAAAAAAATACCCATAACACTTTTTTGGCCACAAAACTACTTCAATACGTCCATTCATTTTTAAACCAGTGTCGGGCTACCTTTGTACGTGTTTGTGAAAGTCTCAGAAGGTGGGGTCATATTAGTTTGTAGCCCAAACCATCCATATGCTACAGACAGAAGTTGGCACATCGGAGTTACCGACTTTAGACAAGTCCCGTGAAGCTTGTGGGGCTCGTTGAGCAAAAAGGAGTCTCTGTTCGTGAGAGTCCCAGCTTTCCATAGTGGGTACTCAAGATGTACTCAATATGTACTGTACAGTACAATACAGCAACCTTGTCTGGACCTATCTCCACAAATGTGATTATGTGCATAAGTTTATGTTTTGTTTGCCAAGCTGTAGTCTATTCAGTTCCCTCACATTATACTGCATGTGCGCTCAGAAAAAGTGGAGCCCAAAGTTCAGCAAAGAGTTTTCCCTTCCCTTTTACAGTAAGTGGCATACATTTAAAAGAAAGTCCATCTGTTAGCTTAGTAGAATCCCCCTCCCCACAAAGACTTAGACTCTTAGGAGTAAAAAAATGAGAAAATTAATGTAATGGCTATAATCAAAGTGTTTATTTTCATAGATGCTTTCATTTCAGCGCATCTAATTGATAGGTGAGAATTGTCTGTTAATTGAATGATTAGAATAACCCACCCTGAAACATAGAATTGTATGGAATTGATTAGAATGTATAAAATCATAATCAATAAATGTGTAGTCCAAGTCAGAATTAGGGTAAAACGATGTCTTTATGATATTTTAAACACAGACTGCCTGAGCTTGGTGCCGACCTGACTAGAGATTGGGAGAGAACAGGGAGTATGTGTCAAGAACAAGGTCACAAAGCTCTGGCGGCTGGGTAGCAGGACATGTGTCAAACATGTCTGTTTGTGTGTGTGTGCGTATGGCTGTGTGAATGTGTGGGCGTGAGAAGTCAGTATAAAATTAATTGTTTTGTATTCTTGATTTTAGAACGTTCTCTGAATAAACTGTACTAACCTTTTGTATAAGCTGAGTCTTTGACTAATTATTATTATACCCATGGTCTTACAAAGCTCGGAAATTGGTCCGAGCTATTGATTGATTGTTATTATCACTGGGATTGGAAATTCTCTTATCACTAATGTGTAAATATTTCAACTGTATTAAATTCTTACTTTTTCAATTGCACAAAAAAATATTTATTCTATTTTGACTGTCAAGATGGTGCATTAAATACCCATTCCTATAGATGCAAGGAAAAGCTTTGTGTTCCATTGAGTCCATTTCAGCCATTACGAAGTGTTTACATTTTGTGGTTGTAACCTTAAACGTGCATCATGCAAAAATCACTCCTCCATTTCCTGGTTGCTAAAATTCTAATAGCTCGCCTAATTTCTGTTTATGTGACAAAACCAGCTGTCATTGTGCAGAGAATCATTGTACTATCTAAACCGCTGTGAAATATATTTTCCAGAACTAAACATATTGTATTTTCATTTGTTCGAAGCTGTTGTACAGAACCGAAAGTAAAAGACACACAAACTAAACTTAAGAACGGAAAGCATAGAACTGGCGCATATCGAACAGATCTACAGCTTCTTAACATTGCTTTCAATTAGAAGGACAGGTCTATAACTCACATTTCTATGTGAATTTGGTTGGGTCACCCAAAAAGTTACATATTGCAGTTTAACTTCTTTGGGGTAGGGGGCAGTATTGGGTAGCTTGGATGAAAAACGTGCCTAAATTAAGCTGCCTGCTACAGCCGTAAAAGCTAGAATATACATATAATTAGTAGATCTGAATAGAAAACACTCTGAAGTTTCTTAAACTGTTTGAATGATGTCTGTGAGTATAACAGAACTCATATGGCAGGCAAAAACCTGAGAAAAAATCCACAAGCTTCTTTTGGTGGCACTCCAATATGTCCCATAAACATCACAATTGGTCCTTTTGTTCGATTAATTCCGTCCATATATATCCAAAATGTCAATTTATTTGGCGCGTTTGATCCAGAAAAAAACAGTTTCCAAAATGCGCAACGGAAATCCTCAACGGGAGAGGACCCTGGGCTAAACCAGGGGAGCTAAACCAGGGGAGTGTAGCCGCCCCAAGGTTCCACCTCGCCGCACTGGCAGGGCGACCGGGACCATTCAACCGGATAAGGTTGGGCAGGCTCGGTGCTCAAGAGCTCCAGTGCGCCTGCACGGTCCGGTCTACCCAGTACCACCTCCACACCCCAGTCCTCCGGTAGCAGCTCCCCGCACCAGGCTTCCTGTGCGTGTCCTTGGCCCAGTACCACCAGTGCCAGCACCACGCATCAGGCCTACAGTGCGCCTCGCCTGTCCAGCGCTGCCAGAGCCTTCCGCCTCTACAGCACTGCCGGAGTCTCCTGCCTGTTCAGAACTGCCAGTCTGCAAGGAGCTGCCAGTCTGCAAGGAGCTGCCAGTCTGTATAGAGCTGCCAGTCTGCATAGAGCTGCCAGTTTGCAAGGAGCTGCCAGTCTGCATAGAGCTGCCAGTCTGCAAGGAGCTGCCAGTCTGCAAGGAGCCGCCAGAGCTGACAGTCTGCATGGAGCCGCCAGAGCTGCCAGTCTGCATGGAGCCGCCAGAGCTGCCAATCTGCATGGAGCCGCCAGAGCTGCCAGTCTGCATGGAGCAGCCAGAGCTGCCAGTCTGCATGGAGCCGCCAGAGCTGCCAGTCTGCATGGAGCAGCCAGGGCCGCCAGTCAGCATGGAGCAGCCAGGGCCGCCAGTCAGCATGGAGCAGCCAGGGCCGCCAGTCAGCATGGAGCAGCCAGGGCCGCCAGTCAGCATGGAGCAGCCAGAGCAGCCAGTCAGCATGGAGCAGCCAGAGCTGCCAGTCAGCATGGAGCAGCCAGTCAGCATGGAGCAGCCAGAGCAGCCAGTCAGCATGGAGCAGCCAGAACTGCCAGTCAGCCAGACTCTTCCAGATCTGCCAGTCAACCAGACTCTTCCAGATCTGCCAGTCAACCAGACTCTTCCAGATCTGCCAGTCAACCAGACTCTTCCAGATCTGCCAGTCAGCCAGACTCTTTCAGATCTGCCAGTCAACCAGACTCTTCCAGATCTGCCAGTCAGCCAGACTCTTCCAGATCTGCCAGTCAGCCAGACTCTTCCAGATCTGCCAGTCAACCAGACTCTTCCAGATCTGCCAGTCAACCAGACTATTCCAGATCTGCCAGTCAACCAGACTCTTCCAGATCTGCCAGTCAACCAGACTCTTCCAGATCCGCTAGTCAGCCAGGATCTGCCAGAACCGCCAGCCAGCCAGGATCTGCTGGATCCAACTACCTGCCTGGGCTTCCTCTCAGTGCTGAGCTTCCTCTCAGTGCTGAGCTTCCTCTCAGTGCTGAGCTTCCTCTCAGTGCTGAGCTGCCCCTCTGTCCCGAGCTACCTCTGTCCCGAGCTGCCCCTCTGTCCCGAGCTGCCCATCTGTCCCGAGCTGTCATTTAGGAGGGTAACCTATCTAGGGACGCTAAGGAGGTGGACTAAGACTATTATGGAGTGGGGTCCACGTCCAGCGCCAGAGCTGCCACCGCGGAGAGATGCCCACCCACACCCTCCCCTATAGGTTTAGGTTGTGCGTCCGGAGTCCGCACCTTGGAGGGGGGGTACTGTCACGTTCTGACCATCGTTCGTGTGTGTTTTCCTTGTTTTAGTGTTGGTCAGGACGTGAGCTGGGTGGGCATTCTATGTTGGATGTCTTGTTTGTCTATTTCTATGTCTGGCCTGATATGGTTCTCAATCAGAGGCAGGTGTTAGTCATTGTCTCTGATTGGGAACCATATTTAGGTAGCCTGGGTTTCACTGTGTGTTTGTGGGTGATTGTCCTTGTTCCTGTCTGTGTTAGTTTGCACCAGTTTAGGCTGTTTCGGTTTTTATTACGTTTATTATTTTGTAGTGTTTGTATTTAGATTCGTGTTGCTATAGTTTAATAAACATGGATCGCAATCTACACGCCGCATTTTGGTCCGACTCTCCTTTGCCTACAGAAAACTGTGACAGTAATACAACTTTAGGTATTTTTAAACGTTAATAATCAATCAAATTGAAGACTCTATCTGGGTCTATCTGTGTTCAATACAGGAAGACAACAAACCAAGCTACCTTTCAAGTGTTGCGCAACTCTCAACAGTGTTACGCAGTTCCTAGTTGGCCCTACTTCTTCATTGCACAAATGAATAACCTGAACCAAATTCCAAAGACTGGTGACATCCAGTAGGAACTGAAAACAAGTGCCTAAGAAATATCGTTTGCCAATGAGATCTCAGTGAACAGACAGACAGAACATAAGTTCTGTTGTACTCACAGACATGATTCAAACAGTTTTAGAAACCTCAGAGTGTTTTCCATCCAAATCTACTAATAATATGCATATCTTATATTCTTGGCATGAGTAGCAGGAAGTTGAAATTGGGCACGCTATTTATCCAAAAGTGAAAATGCTGCCCCCTATACCTTAAGAAGTTAACCTCTTGCGACGAGCAAATCCGTATCCGGGAGCGTAATCATAGCCTCAAATGCATTAGCACAACGCAGCGGACATAAATACGCAAAAAATCGCAAATTAATTGAAATGAATATATTCAAACACAAGCTTAGCCTTTTGTTAACAACACTGTCATCTCAGATTTTCAAAATATGCGTTACAGCCAACGCTAGACAAGCATTTGTGTAAGTTTATCATGGCATAATGCTATGCTCTGCTGGCAACAGGCAACATTTTCACGAAAATAAGAAAAGCAACCAAATTAAATAATTCACCTTTGAAGAACTTCAGATGCTTTGACTCAGGAGACTCCCAGTTAGATAGCAAATGTTCCTAACAAATGTTCCTAATGTTCCTAAAAATGTTCCCAAACATTTTAATAGCGCCCCCTAATGCATAACTGGTTTTAAGGAGAATTTTATCTAAAGTTCCATGTATGATAGTGTTAGAGGAATTTAATTTCTATATGTTCATTAACCAATTCAATTATAACAAAGCAAAACACTTTGTCCGTTTCTAAGAAATTGTAAGGTTCTTATTTGCATAAAATAGACAAAGATCAGTCTCAAAATGAATCAATAGCGTTTATTTCCGAGAGCTCTGCTTAAAATTCCATGTACATTAGTTTATATATCACACATAACGTCATAGCGTCTTAAATGTCCCTCCTCCTCTCCGACAAGGACAAAGCTGCTTCAAAAGTCCATTCCAACCCACTAACGCACATACATTACACACTATATCTGGATTATCATCTGAAGTCTCCCCACAGTTTATTACCACTTAGCTGACAGTTCCAGTCCCCCCAGATACGGAAAACCTGGAGGGGCTCTCACTGTCTTATTTTATCTCCACAGAGTTATAGCTTGGTCGGTTCAAACATTAGGTTAAGGATTATCTTTGCTTACTTTCGGTACACACATACATTCCTTCTTCCACAATGGTTATAATTTCTAATTACCCCTTGTCCATGCTACATAACCTCTTTCTTATGAACTAACGTTATTAATCAGATATAGTAAAACATGGTAGAATTAAATTAGTTATAGTTATAGTTAAATGTATACATTGTTTAGTCACTATTCATAAAATTCCAATCCAAACAAACAATCCACACTTTGACTAAATATTATACTCACAAGCACACGTCTATTCTTATTAGATAACAATATCTATGGGTATCCAAAATCAACCTAACAGATACCAACATCTGTATTTTCACCGACTGTTCTAGGTCTACTTCAGAATCTTAACTCTTCTTATCAGGATTTTCGTTACAATCTTAATCAAAGAAACAGTCTAAACATCAAAACAGGAAACAACCTAAAAACCCTAAACATCAAAAAAGGTCTCATCCAGCTTAGGCTCCTCGTATGTGAAGGAACCGGATCCATTTTCTGCGGGAGCCATCATGTGACCACTTGCTAAATGTGGTCCCTTATGGCTATTCTTCAACATAAATGCGTAACAAGACGTCACAATGCTGTAGACACCTTGGGGAATACGTAGAAAACGTAAGCTCATTCGTAGCTCATTCACAGCCATATAAGGAGTCATTGGCATGAGGCGGTTTCAAAAAATGCACACTTCCTGATTGGATTTTTATCTGGGTTTCACCTGTAACATCAGTTCTGTTGCACTCATAGACAATATCTTTGCAGTTTTGGAAACGTCAGAGTGTTTTCTATCCAAAGCTGTCAATTATATGCAGAGTCGAGCATCTTTTCGTGACAAAGTATCTTGTTTAAAACGGGAACGTTTTTTATCCAAAAATGAAAATACTGCCCCCTAGTTACAAAAGGTTAAACCAGCCAGGGCCTTGGTCACTGATCCGTCCGGAGCTGTGTCATTCTGGGACGAAACCTCACACCCCCCCCTCCCCCACCCTTTTCAGCCAGTAACATATCCAAGGCTATCCTATCCTGACATCCCATCAACCTAGTTGCAGCTGTTATCGCAAGATGCTTGATTCCAATCCAGAACTCACCAGGTAACCCCCTTGGAACTCCAATGCTATCAATGTAAACTCTAGGGTCAAAAGATCCCAACGGAGCACTCCTTCTCTCTCTTCTACCTGGCACTGGGTAAGGGTGAAGAGCATGCCTAACTGCACTAGTGCACAACTACCGGTCCAATTGGTAAGCAGGTTAGGTCTTAGTCTAACACCCCACAAATCACCAGATATCCATCCAGGCCTTTTCATCTGCCAGTCAAGTCCCTCATTGTCTTGTCGGTTGTAACATTCTCTGTCCTATTGCATGTTCTTACTTCCCCTACGTCCCATCCGTGTGTGATGTAGCGAGCCATACAATAATAATCTCCTCTTGCCACAGTGAAGGGTGGGAGCCTAGATCTAAGGGGTACATTTGGATACAAATAGTGCAGATCAGTGCACCTGTCATTATCTGGCATTCCTGCTTTCATGAACAGCTTTACCATATATTGAATCTATCACTTCTTTAACTTCTGTCACGTAGAGTAGGCCAGAAGGCTATACCTCTAGGTGAATTAACATTAAGTGGAAAAGGGATAGTTGTCAACTGAGGTTTAGCTGTGGCACAGGCATAACATTCTTCTTTAGCTACTGATCTGGCCGTATATTGAATCTATCACTTCTTTAACTTCTGTCACATAGAGTAGGCCAGAAGGCTATACTGGAAAACCTAACCTCTATCAAAATAAAAAGATGTCGGAGCTGCAAAAGTTCTTCTGTGCAAGGGTGTTTTTTACAAAGTGATTCCGGAACAAAAACAACAGTACTGCCATCAAACATATACCTTATGGGCCAGCTAAAAACAATGCTACCCCATCCACAGCTCAATCCAAAATGCCTCTCCATGAACGGGAGAGGCTCCTTTTATAGGGCTAGCCCCTCCCCTCAGAACAATTAACACTAATTAATTAAGCAATTAACTAGTCAAACCTACATTTTCCATTAACTAAACATACTAAAGGATATACATTGCAACATGTTTTTTTATGAAACAATATCCCAATATAACATTTACAACATTACATCACTACTGACAGTGTCTTTCAATATGCCCATTTACATGAATGAACCATTCGGGACAGGCTCTACAAAGTCAGCCCAATTCCCGTAGCTCGGGTCCTTATTCAGTATACCCGAAAGCTACAGAGATAGAGAGAGGAACAGAACAAGCAAACGTGCTCATCCACAACATGGATAAGTATAATAAATATTGCTTATATTAAATATGAACACTGACAAAATTGAAATGTATGTACTAAGACAGAAGTTAATTTGTGTGTCGACCCACAGTGTTAAGTTATCTTATAATGGAGCAGGGAGGAGTGATGAATGTGTGCGTGCGTTAAAGCACCAAATACTGCCCGCGGCCAGTGACAGACTTCTACGTTATGGCTGGGGGGCAGTATTGAGTAGCTTGGATGAATAAGTTGCCGAAAGTAAACGGCCTGCTCCTCAGTGTTAGTTGCTAATATATGCATATTATTAGTATTGGATAGACAACACTAAAGTTTCTAAAACTGTTTGAATGATGTCTGTGAGTATAACAGAACTAATATGGCAGGCAAAATCCTGAGTTGAAATCAAAACAGGAAATCAGAAATCTGAGCTTTGTATGTATTCACCAGAGTCCCCAATGAAATCCCCTTGAGATATGAATGATGTTGCACTGCCTAGGGGTTCCACTAGATGTCAACCATCACTATACATTTTAATGAGACTTCTATGATATTGTGGGAGTGAATGATAGCAGAATCAGTCAGGTGTCTGGCAGTCAGCCATTTTCTGATCATGTTTATTCCTCGTGGAAGTCACTTGCGTTCCATTGCTCATGAAGACAAGAAGGAATAGTCCGGGTTGGAACTTTATTGAAGCTATATGTTAAAAACATCCTAATGATTGATTTTGTTCTTAGTTTGAAATGTTTGTTCGACCGGTAATATCACTTTTTGAAGTTTTTGTCCGTTATAACGCTGACCAGAATTAGTGTTTGGATATGTATACCAAATGCGCTAACAAAAGAAGGTATTTGGACATAATTAACAGACTTTTTCGAACAAAACAAACATTTATTGTGGACCTGGGATTCCTGGAGTGCTTTCTGATGTCGATCATCAAAGGTAAGGGAATATTTATAATGTAATTTCTTGTTTATGTTGACTCCGTCTTTGCGGCTGTGGTGTTTTTATTTCTGAGCGCCGTCTCAGATTATTGCATGGGTTTCTTTTTCCGTAAAGTTTTTTTGAAATCTGACACAGCGGTTGCATTAAGGAGAGGTATATCTATAATTCAATGTGTATAACTTGTATTATCATCAACATTTATGACGAGTATTTCTGTTTAATGATGTGGCTTTGCAAAATCACTGGATGTTTTTGGAACTAGTGAATGTAACGCACCAATGTAAACTCATATTTTGATAAATATTAACTTCACTGAACAAAACATACATGTATTGTGTAACATGAAGTCCTATGAGTGTCATCTGATGAAGATGATCAAAGGTTAGTGATTAATTTGCTCTCTATTTGTGTTTGTAACATAATCGTTTGTGGTGCTTTTACTGTAAAGCATCTTTGAAATCGGACACTGTGGTGGGACTAACATCAAGATTAGCTTTAAAATGGAATGAGATACATGTATGTTTGAGGAATTTTAATTATGAGATTTTTGATGTTTTGAAATTGCCGCCCTGCACTTTCACTGGCTGGTGTCATATCGCTCCCGTTAACGGGATTGCAGCCATAAGGATTTAAGGTATTTTGTCTGAACTATTCGTACTGGTCCTTGGCCCTGGATGATTACACTAGGAATATCTGTTGTGTTAGGGAGATTGATTGAACTCCAGCCGACCATAGTGTTCTTACCAGCTCTAACCTCTGCCACCTGGAACGGGACCATAGTATCAGTTGAAAACTGGTCGAAACCAACATACCATAACCAGAGATCACGGCTCTTTACCATTTTAATGGCAATTAGTACCTTAATACAATACTTCCCCTGCTCGGGAACACAGTCAGAAACTCCCACCTTTACTAGACTCCATCTGCTCCCAAATTGGGTGTATAGGTTTACACAGCCATCCCTCTCAGTGTGAGTTATGACCTGATTCCATGAATTACACAGTGATTTACACAAATACCTTCCATAGAGACCCATGGTTCTAGACTGCCAAGGAGTGAATGACCCCAGTTGCTCTACATAAAATTAGACTGAGCTATCCTTCCCCAATTCCACTCTTACTTCCTTACTATTCAGTTCCAGTGACCTTTTGAGATGCTTTGGTAATATCAAATTCCCCTCGTCTAGCACATGAGTCAAGTTACCCTCTTTGGCCTTCTCGGGGGGGGGGGTTCATGGTGTATCAGGAATATGGCTCCCACGATACTCCAAAGCCATGGCTCCCAAGCCATACTTTCACTTCTATGAATGCTCACAGCGGGGAAAGGTCGAGAGTTGTCATGACGTTGGCCTGGGGGGTTGGTTTATGACAGTCATAAATACCTCTCACCCCATTTTTCCTCTCTCTACCCTACTAAGGTTACATTTGCAAAACCCTTCTTGACGCTACCCAACCCTGTCGCGGGATCATTTTTGTCAGCAACAGCTGAATAGCATAGCGCAACAGTCAAATAATATTACTAAAAAATATTCATATTCATGAAATCGCAGGTGCAATATTGCAAAGCACAGTTTAGCCTTTTGTTAATCCACCTGTCGTCTCAGATTTTGAAATTATGCTTTACAGCGGAAGCAATCCAAGCGTTTGTGTAAGTTTATCGATAGCCTTGCATAGCATTATGTACACTTAGCATCAGGAAGCTTGGTCACGAAAATCAGAAAAGCAATCAAATTAACAGTTTACCTTTGATGATCTTAGGATGTTTTCACTCACGAGCCTCCCAGTTACACAACAAATGTTCCTTTTGTTCCATAAAGATTATTTTTATACCCAAAATACCTCCGTTTGTTTGTTGCGTTATGTTCAGAAATCCACAGGAAAGAGCGGTCACGACAACGCAGACGGAAATTCCAAATAGTCTCCATAATGTCCACAGAAACATGTCAAACGTTTTTTTATAATCATTCCTCGGGTACTTTTTAAAATATATATTTGATAATATATCAACCGAGTGTGTAGGTTTTTCAATAACAGCGGGAGGAACAATGGCCGCTTTACTCTGTAGTGCAAAAATCACTCTGAGAGTCCCCACCTATCCACTTTCGAAATGTGATCTTTCACGCTCATTTTTCAAAATAAAAGCCGGAAACTATGTCTAAAGACTGTTGACACCTTAGGGAAACCATAGAAAAGGGAATCTGGTTGATATCCCTCTAAATGGAGGATAGGCATGCATAGGAACAGAAGGGTTTCAAAATAAGAGGCACTTCCTGATTGGATTTTCCTTAGGGTTTCGCCTGCAATATCAGTTGTGTTATACTCACAGACAATATTTTGACAGTTTTGGAAACTTTAGAGTGTTTTCTATCCTAAGCTGTCAATTATATGCATATTCTAGCATCTGGTCGTGAGAAATAGGTTGTTTTCTTTGGGAACGTTATTTTTCCAAACATAAAAATAGTGCCCCCTAGCTTCAAGAGGTTAACACAGAGATTCTGGGAACGTCAGAATGTGGGGGGAAATTAACTATATTCTGGTTATCCGAACAATTTAACATATGCGGTGGTACTTAATGAATATGATGTCAGTTCGGTTGTCATCTGAGACATTCTCATCAATGATAAGATGACATAAACTCTACAGTGGAAAGTCTACACATTTAGAGTTATCGGATTCACATGGAATTGTTGTTCAATTTAAATGTTTGAATATGAAATTATTTGTGATGGGATGAAATGTGATTTTAGCTTCTAAAATGTGAGATGTGGGTTTTCATAAGATATTGCTGCTCACTCAGTGGCCGGCCTCTATGAAGGGACATGGGCTATAAAAAAATTCAAACACGCCCTCTTCTCCCTTCCTATATAAAGCCTTGACGACAACATAACTTCCTGTTCCGATGAGGTAGGATGACGGTCCTATGTCAGAATGCTGAATTGTTTATCGATCGCTCAACAAAACATTATGTACACCTAGCATCAAGTAGCTTGGTCACGAAAATCAGAAAAGCAATCAAATTAATCGTTTACCTTTGATGATCTTCGGATGTTTTCACTCACGAGACTCCCAGTTACACAATAAATGTTCCTTTTGTTCCATAAAGATAATTTTATATCCAAAATACCTCCGTTTGTTTGGCGCGTTATGTTCAGAAATCCAAAGGAAAGAGCTGTCACGACAACGCAGACGAAAATTCAAAATAATATCCGTAATGTCCACAGAAACATGTCAAAAGTTTTTTATAATCAATCTTCAGGTTGTTTTTAACCTCTAGCGTCGAGCAATCCCGTATCCGGGAGCGTAATCATAGCCTCAAGCTCATTACCATAACGCAACGTTAACTATTCATGAAAATCGCAAATGAAATGAAAGAAATATATTCACTCACAAGCCTAGCCTTTTGTTAACAACACTGTCATCTCAGATTTTCAAAATATGCTTTTCAACCATAGCTACACAAGCATTTGTGTAAGAGTATTGATAGCCTAGCATAGCATTAAGCCTAGCATTCAGCAGGCAACATTTTCGCTAAAACAAGAAAAGCATTCAAATAAAATCATTTACCTTTGAAGAACTTTGGATGTTTTCAATGAGGAGACTCTCAGTTAGATAGCAAATGTGAATTTTTTCCCAAAAGATGATTTGTGTAGGAGAAATCGCTCCGTTTTGTTCATCACGTTTGGCTAAGAAAATAACCAATCAGTCACTACAACGCCAAACTTTTTTCCAAATTAACTCCATAATATCGACAGAAACATGGCAAACGCTGTTTAGAATCAATCCTCAAGGTGTTTTTCACATATCTATTCGATGATAAATCATTCGTGACAGTTGGGTTTCTCCTCAGTAGCAAACAGAAAAGTACTGCAGCTGGAGATTACGCAATAATTGCGACGGAGGACACCAAGCGACCAACTGGTAAATGTAGTGTCTTATGGTCAATCTTTCAACGATATGCCTACAAATATGTCACAATGCTGCAGACACCTTGGGGAAACGACAGAAAGTCTAAGCTCATTCGTGGCCCATTCACAGTCATATAAGGAGTCATTGGAACACAGCGCCTTCAAAATCTGGGGCACTTCCCGTTTGAAATTTCATCTTGGTTTCGCCTGTAGCATCAGTTCTGTGGCACACACAGACAATATCTTTGCAGTTTTGGAAACGTCAGAGTGTTTTCTTTCCAAAGCTGTCAATTATATGCATAGTCGAGCATCTTTTCGTGACAAAATATTTTCTTTAAAACGGGAACGTTTTTCATCCAAAATTTAAAATAGCGCCCCCTATATCCAAGAAGAATATATATAATATATAATCGATAATATCTCAACCGGTCTTTTTAAGTAGGAGAGGGAGAGTTAGTGGCTGCCCCACTGTGTTATGCAAGCAAAACTCATGGGAACACCCAGCTATCCACCGACGAGATGTTATCTTTATCGCTTATTTTTCAAAATTAAAGCCTGAAACTATGTCTAAAGACTGCTGACACCTTGAGGAAGCGATAGGAAATAGAATCTGGTTGATATCCCTTTAAATGGAAAGAAGGCAGGCTATGGAACATGGAGCTTTCAAAATAGAAGCCACTTCCTGGTTTGATTTTCCTCAGGTTTCGCCTGCAATTTCAGTTCTGTTATACTCACAGACAATATTTTTTGACAGTTTTGGAAACTTGAGAGTGTTTTCTATCCTAATCTGTCAATTATATGCACATTTTAGCATATGGTCCTGAGAAAAAGGCTGTTTACATTGGGAACGTTATTTTTCCAAACATAAAAATAGTGCCCCCTAGCTGAAAGAGGTTAATTAACCATGACTATGGCTAATTTACCGCTAATGCTTAACCATGACTATGGCTAATTTGCCGCTTTAATGCTTAACCATGACTATGGCTAATTTACCGCTTTAATGCTTAACCATGACTTTGGCTAATTTACCGCTTTAATGCTTAACCATGACTATGGCTAATTTACCGCTTTAATGCTTAACCATGAGTTATCCTATTTGTACAAAACGACCGTCCTATTCTAACAACCTACTATATCCTCGTTATTTTTATTTGTGGCAGCGCCTTACCTCAGGTCTTTTCAGACCTGCCTCCCTATCGATCTTTCTTAAATGTCCGTCAAATTCGTGCTTACTCCTCCATGTCAGGCCAAAAGAGGTGATCCTCTTATCTTTTCCCTGCATAATTTCTCATCTCCCGTTAATTCCGGGACCTCCTTTAAGGATTTGCTGCCCATTGTTAGTAACCCTTGTAGTTACTATACCTATTCTCAAAATCTGTGTGTGTATTTCTATGATCTATGTATGTGCTTTTTCCCTTTATCCAATTACTATAGTTGTTATTCCTGCACAATCTATGTCTCTATGTCTCTTTTCGTGGGATAGTCAGACCCATTTTGCGCGCACCCGGGAGTTCTTGCCTCTCTCCCTGCTAATATACTTTAGATCAATTACTGCTAGATCTTAGTATGTTAGATCGGCTAATGTATATTGGCCAAGTTAACGGTTAGGTCTTAACATAGATAGTTTAGTGCAGATACCTTCGCGCCATTACGGATCTGTGTTTTTCCTTTCTTGAAACTTTATCTATAGAGGTGTCGATCGGACATTAGGTTTCACCCGTATTACAACCTATAAGCTATTTTCCAGGGGTCGTAAATCCCTAGGCAGCAGCCTATTTTTCTGTTGTTGCTTGTTCTTTTGACGTTAATATATCGTAACTCCCTCCGCTATATTAGGCGTCCCTTCTTCGTTGGATAATCAGACCTAGATGTGTGTAGATTTGACTCTCACCTTTCTGCTAATATACTCCAGATCAATTGCTGTTAGATCTTAGTATGTTAGACCGGCTAATGTATCTTGACCAATTTAGCGGTTAGGTCTCAACAGTAGATAGTTTATTGTTTGTGGCCACAGATACCCTGGGTCATAACGGACCCCCTTCTCCTGCTGCCTAGGTGGCTCTACACCCAATTCCTATTTTCCAATTGCAACAGAATATTACCTATATCAGGGTTCTCTCCACAAAATTCAAAAAATAGGTCACCTGGTAAGAATGCCCTGTGGGAGTTTTAAAATCAACACATATACTACACAAAAACAATCAAATATTTCTGAATGTAGTTTGAACGTCAATTCCCTATAATTTGTGAATAAAGATTTATTGACCTTCTCGTAGACTGGGAAAAGCAATGTAGGTTAGATTCCGTCATCGTCTCTGCCGACCTTAGATATAGACCGGCCTGTTATAGAACCCCAATATCAGGAGAAAGGTCTTTAATTTACGGATCAATGACCCGCCCGTGCACGGTTTTCGGCTTGTTACCTTCGGACAGCAGGGACAGATATTGGAATCTGGCTCTCAAAGGACCAATTGATATGAGAATTTTGTTCTCAATGTTCATAAACCAATTCAATTAACCCATTTGACTTGAATCAGGTCTTAGGTTAATGGGTGATTCAATGTAAGTGTTGTACATTTCAGTCCCACCCCCCAAAAAATTAAGCCTCAAACTTTAGGACATTTATTTACATCATGATATGTTCTTATTCAATCCAAGACAATAGCAAGCATAGTGTTAGATTAAGATTAATTGTCAGATTCAACAGAAGATCTCTTTGTTTCTTGTGACCTAGAACAAGCATCTCTGTTTTGTCCTAGTTTAGAAGTAGAACGTTTGCAGCCATCCACTTCCTTATGTCTGAAACACATGCTTCTAGCGAGGGCAATTTTGGGGCTTCACCATGTTTCATTGAAATGTACAGCTGTGTGTCATCCGCATAGCAGTGAAAGTTAACATTATGTTTTCGAATGACATCCCCAAGAGGTAAAATATATAGTGAAAACAATAGTGGTCCTAAAACGGAACCTTGAGGAACACTGAAATTTACAGTTGATTTGTCAGAGGACAAACCATTCACAGAGACAAACTGATATCTTTCCGACAGATAAGATCTAAACCAGGCCAGAACTTGTCCGTGTAGACCAATTTGGGTTTCCAATCTCTCCAAAAGAATGTGGTGATCGATGGTATCAAAAGCAGCACTAAGGTCTAGGAGCACGAGGACAGATGCAGAGCCTCGGTCTGATGCCATTAAAAGGTAATTTACCACCTTCACAAGTGCAGTCTCAGTGCTATGATGGGGTCTAAAACCAGACTGAAGCATTTCGTATACATTGTCTGTCTTCAGGAAGGCAGTGAGTTGCTGCGCAACAGCCTTTTCTAAAATTTTAGAGAGGAATGGAAGATTCGACATAGGCCGATAGTTTTTTATATTTTATTACTGCCACATTTACTGCCACTTTTAAACATGGCCTATTGCCGTTTAGCTCAGCTCATTGGCTATCTACCCAGCTAGATTTCAAGACGATCAGTGGTCATTGGGTTAAAAGATAGTCAATCAACAAAACAGCGGGCAAATCATTGATGCACAATGATGTCATGACGTGTTGTCTTCAAATCGGATTCTTTCAGTCAATACGTCCCGCGAAATGACCCATCATGTTTGATTGTGTTACAAACAAACCAGTTGATTGCAGTGAAACCAAACATGACTGGAACAGTCACGTTCTGTGTGGGTTATTTACCTGGAATGTGTCTTTGAAAATGGAATGAGACGGAATTCACGACACAAGCGGTTCACAAAATGTTTCGTGTTAGGCTATAAAAACGGATTTTATCAAACAAAAGATCATTCATTGTGTAACAATGAGCATTGGAATTGCAAACAGATGAAGATTGTCAAAGGTAAACAATTTATTTTAATGCAGTTTGTGAATATGTTACGCCTGTGCTGGTTGAAATAGTTGTTTTTTTATGGGGCTCTATGCTCAGATAATCACATCGTATTCTTTCACAGTAAATCCTTTTTTAAATCTGACAGTTGGATTAGCAAGATTCTAGGCTTTCGACCCATGTGAGACACTTGTATTGTCATGAATGTTTAATATGACTATTTATGTAGCGACCACCGTATGTTGTGGAATTTCAGCCCGCAAGCGGGTTCCGTGCGCAGTGAGGTTAAAGGGCATTATATGTATAGCATTCTAATAAGGGAAAAGGTACAGGTCACTGACCTGTATCTATAGGCACCTTGAATTGTTTTGAACGTAGGCTATAGTATGTCTATAGGGTTAGGGCGGCAGGTAACCTAGCAGTTAGAGCGTTGGGCCGGTAACTGAAAGGTTGCTAGTTTGAATACCCGAGCCAACAAACTTAAAAATGTGTTGCTGTACCCTTGAGCAAGGCATTTAATCCTAATTTGCTCAAAGGGGCACTGTACTACTATGGCTGACCCTGTAAAACAACACGTTTCACTGCACCTACCTGGTGTATGTGAGAAATAAAGTATGTATTGTTTATTGTTTTGTCAAACCCCCCCATGTGATCTCTTGATCCTATCGTGGATATGACCTTGTTACGATATGTAAATAAGGAGGCAGGGATAACTAATTTAAAAAACATTATAAATATAGAGCTGAAAAGAGAGCCGAAGAGAAGATGAGGAGATAATGTCATCCACCAATGGCTCTTAATTGTGTTGTTTCAGGCTCCATCGGGAAGAGCCTCACATGTCTTCAGGTAAGGTTAAACAACATGTAACAGTGAGGTGCCATTCACTATCTACAGTAGAGCGATCAAAGAATAACCGCTCAAACACCATGAGGAAACCTATTAACCTCACATAGTATAGGAAGACAACACTCCCTGTCTGGTGGAAAATCAAACAGCCATTTTTCTCCTGCCATCGACTGATGTTTTAAAGCGGCTGTCAACAGTAGAAATAACAAAGCATCCTCCCGCCCTTGTTTCGGTAAAAAACTGAGGGATGGGGGCTGTAGAAACATACCACTCTCAAATTCTTAGACCGAGCTATGGATGCCAGGACTGACCATCAATGATATCAAAATGATAGTTATTAACCATGTTTTGAGAGTATACTGTACAGTGTTTGTTACATTTAATTTGTTTAAAGTAAAACAAGCTTATATTTTGGGTTTTGATGAGGGATGACAGTTGAACTAAGCTCATGAGGCATTTATAAGTTATATTCTTCAAGGATCAATGGGTACATATCATTCATTAATTGGTTGAAAAAAATGGATGTAGCAACTCCATATTGCCCCTTTAAAAGCCTCTAAATAATAACCTGTCATAGGCCTGGACCAGACTGATCTCTCTTTTCTTTTCTCTCCTGTTCTCTTTTTCTTTTCTATTTTTCTTTCGCTCTTCCTGACACACGGATTCGCTGCTGTGCAGGGTCATTCATAATCTGGGTCGCCTTGGCAACCACTCACACTGATGTGTCATCTACTGAGCAGGGCAGCTTTGACCCTGTCTGAGGGACTGTGTCTGTGTGTCCGTGCCTGCATGTGTGTGTGTGTTTGTGTGAGTGTGTGTCCGACACTGTCAACAGGCCAGTAGGTCAGAATGCAATGTCAACAGTCAGCTCTCTTCAATGACATGGCTTGATGGTAACAGTCATCTCTCCTCAATGACCATGGCTTCATGGTAACAGCTCTCCTCAATGACCATGGCTTAATGACCATGGCTTCATGATAACAGTCTGGCAAATTATGACAAATCAACACCCTTCTCGTCCTCCCCTTCTTACTCACCCCCTCTCCTCCCCCTCTCCTCTCTCACCCCTTCTCCTCCCCCTCCTCTCACTCACCCCGTCTCCTCCCCCTCCTCTCCTCTCTCACCCCTTCTCCTCCCCCTCCTCTCACTCACCCCTCTCCTCCCCCTCTCCTCTCTCACCCCCTCTCCTCCCCCTCTCCTCTCACTCACCCCGTCTCCTCCCCCTCTCCTCTCTCACCCCTTCTCCTCCCCCTCCTCTCACTCACCCCTCTCCTCCCCCTCTCCTCTCTCACCCCCTCTCCTCCCCCTCTCCTCTCACTCACCCCGTCTCTTCCCCCTCTCCTCTCTCTCACCCACTCTCCTCCCACTCTCCTCTCACTCACCCCTCTACCTCACCCAACAACATCATAACACACACCCACACAGATCCTTCCAGTTGATGAAAAACACATTTTCACTACCTAATCAAATTAAGACCTCAATTTGACAGATAATTTTGTTTTGGTAAATAAAGCATTAGCAGCACTAAACTCCCTATAGCCTACCACAGCTCACAGGCTCACATACTGTGGAGGCTACATAGACTCACATCAAAGTGACTCACATCATACAGATGCACAAACAGACATGCATGAATGCACAAGTACACACGGTTGCACACACAAACAGAGAGAAAGAGAGGAGGGAGAGAGAGAGAGAGAGAGAGAGAGAGAGAGAGAGGAAGAAGAGGGGGAAAGGATAGAGAGAGACAGAGAGACACAGAGAGACAGACACAGACAGACAGACACAGACAGACAGACAGACAGACAGACAGACAGACAGACAGACAAGTGATTGTATTGGTGATCTTGCCAAATGTTCTCCCAACTGTACACACCAGATGATGATACATAAAAAATAGGATCTGTTTTTCCACTTCTGATTTATGGGTCCGTAAGAAAGGAACAGCTCCACCAGGACTATCAATGCTGTATTGTATCGGCTTTCACTTACATTGATCATAAAATGACTGTCTTACCCTTTCCACAGGGAAAATAAAAATTCAATCACTTATAGAGAAGGGGAAATCAATCCCCATGAAACATCACACTGCTTTTCCTTTCATTAATTAGACACAGTACAATGGTTTATTATAATAGAGAATTTTTGGGCAGCAACATAGAAAATAATCTAGGGGAAACACTGGAACCCCAAAAACGGAGAGGACTCGCTGACTCGTGATGCTACACTCTAATGTAGGGATTCATGAACTTTTTCAGCCTGGGACCCAAATGAGAAATTCTGTGTTTTCCTGGGACCCAAGCTCAGGAAAATATGCAACTATACGTAAATATCGGAAAATTTCACTGCCCTTATGCCTAAAAAAAAAGCAATATATACAAAAACAAAAAACAATGAAATACCCATGAATATATTTTCATGTTTATTTTTCCCCATTAAAAACACTCTTACATTCCTGTCTAGGTTGGAACTGTTTCTGTTAAAAGACAATAAATAATTTAATTCTGAACTGGAATAAACAGATTGATCACATCACACAGATGTATAACAGAAAACACACAGGCTCAGTTTTAGTGCAACCCTTTTAGTGCAACCCTAAGTAACAAACAGTACAGATGAAAAATGATCAGGCCTACTGTACATCTTACTGTAGGAAGTATTGTTGATAGAAGGTCTAGGTTGGAACTGTTGCTGTTAAAATACATATGTTTTTATTCTGAACTGGAATAAACTGATTGATCACCTAACACAGAGGTAGCCCAGAAAAAACACACACACAGTCGTAATGAGAGGTGTGTGGCTGGTTGAAGATTCAACAAGCAGGTCTATTCTGGGCTCAGTTTGACAGTACAACACTGGTCATTCTCACCATTCAGTCTGTTTCTCAGCATTCAGTCTGTTTCTGTACTTGAGAACCCTGACTTAGGTAGGTACAGTTGAAGTCAGAAGTCAGGGTTTTTTTCAACCACTCTACAAATTTCTTGTTAACAAATGATAGTTTTGGCAAGTCAGTTAGGATATCTACTTTGTGCATGACACAAGTAACTTTCCAACAATTGTTTACAGACACAGTATTTCACTTATTACTGTATCACAATTCCAGTGGGTCAGAAGTTTACATACACTAAGTCGACTGTGCCTTTAAACAGCTTGGAAAATTCCAGAAAATTATGTAATGGCTTTAGAAGCTTCTAATAGGCTAATTGACATCATTTGAGTCAATTAGATTTGTATTTTTGCTTGACATCATGGGAAAATCAAAAGAAATCTGCCAAAACCTCAGAAAAAAAATTGCAGACCTCCACAAGTCTGGTTCATCCTTGGGAGCAATTTCCAAATGCCTGAAGGTACCACGTTCATCTGTACAAACAATAGTACGCAAGTATAAACACCATGGGACCACGCAGCTGTCATACCGCTCAGGAAGGAGACGTGTTCTGTCTCCTAGAGATGAACGTACTTTGGTGCCAAAAGTGAAAATCAATCACAGAACAACAGCAAAGGACATTGTGAAGATGCTGGAGGAAACAGGTACAAAAGTATCTATATCCACAGTAAAACGAGTCCTATATCGACATAACCTGAAAGGCCGCTCAGCAAGGAATAAACCACAGCTCCAAAATCACCATAAAAAGCCAGACTACGGTTTGCCACTGCACAAGGGGACAAAGTCCGTAGTTTTTGGAAAAATGTCCTCTGATCTGATGAAACAAAAATAGAACTGTTTGGCTATAATGACCATCGTTATGTTTGGAGGAAAAAGGGGGAGGCTTGCAATCTGAAGAACACCATCCCAACTGGTAAGCACGGGGGTGGCAGCATAATGTTGTGGGGGTGCTTTGCTGCAGAAGGAGCTGCTGCACTTCACAAAATAGATGGCGTCATGAGAAAGGAAAAGTATGTACATATATTGAAGCAACATCTCAAGACATCAAATCAAATCAAATGTATTTATATAGCCCTTCTTACATCAGCTGATATCTCAAAGGGCTGTACAGAAACCCAGCCTAAAACCCCAAACAGCAAGCAATGCATGTGTAGAAGCACGGTGGCTAGGAAAAACTCCCTAGAAAGGCCAAAACCTAGGAAGAAACCTAGAGAGGAACAGGCTATGAGGGGTGGCTAGTCCTCTTCTGGCTGTGCTGGGTGGAGATTATAACAGAACATGGCCAAAATGTTCAAGTGTTCATAAATTACCAGCATGGTCAAATAATAATAATCACAGTAGTTGTCGAGGGTGCAACAAGTCAGCACCTCAGGAGTAAATGTCAGTTGGCTTTTCATAGCCGATCATTAGACATCAGTCAGGAAGTTAAAGCTTGGTCACAAATGGGTCTTCCAAATGGACAATGACCCCAAGCATACTTCCAAAGTTGTGGCAAAATGGCTTAAGGACAACAAAGTCAAGGTATTAGAGTGGCCATCACAAAGCCCTGACCTCAATCCTACCTCAAATCCTAAATTTGTGGGCAGAACTGAAAAAGCGTGTGCGAACATGGAGGCCTTCAAACCTGACTCAGTTACACCAGCTCTGTCAGGGGTCTCTCTCTCTAATGCTAGTTGACGATCCTCCACTCTAATGCTAGTTCATGATGCTACTCTCTGATGCTAGTTCATGATGCTCCATGATGTACATGATGTACATGATGCTCCATTCTAATGCTAGTTCATGATGCTCCACTCTAATGCTATTTCATGATGCTACACTCATGATGCCACACTCTAATGCTAGTTCATGATGCACCACTCTAATGCTAGTTCATGATGCACCACTCTAATGCTAATTCATGATGCTACATTCTAATGCTAATTCATGATGCTACACTCTAATGCTAGTTCATGATGCTCCATTCTAATGCTAGTTCATGATGCTCCATTCTAATGCTAGTTCATGATGCTCCATTCTAATGCTAGTTCATGATGCCCCAATCTAATGATAATTCATGATGCTCCACTCTAAAGCTAATTCATGATGCTACGCTCTAATGCTAGTTCATGATGCTACACTCTAATACTAGTTAATGATGCTACACTCTAATACTAGTTCATGATGCTACACTCTGATACTAGTTCATGATGCTCCATTCTAATGCCAGTTCATGATGCTCCATTCTAATGCCAGTTCATGATGCTCCATTCTAATGTCAGTTCACGATGCTCCACTCTAATGACAGTTCATGATGCTCCACTCTATTGCCAGTTCTCAACCACCATCTTAGGCCAGAGCCCTGGGGCCTGAGAGCTGAGGACACTAGACAGCTGAGGTCAGTGTGAGTGAACAGCGTTTCCCCAAGGGAAGGGAGGGGAACACTAATGAATAGTAATCAGGTTGTAAATTGCAACCCTCTACAGGAAATTAGAGACTGATTGAAGGCTCCTCATCTTCCTGCTCATCATTGATCCTCAGCAGCCGTCACCACAGCAACACTCACTCAGACCTCCCCAGGTTGAACTGAACTCACTAAGCCTGGGACACTTCTGTTCTCTCATCTCGTGTTTGTGATTAGGATAGGCATGAAATAAATCTGATCTATGACCAGTTAGTCACTCGTTACACTGGCACCGGGCCTGCCAGGTGTGAGGTGAGGTGTTGATCCAGAGACCGTTTGTTTGTGTTTTGTGGGGTAGGGCCTATTCTAAAGGTTAGATTATGATTGGCACTTCTCTCTGAAGCCCCTGCCCTCAGAGTAGAGGGCTGACATAAACTAATTTTTAGATTATAACGATGTAAAAAATATTGGAAGCCACTAATATATTTCATCATGGTAAACCCAAAGTGACCTTCAAGACAGACTGGGCACTGACCACTGACCGCTCGATCACCTGTAATGGTTGCTTGGGAACCTGAGAGCACACTGCGATGCAGCAGTCACTTAGGTGAGATCAGTACAGGGTAGTGTTTCTGTAAGAACATATGAGGTCAACAACACAGGACAAAACACACCAAAAACCTTTATGTGACCTGTATACCTTGTTTGAGTATGGTGGCCTGGCAAGGTTGACTCAATCTCTGATGACTTTATCCCTAATCATGATCTTCAGCCTCAGTTTGGGGTAAATCACCAGCTCCCTCCTGTTGCCAAGCTTCAGGTTCCTCTGCGCACCCAGATACGCGCCCCCATTCCTCCCAACCCGGTCACTATTTGGTTCGATCCAAGACTTGGATTTCCAGGAGTTTAGACTCGTACTGGTCCAACAGGTGGTTGTTTGGTGGCGTGGTGGGCATCGGCTCAAGCCTGAAATAGAGCCCGGCAACCACCTCATCCTCAGCTTTCAGCCTTTGCACCACTTCGTGGATCCTTTGTATTTGGTGTGGTATGTAGACACCATCGCCTTCCAGATCATAGTAGCCGTTATCCACGAAGGACTCCACAAACTGAGAGAGCCATGGCTACCCCCTCTTGACAGCAGAGAGAAAAAAATGAAGTTTTAAAGTTAATTTCCTGCAACTTTGTCATAGGGCGTTTAGAACATGTTGCAGTTGTAAAGCAAGTTTTCTATAGTTCTACACATTTTGGGGTGTTAGTGAATTTTTGTCAATTTGAAAATACGTTCCATGCGATTCTACTCATTTTGCCATGGGGCAGATATACATGTTTGCAGTTTTAAAGCTAATTTCCTGAAATTCTACTCATTTTGCCATGGGGCATATATACATGTTTGCAGTTTTAAAGCTAAATTCCTGAAATTCTACTCATTTTGCCATGGGGTGGAGAGAAATAATTTGATCACTTTTACAGATAATTTCCTGCAATTATACACATGCCATGTTAATGATATCTGAGCAAGAGTGAGTAACCGAATCAATGGAGGTCAGGGCCCCTGGGTATGTGCCCTGCTTGCCCGGATGGTCATTCTGCTATGATTACCAGACATTTAGATAACTGACTAGACTAACTTAGCAATCTAATAATTGTTAGCTGTCATGGCTAATTGAGTGGCTATCAGTGACTGACATAACAAGAGAAAAACTGCTGATGCACAACCACATTTCCAACTTGTACCTTGTGTTTTCTAGTATTCCAACTCTTGTAAGTTGAGACCTGATTGAGTTCCTAAACTACCCTTCTAGTGGCCAGGGGCCCCCTAGTGGCCAGGGGCCCTAAATTACCAATTATGTTGCTTATGCCTGGAGCCAGCACTGGAGAGAGCTTGAGGGTCTTCAGCCACTCAAACACGATGCTGGGTCCACTGGTGGTCATTTTGGGGAGCAAAATGAAGAACAATGTAAAGGAAAATAGTTCACAGCACTTCACTGTTTTCCCTCAAACTAATTATTCAGTAAATAACCAGATAAACACTCTAGTAGTGAGTGATTTAGCTTTTTACTAATGAAAATCCTGACAAATGTAGTACCCTCATCATCTAGCTCCATATTCAATGACCAAATGTACCTTTCACACATACTTAAAGTGTTTGCCAGTTACAGGAAAGTCCCCAGTATCCCCACTATGAATAGTCCCCAGTATCCCCACTATAAATAGTCCCCTGTAACCCCACTATGAATAGTCCCCAGTAACCCCACTATGATTAGTCCCCAGTATCCCCACTATGAATAGTCCCCAGTATCCCCACTATGATTAGTCCCCAGTATCCCCACTATGAATAGTCCCCAGTATCCCCACTATGATTAGTCCCCAGTATCCCCACTATGATTAGTCACCAGTATCCCCACTATGAATAGTCCCCAGTATCCCCACTATGATTAGTCCCCAGTATCCCCACTATGAATAGTCCCCAGTATCCCCACTATGATTAGTCCCCAGTATCCCCACTATGAATAGTCCCCAGTATCCCCACTATGAATAGTCCCCAGTATCCCCACTATGAATAGTCCCCAGTATCCTCACTATGAATAGTCCCCAGTATCCCCACTATGAATAGTCCCCAGTATCCCCACTATGAATAGTCCCCATTATCCCCACTATGAATAGTCCCCAGTATCCCCACTATGAATAGTCCCCAGTATCCCCACTATGATTAGTCCCCAGTACCATACCAATGCTCTTGTGTCTTAGAGGTCCTGCCTGGCTTCCACTCAAACGAATGGAACTGATATGTGAGTGTTTGCTGCCATCTAGTGAAAATGTTTGATTCATCACTAACTGTGCCTGGAGTCTGGATTCTGGGACTTGACCTTGATGAGATCATCCTGATGCTCAGCTTTAACCCTCAAACTACATGTTACTGTCTGAGGCACACACTTTTAGATATCCCAGATGTTATATCAATGCTGTGTGACTATAGCTTCGGCCTCAAGTCAGTACTGTAACCAGTTATTACTGACTTATTGATAAATAATTAAAGGAGCATCACCTCCCTGCAAAGATGACACAATGCATTCACCTTAGTCTTCATGAAGAAACATGGAGAATAACCCAACACCAAAGGTATGCATGTTTTCCACTTTTATTTTCCATTGCACAGTCATTTCTATCTACAGAAGTATTTCTAAATTGTTTGTGGCAGCAGATAAAGTCATAAACATCCATGTGAAATTTGCATAAAACTGTACAAGAAAATTGGCTACAATGAGAAAATACTGCAACCCACTGATAACTGTTAAATCCAGGACAGAAATGGCATTATGGCGGACAGACTCCCTCTTGTGAGTATGAATAATACCAGGTAAGAAGAATACTGCGTACTGAGTGTGTGGGCAAGAAACAACTCACTCAAAGACAAGAGAAAACTCATCGAAAATCTGAAAAATAAAAGAGATCTAGAATGAACGGGAAGGACCTTAATCATTTTTTTTGTAAGTCATTTTTTCTCCTTGGAAGATTGAAGCAGGGCTACCTATCAACAACCACACAACAGTGCATACTAGAACACAGAAAAAGAGACCAAACCTGCAAGTTAGTATCTCCAAAATGAGCCACTTGGAATTGTTACTAGAGTAGAAGGAGAATGCATTAGAAGACAAGCCAGGGAGAGTTGAAGCATGATGTGTGCAGACTGAGACACTGAACATGCGAGGCCGGTCAATGATGGAGCCACATTACACAGAGGTTGCATCATCCTGCTGATGCAGACATCCTCTCCTTACTGTGGTTAGTGTGTCATTACTGTGCTTGCTGTGTCGTTACTGTGGTTACTGTGTTATTTCTTTTATTTTCTTCCCATACTTTCTTGCTGATTTTCCACAATTGATTTGACACAGATTGATTGGTCACCAAAATCAAGCATTTTGAGACAAGAAAACAAGTCATTATCGATCATACAGCACGAAAAAATGTCAAAGACCACAAAGTTGAACATTTAAGATAATGTGCTGGTCATAGCAACAGTGGAATGCTCCTATGGTCCTTTTAGGAGAAGGTGCAGACTACTTAGAAGTTAGCCAAATACCACTTTAGAACTTTTATGATGGGCACAATGTTGTGAATACAATGGTTGTTCCATACTAAAAACTTGCTACCCTCACTAATAATAATCATTTGGTGGGTGCTTATATTTGTCCTATTTCACACATGTACATGTGTGTATTAATATGCATGTGTGAATTGGAAATGTTCGTCTTTTTGCATATCCCACTCTCCTTGAGAAGGGAACCTAGCCCAGTGACCGGGTCAGAATGCACAGTTCCCAAGGCCCCATATAGACCTATGCCTATTGTATTTTAATTAGTAAAACTTCTGGAATGCCAAGTTGAGTAACGGAACAAGGAAACGAAAGCTAAAGTAACTCTTTGGCGTCATTAAAAATATGGCAGCTGTCCTTGAGTCGCTTGCTTGAGCAACGCCCAACACTTTTCCAATTGGTCTTAGATTGTCAAATTATTTACCTATTTACAACAGAACGATAGAGAAGCCTGGCAGAACATTGAAGGACATACAAATGAGTGCTTTCACCACTGAAATAGGGATAGAAACAGATTTCTAAACAACAGACGGTTTCGACACACCACACATATAGCAGCGTCTCTTACATTTAAATAAATAAAATGGCAATAAACAGACCACTCAAACTGACAAAATATTTTACGGACAATTCTCAAGGAAAACTAGAAAAGTTTCAGTCTTCAAAAACGTATGACTTTGCGTGAACGTACATACTGTATATATAGTCCTGCATATTTGAACACAAACAAATAGGTTTATTCCCATGTGTTAATAGTAATCACCAAGTTCACGTGCACTTCAGGATCACATGTCCATAGAGTATATTTACTCCTGAATATCAATCCAATAGGTCTGTATAGGCCAGCAGTGTATAGGCCTACTGGAACACTGACATCTTTCATACAGGGTCACTAACAAGCCCAAACTGTAGCAGATGCTAATGGCATGATGAGGTCAGGGAGGAAGGTAGCATTTACATGTCAAATAAAAGACTTCAGGGAGAGACGAAGACAGTGACAGTCTTGCCTCTGGAGTTCTGATCTGTGTCTGACACCTGATATGAAACATTATTGATGGTGACGTGTACTGATCTGAATGATAAATCGATGTATTTTATATCCATGACCTGTTTTTGAATCCAGCCCTTTTTATAAGGATAGCTTTATGGGAGTTTAATAAAGACACAAAACACACTGGCAACATGACCAAATAAAAACACATCATCATTCACAATGTTCACGACAGCTAAGAAAAAGAAAAACAGATTTACAATAACAGAACAAAACAAACAATAAACAAGAAGAGATTAATTAAAGGTAGAGTTAGCGAAATTACATTGCACGAGCAGCACCACAGCTATGGCAATGAGCAAGATACAAGACTTCGCTCTCACATAATCACACACAGTATCTGCTCCTGTGCACGCACGGGTTCGTTTTGCGCACTTACAGTATGGTAGCCACGGGACCAAAACAGCTGAGAAGTTGAGCCTCGTGCTCCAAAGCTCTTAGTTGCTGCAGAAATTGACCCACTATGCTGTTTACTTTGTGCATCTACATCATACAGCTGACTCTACCTTTAAAACATATATAATACAGTTGGGAACGATGTGAAAACAGTGAATCTATATGATGAGGAGAGTCTAGTCGGAGCAAGGAGAGGGGATCCAGTGTACATTGGAATTACCTGTTTTTATATCCTGCAACTATGATATCACCTCCTGTGACTTTGAGTAGAGCTTCCTTTGCCCCTCACACTACCAGTCTGTCTCCACCTGTAAAGTTGTCCTCTTGATGTTTTGCACTTGACAGTAGTAAGTGAATACAGCTTTGATCATTTATATAGATTTATGTATATATAATTATGTATATATATTCTTTTTTTCCTCTTTTTACATTTAGATTTTTTTTGTAGTTGTTTCTTCAATGTTTATTTTTTCTCTCACTTGTGTTTGAATGTGTCTGTTAGTATATGCCCCGGATTGGTTGGAGCAGAGACAACGGCACAGAACATTTTGAGGATGAGGGAACCCCAGAGCTCCAGTCAATCGGCAGGTCACAGATGGGAAAAACAAACAATAACAAAAAAGAGAACACCTCTTTTCTCTCCAGTCCGTTCCTCAGTTTGTAACCTTATGACTGAAGTAAATACAGTATACAACATTGTGCTAGGAAAGCGTGTCCCACGTGTCCAGCGGAGGAAGGAGAGATGGAAGGAGGGATGGATAGAGAGCTGGAGGAGGGGGGCATGTAGAGTCCAGATGAAGCTATGTCCCTTTGGCTCTGCTCCCCCCTCTCAGATCAGAACTGGTACCACTTCTTGTCTTTGCACTTCAGCATCATCTTTAGAGAGGGGAAAATGGAACACTAGTGTTACAGAAAACTCCCCATTGTCTTGCTCTAAGGGCTATTCGGAACACTAACAAATTTGTGTTATTAAACAGGAATTAAATGAGGAATTGGCATGCTCAGCTCAAAGGTTTGTGGTAACAAAAAATAATTTGGGTGCAGGGTTCAAAAGCCATACACTGGAAGAAAGGGAAATCCTGCACTCGCTGAAATATTCTTTACGTTTTTATTGTCAGCGTTTCGAGGGCAGCCTTCGCCAGCGTTTGAATGCTGAAGAAAGCTGTTTGCTCTGACCACGTCCATTTGTTCTGACCTCTGCTGCTAAAAAAACAAACATTAAAACGTAAGAATATTTCAGTGAGTACGGGTTCCTTCTTTTTTCCAGTGTAGCCTCATAATATAACACCTTCCTACAGGATGAAGTTGCCCCAAGACACTGATCTTAGAATAGTTTGATGTTTCGTATCATAATGTAACGTCTTACGTCGTGGGCGTGTTTGCCAAAGGAGTCGGCGCTGGCCAACATGGCAGCCGTCCTCTCGTCCAGCTCGCCCAGTTTCTGCCCTCTTTCATCCAGTGCTATCCGGGCACGCGCCAGGTCGGCCACCACGCCCGAGGCTGCCCCCTTCATGCCCTCCAGGCCCTGAGGACCTGGGATGTGCTGGGCAAGGCCACGGGACGCCTTACCCGCCTGCGTCTCACCAACTAGAGGAGAGGGGGAGAGGGGGAGAGGGAGAGCCAGAAAGACAAAGAGATAGGAAAAAGAGTGGGAGAGAATGAGATTGAGAGGGAAAGAGAAATGTAGCAAACTTAACACTGAATATATAGATAAAATAGTTTATCTGTGCATGTGTACACTATAGTATGTGTGTGTTATGTTCTATGTGTGTCACTTACATAGTTCCTCTCTGTCCAGGGAAGTTGCTCCTCCCCCAAAAAGGCCCTTGAAGAATCCTCGGTTGGGAGCCTCTGGGGTTTCCACTGGTGTGAACAGTTCTCCCAGCATCTCCTGAAACACACATACACACATTAACACAGTTGTATTACATGTGTGTGAGTGTGTGTATTTACGTGGTCCTGACCTGCAGGTTCTCACAGGTCTCCTGGCTGTATGTGATCCTCTGTATCTCAGTGGGGGAGGTGAGGTACATGGCCTGGCCCAGGTTGGTAAAGCAGAAGGTCCGGGCTATCCGCATGTCTGTCAGTGGCAGGTAGTTTACATCCAGCAACGGTCTCAGCCCCGGCAGACTGCAGACAGACAGAGAGAGAGACCACATACAACACAATGTTACTCAAACACAACATCATTTTACTGAGTGTGTTTTTCATGTAGAAACCTTGAGTCTAACCCTAGCATTCATTAACCTTTTTGGGATATGGGGCAGCATTTTCACTTTTGGATGAATAGCGTGCCCAGAGTGAACTGCCTCCTACTCAGTTCCAGATGCTAATATATGCATATTATTATTAGTATTGGATAGGAAACACTCCAAAGTTTCTAAAACTATTTGAATTATGTCTGTGAGTACAACAGAACTCATATGGCAGGCGAAAACCTGAGAAAAATCCAACCAGGAAGTGGGACATCAGAGGTTTCTAGTTTTTCAAAGCTTGGCCTACCGAATACACATTGAGATATGGATAAAGTTGCACTTCCTACGGCTTCCACTAGATGTCAACCGTCTTTAGAAACTTGAATGAGGATTCTACTATAAAGGAGGGGCTCATGAGACCTCTTTGAGTCAGTGGTCTGGCAGAGTGCCTTGGTC
Source organism: Oncorhynchus mykiss (assembly GCF_057628025.1). Lineage (NCBI taxonomy): Eukaryota > Metazoa > Chordata > Actinopteri > Salmoniformes > Salmonidae > Oncorhynchus > Oncorhynchus mykiss. Next base: position 74,784,859 of record NC_143025.1, on the reverse strand, counting down.
TCGTGAAGCGAGCTCCCGACAGAGTTACCTCTCGTTCCAGTGCTTTTATTTAGACAAAGGAATTCTCGGGTTAGAACATGATTGATATTTTATGTTAAAAACATCCTAAAGATTGATTCCATACATCGTTTGACATGTTTCGAAAGGACTGTAACGGAACTTTTTGGGGTTTTGTCTGGACGAAGTGCTTGCGCCTCATGAAGATGGATTACTGGGCTGAACATGCTAACAACAAGTGGCTATTTGGACATAAATGATGGACTTTATGGAACAAATCAGTCATTTATTGTCGAACTGGGATTCCTGGGAGTGCCTTCTGATGAAGATCATCAAAGATAAGTGAATATTTATTGTGCTATTTCTAACTTTGTTGACTCCAAAATAGTGGATATTCCTCTGAATTATTTGGGTTCTGAGCTCCGTTTTCAGATTATGCTTTTTCCGTAAAGTTTTTTTGAAATCTGACACAGCGGTTGCAAAAAGGAGAAGTCTATCTTTAATTCTGTGAATAACACTTGTATCTTTTATCAATATTTATTATGAGTATTTCTGCAAAATCACTGAATGTTTTGGAATCAAAACATTACTGAACGTAACGCGTCAATGTAAACTGAGATTTTTGGATATAAATATGCATATTATCGAACAAAACATACATGTATTGTGTAACATGATGTCCTATGAGTGTCATCTGATATAGATCATCAAAGGTTAGTGATTAACTTTATCTATATTTCTGCTTTTTGTGACTCCTATCTTTGGCTGGAAAAATGGCTGTGTGTTTTTTCGACTTGGCTATGACCTAACATAATCATATGTTGTGCTTTTGCTGTAAAGCATTTTTGAAATTGGATATGATGGGTAGATTAACAACATGTTTATCTTTCATTTGCTGTATTGGACTTGTTAATGTGTGAAAGTTACATATTTCAAAAAAATATTTTTGAATTTCCCCTTTTCAGGGGAATGTTGCGGAACCCCTGCCCTAGAAAGGTTAAGCTCTTTATAGTAATACAGGGATTATCAGTTAGCTTGAGCATATGCATCTATTTTACCTGTGTGTGTGTGTGTGTGTGTGTGTGTGTGTGTGTGTGTGTGTGTGTGTGTGTGTGTGTGTGTGTGTGTGTGTGTGTGTGTGTGTGTGTGTGTGTGTGTGTGTGCGTGCGTGCGTGCGTGCGTGCGTGCGTGCGTGTTTGTATGGCTCACTGACTCACCTGAGGGTCATGATGTGTCCGTTAGCACAGAAGCAGGCCACACAGTTCCCTATGTTCATCTGGACCACGTCAGCCCTCAGGACGAACGATGTCTCTGTGATGCTGTGTTTGAAGATGCAGTTCTGTGAGGGCAGTGCTATGACCTTAGCCTGTTTCTCAGAGCACACCACCGCATACTGGCTCTCCTGCAGCTCCTGGGAGGTGGAGGGCGACACAGAGACCGGGCGGCGTTTACGGGCCTTGTCTCGCTCCTCACTGTCGGCACCCGCAGCGTTTGGCTCATACCAGGTCTCGAAGGCAGGGGGGAGGAAGGTTCCTGTGTTGTCCAGGAAGGCCATCCTCAGGATACTGCCCTTCAGTCGTGCCAGGGTACCTGGACAGATAAGTGGGATGGAGTGTGTTGAAAATATATCTACAGTGCATTCAGAAAGTATTCAGACCCTTACAACCTTATTCTTTGGGAAAAGTCTCTGATTGGAGTCCACCTGTGGTAAATTCAATTGATTGGACATGATTTGTAAAGGCATTCACTATCCTATATAAGGTCCCACAGTTGACATTGCATGTCAGAGCAAAAACCAAGCCATGAGATGGAAAGAATTGTCCATGGAGCTCTGAGACATGATTGTGTCGAGGCACAGATTTGAGGAAGGGTACAAATAATGTCTACAGCATTGAAGGTCCCCAAGAACACAGTGGTTCTCCATCATTCTTAAATGGAAGAAGTTTGGAACCACCAAGACTCTTCCTAGAGCTGGCCTCCCGGCAATCGGGGGAGAAGGGCCTTGGTCACTCTGACAGAGCTCCAGAGTTCCTCTGTGGAGATGGGAGAACCTTCAAGAAGGACAACCATCTCTGCATCACTCCACCAATCAGCCAGAGCCCGGACTTGAACCCGATCGAACATCTCTGGAGAGACCTGAAAATAGCTGTGCAGCTACGCCTCCTATCCAACCTGACAGAGCTTGAGAGGATCTGCAGTGAAGAATGGGAGAAACTCCACAAATACAGGTGTGTCAAGCTTGTAGCGTCATACCCAAGAAGACTCAAGGCTGTAATCGCTGCCAAAGGTGCTTCAACAAACCACTGAGTAAAGGGATACTTATGTAAATGTGATACTTCAGTTGTTGTTTTGCAAACATTTCTAAAAATATGTTTTTACTTTGTCATTATGTGGTATTGTGTGTAGATTGATGAGGGGAAAATGATGTAATCCATTTTAGAATAAGGCTGTAACATAACAATGTAGAAAAAGTCAAGAGGTCTGAATATTTTCAGAATGCACTGAATGTATAAAACATTTATTGGTATGTACAGATGTCGATTATGTCTGGAAACAAAGAGTTGTTAGCGTTCCTTATGTATTCATTAACATACTCACGCAATCACACACACCCATCCATTCACTCATAACCCAGACACCCACCGCTAGGTAAGACGATAACGGGCTGCAGCAGCCTTTGTTCCCCAGCAGGGGGCAGGTTGAGGGCCACAGCCAGCACTGTTCCCAGGGAGGTTCCCACGTATAGGCATGGTGTGATGGCGCTGTCCCCCTTCCGGGCGAATGTCTCGCAGAAGTGGAAGGAGGTGATGGCCTCGCGCGCCTCCTTGTCGATGGACGTGACGGAGGAGGAGCGTGAACGGCTGAAGGAGTTGTCCCGGTGGTCTAATGGGTTGGCGCCCCGTGGAGGACATACAGACAGGAGGACAGTAGAGGAGAGGACAGAGAGGTAAAGCACCCGCACACACGGAGAGAAAACACACTACACACTACATGAATACTGTGAACAACAGCTGTATGATTGGTGGGAGCAGTTGGATTCTGACAAACAACATTGTGGTTGACATTTTATTGTATCACTAAGCTAAAATAGCAATTACACAGGAGCAGAAAACAGTGAGCAGACGTTCCTTTTAAAGAGGTCTAAAACACCTTGTGAAATGTTGAGTAAAATAGATTAGGCCAGCTGTAAAATAACTTGATCTGTTGAAGAAAACTCTTCTCCTTACATGGCAAACTAAGAGTTTGAGGACCAGGTGCAAGGTTAAGACACATAGCAATGGAAAAGGACTTGTTTTTATCTGTGGAGCAGATGGAACTCATAAAATGAATGGTTGGTCGTTGGTTGAAGAAGATTTGCACGTAGGAAACATGGGAAGATTTCACTAAAACTTTACAACCTTGTACTTGTTTTAATCATTAGTTAAAAAAACAACACATCATCAAAATGTAAAACCAGGTGTCAATATAACAAGCTAATACAGTTTTATAAGCTCCCTGTGAGTTGCTGGAAAGATGAATAAACAAACGTTTATAAACTGTATATATCACAAACAACACTGTTGTTATACACTGAGTGCACAAAACATTAGGAACATTCCTAATATCAAGTTGCACCCCCTTTTCGCCTCAGAACAGCCTCAATTCATTGGGGCATAGACTCTACTAGGTGTTGAAAACCTTCTACAGGGATGCTGGCCCATGTTGACTTCAATGCTTCCCACAGTTATGTCAACTAGGCTGGATGTCCTTTGGGTGGTGGACCATTCTTGATACACAAGGGAAACTGTTGAGTGTGAAAAACTCAGCAATGTTGCAATTCTTGACACACTCAAACCGGTGCGCCTGGCACCTACTACCATCCCCTGTTCAAAGGCACTTAAATATTTTGTCTTGCCCATTTGCCCTCTGAATGGCACACATACACAATCCGTGACACAGTTGTCTCAATGCTTAAAAATCTGTCTTTAACCTGTCTCCTCCTCTTCGTCTACACCGATTGAAGTGGATTTAACAGGTGACATCAATAAGGGATCATAACTTTCACCTGAATTCACCTGGTCAGTCTATGTCATGGAAAGAGCAGGTGTTCTTAATGTTTTGTACAATCAGCGTATGTCACAATTCAGTGTGTTATATGTCGACACCTCCAAAAATCTTTTACCAGACTATCATATCTCTGCATTTGACAGATTTGGCATATTCAATAAGGATCTGACCCCAATAAACCCTCTCTTCCTCATCTTAGGGGTTCTGCCATTTGGGGTCCTAGGAAGGAAATTGTGATTTTCGTTTTTGGGTAAACTGTATAGATAAAAAATAAAAGAACAATGTTTCTTTCTGTATTTATATCTGTCGGTCTCCTACAAGAAAAATGTTTTAACTTTTGGAAAGGACCAAACACAAAAGAAACAGGTAGGAAATAGAAAATAGGAAGAGAATGCTGCAGAAAACACATACACAGAAAGCTCTACTGTGCAACAGAGTCCTGGTTAGTTTAGCATAGCAGGTTGTAATATACCCAACAGAAATGTACTGTATGTCTGTCCTCTCCACCTCTTGTCTCCAGGTTTGCAGACACTACCAAATGGTGATCATCAGTTAGTCTGACAGCATTTTTTAGGAAATATATAGGATATATCTATGCTTTTGGTAGTCATGAGGCCATCAACAGGGCTCTTTGCCACCTCTAGGGCATTATACGTATACTCAAATCTTATAGAAAATAACATAAGCTTCTATTAATGGATAATAACTACAGAGCTCACATTATTCCCGTGAGATGCTCATATCGGGAGACCATTTGGACTTAAGAATACAGTGAAGTCCAGTTTTGGGAGAAAAAAATGTATTAAGAAACGCTAAATGTTAACACGAAGTTAAGGCTTACCCAAGTCTGGCTTTAGCTCAGTAGGCAAGCTTAATTTCCGTGACATCTTTGCTGGAAAAAAGAGAACACCCCTCTTTACAAACACACACCTAAGCTAACACGACAGGCCATGCAAAGCTAGCTAGGAGCTAGGAGTTAGAAACTAGCAGCTAGGACTGGGATGTGGTTGTGCTTATAGCATTACTACACACATAAGCTTTGGTATAACTGTTGGCGTTTGCTTCATTCTGCTTCAGGGGAGGCAAAATGCTTTAGAATTAAACAGGAAGGAAGCATTAGGGCATCAGAGGAAGACAACCCTGTTGAATCACAGAGGCATGCTGAGACGGACAAAATAACAAAAAGTAAGTAAGCTATCGTACATAGCACACACAGTGTCCTGGAAGAGAGGCATAGTAAGAAGATACACATTCATTCAGAACCCCCATGCCACAGGAGCATGCACCAAAGACAGGAAGGAAACAGGAAGTGAGTAGGATGGAAGAAAACAGTGGAATGACAGTACAGTACAAGCAGGGAAGATGTATCTCTGGTAGGGCCTACAAGGCACTTTTAGCTAGGTAGTCAGAACTATGTTAACTTTTGGAGCCTCGTGAGGTTTTGGTTTTGACATTTGACTAACCTTACAGTCCATTTCTATTATTTATTAACTAATGTTAGAGATGCTTTGCACATAAATCAAAGATATCTTAAAATGATTTGTCGTTTAAGAAAAGAACACACTTCTTAAACTGCCCATTTATCCTAAATCTATGAGGTAGAGAATGACAGTGTTCCGAATATAAACCTTGCCGCAAAGTCAACAGTGTCAGACAGACAGAAGACAGAGTTAGGAAAGTACAGAGTGACTACAGATAGACTGCTGTGATGTCATAACTACAGACAGCCAATCAGGAGCCGGAGTGAAGGAAGGACAATCATTGAAGGACAATTGCCACAGGCACATTTCACAATGTGACATACGTGCTACAAACATGTAGCATGCAATGGAGTTCTAGGGTATACCATTATAAGTGTGTGTCTGTGCGTGTATAAGATTTTATACAAGGTTTGTTCTAGGCCAAACAGTGATTCAGTGCCACTGAGGTGAAAACAGAGACCGAGACAGGTTGCTACAACAAAACAGTGGCTGACAACTTATCTTGTACATTGTACTATCCCTGCCCAAACTACTCCATGGTTGAAGTCTTTGGCCACTCTTACCTCCTCTACCCCCACCTCCATTGTAGAATTGCTGATGGTTTGACGCCAACACTTTTGGGAGGAAGTAGATAGACGTGCAGTTAGAAACATCCTGGTACTTTACCATACCGCCTACCAATCACATTTGTGAAAGGACTGTTTTTCTACTTGTTATCATTGTAACATGAGAACCAATTGATAGCAGTTTGCCTCAATCTTAATTTTCAACTACCTGGGCGCATGCAGAATATTTGTAGACGTAGTGTACATTTTTGTTCAGACTAATTATTTTCCTAGCAGCCAAAACTTTAAAGCCTTGTTGACTCCCGACAATTCTAGAATCAATTAGGTGTAGACATATGCTCAAGTCAAGACTGGAGACCAGATATGCCATCCTCATAAATAGCAGATGTACAGAGGCAGTGTCTAGCTAGTGACACCAGACACTGGGGTTTGGCGTAGTTGGATGAACACCTGGAACATAGCTAGCAGTGTGACTTCAGTCTCTGGGCTACTTATTCTTTCTGTGTGACCTTTTAAAATGCAGCTCAGCTCTGTGTTTTAGCCCCAGTGTCTGTGTGTTAATGTCAAGCTCCCAGTAATGAGATGGAACTGGGTTGTTCTCAAATTAGCATGCCTCATCACCTCAAATGCTAATTTAGCGAACTGAGATTAGTCGTCCAGGACAGGGCCATTGAGGAAGCACCTTGTCGTGACAGTAACTGTAGAAGGGACTATAATGTTTTGTTTGTACAAATCTGAAAAGGGCAGATGCTTGGATTAAGTTGTGTGAAATGTATTATTGTTTGTTGTTGATCTATTCGTGACCATGTTCTGTAATACTGTAGTAATACATACAGATGATTGAATATGTATCTCCTAGTTACATGATCAGATCTCACTTGAAACTCACAAGGAAGTTTGTAGTTCTGTTTCATTCCTACATCCAAAAATGCCCCAGCATGATATGAGTAAAACCCACTGGAAAGGAAACCACTACATCTCGTCCTATAAAAGTAAAATGAGGTCTGGAAGACTCAGACAAAATCAATAGACAGAAAACAAATTATATGTGGGCATGTCATAGTATCATTTTTTTTTTTTTATATTTTTTTTAAGTCCAAGATTTGGGAAGGTCCATATGAACTAACCCTCCTTATAAACTAATGTCCTATTTGGTGGGAATCAATAAATGTATGTCTTGGACTGACTATAGAGTACTTATTCACTGATTCAGGGAGTTTAATGTTCCTAAACTATCAATTTAATGCCAAATCATGGTGTCATCGCCTCAGTTTACTGCTAATGTCTCAGGTTTTGATAAAACATATTAAAACGGCCAAAATCTATCTAATCTCTTATTTATTCTTCTTTCTGTTTTATTAAAAGTATATTTTATTCCTTGAAAGCAGGAGAGTGAAGTGTCAGTACACAAAAGAGACCTGTAAAAAAAGTGTTTAATTTCAACTCTAAACACTCCAGTTGTAAACTTGACCCTTCAATAAAGTCTGTGTGAAATCAAACATTCAGACAGAGAGAACTGCAACACTTCTGGTTTTCAAGAAAAAGGTTCCCACATCCGAAAGTGTGTGTGACATCTCAGAGAGAACCATATTCACCAATAGCAACCAAATCGCTCACATGCATTCTAATAAAATTTAGGCAAAGAAGTACTACCAGTTTTCTAGCATGGATTCATAATATTCAGGTTAGGTCAATATACGGTCTTCAAGTGAATCATGCTTATTTATGAGTCCCTTTACCCATAACAACCAACCTGTTACTAAACAAGTTGTTCTGGGTTTAGTGGGTGTTGTAACTGCTGTGGATACAGATGTAGGATCTTAATTTGAGCCAGTTCGCTACAGTAGGATAATCCTGCAGCAACAGGAAATGTGAAATATTATATGGATTATAATTCATGATTGTAGGGGTTGATACATTTTTCGTGAAGGAAAATCAAGTCTAAAATGTCAAAGTGGAAATTACCAACTTCAGAAGTCTTTTTAAACCTCCAATACACTACATACACTGCATTGCAGGAAAGTTCACCTGAAAATGGGTGATCAAATTGAGATCCTACATCTGTACCAGTGTAATGCTAACTCTAACATGCTGAAAGACAGTTTACCTGAAGTGGGGGATTTGCAGCGGTCCTCCGAGGCAGAACCCTCGTTGATGTCACACAGACCTGCAGCAGAAGAGACAGACATTGCACGACATTAGATGTCATTATCATTAGCTACAGCTTCATTCTTCTCTGTCCTTTTCTCCTTTCTGTTTGATAAGGATGTTATGATATGTAGGTTTTTGGGTATACCTCAATTTTCCCTGTCTGCCAAACAGATGATGCAGACCAGAGCAGAAACAGACTAAACAGACTGCTATCCAAGCCATTTCCCCAACCTACCCATACGTAGAGACAGAAGGCCTGGACCCAGACAGACATACAGAGACAGACAGACGCAGCCAGATAGCCCCAGACAGACACAAACACAGCCTCACTGCCCCAGACAGACTCCGGTACTATGGGTAGGACAGACATACAGACCCTAACCCGGACAGACTCCAGTCCTCTGGGTAGGATGGACGGACAGGTAGACTGACAGACACCAGATGGACAGACAGACAGCCCCACAGAGACAAAGACTCAGCCCCACTGCCCCAGACAGACTCCAGTACTATGGGTAGGTCAGACATACAGACCCAACCCGCACACGACTCCAACATCATCACTAAGTTTGCCGATGACACAACAGTGGTAGGCCTGATCACCGACAACGATGAGCCTGCCTATAGGGAGGAGGTCAGATACATGGCAGTGTGGTGCCAGGACAACAACCTCTACCTTAATGCCAGCAAGTCAAAGGAGCTGATCGTGGACTACAGGAAACGGAGGGCCAAACACGCTTGGGCCAAACAAGCGTGGAGGGCCAAACACGCGTGGAGCGGGTCAAGAGATTCAAGTTCCTCAGTGTCCACATCACTAAGGTTTTATCATGGTCCAAACACACCAAGACAGTTGTGAAGAGGACACAACAACACCTCTTCCCCCTGAGGAGGCTGAAAAGGTTTGGCATGGGTCCTCAGATCCTCAAAAAGTTATACAGCTGCACCATTGAGAACACCTTGACTGGCTGCAACACCACTTGGTATGGCAACTGCTTGGCATCCGACCTCAAGACGCTACAGAGCGTAGTGCGTACGGCCCGGTACATCACTGGGACCAAGCTGCCAGCCATCCAGGACTTCTATACCAGGCGGAATCAGAGGAAGGCCCTGCACATCAACTCGGTACTGGTACCCTGTGTATATAGCCAAGTGATCCTCACTCACTATGTATTTATAAAAAATTTGATTACATGTTTTACTTTGATGTTATTTCTCTATTTTATATATCTTTGTATTGTTGGGAAGGGCCTGTAAATAAGCATTTCACTGTTAATCTACACCTGTTGTTTATGACGCATGTGACAAATTAAATTTGAATTGATTTGATAAGTCATTACTCCTCAGACTCCCCCCACTCTGACAGGTGCCAGCCCACCACTAACCACACACACACACACACACACACACACACACACCTAATTCTCCTCACCAAGCTGTTGCTAAGCCACGCAGGTTACAGTCATTACACAAGAGTGGTTATTGGCATTGATTTGGTTCTACTGGAGACTGTAGTAACGTCATCAAACAACAGGTGGCAGTATGTCATAATGCAGCGATGCTGCGGTCTGTCAATAACACCACAGTGCTGCAGTGACACGGTATGTGTAGGAGGGATGGTATGTGTCCGTGTGTGTGCCAGCCAGCCACCACAGAGAGAGAAGACAACGCACTGAATAGTCAAAATAACAATTTAGTAACCATTCAAAATCCTTTCAAGGAATTGCAAAGATACAGAGACGGAGGAGAGGAGACGGAGAACCTCGTACCACCTTGTCATCACCATTGCTTTTTTTGATTGCCTACATGTGCAGATAATGCAGACTGAATAGTATACAAGCACATCTACCAAATATACCCCTCATCCTTGTAACATCGTACAAGACTACGTATGCCTATATCTACACACCTGTAAGTATTAGAATTATTAAGATGACATAAGTCATAAGTCATACTACAAAAAAACATCTACTGTAAGGCCATATATAGTACAAACCACAGGACGTTGGTGGCACCTTAATTGGGGACGACGGGCTCGTGGTAATGACTGGAGCGGAATTAGTGGAACGGTATCAAATACATCAAACACATAATGGTTTCCATGGTTTCCAGGTGTTTGATGCCATTCCATTTGCTCCATTCCAGACATTATTATGAGCCGCCCTCCCCTCAGCAGCCTCATGTGATACAACCCTACAGAAGGCTATCTGTGTGGTGGTAAATCAGTGAAGTGGTAAAGGTCTTTACCATTACCTCCGGCGGGCTGGCGTGCCTTGCGTGGAGAGCGAGCCTGTCTCTGGTAGGGATCGTTAGACCCATACAGCTCCACTGTCCCCAGGTTCAACAGCACTGTCTTCTGGAGGTAGTCCACCACCGCCAGACCATTACTGTTCCCAAACACAATCCTGTAAGAGAGAGGCAGGGAGGGAGAGGGAGGGGGGGAGAGAGAGGGGAGGGAGAGGGAAGGCGAGAGGAAGGGGAGGGAGGGAGGGAGGGAGGGAGGGATGGAGGGAGGGAGGGAGGGAGGGAGGGAGGGAGGGAGGGAGGGAGGGAGGGAGGGAGGGAGGGAGGGAGGGAGGGAGGGAGGTGGAGTTAGGGAGGGAGGGAGGGAGGGAGGGAGGGAGGGAGGGAGGGAGGGAGGGAGGGAGGGAGGGGAGGGAGGGAGGGAGGGGAGGGAGGGAGGGAGGGAGGGAGGGAGGGAGGGAGGGAGGGAGGGAGGGAGGGAGGGAGGGAGGGAGGGAGGGAGGGAGGGAGGGGAGGGAGGGAGGGGAGGGAGGGAGGGAAGTGGAGGAAGAGAGGGAGATGTAACAAGAGATATGAGATTGGGGTTTGGGGTTTAGATTAAATATAGCTAGTTCTTCCAGAAACCAAAGCAGCAGAAGTCTCAGACAGAATTTCCCTGCGGACATAAACCGTGTAGACACAGCTTGACTCCATTCCAGCTCAGCTGTACGAGGGAAATCATATCAAATCCATGGCTCACAACCACATTTTGACTCTTCGAATTGAGGACCTGTTTCTCAAGTTGAGAAAGACATTACCGCTCCCTAAAATGATCTTACTTTCACAGTATCCTTGGTTGGTTTGCACAGAGCTCCAGATTGAAGTGTTATATTGGGTTGTTTCATTAGGGTTCACAGTAAATCTCATGTAGATATACTGTCTACCACCTTATACTTACAGGCCGTAGGAGGAGTTGAGGGCCAAGCTGGTGATCTGTTGGGGGGGCTCTCCACTTACCCACACCAGCTGCACCACCAACTCTACCTGATACCCTGAAGACTGCTTCAGAGGGGTACTACGCACTCTACAGACAGAGAGGGAGAGAGAAAAAGAGTGTAATTGTATTGAATAGCCTCAGAGAGATTGTGGGCCGGTTGTGCATCCCTAAGGCACAGTTTGTTGCAGAGTGTACGTGTGTGTAACGTGTGTGTCTACTGTATGTGAGCCGGTGGTGGTGCAGGATGCATACTTGAGGCAGGGTACGTTGTCTCGGACCCCATCAGAGGAGTTGCTGCTGGTGGAGGGGTGAGTCGGGGGTCCGGTGGTCTGGGGGCTAGGTGAGGCTGCTCCTGGGGTGGGCAGGTCACGGTCCCCCCCTCCTCCCCCCTCTGGAGGGGACTCCATGTCATTCACCTCGTACTGCAGACGTACCTCCAACAGCTAGGGAACACACACACACACACATTCCAGAGACTCAATAATGAGTTCAGCAGCCATCATTTCAGTATGATTCAGTGCGTGTGTGTGTGTGTGTCTATGTGTGCATGATGGGAGTCTCAATAGCACTATTGGCATTTATGCATGTGATACTGATTGGTCTCCTCTCTCTCTCTCCGTCTCTCTCTCTCCGTCTCTCTTTCCATCTCTCTCTCCATCTCTCCGTCTCTCTCTCCGTCTCTCCGTCTCTCTCTCCGTCTCTCCGTCTCTCTCCCTCTCTCTCTCTTTCTCTCTTTCTCGCTCTCAAACTCTGCTTTCAATCTCTCCACAGGTCACACACTTGATCTTGGTCAGACACAGATCATTACTATCATCACTATTCATAGCTGCCACAAAATAATGATACAGGTTGTTTACCACTATGTATGTTGGCATGGCAACCATATTGTGTTCTTACTGGCTGGAGACTCATCTAATGAGGCATTGGGAGGTAAACACTGTCTCTAGGAACAGCCTTCAGGATCTAAGAAACACCATTGAACCAATAATGACTCTGCTCAGTTGTCTAGTTGTCTAAGGGAGGCTATATTTACCACTACACTGTGCGTCTGTCGTCATGGCATCCATATTGCCAGGCTATAAGCATCAAGAGTAAATGGGAGTGTTTCTCAGTTTACACTATCCAACGATCCAACATGGTCAGCACAGAGACATGTTAAACACACACACAAAGACAGCTTGTCTGTCGAAACATTGGTTATTAGGTTATTACATTATTGCATCTGAGCTCCTAGAGTGTCCGGCTCTCCTTTTCTTTTCCAAGTGTTCTACTCTGCTAGCCAGCAGCACGCCTAAACAGGTGTTCTACTCCACTAGCCAGCACCTCGCCTAAACAGGTGTTCTACTCCACTAGCCAGCACCTCGCCTAAACAGGTGTTCTACTCCATTAGCCAGACCTCGCCTAAACAGGTGTTCTACTCCATTAGCCAGACCTCGCCTAAACAGGTGTTCTACTCCATTAGCCAGACCTCGCCTAAACAGGTGTTCTACTCCATTAGCCAGACCTCGCCTAAACAGGTGTTCTACTCCATTAGCCAGACCTCGCCTAAACAGGTGTTCTACTCCATTAGCCAGACCTCGCCTAAACAGGTGTTCTACTCCACTAGCCAGCACCTCACCTAACCAGGTGTTCTACTCCACTAGCCAGCACCTCGCCTAAACAGGTGTTCTACTCCACTAGCCAGCACCTCGCCTAAACAGGTGTTCTACTCCATTAGCCAGACCTCGCCTAAACAGGTGTTCTACTCCATTAGCCAGACCTCGCCTAAACAGGTGTTCTACTCCACTAGCCAGCACCTCACCTAACCAGGTGTTCTACTCCACTAGCCAGCACCTCGCCTAAACAGGTGTTCTACTCCGCTAGCCAGCACCTCACCTAAACAGGTGTTCTACTCCACTAGCCAGCACCTCGCCTAAACAGGTGTTCTACTCCACTAGCCAGCACCTCGCCTAAACAGGTGTTCTACTCCACTAGCCAGCACCTCGCCTAAACAGGTGTTCTACTCCACTAGCCAGCACCTCGCCTAAACAGGTGTTCTACTCCACTAGCCAGCACCTCGCCTAAACAGGTGTTCTACTCCACTAGCCAGCACCTCGCCTAAATAGGTGTTCTATTCCACTAGCCAGCACCTCGCCTAAACAGGTGTTCTACTCCACTAGCCAGCACCTCGCCTAAATAGGTGTTCTACTCCACTAGCCAGCACCTCGCCTAAACAGGTGTTCTACTCCACTAGCCAGCACCTCGCCTAAATAGGTGTGCGTTTCTTTCGCCTCCAAACACACACACATGCCGACCCACCTGTACGACCTCGGTGGTGATCTCCTGCTTGCTGAAGCGGTATATGATGAGGTTGGCAGACACCCCGGCCACACACAGCATCCTGCTCTCAGGACACCAGGCCATGATCTGGATGGCAAACGGGTCCTCATCCACAATCTCTGTGTTCTGCTTGTCCTCCTTATTATTCCTGCTCTTCTCAAACACCTTGGCCGTCTTCAGCTTGTACAGTACCTGGAGCATTACTGGGAAAAGATAGGAGATGGCTCAGTTACAAATCAAACACATTGGGAGACAGTATAGAATAGGGAAACTATAAGGCCATCTAGGCCCGTGATATTACACATAAGGAAGTCCATGTAAAGGTACTTACTTGCAGAAGCATCCCAAAACTTCACAGTCCCATCAGCATGCCTGTGAAATCATAAAGAGAAAGAGAGAAGCCGGTGAGGGAAGGAGAGAGGGTAGAGAATCAGAGGGAATAATTACCACTTCAGCTTTTTGCATACACAACCACATCTCTAATGATTCAGCTTGGCTCTACCTGTCATGATTGTCTAGATTCAGCTCTACAGAAGAATACATCCACATGAGAGGAGACACGCCATAACCCTGTGTCTCAATAGTGCAATGCATTCTGGGATTGACCTGTATAATCTGCACTTTGTGTAACTGGAGGAACAATCTCTCTTCAGCTGAAGAAAGAGAGCGAGAGAGAGAGAGATAGACAGAGAGAGCGCGAGAGAGAGAGACAGAGATAGACGTGGCGGGAATACTAACACAGGGATGTCTGGAGGTGACAAGAGAGGGAGGGGGAGAGAGGGAGGGAGAGAGAGGCGAGTAAAAGGGACCCCTTCTGCCAAGCCATTCTTCAATGTCACATTGCTATGTTCAAGTATTCTAAAAGGCTTCTTCTCCCTGTCTCTGAGTTTTTTCCTCTCATGACTGCTGGGCAGGATAGAGGAAGGATAGAGGAAGGATAGAGGAAGGATAGAGGAAGGCATTATGATTAAATAGAGTCGGGTCTCCTACCCAGTGATGATGATCTCAGGGTAGCTCTGTGTGCCGAGGCCCCAGTTACCACCACTGATTGGCCACTCCTGGACAACACAATACACCAAACAGAACAGCACAAACAAGACAACAACAAGAAATGGTAATCGTTGAGATTGATACATGCGTAAGGTATAAGGAAATCAGTGATAAGATGTTGTCAGATCCAATCTAGCCTACACATTGAACCAAATAAAATAAACATACTGTAATGAGACCATTGGAATGAGACAGGAGGGAAGCAAGAGGACAGAGACACATGCCTTCTTTTAGCCAGTGGGCTGATGGGACATCATTTGTCTTAGAGATAGAGGGAACCTTTACCACGGTGTGTGTTTGACAATGCACGTGTGTGTGTGTGTGTGTGTGTGTGTGTGTGTGTGTGTGTGTGTGTGTGTGTGTGTGTGTGTGTCTGAGAGAGCGCAAATGTGTTTTTTAGGTTGTGTTAAACGCGGTAGAACATACAAAGGTCAGTGGTATGACTCAACATTGATCTTTCAGTAAGAACGCTTCCCACAGCCACCCCTTACTTGACACACAGTAGAAAGAAGCAGGCAGGGAGATAAAGGGATGGAGAGATGAGAGGGAGGAGAGGGTCAGTACATGGTGACATTTCCAACAGCGCGGGAGAATATAACAAGAATACAATGAATTAAAAAGAAGCAGAACAGAGAGAGACAGGATAGAGGGTAGAATAAAGCTAGAATTAGAGAACATGTAGGATACAGGAGATAAGATGCAGAACAGGGTGGAGATTGGACTATCGAATGTTATTTACTGTGTGTCCTTCAACATGAACATTGATGGGATATGATGCACCCTAAAACTCAACTCTGGACCTCCAAGTCAGTTCCACAGATTTTTTTTCATTGTTTCCCTCTAATCAGGCACTGATTTAGACCTGGGACACCTGCAGGGTGGAATTTATTATCAGGTAGAACAGAAAACCAGAAGGCTCTGGAACTCGTAGGGCAAGAGTTGAATACTCCTGCAATAGCCCAGTACTGCCATTATGAGGGGCCCAGTAGCTGAGAGGGTGTATTGTAGAAAAGTGTGGTCCTTACCTTTTTGCTGTAGCCCTGTCGTTTCTGTCTGGAGCCAACAGAGTAAAGTGCGGGTATGAGGTCCACAGGGCAGTCAGCAAAGTACTCACAGCAGGTAACCGGAGACTCATGAATGGTCAGTGGATAGGGGTTCTCGAATATGGGGTAACTGGGAAAGGGGACATAGAATTACAGCTCACAGTTTTAGTCCCTACAATGGCAGGCCACGAGACATTGAAACTGAAAGAGATGCATGCAATAGAATGGAAATGAATGAAAGTACAGAATCTAAGCTAAATCTACAGGGATAACAACCTGTTAGTTAGTAATAACTGTTGTGTTTCAAATGAGTAGGAACATTCAAGAAGTCCAACTAATACAGTAGCTAAATATTTTATGTTAATAAAGCATGTTCAGTCCTTTAACATCCACTCAGACGTACCCATTTTGTGCAAGGTCGATTACAACTAAATCCTTTTCTAGAAGGACCACTACAGCATAAGGTTCCTGAAAATCTGAAATGAAAAAAACATAACAAAAAGAAAGATAGATGTCATTCATCAACACAATATGTAGGGTATATTCTCTCAAATTATTCTCTCAAATCTACAATTCCGAAAAGACATAAGTGTCTTCAAGATGTTGATCAAATATATGAGCTTGAATATATAGTAACCTATTAAAAGCATATTTCAATATTAAACTGAAGATGAGTTAACATCCCACTGGGCACAGACGTCAGTTCAACGTCTAGTTTTGATTTACATTTGGTTGAATTGTCAACTAACATGAATTGAATGTGAAATGTCATTGGATTTAGGTAAACAACTGGGTGAAAAAAATAAGAAATGCCCTTACGCTGATGACTTTTTGCCAATCTATGTTGATTCAACATCATCACATTGATTTTGGGGGTTGAAATTACGTGGAAACAATGTTGATTCAACCCTTTTTTTGCCCAGTGGGATGTTTGATTATGGAACATTATTTTGCCCAATAAACCTTTGGATGAAAAGGAACTGAGCTGAACTGAAGGAATATGGAGGAATACCACAGACCTGAAATACCTACACATAATATTGCAGCACAATAGCAGTATGCTGTTAGAGGTGGTAGGAGAAAACGCAGTGTTCTTTTGTTAGCATCTGGCTGAGATGCAATGGGAGAGTAAATAGGCATTATTGTCTGAGCCAGAGAGAGGATAGTGTGTGCGCGTGTGTGGGTATGTGTGTACATGTGTGTGTGTGGTGTGTGTGTGTGTGTGTGTGTGTGTGTGTGTGTGTGTGTGTGTGTGTGTGTGTGTGTGTGTGTTTGTAGAGAGAACAGTGTGTGACTGGAAGCCTAGAACATGTTTTCAGTGTCCTCCCTTCAGAGTCAGTGTAGTTACAGCTTGTAAGTCCCAGAAGAGACACATTGTACACCAGGGCAGCCACGACCTTGACAATCAATGTCTCTCTGCTCTGTCTCTCTCCAACTCCCTCTTGCCTTCTCTCACTATCTCCTTTTGTCTGTTAGAATGTCTCAGAAATGCTCTAAGTGTTTCTCAGTCTTTGTTGTCTGTGGATGTGTCTGTCAGTCCGGCTGTCTGGCTGTCTGTGCTGCCTGCCTGCCGATGTCTGTCAGTGTGTCCGTCTGTCAGTGTGTCCGTCTGTATCATTGGTCTGCCTCTGATCTTTTCTAAAAAAGCCTCAATTCCATAATAAAAGATGAAATGTCCTGCTCAACATCCTCCCATCCTCCCCATCAGTAACAGCAGATTGAACCAGTGGTGCAGTAATCAGCCCAGTGTTGTGTAATCCCAGGTCTCCTAGGTCGCCATTACAAGATGGAATCAAAGCATCCCAACATAAGGTTGGTCGCCATGGTCACCATTACGCAACCATCAACCGATCGTTTGCTAATCGGTTTCCTCATGCCCCCATACCAACGCTAACGTCAAACAAGACACACACACTTCAAGCTACATGCACATACACACACACTTTTTGGATGAGCTACATCCACATGACTTTAGCCCCCCATTTTCTGTGGTTAAGATGCAGTCTCTTCATGACAGCCATTTACATATGACTATCAACATTACACTGCCTAAGGATAAATATCATTGTAAGAGCACCGGCTAATGTAATAGCACCGGTCAATATAATAGCACCAGTTAATGTAATAGCACCGGTCAATGTAATAGCACCGGTCAATGTAATAGCACCAGTCAATGTAATAGCACCGGTCAATGTAATAGCACCAGTCAATGTAATAGCACCAGTCAATGTAATAGCACCAGTTAATGTAATAGCACCGGTCAATATAATAGCACCAGTTAATGTAATAGCACCAGTCAATGTAATAGCACCGGTCAATGTAATAGCACCAATCAATGTAATAGCACCGGTCAATGTAATAGCACCAGTCAATGTAATAGCACCAGTCAATGTAACAGCCCTGGTCAATGTAATAGCACCAGTCAATGTAATAGCACCGGTTAATGTAATAGCACCGGTTAATGTAATAGCACCGATCAATGTAATAACACCGGTCAATATAATACCACCGGTTAATGTAATAGCACCGGTCAATGTAATAGCACCGGTTAATGCAATAGCACCGGTTAATTTAATAGCACCGGTCTTTGTAATAGCACCGGTCAATGTAATACCACCGGTTAATGTAATAGCACCAGTTAATGTAATAGCATCTGTCATTGTAATAGCACCCGTCAATGTAATAGCACCGGTTAATGTAATAGCATCTGTCATTGTAATAGCACCGGTCATTATAATAGCAGCGGCCATTGTAATAGCACCGGTTATTGTAATAGCACCGGTTATTTTAATAGCACCGGTCAATATAACAGTACTGGTTAATGTTATACATTTTCTATTTATAATAACTTTTACATTGTTTTATGTAATAAAGCCGGGTTAATGTAATAACTTGCCGGTTAACATAATAAAAATGATGAAGGCTTAATGTAATAACTTTTACCCACTTAATGTAATAAGTTATCACATTACAATTGAGTTATTTAGCAAACACTCTTATGCAGAGCGACTTACAGGAGCAATTCCTCAAGGGAATGTTTTTAAGAACCCCCTAATGTCAATGTCCGCTCCCCCTGGAAAATCAATTAGCATTACAAAAATCCCCATCAAAATCTGAGATATCACTGACCTACAGCGGTGTTTGTCAGACAATGAAATATCCCAAAAATCTGTCATCTCACAAGAACATCTGTAGCGTCCAAACAGTTTGGCCCACTGTTTGTTAAATATTGGTAAAAAAATATATAAATAATTTACTGAGCTTTCTTATATCTCTCAGATATAGGACAGACACTTTAAAACAAACTTCCTTTTGATTTATTTTCTGAATATCTGTTTTTCCATGTTATTCAATGCGTTTCTGTGTCACACCCTGATCTGTTTCACCTGTCTTTGTGCTTGTCTCTACCCCCCTCCAGGTGTCGCCCATCTTTCCTGTTATCCCCTGTGTATTTATACCTGTGTTCTCTGTTTGTCTGTTGCCAGATCTTTTTGTTCGTAGAACCTACTAGCATTTTCCCCCATGGTCCTGTCTTGTCTTAGTTCCTGTTTTCTAGTTTTTCTCAGCTTTGATCCCTCTGCCTGACCTGACCCTGAGCCTACCTGCCGTCCTGTACCTTTGCCCCACTACTCTGGATTACCAACTCCTGCCTGACCTGACTCTGAGCCTGCCTGCCTGCCTGCTGTCCTGTACCTTTGTCCCTGTTGTGGAAATAAACATTGTTACTTTGACACAGTCTGCATCTGGGTCTTACCTTGAAACATGATACTATGGGCTAATAGCAGTAAGGCCAAATTCAATGTTTCATCAAATATGATTATATGTATTTTTTTGTATACGTAAAGAGTTCCTAAAATTCAAAATCAAATAGCTAGATGGTCATTGGTGTGACCATCCTAAAACAATTCAATATGTTAGCTTTGTAACCACCCCCCGCTTAAGATTTTTTACATAATTGACACAATTTTCATCATCTATTGTCTGAATATGTACAACCTTGATCAAGCAGCATCCTAAAATAGTGCGGCCTACTGTTCCATTTGAACCAGCAACCGACTGGAGCGTCAATCTTCTTAATCAACCCAAAACATCAAGCATCTAAACATGATATCAACTATAGCATCAAACCAATTAATAAATATAGATTGTTAGAGGCAACGTGGTAGCAATTTCCACTGTGGTAGAGGACACTGCTTCTCCCCCTTGAAGGACACCTTGGCTGATGACTGAGTTCTCTACCACCCATCAATCTGGGGCTAACTGAGATGAGGGCATTTGAAAAAGAAGGCTGAGACCTCCAACATACCTTAACCTGGTTCATTTCCCCTGCAGACCTACATTAAAGGCTACCAGGGGCTATAGAGCAGGTAAGATGTGAGCTGTAAAGAGGGGAGGGTACTCCACTGTGTGTTCTCCACTCAGCCCCTCTCTGACCCAGACATTTCGGCACAAGATGTAAAATGCCATTCAATTGAATTAAGTCTATTCCCACCTCCAATCAATTGGTTCCCATTGAAACACACACATCTTAGCAAAACAAACCCAAAACAAGACACCAAAATCAACACCTCTGTCATTACATAATGATATAGAAGACAGAACATCTAAATCATCATCAATGAAAGCCCTCTCCCAAGACACATCATCTCACAAAGGGCAGGGCATTAATTTAATAACATAATCAGGTCAGACAGCTATTGTGAACAAGGGAGAAGATACAAATCTAACATTCATTGTACTCCACAAAGAATCACGAGCATAAACCTCCCCTGGGATATTTTATATTCATCACACACAGTCTCACACACATACAAAAACAGAAAGGTCAAATGTCAATGCTGAGAAGGGCTAGGACACAACATATTACCGGCTGGAAACAACAAAGCCGTCAGTGTAGTTGCTAATTAAACTGATTCCACTCATAAACACACTCTGAGGCTTACTGGGATATTTGTAGATAATGATATAGCAAGCATACAAACAACCACACACATGGACACACACACACACACTGACCGTTAGAGTATGGCGTCTCACAGAGCGTGAGGAAGTCTACGATAGGATAGTCCATCTCCAGCACGGCTGTACTCTTCCCATGCATCACCGTCAGACATGGCCGCCGGCCCACCGTGTCATACGACAGACCTCCAGACAGGATCATGAAGGGGTCTCTGTATAGCACACATATACCATACACAGACAGACGCAGACATAGACACACATATACCACACACAGACAGACGCAGACATAGACACACATATACCACACACAGACGGACGCAGACTTACACACACACATACCACACACAGACAGACGCAGACATAGACACACATATACCACACACAGACAGACGCAGACATACACACACACACATACCACACACAGACAGGCGCAGACATACACACACATATATCACACACACACACACACGAACAGACACATGAGACACATGGACACAAGTCCATATGGAAAGCTATAGAGATGCCATATTCATTATCTCTCCAAGCATCGTAGGGTTGTGTGTGTGTGTGTGTGTGTGTGTGTGTGTGTGTGTGTGTGTGTGTGTGTGTGTGTGTGTGTGTGTGTGTGTGTGTGTGTGTGTGTGTGTGTGTGTGTGTGTGTGTGTATCCTTACCCCAGTCTAGTGGTCTTGTACTCCACTTTGAGGATGGGTTTGCAGGGCTCTGGCTTCTTTCCATCCTTGGGCTGCTTTCCTGAAATAGAACAGATCACTTTAGCTTGTTAGTTCCCTTCTTCATTCCCCTCTTACTCTCTGCTTTGTTCCCTTTTCTCCTCTTTTCCCTTGCCCTCTCTCCTCTCCACTCTCTCCTCCTCCCTTTTCTTCCACCATTTCCCTGATGGAGCAGTAGCAGCCACTGTGTGTGTCAGACAGTGATTCAGGCCTGTCCATTAGAGAGAGGGAGAGAGATAGCTAGATTTGTGAATAAATGCTATGTGCACAAAGGGAGTCAACTTAAGGCTTGGTCAAATAAGTATTCACTAAAAAGGAAGAATGTAATCACAATTTATTGTAATAATTGACAAGTACCTAGCCTTAATTAAATTTCTTAAAGGGAAGCCTTTTTTAATTTCACATAAACCTGTCACACACAGTTTCATAATTGTTCATTAAATACTAAACTGATTACGCATGCAGCAACGGGGAAAACAACTAATTCAAAATCGTTTCAATGGAATCCTTTCCCCATTACACTGTACACAAGAACAATAACATGGCAATTTAAGAATGGGGTTCAAAGTTCTCTTGCTTTCTTTCAACTCCCTTTCTCTTGGTTTTCTCTCCTCTATTCCTCTCTCTGCTTTCTCTTGCTTTGTGGGGGGGGGGGGGGGGGGACAAAGTCACATCAGGGAAGGAAACGTTTAACACAGAGTAAATTAATTAAACCCTTGTTCACTTTATTTGATCTATTTTGTAAATAATGTATGTTTACCTTGTGTAACTTCCTATGTCTGTATTCTGTCTCTAAATGTTGTCTATCACTTGCAGCCCCACATCACCAAGTAAAATTCTTAGTATGCGCAAATGTACAGTGAATAAAGGTGATTGTGATGAGAAAGGAGAAATGTTGGAAACCAGAGAAAAGTTATAAAGACAGGTTGCATATTAAAAGAAATTGGGAGGAAAAGTGTGTGTGTGTGTGTGTGTGTGTGTGTGTGTGTGTGTGTGTGTGTGTGTGTGTGTGTGTGTGTGTGTGTGTGTGTGTTCAAGCTTACCATGTGGGGTGATTGTCTGAAATGGCTTGCCCTGGCCCTTGATGTTCCATATGGTGAGCGTTCCGTCTGAGTGACTACAGATGAACTGCTTGCCCTCATGGTGCCAGGCAACCGAGTGGATCGCCTAGGAAACCACAGGAAGCAGGAAGTGAGGGACAGGAAGAAGAGGGCCACTTAATCACAGTGGGAAACCATTTGTAGCAGTACCAGGTACCAGGTACAGTTGTACCTCTCACACACATACTGTTCACGTATAAGGTTTCTCCTATGGACATACGGTGTGTTCACATGTGACTATTACGCCCACGCCTTAGTGTGGGTTATGCTGTGTTCAGCAGATGGCTGTTGTGATGTTAGAGTAGAGGAGGGTTGCAAGGCAGAGTTTACATTTGGTTACATCATGTACATCCCTGAAACATGGTACAATCTTCTATTAACCACTTGTGTAGCATGCATTATAAATGAATGATAATTTATGATGCATTATATAGCTACAGTACAGTATAATCATTCATTAAAGATCATGGCTAAATGTCTATATATCTGTACAATCATAAAGCACAAAGGTGGTTCAAAGGTGGTTTAAATGTGACAGTGCTAACAAGTGTTGTCCCCATTGACAGAGACAAGTGTTGTCCCCATTGACAGAGACAAGTGTTATCCCCATTGACAGAGACAAGTGTTATCCCCATTGACAGAGACAAGTGTTATCCCCATTGACAGAGACAAGTGTTATCGCCATTGACAGAGACAAGTGTTATCGCCATTGACAGAGACAAGCGTTGTCCCAATTGACAGAGACAAGTGTTGTCCCCATTGACAGAGACAAGTGTTATCCCCATTGACAGAGACAAGTGTTATCGCCATTGACAGAGACAAGTGTTATCCCCATTGAAGAGAAACAAGTGTTATCGCCATTGAAGAGAGAGAGAGAGAGAGAGGGAGAAAAAGCTAAAGAGCAAGGACAAGAGAGATGAAAGAAAAATACATACATTGACTGACATATTATAAAGAAGAGAGAGAGAGAGAGAGAGAGAGAGAGAGAGAGAGAGAGAGAGAGAGACAGAAAGAGCACCTGGCTATGAGGAGGCAGGTAGCATAAGCTAACGACTAGCGCCTGACCTGCTACAGCAACAGCTCACTGAGACAACCTGAGAAACACTTCAAAAAATGCTATACATTTTTTACATAAAAACTCTCCCTACATTATAAACGTTCAGCAAAAGCTCAAGGATGGGAGATACAAAGATAAGCTAAGAGCAGAAATCAGACAGATAAGAGTGGGCGATGGGGTGGAGTGGAATTATGATGCGGTGGGTTGAAATTGAAGACTCATTATTTTGTCATTAAGAATGCCCTCCCTCTGCTTTGCATAAACCCAACAACTTTATTTATATTTTGGCAAGGCAGAAAGTGATTTAGCGACCGACAACAAATGAATAAAATGGCTGCTTCATCATTATTAAAGCACTCCGGAAAAAACAGACCGGCTTACTGCTGTCTTACAGCTCATTATTAAAACTCATTATTAAAACACACCCACTAGCACAGACGCACACACAAACACTCACGCCAATATTGAAATACTTAGACAACATTTCTCAAGCATTTTAAGGTGAATGTAAGCACACACACAGTGCGTCACTTCAACAGGATATAGAAATATAACAGTGCATTGTTCAGGTTGACAGTCCCATGGAGCAGAGACAATACATTGTGGTTAGTTGGACAATTAGCAGGTAATTGAAACACATGGTTTTCTTTATATCAAATAATACCCATTAAGAATACTAATTTAATGACTTACATTATGCTCCTTTCAGAGAATGGTCTTTTGGGATGAGACAGTGAGTCACACACACACTCAAACCCACAACCTCACACACACACTCTTGCACGCACACCGACAAAAATAAATGCAAAAATACTAAGACAGGCAGACCGAGAGAGAGAGAGAGATAGATATATACTAAGTGTACAAAACATTAGGAACATCTGATCTTTCCATGACAGATTAACCAGGTGAATCCAGGTGAAGGATATGATTCCTTATGGATGTAACTTGTTAAAACCATTTCAATCAGTGTAGATGAAGGAGAGGAGACAGGTTAAAGAAGGATTTTTAAGCCTTGAGACAATTCAGACATGGATTGTGTATGTGTGCCATTCAGAGGCTGAATGGGCAAGACAGAAGACTTAGGTGCCAGGCACACTGATTTAAGTGTGTCAAGAACTGCAATGCTGCTGGATTTTTCATGCTCAACAGTTTCCCAAGTGTATCAAAGGATATCCAGCCAACTTAATACAACTGTGGGAAGCATTGGAGTCAACATGGGCCAGCATCCCTGTGGAACGCTTTCGACATCTTGTAGAGTCCATGCTTCGACGAATTGAGGGGAAAATATATTAGGAAGGTGTATTTGGAAGGTGTACCTAATGTTTTGTACACTCAATGTACTTATATACTGTATAGAGAGAGGGGGAGAAAAAGACAAACACAGAAAGAGAACGACACACACACAGAAACACACACAGAAACACACACACACAGAAACACGCACACACACAGAAACACGCACACACACAGAAACACACACACACACACACACACACACACACACACACAGAAACACACACACATAAAAAAACACATAAACACACCCACAGAAACACACACAGACAGACAAAGACACAGACACAGATATAGACACACACAGAGAGAGACAGTTGGGCCTAATTAGAGTGCGTTCCTCCTATTACAGTGTGAGACAGACTGGGCATCTATGTAACGACAGCAGTGTGTCGTCCTCCCAGACATCCTTAGTCACACTCCCTTACCCTCACTAAAGTTCAGCCACAGTACATAAACACATACAAACAAACAAACAAACAAACAAATGTACTAACAGAAGAGAAACTGTCGACAAATCAATGCTACTCCACAGGACAGGACATGTACATACTGTAAATGTCAACAGATTAAGACCCCTTCAGTAAGACAGATATTGACAGGTCAGTGTGTGTCAGTGTGTATTGGAGATCTTGCCATTTGTCCTATAATAGTGTGTGTTAGATGCTCTGTGATGGGGGTTGCACCGAATACAACAGGTCTGTAGACCTTACAGTGAAATGCTTACTTACGAGCCCCAAACCAACAACGCAGTAAAAAAAATATGGATAAGAATAAGAAATAAAAGTAACAAGTAATTAAACAGCAGTAGTAAAATAACAATAGCGAGACTATATACAGGGGGTATCGATACAGAGTCAATGTGTGGGGTACTGGTTAGTTGAGTAGAGTTATTAAAGGGACTACGCATAGATGATAACAACAGAGTAGCAGAGGTGTAAAAGAGGGGGGGGGGGCAACAAAAATAGTCTGGGTAGCCATTTGATTAGGTGATCAGGAGTCTTAAGGCTTAGGGGTAGAAGCTGACACCACCTGGTATAGAGGTCCTGGATGGCAGGGAGCTTGGCCACAGTGATGTACTGGGCCATTCCTGCCACATCCGACGAGCATCAGAGCTGGTGTAGTACGATTCGATCTTGGTCATGTATTGACGCTTTGCCTGTTTGATGGTCGGAGGGCATAGCGACATTTCTTATTCGCTTCCGGGTTAGAGTCCCACTCCTTGAAATCAGCAGCTGAACCTTTAGTTCAGTGAGAATGTTGCCTGTAATCCATGGCTTCTGGTTGGGGAAGGTATGTACGGTCAATGTGGGGACGATGTCATCGATGCACTTATTGAAGCCAATGATTGATGTGGTGTACTTCTCAACGTCATCGGAGGAATCCTGGAACATATTACAGTCTGTGTTAGGAAAACAGTCCTGTAGCTGACCACTCTTTTATTGGTCTAGTCACTGGTGCTTCCTCCTTTAATTTTTGCTTGTAAGCAGGAATCAGGATGATAGAATTGGGGTCAGATTTGCCAAATGGAGAGCTCTGTGTGTAGAGTAAAGGTGGTCCAGAGTTTTTTTCCTCCAGTTGCACATTTAAGAAGCTGATAGAAATTTGGTCAAACGGATTTAAGTTTCCCTGTATTAAAGTCCCCGGCCACTAGGAGCGCCGCCTCTGGATGAGCATTTTTTTGTTTTCTTGTGGCGGAATACAGCTCATTCAATGCTGTTTTGGTGCCAGCCTCTGACTGTGGTGGTACAGTGCTTTGCAAAAGTATTCACCCCTCTTGGCGTTTTTCCTATTTTATTGCATTACAACCTGTAATTTAAATATCTTTATTTGGATTTCATGTAATGGACATACACAAAATAGTCCAAATTGGTGAAGTGAAATGAAAAAAATAACTTGTTTTAAAAAATAAAATAAAAATGTTAATGGACAAGTGGTGTGTTCATATGTATTCACCCTCTTTGCAATGACACCCCTAAATAAGATCTGGTGCAACCAATTATCTTCAGAAGTCACATAATTAGTTAAATAAAGTCCACCTGTGTGCAATCTAAGTGTCAGATGATCTGTCACATGATCTCAGTATATATACACCTGTTCTGAAAGGCCCCAGAGTCTGCAACACCTCTAAGCAAGAGGCACCACCAAGCAAGCGGCACTATGAAGACCAAGGAACTCTCTAAACAGGTCAGGGACAACGTTGTGGTGAAGTACAGATCAGGGTTGGGTTATAAAAAAATATCAGAAACGTTGAACATCCCATGGAGCTTCATTAAATCCATTATTAAAAAATTGAAAGAATATGGCACCACAACAAACCTGCCAAGAGAGGGCCGCCCCCCAAAACTCACAGACCATGTAAGGAGGGCATTCATCAGAGAGGCAACAAAGAGACCAAAGATAACCCTGAAGGAGCTGCAAAGCTCCACAGTCGAGATTGGAGTATCTGTGCATAAGACCATTTTAAGCCATACACTTCACAGAGCTGGGCTTCATGGAAGAGTGGCCAGAAACAAAATAAGCAAACATGTTTGGTGTTTTCCAAAAGGCATGTGGGAGACTCCCCCAAACATAAGGAAGAAGGTACTCTGGTCAGATGAGACTAAAATTGAGCTTTTTGTCCATCAAGGAAAACACTACGTCTGGCACAAACCCAACACTTCTCATCACCCCGAGAACAACATCCCCACAGTGAAGCGTGGTGGTGGCAGCATCATGCAGTGGGGATGTTTTTCATCGGCAGGGACTGGGAAACTGGTCAGAATTGAAGGAATGATGGATGGCGCTAAATACAGGGAAATTCTTGAGGGAAACCTGTTTCAGTCTTCCAGAGATTTGAGACTGGGAAGGAGGCACACCTTCCAGCATGACAACTACCCAAAGCATACTGCTAAAGCAACACTTGAGTGGTTTAAGGGGAAACATTTATTTGTCTTGGAATGGCCTAGTCAAAGTCCAGACTTCAATCCAATTGAGAATCTGTGGTATGACTTAAAGATTGCTGTACACCAGCAGAACCCATCCAACTTGAAGGAGCTGGAGCAGTTTCGCCTCGAAGAATGGGCAACAATCCTTGAGGCTAGATGTGCCAAGCTTATAGAGACATACCCCAAGAGACTTGCAGCTGTAATTGCTGCAAAATGTGTCTCTACAAAGTATTGACTTTGGGGGGGGGGGGGGGTTAATAGTTATGCACGCTCAAGTTTTCAGATTTTTGTGGTATTTCTTGTTTGTTTCACAATAAAAAATATTTTGCATTTTCAAAGTGGTAGGCATGTTGTGTAAATCAAATGATACAAACCCCCCAGAAATCCATTTGAATTCCAGGTTGTAAGGCAACTAAATAGGAAAAATGCCAAGGGGGGGTAAATACTTTCGCAAGCCACTGTATGTAAACAGCTACGAAAAATACAGATGAACACTCTCTAGGTAGGTAGTGTGGTCTCCAGTTTATCATGAGATACTCTACCTCAGGAGAGCAATAGCTCGAATACTTCCTTAGATATTGTGCACCAGCTTTTATTTACAAAAATACACAGTGCGCCGCCCCTTTGTCTCACCAGACGCCTCTGTTCTATGCTGCCGGTGCAGCGTAAACTAGCCAGCTGTATGTTGATAGTGTCGTCGTTCAGCCATGTCTCCGTGAAGAATAAGGTATTACAGTTTTGAATGTCCTGTTGGTAGTTTCATCTATTTTATCTGTTTTAGGTCATCTATTTTATTGTCCAAAGATTGCACGTTTACTAGCAGAATGGAAGGACGTGAGGGTTTATTAGATCGCCTACGAATTCTCAGAAGGCAGCCTGCCCTCCGGACCCTTTTTCTCTGCCTCTTCTTCATGAAAATCATGGGGATCTGGGCCTGTTCCCGAGAAAGCAGCATATTGTTCGCGTCGGTCTCGTTAAAGGAAAAAAAGGATTCTGCCAGTCAGTGGTGAGTAATCGCCATCGATGCCATCTAACACACACTATGCTAGTGTGTGTTAGATGATCTGTGATGGGGTTGTCCTATAATAGTGTGTGTTAGATGATCTGTGATGGGGGTTGTCCTATAATAGTGTGTGTTAGATTGTCTGTAGTGGAGGTTGTATTGTGTTAGTGTACATTGGTTTTGAGTACCTGTCTCTGTGAGACTCCAGCTCTAGAGTACTGAGAGGAAGACCTGGGCATTGTATCACTAACATCATCCTTCGTCCATATAGATTCAGTGAAATGAAGATGATCTTAGTGCTACTATGCTTCAGGGAGACCCAGCCTTGTCATGTTCCAACAGTGACAGGACCTGTCCGGACCTCAAATGTGTGTCAAACACTCCTCTCACAGTGCCAGGTGAAGGACACTGTCCGCTTTGCCATCTCGCTTTTCTCGACCCATTGATTTTGTTAGTAACTCTCACTCAGATAATATATTCAAAACTGAAAACATTTCTCTCCGCCCTATGGCAAATTGAGTAGAGTTGCAGAAAATGTGCTTTAAAACTTAAAATGTTTCTCTCCGCTGTCAATAATGTTTTACACGCACGGTGGGGGGGGGGGTCCCCCAACAACATTTCACTTAGGGCCCCCAAAAGGCTGGGGCCAGCTCTAACTGAATGTGTGGGTATGGATGTGGGTAAGCAGACCCGCGAGCAACTGCGGCCCCTCACAATGATTTCAGATTTTTTGTGGCCCCCACCCCCATCAATGTTGCCCATCCCGGTATAGAGCTAGAACTAATATACATGTCCATTCCTGTTGCTAATGGAGATAATACCACATCTGCCAAGTGTCCCATTAGCACAACGAATTGCTGAATGAATGAATGGTATCTGGCTACTAGCAATAGTTTATGCTTTTTATATGTCTCATTGTATTCCATTCAATAGGTGCAACGTGAATTGCATTTATACTGAACAAAAATATAAAGCAACATGTTAAGTGTCGGTCCCATGTTTCATGAGCTGAAATAAGATAAATATCCCAGAAATGTTCCATACTCACAAAAAGTGAACACATTTGTTGATATCCCTGTTAGCGAGCATAAGCTGCCTCCAGTTCCCGCCAATATCCAGCGACTTTGCACAGCCATTAAAGAGAATTGGCACAACATTCCACAAGCCACAATCAACAGCCTGATCAACTCTACTGTATGCGAAGGAGGCAAATGGTGGTCACACCAGATACTGACAGGTGTTCTGATCCATGCCCCTACCTTTTTTTTAAAGGTATCTGTGACTAACAGATGCATATCTGTATTCCCAGTTATGTTAAATCCATAGATTATGTCGTAATGAATTAATTTCAATCGACTGATTTCCTTTTATGAACTGTAACTCAGTAAAATCTTTGAAATTGTTGCATGTTGCTTTTATAGCTTTGTTCAGCATAGGTTAAGAAGATTTGAACCAATATAAACACTATCTGGAAAGTCATCACATTGGCTCGAGTATGAGAAAGTGTTTTGGTTTTCTGTTAAGTGCACATACACACATACATAGGGTACTGAGGTGACAGTTTGCTTATTTACACAAAATGGAATGAGCTCTATTGCTGCCATGATTATTCCAATCCCACTGCTATAACAGCCTTTCATGTGTGTGTGAGTGTGTGTGTGTGTGGTGTGTGTGCTGTGCGTGTGTGAGAAGGTGTGTGTGCGAAGGTGTGTGGAGGTGTGTGTTTCTCCCCTCACACCTACTTGGATTTATTCAGCTAGAGAGGGACGGAGGGTGGGAGGGAGGTGGTGAACTGAGAGAGGGGGGGTTAAGAGGGAGAGAATGACAAAATGAAAGAAGGAGCAGGAAAGATGGAGAGTGAGAGAGAAAAGAGATATAAAAATCTGAAACAGGCTCCAGTGTAGGCAGGTTATTCATCAGTAGGAGAAGGATGAGGCATTTAGTCAGACAACGCAGGGCTGAGGTGACTGATGCTCTCTTCTTCTCCATCTTCTCTCTGATGCTCACAGTGACTGCACCTGCAGAGATAGCACTGAGCCATGAACAGGAAAAATTCTGGGAGAGAGACACAATGGAGGAAGGAATGCTGTCAACTGTTTGTGAGGGTTGGAATACATACATACTGTGGTTAGGTGTGACAAAAATACAGTGTTTCCTGTAATTAGTGAGGGTGTCTAAGATGTTCTAACACGACTAGAGAAACTTGAGGACAAGGTTACAGCCAGTGTCCTCCACCTCTATTGCCTATGTCCTATACCCTATTTTCAATGTCCTATACCCTATTCCCTATGTCCTATACTATATTCTCTGTCCTATACCCCATTCTCAATGTCCTATACCTTATTCCCTATGCTCAATGTCCTATACCCTATTCCCTATGTCCTATACTCTATTCTCAATGTCCTATAATCTATTCTATGTCCTACACCCTATCCCCTATGTCCTATACCTTGTTCTCTATGTCCTATTCTCTATTCCCTATATCATATACCCTATTCCCTATGTCATATACCTTATACCCTATTCTCTCTTCCCTAAACCCT
Source organism: Oncorhynchus mykiss (assembly GCF_057628025.1). Taxonomy (NCBI): domain Eukaryota; kingdom Metazoa; phylum Chordata; class Actinopteri; order Salmoniformes; family Salmonidae; genus Oncorhynchus; species Oncorhynchus mykiss. The sequence goes on along the minus strand of NC_143025.1, from coordinate 74,753,373 downwards.
ATTCCCTGTCCCCTATACCCTTTTCTCTATGTCTTGTACCCTATTCCCTATGTCCTATACCCTATGGTATATACCCTATTCTCTACGTCCTATACCCTATCCACTGTGCCTTAAACCCTATTCCCTATGTCCTATACCCTATTCCATATGCTGTATACCCTATTCCCTATGTCCTATACCCCATTCCCTATGTCCTATGCCCTATTCCCTATGTCCTATGCCCTATTCCCTATGTCCTATGCCCTATTCCCTATGTCCTATGCTCTATTCCCTATGTCCTATGCCCTATTCCCTATGTCCTATGCCCTATTCCCTATGTCCTATGCTCTATTCCCATTCACTCTATACACTACGCTCTAAGCGGCAGGTGACCGCTGGCCATTCCCCTGACAGTTACAGAGATAGTTTCTTGCAATTACAAACATTTTCCCCAAAATACTGTTTCCTCACACAACTTAAAGATTTTGAAGTCCGAGGAACTCCAGACCCTGCCCTTCTGCCAGCCATAACGATGCCAAAACTTCCTTTGTCATCACGCCCAGTCTACGCAGCAAAACCACTGATACAGTACCATGATCCTGTATATACATCCAGCCCGTCTTTCAGAAACTTGCAGCGCCATCAGAAAAGCCTGCACATCTATCCTGGTATAAGTATATACTTAGCATTTTAATCCATTACTTAATGTGTTGGCCAGAGCTCCATCTAGGAATCCAGAGTTATCATAATTAAATCTCCCCATAGTCTATTCTACAGAATCAAATGCTATTCTACGCCCTTTAAAACTGGTTAGAGGCCAGCTTTTATGTTTAGTTCTTCACCGCTAAAGTTAAGACTGGGACATCTATTGCTGATCCAGAATCAGTGATACAAACCTGAACAAACAGGGCTATATGGGCCATATGCCCTTGAAAACTGGTTCAGCTCTTAATAGCCAGGTTTAGACTGATGATCATAGATCTGACCCTGAATCAGTAATTAGTGACAGGTGATGACAGCAGAACATTAGCTGTAATGCCCGAGCATGGCAGTGATGTGAATACAATGCTGTTTTCCCCAGTGTTCATGAACTCCAGAGTACTGAAGCAGCAGCGGTGTAGAGAAGTAGGTCTCTGGGGAGGTGTTACAGGGTTGAGAGGAGAGAACATAGCTGCCAAGGAGATTCACCACATAAGCCTTTGGACCAGGGAGGAGGAGAGAGAGAGAGATATCATCTCACCCAGGGGAGAGAGAGAGAATGCACAATAAAGAGGGAGCATCCTATTCATCAGGGAGAGTCACCACAGGGCCATGTTGTCCTTGTGTTGTCACATTGTAAATGAGGTGAACGGTAGCACGGGTGTTAACATAAACTCATTACTCTAAGCCTGACTCGGTGTGTGTCTTTTTAAAGCCACGACTCTGTGTGTGTCTTTTTAAAGCTACTCGATCTGTTTGGCACCAGGGTTTCTGACTCCTTCTTAACTGGGTATTATGAGGCTGGGGATAACAAGTCATTATGTGATGTTTGTGTTTTTCTATTAGCATTTTTTTGTTAGAAACGGATGTTGGCTTGGAAAAAAAGGAAACACAAATGGCCGATGCTCTAGAAATTGAGGTCCACAGGCAAGACATCGGGACATCCGTGGTTCTGAGAGACTACACGCTGTAGGATTGGGTGCCAAACTATTGTAACTGTAATGAATACTCCGGGAGAAAAAAGGTGTAGATTCACGCGCAGAGAGTGGCGGGTGTTTATTTTGCCGTCTCAGAAGGCAGGATTCGTGGTCACAGGCAGAGACGATGTCCGGAATCCCATACAGATGGAACACCTGCTGGAACATACACTCAGCCAATTCCATGGCGTTAGGTAAATGAAGAAGAGGAACCAGACGACACATTTTTGAAAAACAGTCTACTATGATAAGGATGGTGGCATTACCAGAGGATTCAGGAAAGTCTGTGATGAAGTCAACAGCTACGTGGGACCAGGGTCTGAGGGATTGGCAAATGTTGAAGCTTACCGGAAGGGAGATGACGAGGGCTTTTGGTTTGGGCACAGACTGGACAGGAGTGTAAGTAATCCCTTACGTCAGATGCCATTGAGGACAGCCAGAATTTACAGGATAGAAGTTTGGTGGTTCGTGTAATGCCTGGATGTTCTGACCCCAAGGACGTGTGAAACAATTGCATGAGTTGGGGTCTAATAGCTGCTGGTACAGTACGTAACTCCTCCCAGCTGCTGTCTCAGGAGGAGCCGGGTCAGAGGTTAGGGCTTCTTGTATGGCAGAGTGAACCTCCCACTGTACCAGTCCCTTCCTCTTGCATTATGGAAGAATTGGTGTAGGGTCTGAGTTACTGGTCAGAAGGTCAAACTGGCAGGAGAGAGCCTCAGCTTTTACGTTTTGAAAATGGAAGCATGTGAAGAGCCCAGCGGGCTAGTCTGGAGTTTAACCTCTTGGCCAATCTGATATATTCCAAATTACTGATCTGTTAGGATGAGAAAGGGATGTTGTGCGCCGTCCAACCAGTGGTGCCACTCCTAGGGCCAGCTTGACGGCGAGGAGTTCTCTGTTCCACACACCGTACATTCCTCTCAGCGGAGGATCATTTCCTGGAGAAGGTGGCACAGGGATGTGATTTTGGAGGTGTTCCCACCTGCTGAGAGAGTATGGCTCCTACTTATGGCATCCACCTCCGGGGTGAAAGGAAGGGTCGGATCAGGTTGGTGAAGGACAGGAGCTGAGGTGAAGAGGCATTTCAAGTTGTTGAAAGCAGTCAGGGCTGTATCAGTCTATTGAAGGGTCCGGGTCTTTGGGCTGGTAAGGGCAGTGAGGGGAGCGGCCGTAGAACTGAAGTTCCGAATGAACCGGCGATAGTAATTGGAGAACCCAATGAAACGTTGGAGTTCCTTAATGGGGGTGGGTTTGGGCCATTTACCGACGGTGGTGACTGTTCTCATCCATGCTGACCCCTCCAGGTGTCAGTACGAAACTGAGGAAGTTTACATGGAAGGTGCTCTTTTCAGTCTTCACATAAAGGTTATGGTCAAGGAGCCATTGAAGAACATTTTGTTCCTTAAGGAAGTGAGAGTAAATCAGGATGTCATTAATGTAGACAATGAGAAAGGGGTAGATCATATCCTGGAAAACCTTGTTCACAAAGGATCGGAAGACGACGGGGGCGTTAGTAGGGACGTAGGGCCTGACCAGGTATTGGTAGTGCTCTCGTGTGGTGATAAAGACCATCTTCCATTCGTCGCCTTCACGTATACGGACACGGTTATATGTACTTCGCAGGTCAAGTTTTGTATAGATGTTGGCGTGGCCCTCTTGTTCAAGGGTCGCTGGGATCAGAGGAATGGGGAAACGGTTCTTGACCGTGACGTCATTCAGGGAACGGTAATCAACACATGGACGGAGACCACTGTACTTCTTTCCAACAAAGAAGCTGGACGCAGCCGGGGAAGAAGGACGAATTAAACTGTTTGAGTGTAATCAATGTAGTTCTCCATTGCCTCATTTTCCAGGATAGATAGGGGGAAAACACAGCCCTTCGGTGGGGACACTCCAGGGAGTAAGTCAATAGCACAGTCTCCTGGGCGATGTTGTGGCAGAGAGGAGGCCTTGATTTTGCTGAAGACATTGCTGTACTGGGTGTGTTCAGATGGCAGAGGCAGAGTCCAATGGTGGTGGCACTGCAGGGTAGGCTGAGACAACTGGTGAAGCAGGTAGAAGACCAGGACAGTAGTTCACCACCACGTGATGGCAAGGTTGTGACGACAAAGCCAGGGGTGTCCGGGGATAAGTGGCTGTTTGGGGGATGAGAGTTCCATGAGTTGAATGGTTTCTGTGTGGAAGACTCTGGAGCGTGACGCTCTGTGTCAGGTGCATAATGAAGCCCGTGCCCAATGGCTGCCCATCCAGTGTGTTAATCCTTAAGGGAGGGTTGACAGGTATTAGATCAATGTCAAGCTCTTGTACTAGCTGGTGATGGATAAAATGACCTGCTGCTCCCGAATCTATCAAGCCTTCTAGAGCCCTTCTTGGATCCGCCTTTGATGTTCGATACACGGGAGAGGAGCATGGCCCAACTGCATGGGCTCTGGAAGACTCGTACAGGATGATGGAATCATGGAAAGAGAAGGTTTCGTGTTCCTGGGTGGCAGAGTTCTTCGGCGGTCGGCGATGAGGTGGTCGATGAAGATGGACATACGACTGTGTTGATTTAAATCCTGAAGGTCACCTCTACAGGACAGCTCTGCCTGAAGTTCCCTGTTGAGCCCTCTCCGGTAGATGGTAAGTAAAGCAGCCTCATTCCATCCACTCCCTGCAGCCATGGTGCGGAACTCGAGGGCATAGTCGGCAGTTGAATTGCGTCCTTGTTGAAGTTCTATGAGGAGGTCTCCTCATAGAGGATAGGATGACCGGAAGGAGAGTGATCGAATACCTCTTTGAAAAGGTTGTGGAAATGGGTCTCGGATCCGAGTTCTGTGCTGTTGGCAGTCCATATGGCGGTGGCCCAATCCAGGGCTTTGTCTGTGAGTAGAGACAAAATCCACCCTGCTCTTTTCGGTAGCAAAGTTAGTGGGGTTGTGCTCAATGTAGTTGCTGCATTGCATCAGAAATCCCTGACATTTCCCAGGTGAAACGTCATATTTTCCAGGCATGGATATGAATGAAGGGCTATGGGTTACGATACCTGGCATCGGAGGAGTAGGGATAGGCTGGCGGGAAAGATGGCAGATTTCCTCCATATGCTCCTCTTGCTGGGTTAGGCGCCACTGTAGCGCCACTGAATCCATTCCGTTATTAAGTGAGGTATTCTGTACTGAACACTCAGGGAGAAAAAATGTGTAGATTCACGCACAGAGAGCGGCAGGGGTTTATTTTGCCGTCGCAGAAGGCAGGAATTGTGGTCACAGACAGGCAATGGTCATATACAGGTAGGCAAACAGGCAGGTGAATCAAAACTAGAACTGAAGGCTATAACTGGTTCTCACAAACGAGCTAGGAAAAGGCTTTGTAAAGTCAAAATGAACAATACTTCACGAAGGCACAAACAGAATGAACTGGACTAAATAAGGAGCTGATGAGACCAGGTGAGTAACTAACACAGGTGAAACCAATGAACAAAAATTAAAGACAGGGCTACGTTCAAGAACACAAAGAAACAGGGCTACGTTCAAGAACACAACGAAACAGAACAAAAGGTTGACTAAGAAAATAAATACAGAACCTTACAGTAACTCAGTATGGGTACAGTCCTGGTCTACATGTCTAGTCCTTCACAGACTCTAAACCCCTTTTAATGTCATCTCTCAAAGGCAAACAATGCATATGGAAAACACAGTGCACACACACATACACACACACAGTACACACACAGTATACACACAGTATACACACAGTACACACAAAGTACACACACAGTATACACACAGTATGCACACACAGTATACACACAGTATACACACAGTACACACACAGTACACACACAGTACACACACACAGTGCACACACACAGTGCACACATACAGTACACACACACTATTCTATTTATATCAAGCAGTTCATGAATATTTGATTTCTCTTTTTGTATTTTCATGTATTACCCAGATCACAGGAAGAGAGGTACTGAAAGGCATTGTGGGAGATGGTGCCTACCTCGTCGTAAGTGTAGCGGTAGTCTGCTTTCTTAGATTTCAGATCCCACAAGACCACAATTCCAGCCTCATATCCAATGATGAGCTGGAAGGGAGAATTGACAGACAGCCAGTGAGATTTGGACCTGTGAGGACAGACATATCAGAGAAGGAATAATACGCTCAACATTCCCACGGCACCCTGCGGTTGGATGGTGGGATGAAATAGAAGACAAACAGGATACACAGTTTATTTGATCACCTCTTGACCTTGGTTCTAAACTGTTAATAACAACAAGTAAATAAAAGTGCATTTTGTTACATTTTTTCATGGCTATTGTTAACCAAACCATGTTGATATTTTCAAAATACCCCAAACAATGGACTATTTATTTTAAGGCCCAGTGCAGTCAAAAACATGAATTTCCAATGTTTTATATATATTTCCACACTATGAGTTTGGAATAATACTGTGAAATTGTTAACATGATGATAATTCCCTTTGAGCTTAAGAGTTGTTTAAAAAATTCCATAAAATTCAGCCTATTTTGATGGGATGGAGTTTTACACAGCCTGGTGACATCACCAAGTGGTAAATTAGTTAATATACCAATAAGAAAGAGAGTTTCTTATTTTCAGCTAATTTTCAGGTTTACCCTCCCCACTCAGACCACTCCCAGACAGTCCTAGCAAAATTATTGCTTGAGAAATGGCTCTTTGCTTAAGAAGTTATTTTTGACTATTTTTGACTATTTTAATTGAAAAACAATCACAGTAAGGTACTTAATTGTTACCCAGAAATGATATGATATTGAGATTTTTTTTAAACGGCAGCATTGAACCTTTAAACCTCTCTGTGCGAGAATGCCTTCATTAATGCCTTCATTGAAATTCAAATGATAAGGAATTCTTTTCCGTCTATATTTTTTTGTTGTTCTTTGGAACTCAGCTCCTCTCGCACCCCGAGTCCTGAAACATAAATAAATGATAGATAAACGTCTGAACAGCCGCGGTTGTGACAAGTCATTCATATTTCAAAAGCGATTATCTGTGTATTCAAATACAAGAGAAATAATGATTCAGCCAGCTTGAATGTTTCATAAAGGCTAAACCTACATCCAGAGAGAGGGGCAGGGAGGTAGGGAGGCAGGGACAGATGGCAGGATGAATGTCAAGTGTCAGACCTGAACAATCAAGCGATGTGTGAGGTCTTTACAGAAGGATTAGTGGCATGCCACACTCTTCAACAACAAGAAGGAAAGATACACACATGTAATGTACACCACTTTTGGGCAGAGAGCCACTCCATACCTTTCCCTCATCCATGGGGTTGTCACTTATGTGGACCACAGGACCTGGGTGGGCCTTGGAGGATCTTAGAGATAGAGAGAGCGAGAGAGAGAGAGAGAGAGAGAGAGAGAGAAAGAAGGAAAGAGAAAATAAAGGTGAGCCTCATCAAAGGGACAATCCCCTCAGCCTAATCAAGTTGACACTCCCCTCAACCTCATCAAATGCACACTCCCCTCAGCCTCATCAAAGGGACACTCCCCTCAGCCTCAACAAAGGGATGTCACATACAACAGATGTGTTTAGAGTTCCCACACATCATATAGATAGCTCAGGCGTATAGTGAGAGAGAAGATAAACTTTGAGCTTAGAGCAGCTAAAGGAACAAAGTCAATTTGAAACAGAGCAATCGCGGGACCGGGCTGACTGCTGAAGCCCTGAGAGTCCTCTTTCAAAGACAGGAGCTTACTGAAGGGAGAGATGGATGGCTGTCAGTCCCCTGTGAGAGTGTGTACTGTAGTGTGTGTGTATGTGTGTGTGTATGTGTATCTCCGTATCTCCATCTCAGTCCTCCTCTCTTCCTCCGTGTCTCTCTCCTCTCTCCTCTCCCTATACCAAAGACTGCCATCATGGCTAACATAGAGGATGAGGATGGGGATGGGGATGACTCAGGTCATGAAGGAAAAGCGATAAGTAGAGGAGAGGAGAGGAGAGGAGAGGAGAGGAGAGGAGAGGAGAGGAGAGGAGAGGAGAGGAGAGGAGAGGGGAGGAGAGGAGAGGAGAGGAGAGGAGAGGAGAGGAGGCTATGGAGAATTGGGATGTTGCCCATGGTTGCCGGGGTCTATATTTATCAGTGTTAACCAGATAGTGTTATTAACTCAGTGTTACTGCAGCTGGAGTTGTTTATTTATCTAATCCCCCTCGCCACTGTCACACTGTTACTTACAAACCAACCCATTCTCTGCTGCACACACACACACGCACATGTGCACGCATGCACACACACACAGGATTTGGAGAATGGATCACCATGGAAACAGAGCCAGGATGTGCAGAGTGCAGACAGCCTCCTGAAAATATGCAGCAACCACATAGAGGCAAGCACACACACACACACACACACACACACACACACACACACACACACACACACACACACACACACACACACACACACACACACACACACACACACACACACCTATGCAAGTGTGTGTGAATGAAAGTAATCTAAGGTGCAGAGGCCTGAATTCCACACACAGACTTCTCTCATAATGGATAACACCTGCCCATATATTTGAATGTCATATTGAATGCATCACACATGCAATACAACACCTACCATCTATCTATATGCCATCAAACTCAATGTCCCATAGCGGATATCACACAAACACCATCAAAGACCATCAACCATGTCCTGTGGTGTGTATTACAAATGTATAGTATCAACATACACACGCAAACACACACACCCTGTATAAGCCATGAGAAAGACACACACACACACACACACACACACACACACACACACACACACACACACACACACACACACACACACACACACACACACACACACACACACACACACACGAACAGCTGGTGCATCTGCAGGGAACACAAGCATCCAATACTGAAACAGCGGAAACACAGTCACACAGAAAATGTCCCCTATGGCAACATGACATTAACAACCCTTAGTCTGGGGCCTTAGCCAGGAACATGCCAACAGGACTACCTGTTTATGTGTATGGGGGGAGGTGGGATAATGTAAGCACAGGTATCAAAATGTGCTAACAAAAGAGAGGAGTAAGAGAAAGATGGTGACATTGAGGGGGAAGGGACAGAAAGAAATAGGGATGGAAGAGGAAAGCAGAATCTTGGGGGGTAACTTTCATCAGACAGGGTGACTTTCATCAGACAGGGTGACTTTCATCACACAGAGTGACTTTCATCAGGCAGGGTGACTTTCATCAGACAGGGTGACTTTCATCACACAGAGTGACTTTCATCAGGCAGGGTGACTTTCATCAGACAGGGTGACTTTCATCAGACAGGGTGACATTCATTAGACAGGGTGACTTTCATGAGACAGGGTGACATTCATCATAGTGTGACTCATCAGAGAGGGTGACATTCATCCTAGTGTGACTCATCAGAGAGGGTGACATTCACCAGACAGGGTGACATTCATCATAGTGTGACTCATCAGAGAGGGTGACATTCACCAGACAGGGTGACATTCATCATAGTGTGACTCATCAGAGAGGGTGACATTCACCAGACAGGGTGACATTCATCATAGTGTGACTCATCAGAGAGGGTGACATTCACCAGACAGGGTGACATTCATCAGATAGGGTGACTTTCATCAAATCAAATCAAATCTAAGTTTATTTGTCATGTGGGCCGAATACAACAGGTGTAGGTAGACCTTACAGTGAAATGCTCTAACCAATAGTGAAGGCTCTAACCAATAGTGAAAAAAAGGCATTAGGTGAACAATAGGTAAGTAAAGATTTAAAAAACAACAGTAAAAAGACAGTGAAAAACAGTGGCGAGGCTATACACAGTAGTGAGACTATGAAAGTAGCGAGGCTACATACAGACACAGGTTAGTCAGGCTGATTGAGGTAGTATGTACATGTAGATATGGTTAAAGTGGCTATGTATATATGATGAACAGAGAGTAGCAGTAGTGTAAATAGGGGTTGGCGGGTGGTGGGTTGCGGGGCACAACGCAGATGGCCCGATTAGCCAACGTGCGGGAGCACTGGTTGGTCAGCCCAATTGAGGTAGTATGTACATATGTACATGAATGTATAGTTAAAGAGACTGTCCATATATGATAAACAGAGAGTATCAGCAGTGTAAAAGAGGGGTTGGGGGAGCACACAATGAAAATAGTCTGGGTAGCCATTTTATTACCTGTTCAGGAGTCTTATGGCTTGGAGGTAAAAACTATTGAGTAGCCTTTTTGTCCTAGACTTGGTACTTCGGTACAGCTTGCCATGCGGTAGTAGAGGTGAACAGTCTATGACTGGGGTGGCTGGGGTCTTTGACAATTTTTAGGGCCTTCCTCTGACACCGCCTAGTTAGAGGTCCTGGATGGCAGGCAGCTTAGCACCAGTGATGTACTGGGCCGTACGCACTACCCTCTGTAGTGCCTTGCGATCAGGGGCCGAGCAATTGCCATACCAGGCAGTGATGCAACCAGTCAGAATGCTCTCGATGTTGCAGCTGTAGAACCTTTTGAGGATCTCAGGACCCATGCCAAATATTTTTAGTTTCCTGAGGGGGAATAGGCTTTGTCGAGCCCTCTTCACGACTGTCTTGGTGTGTTTGGACCGTTCTAGTTTGTTGGTGATGTGGACACCAAGGAACGTGAAGCTCTTAACCTGCTTAACCTGGCTTAACTTTAAGCCTGATGAATTTACTGTGTTAAATGAGGCCTCACCTCCTCGTTACACGAGTGACCATATCTCCCGTGCATCCCGCAAAGGTGGAGGTGTTGCTAACATTTACGATAAAACATTTCAATTTCTTCTTTTGAGCTAGTCATGAATTCTGTGCAGCCTACTCAATCATTTTTCATAGCTACGGTTTACAGGCCTCTAGGGCCATACACAGCGTTCCTCACTGAGTTCCCTGAATTCCTATCGGACCTTGTAGTCATAGCAGATAATATTCTAATTTTTGGTGACTGTAATATTCACATGGAAAAGTCCACAGACCCACTCCAAAAGGCTTTCGGAGACATCATCGACTCAGTGGGCTTTGTCCAACATGTCTCTAGGCCTACTCACTGCCACAGTCATACTCTGGACCTAGTTTTGTCCCATAGAATAAATGTTGTGGATCTTAATGTTTTTCCTTATAATCCTGGACTATCGGACCACCATTTTATTACGTTTGCAATCACAACAAATAATCTGCTCAGACCCCAACCAAGGAGCATCAAAAGTCGTGCTATAAATTCTCAGACAACCCAACGATTCCTTGATGCATTTCCAGACTCCCTCTGCCTATCCATGGATTGTCAGAGGACAAAATTCAGTTCACCACCTAACTGAGGAACTCAATTTGACCTTGCGCAATACCCTAGATGCAGTTTCACCCCTAAAAACTAAAAACATTTGACATAAGAAACTGGCTCCCTGGTATACAGAAATTACCCGAGCTCTGAAGCAAGCTTGTAGGAAATTGGAACGGAAATGGCGCCACACCAAACTGGAAGTCTTCCGACTAGCTTGGAAAGTACCGTGCAGTATCGAAGAGCCCTCCCTGCTGCTCGATCATCCTATTTTTCCAATTTAATTGAGGAAAATAAGAACAATCCGAAATGTATTTTTGATACTGTCGCAAAGCTAACTAAAAAGCAGCATTGCCCAAGAGAGGATGGCTTTCACTTCAGCAGTAATAAATTCATAAACTTCTTTGAGGAAAAGATCATGATCATTAGCAAGCAAATTACGGGCTCAGTTGTCCTGAGTCTGCACAATTCTGCCAGGGCCTAGGATCAAGGGAGACATTCAAGTGTTTTAGTACTATATCTCTTGACACAATGATGAAAATAATCATGGCCTTTAAACCATCAAGCTGCATACCCTATTCCAACTAAACTACTGAAAGAGCTGCTCCCTGTGCTTGGCCCTCCTATGTTGAACATAATAAACGTGCCACTAAAAGTGGCAGTAATAAATCCTCTCTTAAAAAAGCCTAACCTTGACCCAGAGAATATTTTTAAAACTATCGGCCTAAATCGAATCTTCCATTCCTCTCAAAAAAAATTGAAAAAGCTGTTGCGCAGCAACTCACTGCCTTCCTGAAGACAAACAATGTATATGAAATACTTCAGTCTGGTTTTAGACCCCATTATAGCACTGAGACTGCACCTGTGAAGGTTGTAAATTACCTTTTAATGGCGTCAGACCGAGGCTCTGCATCCTAGACCTTAGTGCTGCTTTTGATACCATCGATCACCACATTCTTCTGGAGAGATTGGAAACCCAAATTGGTCTACACGGACAAGTTCTGGCCTGGTTTAGATCTTATCTGTCGGAAAGATATCAGTTTGTCTCTGTGAATGGTTTGTCCTGATTTGTGACAAATCAACTGTAAATTCCGGTGTTCCTCAAGGTTCCGTTTTAGGACCACTGTTGTTTTCACAATATATTTGACCTCTTGGGGATGTCATTCGAAAACATAATGTTAACTTTCACTGCCATGCGGATGACACACAGCTGTACATTTCAATGAAACATGGTGGAGCCCAAAAATTGCCCTCGCTAGAAGCTCCACCTGGAGTGTCAGATTTCAAAAAAGTTTTACAGCAAAAGCTATCCAAGCGTTTATGTTCGGACATCTCTCTCAGCAGACAAAACATTACAAACAGCTAGCAGCAAAGTAGATTGGTCACGAAAGTCAGAAAATAAATACAATTAATCGCTTACCTTGGATGATCTTCGGGTGTTTGCACTCACGAGACTCCCAGTTACACAATAAATGTTCCTTTTGTTCCATAAAGATTATTTCTATATCCAAAATACCTCCATTTGGTTGGCAGGTTTTGTTCAGAAATCCACAGGCTCGAGTGAACACGACGGGGCAGACAAAAATTCCAAATAGTATCCGTAAAGTTCGTAGAAACATTTTTTTATGATCAATCCTCAGGTTGTTTTTACAATAAATAATCAATAATATTTCAACCGGACCGTAGCTTTTTCAATAGGAGAGAGAGAGAAAATGTCTACTCCAAGCTGTTGCGCATGCAAAACCCATCCACTGACGCGATGTGATCGTTCTCGCTCATTTTTCAGAATAAAAGCCTGAAACCATGTCTAATGACTGTTCACATCATCTGGAAGCCATAGAGAAAGGAATATGGTTGATATCCATTTAAATGGAGGGAAGGCATGCGATGGAACAGGGAGATTTGTTTATCTTAGGCACATCCTTGTTGGACTTTCCTCAGGTTTTTGCCTGCAATATCAGTTCTGTTATACTCAATTTTTTTTATTTTTTTTTACAGTTTTGGAAACTTTAGAGTGTTTTCTATCCTAATCTGACAATTCTATACATATTCTATATTCTGGGACTGAGAAATAGGCAGTTTTTCATCCAAACATCAAAATACTGCCCCCTACACTCAACAGGTTAATCTTGATGGTTGTACAGTCGTCTCAAATAAAACTGAGAAGGACCTCGGCGTTACTCTGGACCCTGATCTCTCTTTTGGCGAACATATCAGAGAGTGTGACCTATCAAAGAGGGCCACATTCATCAAACAGGGTGACTCATCAGACAGTGTGACATTTATCAGAGATGGTGACATTCATCAGAGAGGGTGACTCATCAGAGAGGGTGACTTTCATCAGATAGGGTGACATTTATTAGAGAGGGTGAATCATCAAAGTGGGTGACTTTCTTCAGACAGGGTGACATTCATCAGAGAGGGTGACATTCATCAGACAGGGTGACTCATCAAAGAGTCTGACATTCAACAAACAGGGTGACTCATAAGACAGTGTGACATTTATCAGAGATGGTGACATTCATCAGAGAGTGTGACTCATCAGAGAGGGTGACTGATCAGACAGGTTGACATTCATCAGAGAGGGTGACTCATCAGAGAGGGTGACATTCATCAGAGAGGGTGACTCGTCAGAGAAGGTGACTTTCATCAGAGAGGGTGACATTCATCAGAGAGGGTAACTCATCACAGAGGGTGACATTCATCTCAAGGCATTCATTCTTTCTTTCAGACTGTAATTTTCAGCCAATCAATCTGCAGCCAACCCCTGTGGTGGAGTGGAGTGTGAGGACTGGTGGGTCAGCTCTTCTAGTGCTCTGGGTCTCCTGGAGGACTGGGTGATAGATTACTCCCCACGGGCAGTGCTGGGTCTATCCATGAGCATCACATCCGACAGGCCAGGAGGTTTGGATGGTACAGTAGGGCCTGATCTCTAGGCCCAGTTAGGACCCAGTGTGGGCTGAGACTAGGTGGGAGGGAGCACACAAACACACACACAGACACCCACACATACAGACAGGCAGGGGCAGCAAGAGGCAACATACAAGAATAAAAAGGAGGAAGGGCCGGGAGGGAGAGAGAGGACACCCTCTGGTGTTCACATGAACTGTGTGTCATAGTGGGTGTGTGTGTGTGGTCAGCAGTTCCTGGTAAAGTAGCTCAGTACACAGAAGTGAGTCAAACACACACAGTGTAACTTTATGTGATGACTACAGGGAGGGTGATGACTGGTTTAAGTGATGACTACAGGGAAGGTGATGACTGGTCTCTTGAAGCTAGGGGGCACTATTTTTATTTTTGGGAAAATAACGTTCCCAAAGTAAATGGCCTATTTCTCAGGACCAGATGCTAGAATATGCATATAATTTTTAGCTTAGGATAGAAAACACTCTAAAGTTTCCAAAACTGTATAAATATTGTCTGTGAATATAACAGAACTGATATTGCAGGCAAAAGCCTGAGAAAAATCCAATCGGGAAGTGACTCTTATTTTGAAAGCTCTGTGTTCCTATGAATCCCTATTGACCATTGAAAGGGATATCAACCAGATTCCTTTTTTCTATGGCTTCCCTAAGGTGTCTACAGCCTTTAGACATAGTTTCAGGCCTTTATTTTGAAGAATGAGCGTGAACGACCACATTACGTAAGTGGTCAGGTGGGGGCTTTCAGAGTGATTTTTGCGCAAAAGAGAGAGTCGGCCATTGTTCCTCCCGATCCTAGTGAAAAGCCAACTGTCCCGGTTGATATATTATCGAATAGATTTTTGAAAAACACCTTGAGGATTGATTATAAAAAATGTTTGCCATGTTTCTGTTTTTTTTTTGTCTGCGTTGTCGTGACCACTATTTCCGGTGGATTCCTGGGCATAACACACCAAACTAACGGAGGTATTTGGATATAAAAAATATCTTTATGGAACAAAAGGAACATTTGCTGTCTAACTGGGAGTCTCGTAAGTGAAAACATCCGAAGATCATCAAAGGTGAACGGTTAATTTGATTGCTTTTCTGATTTTCGTGACCAAGCTTCCTGATGCTAAGTGTACATAATGCTATGCTAGGCTATCGATAAACTTACACAAACACTTGTATTGCTTTTGCTGTAAAGCATAATTTCAAAATCTGAGACGACAGAGTGATTAACAAAAGGCTAAGCTGTGTTTTGCTATATTTCACTTGTGATTTCATGAATATTAATATTTTCTAGTAATATTTGTTGACTGTTGCGCTATGCTATTCAGCGTTGCTGATGACAAATATACCGGATCCGGGATGGGTAGTTCTAAGACTACAGGGAGGGTGATAACTGGTTTAATTGTTGGATGAAAAAAGTTCCCCTTTTAAACAATATATTTTGTCACGAAAAGATGCTCGACTATGCATATAATTGACAGCTTTGGAAAGAAAACACTCTGACGTTTCCAAAACTGCAAAGATATTGTCTGTGAGTGCCACAGAACTGATGTTACAGAAAAAACCCAGATAAAAATACAATCAGGAAGTGCCGCATTATTTGAAACCGCCTCATGGCAATGATTCCTTATATGGCTGTGGAGGAGCTAGGAGTCAGCTTACCTTTTCCACGTTTTCCCCAAGGTGTCTGCAGCATTGTGACGTATTTGTAGGCATATCATTGGAAGATTGACCATAAGAGACTACATTTACCAGGTGGTCGCTTGGTGTCCTCCGTCGCAATTATTGCGTAATCTCCAGCTGCAGTATTTTTACGTTTGACTCTGATGAGAAACCGACTGCCAGGAATGATTTTTCATCGAATAGAATTGTGAAAAACACCTTGAGGATTGATTCTAAACAACGTTTGCCATGTTTCTGTCGATATTATGGAGCTAATTTGGAAAAAAGTTTGGCGTTGTAAGTGACTGCATTTTCGTTTTTTTCCTTAGCCAGACGTGATGAACAAAACGGAGTTATTTCTCTTACACAAATAATCTTTTTGGAAAAAATGAATATTTGCTATCTAACTGAGAGTCTCGTCATTGAAAACATCCAAAGTTCTTCAAAGGTAAATGATTTTATTTGAATGCTTTTCTTGTTTTTGTGAAAATGTTGCCTGCTGAATGCTAGGCTTAATGCTATGCTAGGCTATCAATAAACTTACACAAATGCTTGTGTAGCTTTGGTTAAAGCATATTTTGAAAATCTGAGATGACAGTGTTGTTAACAAAAGGCTAAGCTTGTGTTTCAATATATTTATTTCATTTCATTTGCGATTTTAATGAATAGGAAACGTTGCGTTATGGTAATGAGCTTGAGGCTATGATTACGCTCCCGGATACGGGATTGCTCGACGCTAGAGGTTAAGAGATACCGTTATATGTGTTTCCTGTCCTTCATGAGATCACCAAATGAAACACTTGTCATAACTGTCCCTTTAGTGTCCACGGACCATTCCTACATTTTCGAAAGTCATAGAACCGCCCTTGTTCGACAGAGGATAATACTCGCTGATTAAACTCTGAGAATATCGATCCCTATAGAATAAGAGCAAATCTTAGATGTTTTATTACCAGTCAGCAGCTAGAAATGATGTAAGTCTAGAACGAGAATACTGTCAACCGCCAAAGCATCTATTCTATGAGAATATGTCTGAGTGGTACTCTGAAGCATACATTCTAACCACCTACAACCACGAAAGACATTGTGACTTCTAGGAAAGTTAACCAGAGACTCTGATTAACCCTACAGGACGATCAAGGATTCCAACAGAGAAGACAACAACGACATATGGGCGTAAATATATATACATTGCAATTATTCTCGAAAGAGCGGCCGTTCATGTGCAAAGGATTGGCATTTCAATTAATATAATTATAGACTGTGTGTAATGAATCCAATTTGTCTTTCCCGCTCTCTCAGTCCCACCCATTTCCTTTTGTCTACCAAGCTGTCATATCGGCTTAGCCCACTAGGGACTTTTCTATCATTGTTAGTAACCAATATCTTGTAACGGCTGTCGTCGGGAGGATGAGACCAAGGCACAGCGTTCCTTGAGTTCCACATAATATTTATTACTGAAGTTAAACTTTAGACAAAACAAAACAATAAAGAAAACAACGACTAAACAGCTTCCTTGTGCAAACTAACTGCACACAAACAAAGAACAGGATCCCACACAGAAGGAGGGAAAAAAGCTACCTACGTATGATTCCCAATCAGAGACAACGATAGACAGCTGTCCCTGATTGAGAATCATACCTGGCCAAACACAAAGAAATCGAAAACACAGAAACATGAACATAGAATGCCCATCCAAATCACACCCAGATCAAACCAAAAATAGAGACATAAAAAGCTATCTAGGGTCAGGGCGTGACATATCTACAGTTTGTTGTGTATTTCTGTGATTATTTAGTTAGTTAGTAAATAAGAAATAAAGCAAATTTGAATATTGCTGATTCATATTTTATTCGTTTGTTCGTGCAGAACTTTACGACGTTTGGACTTTGCACATTCTTCCACTGCACATCTACAATTTCAGTGTTTTACTTGCTATATTGTATTTACTTTGCCACCATGGCCTTTTTTTTGCCTTTACCTCCCTTATCTCAGCTCATTTGCTCACATCGTATATAGACTTGTTTATACTGTATTATTGACTGTATGTCTGTTTTACTTCATGTGTAACTGTGTCGTTGTATGTGTTGAACTGCTTTGCTTTATCTTGGCCAGGTCGCAATTGTAAATGAGAACTTGTTCTCAACTTGCCTACCTGGTTAAATAAAGGTGAAATTTAAAAATGTAAAAAATGAGACTAACAAGGTAATAATAATACATTCATGAGAATGGCTAATCAATTAGACATAAAAAATATCTGAAGAGTTATATTTGGAAAATTATACCTCTGTAAATCAACATTTTCCTTGGTGCCCCAACTTCCTAGTTAATTAAGTTTACATGATTAGTTTAATCACGTAATAATAATTACACATAGAGAATTGATTTGATAAAATAACAGTCTTCACATTTAGTGATAGTAAAGACATGACAATACCTTACTGTTACCTACAAGTACTTGGGTCTTTTCTCCACATATTACTAAACTAAAACAGAACCGAACTAAACGACAGTGTTCTGCTATAGTACTGAGTGCTGCAGTACGTCCTGGTAATCTTCTTGACAGTGTTCTGTTCCACTCTGTAATGTTCTGTGCTCTGCTTGGGTGTATTTCTTTCTATGCAGTGTGATACTGAGGTGGTGTAAAATAGAGAGCACATTGTCTCTGAGCCGCCCACTCCACAGTCCCTCTCTGATGACAGCTCCAAAGAGGACAATAGGAGAAGATAAAGGCAGGAGAGGTATCTACCTTGCATACCCGCAGCCCACAATAAGATGAGACAGAAAAGAGAGGTACAGAGAGAGAGAAGGGAGAGATAGAAGGAGAGAGAAAGTGTCATCTGAAGCTCCTGTATAATCATAAAGCCTTTGTGTGCAGAAATACGGTTGTCATCAGGACTGGATATGGGCCACACACACACACACACACACACACACACACACACACACACACACACACACACACACCTTTAGTCTGGAAATACCATGGCAGCTTCAGGACTGGCAGGCACGACTCCTTAGAGACCCATACTGTCACCCATTCACACTACTTCCTTCCTTGTAACCCACCTCCAACCTACCTCTCTCCTACTTGTCTACCCCCGACCTCCTTCTATTTCTCTACTTCCTCTCTCCTTCCTCTCGTCTACCCTTCACCTCTCCTAAACCCCCACCCTCCTCTATCAACCCCAGACTCTTTCCTATCCTCTCTTCCTCTTCTCTCTTTTTCTTGCCTGTCTCATCTCCTCTCCCCTCCCCCTTCCCCTCTCCTCTACTTTCCTTCTCCCTTTCCCCTCAGCACTGTTGACACAGGACATCTGTACATGGCCAACACTGATCTTAAGAGACACCTGTTCCATCCCTCACTATGAGACAGGAAGAGACAGGATGAGGAAAATGCTAAAAAAGGTCACGAGTGAATTATGCAAGAGCTCTAGAGCAGAAACAACATGAGGTATGTCAACAGCAACACAAACACCCTGTGAAATAGCAGTGTCTTAATACTAGTGTTGAAGAGGTCTAGTAACTAAGATTCAGAACTAGTGATTCACATCCTTTCTCCTTCACAACTGCGGTTAGTAAAGCCACCAGTTGTGGATTAAGCCTAGAGAGACTACAGATGTAGGATCTGAATTTGACCTATATTGTCACAGCAAAATAATCCTGTAGCAACAGGATTTGAATATTGATTCCATAATTTTGCTTGAGTAGGCTACAATAAAAGTGCAATACTGTTTATATAACCGTGTGTCAGTATGGATTTTCAGTGAATTTATGTAAATCATGAAGTTCATCTGCATTTCCCGCACTGAAAAGTCTCAGCAACAAAAGAGTGATCAAATTAAGATCCTACAACTGTAAGATGTTCTTTGATAGGGCTCTCCATTCCACCAGTGTAAGCTCCACTCACAGTTCGATGGCTTTGTTCCACATGATGACGTAGCCTGAGAGTGTGAACGACTCCACGTTGACGATGTGGATGTTTCCTTTCTCTGTGCCGATGTACAGCCATTTACTCTGGAATGGCAGGTGGACGAATGTGATCCTGGAAAACAGAGAAAAAAGAGAGAGAACATTTATGTAGGAGCTAAGAGAGAGATAGAGACAGAGAGATAGAGACACAGAGAGGGAGTAAAAGTAATAGTATTAGACAGAGAGAAAAAAAGAAAGACAGAAGGATATTGCTGGTGATAACTGATTTGCATTTTACAACACAGAAACTGTGTAGATTAAGAATCTTCCTCAGTGTGTATTGATTTCTACAGTGAGATAAATAATGCTGAGCTAAGACCAAGGTGACGGTAGAGGTGTTTAAAACTCTATTGGGCACCTAATTACCGGACTGATTCGAGAGGAGAGGACTGGACCAGAACACATATTACTCTTCCTTCCCTCCTTCTCTACCTTTCATCAATGGTTCATCTTCTACCTTTCATCACTTCGTCCAATCATTCCACTTGTCCTTCAGCCATCAATCCATCCATTCATTCATCCATCTAGATGTAGTTTAATGAATGGTTAAAAGCCTATGAACACCCTATCAGTCTCTACCTAGGTCCCAATGGTCATCTATCCCCAACTAGTAATTTTGACCTGGAATCAGCACTTTAAAAGAAGCCCTTCAAGACTTCCTAATGGTGCTTCATGAATAAAAAAGGAACAACGTGGGTCGACTCAGTCATCAAACCAGGCCTGATATACCTGAACACATCACTTCTGACCAGAATCACACTCCCCCAGGGAAGGAGGGAGAGGAAAGAGGAGAGGAAGTAGAATAAATAGCATTATTGAAGAGTTAGCTAAGGGTTGGGTATCAAATGGTGAATGAAGAGGAGTTAGTCAACCACTAAGTAGGATTCAAGCCCACATCTGATCCAAAAATGATCTTCAAAAATGCACACTGCAGCCATTTGAGAGTTTTAACATGAAAATCATGGGCTGTATGTATGACGAATCACACCATCCCTGGACCACCCATCATTATCCATGTCCTATCTCTCCTCCCTTTTTTGCTCTCTATCTTTTCCACTCTCTCTCCCTCCCCTCCCTCTCCCTCTATCCTCTGTCTCTCTTCCACTCTCTCTCCCTCTCCTCTTTCTCTCTCTCTCTCTCTCTCCTTCTCCTTCTCTTTGTCTGTCTGGGCCTGGTTCTGCCCTGTTGGCTACAGGGATTGGAACAAGAGCCCCTAAAGTGGTCCTGTTCCATAGGCTCTGCTCATCCCTGTCGTTCCCTGACTAGTCAAGGGGCCCCAATGACGTATGATACACAACTCATGAACATGAGTATCATCCGGTTCTGTTGAACTGGACACACATGCATGCACATACACACCAGTGGAGGTTCCTCAGAGGAGGAAGGGGAGGACCATCCTCCTCAATGTATTTTATAAAAATAAAAATAGTGAAACATTTAAAAAGTTATCCTTTTTACATAAAACTATACCAAATATATTAATGTCACCAAAGAAATTATGAAAACACATTGTTTTGGAATGAAGGTCTAAAGTAGCCTCAACAGCACTCTGTAGGGTAGCACCACAGTGTAGCCAGAGGACAGCTTCTTTCTGTCCTCTTCTGGGTACATTGACTTCAATACAAAACCTAGGAGGCTCATGGTTCTCATCCCCTTCCATAGACTTACACAGTAATTATGACAACTTCGGAGGACATCCTCCAACCTATCAGAGCTCTTGCAGCATGAACTGACATGTTGTCCACCCAATTAAAATATCAGATAATTAATATAGTACTGAAAGAGTAGCACTGCTAGCTAGCAGTGCATTTATGTGGTGAATAGTTGACTAAAAGAGAAAGAAAGACAATAGTTGAACAGTTTTGAACAAATTAATTTCTTTCAAAATGAAGGAGAAGTGAGAGAGAGATTTCATTGCATTTTTTTCATTTTCACTTAGCTTGTAAATGCAGCTAGCTAGTTTAGCCGACTGAAATACCCAGCTCAAACAGAGAGGGATGCTTTGTTAGCTAGCTGGCTATGGCTATACAACACTGGATATCTTCCAAGTTCAGGTAAGTTTTTGGTTTTATTAATTCATTGCCACCTGCTAAAATGCTTGCTGTCTGTACACTGTACTGCATGATTGAAGCGGGTTTACTAACGCGTTAATTCTAGCTATGTTGAATATGGTGACAACAATGTGTGTAGTGGTTAGCAGTTATGATATGACGGTTTGCTTGGAAAGTTTTTTTTTTTGCCTGTTCACAGACATCCTGGTGTTGTGCACGGACGTCCACAAGCGAAAAGAAAAGGTGAGAGAAAATGATCATGCTGTTTGTATGTGGCTGCTATGAAAGTGAACTGTGTTTGTGTGTGATCAGGGGTGAATTCATTTAGCTGATTCTGTAGAAAAAAAAGTTTCTTAAACAGAACGAAACGGAGATAAAAAATATCAGAATGTGTCTAATACAAACTCTCGTTTGCAACTATTGGACTAATGATTACACCCGAAATCAACTAGATTACTCTAAATTTTCCTCTTGACCTGAGCACCTTTGTTGTAAACTTACATTCATAGGCTAGGTTGTAGTAACCTCATGATGGGTATAGGGAAAATTAGAGTATCATGTAGTATCCTTAACCTATTGATGTTACATTGAGGTGGGTGAATGGACTACGAATGACAATCATCCAACATGCTGTAATGGACTATAAGGCCCCCAAAAATGTTCCTCCCTCATCTTAAACGTCACACACCTCTCACACATGCACACGGCTGTACACACAGCTCTCCCTCTCATTTTCTTCCCATCCAATCTTCCCCTCTCCCTTACTCTCTCTCTTCCCGTGTCCATCTTTTAGATGATATTTTTTCACTTACTCCCCAAATCCAATCCCCCTCCTCCCCCTCTCTTTCTCTGGGTGTTTTTCTCTCTCTCTCCCTCTCCCTCTCTGTATCTCAGTGTCTTTCTGGCTGCAGGGCAGTAGTGAGAAGCAGTGCATACTGTCAGACTGTACACAAACACACACACACCTGGGTAGAGCTGGTTCCTGTCTCCACTCCACTATTCTGCAGTATAATTAATATATTCATGGATTTGAGGAGAGGTGTCAGGCTGCTCGACATGCATCACACACACACTCGCACGCACACACATACACACAAGGGTGGACTGTGAACCTGGCATTTCTAAAACACCAACCCATTTTTCCCTTTTGACCGAAATGCCAGATGGCCAATCCGCCCCTGATCACACACGAACAAAATCACAAAGCAGGTGAACACTCGCGGACACCAATATACTTACATAACACAACCCAATCACTCATTCATGCCTACACATACACATGCTTAAACACACACTCCAGGACACACAGCAGATCACACATGCATAGGTGATCATGACGGCCATTGTTACCCCAGGAAATCCCAAGTCTTATTACATACACCCGGGAGGAACTATTGGATATAAGAGCATCGTCAATTTACCAACATTATGACCAGGAATAAGACTTTCCCGAAGCGGATCCTCTGTTTGGTCCACCACCCAGGACAATGGATCGGATCCCAGCAAGCGACCCAAAAACAACGGCGCCGCAAAAAGGGCAGACGGAGCGGTCTTCTGGTCAGGCCCCGTAGACGGGCACATCGCCCACCACTCCCGAGTATACTACTCGCCAATGTCCAGTCTCTTGACAACAAGGTAGACGAAATCCGAGCAAGGGTTGCCTTCCAGACAGACATCAGAGATTGTAACGTTCTCTGTTTCATGGAAACATGGCTCACTTGGGATACGTTATCAGAGTCGGTACAGCCCCCTGGCATATTCTGGTGTAACGCATACAAAGCCCTCCCTCGCTCGGCAAATCTGACCACAACTCCATTTTACAGCTCCAAGCCTATAGACAGAAACTAAAACAGGAAACGCCCGTGCTCAGGTCTGTTCAACGCTGGTCCGACCAATCTGATTCCACGCTTCAAGATTGCTTCGATCACGTGGACTGGGATATGTTCCCAATAGCATCGAACAACAACATTGATGTATATGCTGATTCGGTGAGTGAGTTTATTAGCAAGTGCATCGGTGATGTTGTACCCACGGCGACTATTAAAACCTTCTCCAACCAGAAAACGTGGATTGATGGCAGCATTCACGCAAAACTGAAAGTGCGAAGCACTGCTTTTAATCGGGGCAAGCCGACCGGAAACATGACCGAATACAAACAGTGTAGCTATTCTCTCCGCAAGACAATCAAACAAGCTAGTTTGATAGAGACGAAGTATATAGAGACGAAGTAGAGTCGCAATTCAAAGGCTCAGACACGAGAGGTATGTGGCAGGGTCTACAGTCAATCAAACACAGACTACAAAAAGAAAACCAGCCCCGTCGCGGATCCCGATGTCTTGCTCCCAGACAAACTAAACAACTTCTTTGCTCGCTTTGAGGACAATATAGTGCCACCGACACGACCTGCTACCAAAACCTGCGGGCTCTCCTTCACTGCAGCCAATGTGAGTAAAACATTTAAACGTGTTAACCCTTGCAAGGCTGCCAGCCCAGAAGAACTCCCTAGCCGCGTCCTCAGAGCATGTGCAGACCAGCTGGCTGGTGTGTTTACGGACATATTCAATCAATCCCTATCCCAGTCTGCTGTTCTCACATGCTTCAAGAGGGCCACCATTGTTCCTGTTCCCAAGAAAGCTAAGGTAACTGAGCTAAATGACTCTCGCCCTATAGCACTCACTTCCGTCGTCATGAAGTGCTTTGAGAGACTAGTCAAGGATCATATCACCTCCACCCTACCTGAAAACCTAGACCCACTCCAATTTGCTTACCACCCCAATAGGTCCACATACAACGCGATCGCAATCACACTGCACACTGCCCTAACCTATCTGGACAAGGGGAATACATATGTAAGAATGCTGTTCATCGACTACAGCTCAGCATTTAACACCATAATACCCTCCAAACTCATCATTAAGCTCGCAACCCTGGGTCTTGACCCGCCCTGTGCAACTGGGTCCTCACACCCAGGTGGTGAGGGTAGGGTTCAACATCTCCACCCCGCTGATTCTCAACACTGGGGCCCCACAAGGGTGCTTTCTCAGCCCTCTCCTGACCACATGGCCATGCATGCCTCCAACTCAATCATCAAGTTTGCAGACAACACTACAGTGGTAGGCTTGATTACCAACAACGACGAGACAGCCTACAGGGAGGAGGTGAGGGCCCTTGGAGTGTGGTGTCAGGAAATTAACCACTCAACGTCAACGATAATCGTGGAACACCCCCCTCTTCACATCAACGGGACAGTAGTGGAGAAGGTGGAATGTTTTGGGTTCCTCGACATACACATCCCGGACAAACTGAAATGTTCCACCTACACAGACAGAGTGGTGAAGAAGGTGCAACAGCGCCTCTGCAACCTCAGGAGGCTGAAGAAATTTGGCTTGTCACCAAAAACAGTTACAAACTTTTACAGATGCACAATCGAGAGCATCCTGTCGGGCTGTATCACCGCCTGGTACGGCAACTGCTCCGCCCACAACCGTAAGGCTCTCCAGAGGGTAGTAAGGTCTGCACAATGCATCACCGGGGGCAAACTACCTGCCCTCCAGTTCACCTACACCTACACCCGATGTCATAGGAAGGCCAAAAAGATAATCAAGGACAACAACCTCCCGAGCCACTGCAGAACTTAATATTTGGTACAGAAACCTTTGTTTGCAATTACAGAGATCATACATTTCCTGTAGTTCTTGACCAGGTTTGCACACACTGCAGCAGGGATTTGGCCCACTCCTCCATACAGACCTTCTCCAGATCCTTCAGGTTTCGGGGCTGTCGCTGGGCAATACGGACTTTCAGCTCCCTCCAAAGATTTTCTATTGGGTTCAGGTCTGGAGACTGGCTAGGCCACTCCAGGACCTTGAGATGCTTCTTAGTTGCCCTGGCTGTGTGTTTTGGGTCGTTGTCATGCTGGAAGACCCAGCCACGACCCATCTTCAATGCTCTTACTGAGGGAATGAGGGTGTTGGCCAAGATCTTGCGATACATGGCACCATCCATCCTCCCCTCAATACGGTGCAGTTGTCCTGTCCCCTTTGCAGAAAAGCATCCCCAAAGAATGATGTTTCCACCTCCATGCTTCACGGTTGGGATGGTGTTCTTGGGGTTGTACTCATCCTTCTTCTTCCTCCAAACACGGCGAGTGGAGTTTAGACCAAAAAGCTCTATTTTTGTCTCATCAGACCACATGACCTTCTCCCATTCCTCCTCTGGATCATCCATATGGTCATTGGCAAACTTCAGACAGGCCTGGACATGCGCTGGCTTGAGCAGGGGAACCTTGCGTGCGCTGCAGGATTTGAATCAATGATGGCGTAGTGTGTTACGAATGGTTTTCTTTGAGACTGTGGTCCCAGCTCTCTTCAGGTCTTTGACCAGATCCTGCCGTGTAGTTCTGGGCTCATCCCTCACCTTCCTCATGATCATTGATGCCCCACGAGGTGAGATCTTGCATGGAGCCCCAGACCGAGGGTGATTGACTGTCCTCTTGAACTTCTTCCATTTTCTAATAATTGCACCAACAATTGTTGCCTTCTCACCAAGCTGCTTGCCTGTTGTCCTGTAGCCCATCCCAGCCTTGTGCAGGTCTACAATTTAACCCTGATGTCCTTACACAGCTCTCTGGTCTTGGCCATTGTGGAGAGGTTGGAGTCTGTTTGATTGAGTGTGTGGACAGGTGTCTTTTATACAGGTAACGAGTTCAAACAGGGGCAGTTAATACAGGTAATGAGTGGAGAACAGGAGGGCTTATTAAAGAAAAACTAACAGGTCTGTGAGAGCTGGAATTCTTACTGGTTGGTAGGTGATCAAATACTTATGTCATGCAATAAAATGCTAATTAATTACTTAAAAATCATACAATGTGATTTCCTGCATTTTTGTTTTAGATTCCATCTCTCACAGTTGAAGTGTACCTATGATAAAAATTACTTACATGATTTGTAAGTAGGAAAATCTGCCAAATCGGCAGTGTATCAGATACTTGTTCTCCCCACTGTATAGACTGTACTCTATACCGTTCGGCTATCGCTGATCCATATATTTATATGTACATATTCTTATTCATTCCTTTACACTTGTGTGTAAAAGGTAGTTATGAAATTGTTAGATTACTTGTTAGATATTACTGCATGGTCAGAACTAGAAAATTTGATTTGATTTGTAGTTAGAGATGAGAAGATACCATCTGAATGACTGGAAATTTGACTCCGGATAAGAATGACACTGGCGCAATTCATCAATACTACGCTTGTGTAGTGCAAACCAACAAAATTAATACACACATAACTGTTAGCATGCCATCATGATTTGAAATCGGTACCGTATACAGCGACAACCAGTTCAATTTATTGATGTTGCTAGAGATTAATGTGACAGAAGAATAGAAACAAAATAGATGAATCGTTGTCATGCACCAGTCTGTTGGAAGCTCTGCCAGTCTATGAAATCAGCTAGATGTTGTAATGCGTCCTGGTAGCGGTCTGCTGGTAGTTCTGCTAGCCTATGAAATCAGCTAGATGTTGTAATGCGTCCTGGTAGCAGTCTGCTGGTAGTTCTGCCAGCCTATGAAATCAGCTAGATGTTGTAATGCGTCCTAGTACCAGTCTGTTGGTAGCTCTGCCAACCTATGAAACCAGTAGCTTCATAGGAGAATAATTTAAATCTGTTCTAATTATTGGTCGAACAGGACGAAGATGATTTTCTCCACGCTGCAAACCGTTCTGCAGCCTTGCAAAGCACATGTGCATCTAGTACGGAAAATACGGGCTAGACATCTTGCTATAACAACATATGGCAAAACGCATGTGCATCTGGTGGACACATGGCATTAGTTCGGTCTGTTTGGACTGGTGTGAACACTCTATCCACACTTGGGAGCACACTAAACAATGCACCATGGTTTGCTCAAAAAGGGTGGTCTCGCATAACACACACACACATACATTAAAATACACAGAACACACTTCCTTGATCACATTCAAATACACCCATACAACACCTGCACACAAACAAAATTCACGTTCATACACAAAGACTTTTAGTTCAGTTCCATAACGCAGTATTTCAGTTCCATAACGCAGTTCGCTGCAGGAGAGAATGCTGTCCGGACCAAACACAGGAAAAGAACCAGAGTCGCACAGTAGTATTGGTTGTTTGACTGCGAACATTTGATGAACTGCTACACACAGCATCATAACTTAATATCTCTGAAACATTATTTGAGTAGCAGCATTGCATTTATGAGCTCATCCGATGCAGATTAGGGGCTATACTGGGATACAGGCTACTGAACATACCCTATTCACATGACAGAGCGGATATTGTGCAGTTTCCTCACGCATGTTGTTGGAAGACCAAAGCGAAAGTAATATGAAGATTGGAACACACAAGTGATGCTTCATGATAATCATAGATGATTTAACATGAGCATTTTTGTCTAATAAACAAATTACTTGCATGGACAAGTAAAAAAGCAATATGACCAAATAAAAACAACACAATGTAACTAATAATCAAAATCTGATTCGAACTATAGCTCAGAACAGTGTGAAAAGGAGAAGACGCTTCTCTAGGATGATCCCAACTTTAAGTGGTCACGACACATCCCAAGAATTGAGGCTGCAGGCCGAACACATTTCCTAAGCAATGATAATCTACAGTGCCAAGATGATAGATTTTTTGGATCAACTATTTAAAAATGATGAAACATGAACTGATCTGACACATTCTGAGGTTGCCAATGGTTATGTACTGTATGATGTCATTTCCTATGATTAAAAAATATAGGAGAATCTGTTTGGAACTGGGGAATGCACATCCTAAAAATATCTCTCCTTCTTTTACATAACTCTTTCCAATGTCCCTCACTTCATCTCTTCCCAGGAAAGAAGGGATGAAAAAAACTAAGAAAATAGAAATTAAAGAGAGGCAACGTGATAGCCACTTGGGAAGTGAAGTGTTTGAGTGGTCGGAGAGTGCATGTGTGTGTGTCTGTGTGTGTGTGAGTGTGAGTGTGAGTGTGAGTGCGTGTGCGTGTGCGTGTGCGTGTGTGTTTGTGTGTGTGTGTGTGTGTGTGTGTGTGTATGTGTGTGTGTGTGTGTGTGTGTGTGTGTGTGTGTGTGTGTGTGTGGTGTGTGGGCTGCATTATTAAAAAGTATCTGGTCAATTAAGTCCTCTGTCCCTTTTCTTTTAGATGTGGGCTGTGTGGGCTGCCCTCTAATTGGTTATGCTCTCAGGTCAGCTTTGAACTAACCGGCCCAGCCTACACTGAACCCAGACCAAGCAAATGTGATTCTCCACTCTCTACCGTATACTAACCCAGTCCATTGGATTCTAGGGAACTACATAGCCAGTGGATATTTGTGCCTCCAGTATGTCCTGTGGTTGGGGTTATGTTTGTGGAGAGAATGTACTTGTATGACATCAGCTTCATCTTACTCAGCCTGTGATGACGATGGAGTAAAAAAGAAAATGCTTAAAAAGCCTGCATTTGCAGTCCCCCACCGCCACAATGACTAGCTAAGATTTCTTCGCTTCTCTACTTTCTTCTCCTTTACTCTTGTCTGATTTCTTTTAAATAATCTCCTCTCATCCCCTCTCCTCTTCTTTCCTATCCTCTCCTCTTTCTCCTTTCTTCCTCTACCCTCTCCCTTCTTTTCCTCTCCTCTCCTCTGCTCTCCTCTCCTCCCTACTCCTCTGCTCTCATACTCCATTCTCCTCTCCTCCTCTTCTTTTCTCCAGCCCCTCTGACCAACCCACTGACTCAGCCACAACGCCACTCCAACAGGACTTTCTCTCTCCTCATCTCCAATGATCTAGTGGGACTGGATCAGTCAAGGTGATGGCTGGGAGGGCTTTCTGCAACACATCAGCTCCTTTCTGATCAGCTGTGGTGAAGGAGAGGAGACAAGGAGATTAGGGAGATAACAAAGGAGATGATGAAGGAGATGACGAAGGATATGAAGGGGGAGTGTTTGAGAGTTTCTCTAATACTGAAGAGCAGTTAATTATAGCTTAACATTGGGTGAGGCTAAGCTGATCTTAGATCTGTGCCAACCAGAAACTTTGCTACTAGCCGGAGCATTATTAACCGTGACTGACGTTCAGCCAAGCAGGCTTCTACTGACACTTTACTAATTTGTTTAACCCCAACAATACAGCGATCAGCAACATAAAGTAACCTATTCAGTGTCACTTAGAGGTTTGATAAGTGGACTCGTCGGCTGTGGCTGTTTCAACAACATCCCAACACGTGCGTGAGCATTTCAGCCGCAGAATATCAAACCATATCAAACGGGTATTTCCAAGTTTTGGTGACAGACGGAGTATTGGGGTAAATAAGGCTTTGCTTTGGTTCGGTCTCACAGCCTGTTCTGTTCTCAAGTGTTCTAGAATGTTGTGACAGTTCTAGTGAGATCTCTATCAGTTTGTTGACAGGAAAAATGGCCACCTTGTCTTCACTTGCCTTACACACTGAGGCTGAAGTGAGCTGTATTTAACAGAAAACACTGTTAGAGGAAACTCAGAGAGGGACGGAGGGTACATGGAAATGAATGGTAAACTACGTGAGAGGTTGTATGTGTGGAAAGGAAGATATTTTGAGTCTCCCTCCTTCCCGTCCTCATCCTCACCCCATCCTCTCCTCAGCCCTGTGTGATATTGTTCTGTTGAGTTCACTCTTGTTGCTCAGGGAGGCAGGGAGGCAGGGAGGCTTGGAGGCAGGGAGGCTGGGAGGCAGGGAGGCAGGGAGGCTGGGAGGCAGGGAGGCTGGGAGGCAGGGAGGCTGGGAGGCAGGGAGGCAGGGAGGCTGGGAGGCTGGGAGGCAGGGAGGCAGGGAGGCTGGGAGGCAGGGAGGCAGGGAGGCTGGGAGGCTGGGAGGCTGGGAGGCAGGGAGGCAGGGAGGCAGGGAGGCTGGGAGGCAGGGAGGCAGGGAGGCTGGGAGGCAGGGAGGCAGGCAGGCAGGCAGGCAGGGAGGCAGGGAGGCAGGGAGGCAGGCAGGCTGCATTCGAGAGCAGTAGCGGTGCGTGGCCAAAATCATTGGGGAAAACAAACCAGGGAAAAAAGCCATATTACAACCTATGTGTTGTGATAATTGCGTTGTCTGTCCTATAACTCGTTAGTTCATATGCCTTGCCACGGTGATATACAGTGACGTGAAAACCTTTTTGCCCCCTTTCTGATTTTCCATAATCTTGACAAGGAATGTCAAATCTTATGCTTCACGGAGTCGTGGCTGAACGACGACAATATGAACGTACATCTGGCTGGTTATACGATGTACTGGCAGGATAGAACAGCGGCGTCTGGTAAGACAAGGGGTGGCGGTCTATGTATTTTTGTAAACAACAGCTGGTGCACGATATCTAATGAAGTC
This sequence comes from Oncorhynchus mykiss, assembly GCF_057628025.1. Classification (NCBI taxonomy): domain Eukaryota; kingdom Metazoa; phylum Chordata; class Actinopteri; order Salmoniformes; family Salmonidae; genus Oncorhynchus; species Oncorhynchus mykiss. The sequence continues at coordinate 74,722,451 of NC_143025.1, read as the reverse complement.
TCGAGCTATTGCTCGCCTGAGGTAGAGTATCTCATGATAAGCTGAAGACCACACTACCCACCGAGAGAGTTTTCATCAGTATTCTTTGTAGCTGTTTACATATCACCACGGTCAGAGGCTGGCACAAAGACACAATTGAATTGAGCTGTATTCCAATATAAGCAAACAAGAAAGCGTTCACCCAGAGGTGGTGCTCCTAGTAGCCGGGGACTTTAATGCAGGGAAACTTAAATCCGTCTTACCAAATTTCGATCAGCATGTTAAATGTGCAAGAGGAAACAGAATTCTGGACCACCTATACTCCACGCACTGAGACACATCCGAAGCTCTCCCTCGCCCTCCATAATTCCATCCTCCTGATTCCTGCTTACAAGCACAAATTAAAGCAGGAAGCACCAGTGACTAGATGAATACAAACGTGGTCAGAGGAAGCATATGCTAAGATTCAGGTCTGTTTTGCTAACACAGACTAGAATATGTTCCGGGATTCCTATGATGGCATTGAGGAGTACACGACATCAGTCATTGCCTTCATCAATAAGTGCATTGATGATGTCATCCCCACAGTGACCGTACGTACATACCCCAACCAGAAGCCATGGATTGCATGCAGCATCCGCACTGAGCTAAAGGCTAGAGCTGCCGCTTTCAAGGAACGAGACTCTAACCTGGAAGCTTATAAGAAATCCCACGATGCCCTCCGATGAACCATCAAACAGGCAAAGTGTCAATATAAGATCGAATCATACTACACCTGCTCTGATGCTCGTCGGATGTGGCAGGGCTTGCTAATCACTACAGACTACAAAGTGAAGCACAGCAGAGAGCTGCCCAGTGACACGAGCCTACCAGACGAGCTAAACAACTATACTCGCTTCGAGGCAAATAACACTGAAACATGCATGAGAGAACCAGCTGCTCCGGAAGACTGTGTGATCACGCTCTCCGCAGCCAATGTGAGTAAGACCTTTAAACAGGTCAACATTCACAAGGTCGCAGGGCCAGACGGATTACCAGGACGTGTACTGCGAGCATGCGCTGACCAACTGGCAAGTGCCTTCACTGACATTTTCAACCTCTCCCTGTCCGCGTCTGTAATACCAACATGTTTTAAGCAGACCACCATAGTCCCTGTGCCCAAGAACACTAAGGTTAACTGCCTAAATAACTACCAACCCGTGGGACTAATGTCTGTAGCCATGAAGTGCTTTGAAGGGCTGGTCATGTCTCATATCAACACCATCATCCCAGAAACCCTAGACCCACTCCAATTTGCATACCGACGGGCCGCCCCCAGATGGTAACAACACATCTGCCTTGCTGATCCTCAACACAGGGGCCCCTCAGGGGTGCGTGCTCAGTCCCCTCCTGTACTCCATGTTCACTCATGACTGCATGTCCAGGCATGACTCCAACACCATCATTCAATTTGCCGATGACACAACAGTGGTAGGCCTGATCACCGACATCATCAGAGACCTGGCCGTGGGATGCCAGGACAACAACCTCTCTCTCAATGTGATCAAGACAAAGGAGATGATTGTGTACTACAGAAAAAAGAGGACAGAGCACAAGACATTCTCATCTACGGGGCTGCAGTGGAGCAGGTTGAGAGCTACATATTCCTTGGTGACCACATCACCAACAAACTAACATGGTTCAAGCACACCAAGACAGTCGTGAATAGGGCACGCCAAAACCTATTCCCCCTCAGGAGACTGAAAATATTTGGCATGGGTCCTCAAATCCTCAAAAGGTTCTTCAAGCTGCACCATCGAGAGTATTTAGACTGGTTGCATCAATGCCTGGTATGGCAACTGCTAGGCCTCCTACTGCAAGGAAATACAGAGGGTAGTGCGAACGGCCCAGTAAATCACTAGGACCAAGTTTCCTGCCATCCAGGACCTCTATACCAGGCGGTGTCAGAGGAAGGCCCTAAAAATTGTCAAAGACCCTAGTCATAGACTGTTCTCTCTGCTACCGCACGGCAAGCGGTACTGGAGCGCCAAGTCTAGGTCCAAGAGGCTTCTAAACAACTTCTACCCCCAAGTCATAAGACTCCTGAACATCTAGTCAAATGGCTACCCAGACTATTTGCAGTGTCCCCCTCACCCCCTCTTTACACCACTGCTACTTTTTGTGGTCATCTATGCATAGTCACTTTAATATCTCTACCTACATACTACCTCAACTAACCGGTGCCCCCGCACATTGACTCTGTATCGGTACCCCCCTGTATATAGTCTCGCTATTGTTAGGTCTAAACCTTTCGTATCCGGCACATGTGACAAATACAATTTGATTTGAATGTTATCAGCTCTTCAACCAAAACCTAATTTTAGATAACTGGAACCTGAGTTTGCCCCCAAAAATGACAAGTTGATACTTTATTTATTTATTTAATTATCAAAGTTATGCAACACCCAATGCCCCTGTGTGAAAAAGTAATTGCCCTCTTACACTCAATAACTGGTTGTGCCACCTTTAGCTGCAATGACTCCAACCAAACACTTCCTGTAGTTGTTGATCAGTCTCTCACATCGCTGCTGTGGATGAATTTTGGCCAACTTGTCCGTGCAGAACTGCTTTAACTCAGCGACATTTATGGGTTTTCAAGCAGTTAACCCAAGTTTGCCAAAAAACACCTGGAACCTGCATGATCATCAAGACTCGTGGAAGAATGTTCTATGGACAGATGGGTCAAAAGTATAACTTTTTGGACCACATAGGTCCCGTTATGTCTGGGAAAAACCAAACACTGAATTCCACGGTAAGACCCTTATACCAAGGGTCAAGCATGGTAGTGGTAGTGTGATGGTTTTGGGATGCTTTGCTGCCTCAGGACCTGGACGACTTGCCTTAATAGAAGGAACCATGAATTCTGCCAATGCTTGTTGGCTACCCTTGCATTCAATGGTATGGGCTTCAACAATATCATATTCTTTTTGACCAGAAAGCATCAGATAGATGGGCTACACGTACAGAGACAGAGGGGTGCAGTTCTGCTCGCTTGGATGATTTCTCCTGTGTGATACATTCAGCCTCTTGTGAATAGAAGGACAGTTATGAAACACAGAGAGACAAAATAAATGATTTTATGTTTTTTTTCTGGGACATTTTTGGTTGAAGCCTGGCTTCCCTTGGCATCCATGAATACACGTCACTATTCGAGAGCCACGCTTGCTAAATGTCAAACACTCGGCAGGAACACATTCAGACCGTAAAGACACTGCCGGCCACCTGTCCATCGCATCAGCAGTGGCACAGCTGATTGGCTCTGACGGTTAACCCCTTCCCATATTAGACTGATGGATCATGAAATGAACACCCTGATTTGCTCTGATGGGTAGGCCCTGTGTCTGTAATTGGAGGAGACAGTTGATCCCTCCCACTTGAGGTGAGGTGATTCTCCACAACATTAACTTGCTATTTGACTTCAAACGTACTGGGTCAAAATATAGTAATAGCAAAAACAACTGATCTGAAATGTTTTCGAATAATTGTATGAATTACATAATTATTATAAGATTCTGTGTGTGTGTGAGTGTGTTGTTACATGTGGATGTTGTGCATGCAGGTCTGTGTGTGTGTGTGTGTGTGTGTGTGTGTGTGTGTGTGTGTGTGTGTGTGTGTGTGTGTGTGTGTGTGTGTGTGTGTGTGTGTGTGTGTGTGTGCGTGTTTGTGTTTGTGTTTGTGTGCGTGTGTGTGTGTGTGTGTGTGTGTGTGTGTGTGTGTGTGTATGTGTGTGTGTGTGTGTGTGTGTAGTTGTTGGGTTGGAAAGAAGGAGTGGGGCAGAAGGATGGAGGGAGGATGAAAGAGGGACATGAGGTGTAAAGGTGTCACCTTAACCCTGGGGCGGGACAAGACTGACAGACACCTCTACACACATCTGCCATATGATACTTCTTCAGTTTATATACAGAAGAACCACTGCCAGTGAATAGGCAGGGGCACGCAGCACGCTACTGAACTGTCTGCTGTTGTCATCTGCAGTATGCTGCAGTAAAAGCAGAAATTGAGAAAGACCTAATCAGAGAGAGAGCGAGAGAAATAGAAAGAGAGCCAGGGAGTGAGAGAGAGATGAAGAGAGAGGGAGAAAGAGAGAGAGCAAATGCGGGGCGAGAAAGAGAAACCTACAAGGTTCTAGGTTTCTTACCTCTCTCTGTTGAACTTGAGCGAGTGGAGGATGGCGGGCCTCCTCTGCCTCAGGTTCCAGAGGTGCACGCTGTCGTCTGCCAGAGCACTCACCAGCGCCCCCTGTGGCAGGGATGAAGAAGACAATATTTACACACAGCTAATCAGTGGTACAGAATGCACAAACAAGCCTGCAATGGTGTTCTCAATCCCTAGTGAGAGAGGCTGAATTTCAAGCAGAAAGTGAGAGAGCTCCTAGAACGTGTAATGCAGCTGCTGTGTCACAAAGACATGCACACACACACACACGCACACACAGACACACACACACACACACACACACACACACACACACACACTACAGGAGTGTTTGAGATGTTTTGGAGTCGGGGCAGAGGAAAGGCTATAGAGAAGGGTTTGGACTTTGGAAGGTTGAGAGCGAGAGAGAGACAGTGTCAGTAGAGAAGGTCTGGTAGTGGGTGTGGTATGCATTTCTCTCCACATCGCTCACCTCATTGATGAGAAACTGTAGCGAGATGACGGCTGCTCCACTCTCATGTTGACAGTAGCACTCCACACCTGGACGACCAAACCTGATAGGCTCTCCGTCAAGGAATCAACCAATGGAAAAGAAGGTGGAAGGGGTAACAAAGGTGGAACCACACAATACTCACAGAATAATATATTCTTTATCTTTCATTATTACCTTGATAGGGACAGACACAGGTCAACAAAGACATGTCAAGGTGACAGCCATCCTGCTTACCATCCAACGCTAACCTACAGTGAATAACATGGAAATTCTTTGGTTTCCATAGGTAACAGTCCTTAGATGGGCTTGAAACAGAACAGCCTGCGTCTTGCTCTGATTTTCTGTCATGACTGAGCAATGGACAGATGAGAGCAATTTGACTGTTCACCCACAGTAAACACAAAAGTACCCTTGTCTATCTACCTTGAAGATATAGCTAGGCATTTCCTATCTAATACACCACAGTATGTCTACACTTGCAAGTTGTTTCTGGAGAGATATGATGTGTACATGGAGAAAATAAATATTAAAATAAATGACAAAGGAAGATCATCTGGAGCTGCAGAGAAACAAACAACACAACAGAATGACATCTCCTTCCGACCTAGAGAGAGACAGAGACAGAGATGGAGAGAGAGGGGAAAATGAAGAATGGGGGAGAAGGAAGTGGGAGAGAGTGCACGCATGTGTGGGTGCAAGAAAGGGAGCGATGGATGGAGGAGGAGGAGAGAGATATCCAGACATACAGTATAATAAATGAGCTGGGGGAGAAGAGAGAGAGAGAGAGAGAGAGAGAGAGAGAGAGAGAGAGAGCGAGAGAGAGAGAGAGAGAGAGAGAGAGAGAGAGAGAAGGGGAAAGATTGAAAATAAAGAGCTTCCTCTGATGAAGGCCTGTATGAGTGAGCTCACTGATTATGCTTATTTATCCTACCAATTATTCCTGTGCAGACAGAGTGGAAGAGAGGAGTTAGGCGTAACACATGACAACCAGAGAGGAGAAAAACAAGCAAGTAGAGCATCCAGCTAATATCTCCAGCTAAAATAGCCCGCTAAAATCTCTTGCATCACAAGATGGGCAGGAATATAATTGTATAAACTGATAAGGGCAACACTAAACCACACCCTTATCTGCACCAGAACAGAGCATATGACCACACGCATACACACATCATCACATACACACACACACACACACATACACACACACACATCACTCATCCGGTTCACTAATACAAACACTGTACATCACACATACACATACACAGAGCCTCCTTGCTCTCTCACACACATCCCAAAAAAATGAGAGTGAGAGGGACAGAAAAGGGGGAGAGACAGAGACAGGGTAGAATCAGTAGAATGATCTGGATGCTTTAGTCCAGGATAAGAACAGTAGAATGATCTGGATGCTTTAGTCCAGGAAGAGAACAGTAGAATGATATGGATGCTTTAGTCCAGGATGAGAACAGTAGAATGACCTGGATGCTTTAGTCCAGGATAAGAACAGTAGAATGATCTGGATGCTTTAGTCCAGGAAGAGAACAGTAGAATGATCTGGATGCTTTAGTCCAGGATGAGAACAGTAGAATGACCTGGATGCTTTAGTCCAGGAAGAGAACAGTAGAATGATCTGGATGCTTTAGTCCACGAAGAGAACAGTAGAATAATCTGGATGCTTTAGTCCAGTATGAGAACAGTAGAATGACCTGGATGCTTTAGTCCAGGAAGAGAACAGTAGAATGATCTGGATGCTTTAGTCCAGGATGAGAACAGTAGAATGATCTGGATGCTTTAGTCCAGGAAGAGAACAGTATAATGACCTGGATGCTTTAGTCCAGGAAGAGAACAGTAGAATGATCTGGATGCTTTAGTCCAGGAAGAGAACAGTAGAATGATCTGGATGCTTTAGTCCAGGAAGAGAACAGTAGAATGATCTGGATGCTTTAGTCCAGGATGAGAACAGTATAATTACTTTTTTTGAGGTGTTGCTGTGGTGACCAGTGAGCTGAGATAAGGCAGGGCTTTACCTAGCAAAGACTTATAGATGTGATGGATGCCTTAGTCAAGGATGAGAACTATAAGTTATTTAATTGAAAACAAATTCCCCGGGTTGCTTGCAATCAAATATTTCGGCCCTGAAAGAAGGGCTAAATGTAAGGTTGTGCTTTTCAAACTGTTCTCGTTGCCTCTCTCTAAGAAAGCATATTATCGAAAAGCACACAGACAGACTGCCTCATGAAAACGGTTGGCTGTACAATGACATCAAACCATGGTCAAAGACAGAAAATAGTGGACATTAAACACTTTTTCTGAGAGTGAACTTTTTGTCTTAAAAAGCAACAACAGTAAGACAGCATGCTGAATGTTTCACGTCTGAGAAAGGTAAATGGTATCCTTCAAAAGCACATGTTCAGATCGAAAGAATATGCCCTTGGAAGATACCATTTACCTTTTGGGGGGTTGTGCTCTGTCTCAAATATAAGGACAAAACCAAATATAGATGGTACTGGAGAATCAAATCTAAAATATAAACCTTCAAATTGTATTCTCTGTATGGTTAAAGATAAAAACATATCGCAATATAATATTGGAAGATATTATAATCGATACTTTGACGCCAACTAATTTTTGTGAGGTATTAGCCAGCGCCAGTTGGCTATACCTGCGCCAAAACTCTGTTATTTTTTATCCTGCAGTTTGTTCTCTATCTTATTTTTTAATTGTGAGTAAACATGTTTCCAGCACTTTTATTTCCATGACTAATCGAAACTAATTTTGTGCTCTCTTTTCTCTCTGCAGCAGACATACAGTGCATTCTGGAAGCCTTCAGACCCCTTCCCTTTATTCACATTTTGTTACGTTACGTTACAGCCTTATTTTACTCACAATAACCCATAACGACAAAGCGAAAACAGCTTTTTAGAAAATAATTTACATAAGTATTCAGACCCTTTGCTATGACACTCAAAATGTAGCTCAGGTGCATCTACAACTTGATGTTTCTACAACTTGATTGGAGTCCACCTGTGGTAAGTTCAATTGATAGGACATGATTTGGAAAGGCACACACCTGTCTATATAAGGTCCCACAGTTGACAGTGCATGTCAGAACAAAAACCAAGCCATGAGATCATAGGAATTGTCCATAGAGCTCAGAGACAGGATTGTGTCTGCAGCATTGAAGGTCCCCAAGAACACAGTGGCCTCCATCCTTCTTATATTGAAAAAGTTTGGAAGCGCCAAGACTCTTCCTAGAGCTGGCCGCCCGGCCAAAGTGAGCAATCGGGGGAGAAGGGCCTTGGTCAGGAAGGTGACCAACAACATGATTGTCATTCTGACAGAGCTCCAGAGTTCCTCTGTGGAGATTGGAGAACCTTCTAAAAGGACAACCATCTCTGCAGCACTCTACCAATCAGGCCTTTATTATAGAGTGGCCAGACAGGAGCTGGTCCTCAGTAAAAAGCATACGACAGCCAACTTGGAGTTTGCCAAAAGGCACCTAAAGGACTTTCAGACCATGAGAAAGAAGATCCTCTGGTCTAATGAAACCAAGATTTAACTTTTTGTCTGAAAGTCACCCGTCACATCTGGAGGAAACCTGGCACCATCCCTATGGTGAAGAATGGTGGTGGTATCATCATGCTGTGGGGATGTTTTTCAGCGGCAGGTACTGGGGGACAAGTCAGGATCGAGGGAAAGATGAACAGAGCAAAGTACAGAGAGATCCTTGATGAAAATCTGCTTTAGAGCGCTCAGGAACACAGACTCGGGCTAAGGCAACAGTGCCTCTTCAACCTCAGGAGGCTGAAGAAATTTGGCTTGTCACCTAAAACCCTCAAACTTTTACAGATGCATAATTGAGAGCATCCTGTCAAGCTGTATCGCGGCCTGGTATGGCAAATGCATGGCCCACAACCGAAAGGCTCTCCAGAGGGTGGTGCGGTCTGCACAACGCATCACCAGGGGCAAACTACAGTACCTGCTCTACAGGACACATGCAGCACCCGATGTCACAGGAAGGCCACAAAGATAATCAAGATTAATGCTTCACCCGAGCCACTGCCTGTTCACCCCGCTACCATCCAGAAGGCGAGGTCAGTACAGGTGCATCAAAGCTGGGACCGAGAGACTGAAAAACAGCTTCTACCTCAAGGCCATCAGATGGTTGAACAGCCATCACTAACACAGAGAGGCTGCTGCCTACATACAGACTTGAAATAATTTGTCACTTTAATAATGCCACTTTAATAATGTTTACATATCTTGCATTACTCATCTCATATGTATATACCATATTCTATACTATCTATTGCATCTTGCCTATGCCGCTCTGTCATTGCTCATCCATATATTTATATGTCTATATTCAATTTCCATTCCTTTACTTAGATTTGTGTGTATTAATTAGGTAGTTGTTGTGAAATTGTTAGATTACATGTTAGATATTGCTGCACTGTCAGAACCAGAAGCACAAGCATTTCTCTACACTCGCAATAACATCTGCTAACCATGTGTATGTGACCAGTACATTTGATTTGATTTGATGTCTACCTTCCAACAGGACAACAACCCTAAGCACATAGCCAAGACAACACAGAAGTGGCTTTGGGACAAGTCTCTGAATGTCCTTGAGTGGCCAATGCAGAGCTCGGTCTTGAAACTGATGACTCTGAAGAGACCTGAAAATAGCTGTGCAGCGACGCTCCCCATCCAGCCTGACAAAGCTTGAGAGGATCTGCAGAGAAGAATGGGAGAAACTTCCCAAATATATGTGTGCCAAGCCTGTAGCGTCATACCCAAGAAGACTAGACACATTAATCGCTGCCAAAGGTGCTCCAACAAAGTACTGGGTAAAGGGTCTGAATAATTATGTAAATGTGATATTTCAGTTGTTGTTTTTTTATACATTTGCAAAAATGTTTAAAAAAACTATTTTTGTTTAGTCATTATGGGGTATTGTGTGTAGATAGATGAGGGGGGGAAGCAATTTTATCCATTTTAGAATAAGGCTGTAATGTAACAAGTGTAACAATAAGGCTGTAATGTGGAAAAAGTCAAGGGGTGTGATTACTTTCTGAATGCACTGCAATATCTGTGGAAAATCAAATTGCAGTAAAAATTGCAAATCACATTATCGAATCACAATACATACACAGTAGCTTTGGCAAATGTAGGATCTACAATTTAAGCCTGTTTGCTACGGCAGGAAAATAATTCTGCAGCAACAGGAAATGTTAATAATTATATGGATTATAATTTATTACAATTTTCTTAGTGCAAATCAAGTCTGACATTTTTAAGTGGAAATAGCAAACTTTATAAGCCTTTTAAACCTTGAATACACTACCAGTTTGCAACAAATGAAGATCCTACCTCTGTAAGTATTGTGATAATATCGTATCATGAGGTCCCTGGCAATTCCCAGCCCTACTAAACTCCATGCACATGCTGTTCTGTGTTAACTCTCCACAGTGTGATGTCCCTGTCACCACCACTCCAACTCACATAATGGACAGATTATCCAGGGTGAAAAAAAGAGGGAGAGCGTAGAGAGAGAGAGAGAGAGAGAGAGAGAGAGAGAGAGAGAGAGAGAGAGAGAGAGCGAGAGGAATGGAGAGAGGGAAGGAAAGAAAACTGGGTCAATTCCGCGTCTTGTCAAGTCAGATGAAACTTTAAAAAGCTATTTCTGCCCTCAAAGTCAACAGATCTGTTACGTTTCTTATGGGTTCTCATTGTCCCCACGCTTTGTGTTGCTGCCCAGGAGGGTTGGCCCCTGTCACTTGGTTGGCCCCTGTCATTTGGTTGGCCCCTGTCAATAAAACCCAGGGACAGCCCTTGGTTGGCCCCTATGGATGTAATAAAATTGCTGTGTTGGCTCTTCACCTGACAGCACCAATTGAAAGAATGATGGATCTTCTAGACCGTTTATTTGTTTCGTACACATTGCACCACAGGGAGTGTGTGTGTGTGTGTGTGTGTGTGTGTGTGTGTGTGTGTGTGTGTGTGTGTGCGAGCGTGCGTGCGTGCGTGCGTGCGTGCGTGCGTGCGTGCGTGCGTGCGTGCGTGCGTGTATGCAATGGTTAGTGATACGCGTAGAAAGACAGAGAACAGGGAGGGGGAGAATGAGAAACAGAGGGAGAGTAGGAGAGAACCAAATAGAAAGACCTAGAGAGGGAGATTGAAAAACAGCAGGAGAGAGAGAACAAAGAGTAGGAGAATGACAGAGAGAGAAAGAACGAGAGCAGGAAAGAAGGAAAAAAAGCTGTGAGCGGGGAGGTCTATGACGCCATCCCGGGACTGACGTCAAACATGCCCAGTCATACATCACCCTGCCAGGGAGGGGGAGGGACAGAGTCTGCTACTGTGCTGCCTGCTACTACAGCTCAGAGAGACAAAGAGGGAGAGGGAGATATGAGTCAGTGAAAAGTGCAATGTAATGTCAATAATATTCCCCATTTTGGTTTGGTTTTGGCTTTCATACCATGTTATGTGGCTTCTCAGTAATGCTGAGACCGGCCTACCTACTATTGCTTAAATGTATTATTATTGTCATTAATATTGTTGTTGTAGTTGCTGTTAATCGTAATCCCGTTTCCACTACTACTATTAGTATTGATGCCTTATTGCTGTTGGTACCACCATTTTTGTTACATTAACAATGTAAGTAATTTAACTTTGCATGCCAATAAAGTCTACTGAATTTAATTGAATGAGAGAGAGATAGAGATAGAGAGAAGCAGGGCAGGGAGAAAGGAGAAAGACATATAGAGGCAAGGAAGAAGAGAGAGAGATAGGCATTGTGAAAAAGTGAAGCAGGGATAGAGAGAAGCAAGGAGGAGAGAGAGAGAGAGAGAGAGAGAGAGCAGAATCTAACAGGGCATCTAACCATCTACTGCAACAGTGCGCAGCCAGTCTTCCACAGTGAGAGAGAGAACAGCTTCTTATCACAGCCCAATGACAGATATGGCAGAGAGAGCCATGGGGCACATAATGCCCTCTAAAATAAACACACACACATTTACACACACATCCATGTGTGCACAAACTCAAGCTTACACAAATGTGCACAAACTCACGCATACACATATTCATACACACACACACACACACACACACACACACACACACACACACACACACACACACACACACACACACACACACACACGCGCGCGCACACACACGCACACACACAGACACACATGCACACGCACACTCAAATGCAAACACAGAGACACAGACACACATACACACATACTCAGTCTTACACACACATAGAGAGCGGTGATTCACTTGTCTAATATGGTCCCTGTATAAATAATCTGCTCTGACACATTTGATTTATTATGCAAGTTCACACACAGTAGAGTAAAGTACAGGGCTGCTGGCTGTTTGCTTCTGCCTCAGGAACACCTAAACAACACTCTCACCTTCACTTGAGCCCAGTAACAGTAAATCAGTGAATCACAGCTGCTCTTCCCTCTCAACCTGAGCTGTGCTCATCACAGTGCACCACACTAATTTGCCCAGAAACAACAGCTGAAAGCTTCACTTATTACAACCCCCCTTCAACAGATCCATCTATCTGACAACGGCTATTTGCTGAGGTACACAGTTCACCCACCTGGTAATCCACTACAGCCAAACAATGCTAAGACTGTTGGGTGGTGCCAGACAGCTACGAGAGGGAAGCTGTGTCTGGAGGAGATATTTTTGTATTTACTGTGACAAATATTTGGATTAGTTACTGAAACGATGAGTGATTGCAATACTATATAATAATTATACTAAACAAAAATATAAACACAACATGCAACAATTTCAAAGATTTTACTGAGTAACACTTCATAGAAGTAAATCAGTCAACTGAAATAAATTCATTAGAGAGAGAGAGAGAGAGAGAGAGAGAGAGAGAGAGAGAGAGAGAGAACAAGAAAAAAGAGAGGGAGAAAAGGCGAATGAGCAGAATAGCTTGTGGCTGAACCCATCAAGAAGAATGTGTGATGCATAGAGAGGAAGGAAGTTGGGAAAGAAAGAAAGAGCGAAAGAGAGAGAAAGGGAAAGTAAAGGGATGGGGAGTGCAATAGAGAGACACTGACTAAAAGAGAAATAGAGGAAGGGACATTGAAAGAGAGGGAGGGTGAGAAATAGAGACAAAGTTGGTCCACTAGATTCATCGGAGGGTTTAGGTCATATCCATTAAACAAGGGCTGAGACTTGCCCCCTCACACACTGAACCAGGGCTGTACTATCCACACTAAATTGGTACAATCAGACCCTTCTGACCAATTGCAGGTGTAGGATCTTAATTTGACCTGTATTGTCGCAGCAAAACAATCCTGCAGCAACAGGATTTGAAGGTTTAGTCCATAATGTTGCTTGGTTGGTGACGGTGGTTAGGCTATAAACTGGCATACAATTAGGCTACATGAAAAGTGCAATACTGTTAATATAACCATTTGTTCGTGCGAGTTTTCTGCTCAAACATCACGCCGTCGCTATAAAACCAGCCCGTTGTGCTTAAAAACTCTGATGGTATCCTAGGCTTGGTATAGTTAGTCTGCAATTACAACATTGCCAGTCAAATAACTAGACAAAACATGTTGTTATGGTAAAGTACACTTGTGTGTTGTGGTATGGTAACAATGGTTTGCCTGAGCTAACATTTTAGCTAGTTCTTCTTCCTGTACACTAGCAGTAAAGGGAACCTGATCCTCTACAGTCTCCTCAACACACTCACTCACTGCCTCCCTCAGCTGCTCTCATTGGATTTACTATATTGATGCAATCACGTTGATTAAATAAACACGATCGATCAGAAATCAAACCAGGCCAGCTATCAGATAGAAGAAAGTGATATGACACCTATGGATTCCGCTCTAAAGGCTGAAGGGACTAACTCTACTGAACATTGGATCGATCCCAATATTTAAACACACTGCTCTGGAGTTATGGATCTCTGACACTGAATACCTGGAGAGGAGACCAGGCTAAACTGACAGTCCCAATAAAATGCATTATGGCGATGCTAATCAATTATGCTTTTTATCTCACACAACCATCTTAAATCAAATCTGTTTTTATACTGCATGATGGAGAGAGAAAGAGAAGGGTGGGAGGATGAAGGCTTGCCAGAACAAGAGAGGGGAGGGAAGGAGGAGGGGAGGGAGGGAGGAGGGAAGAGGAGGAAGATAAGGAGGAAGAGAAGGAAGAGGAAACTGTCTAGACTCCAACTCCGCCCATGCATCCCATCATGTACAGGGCACTATCCTCAGACCATCACACCCCAGTTCCCGAAAAGAGAGAATCAAAGGAAAAGAGAAAGGTTGCTGGCAAAGGAAGGAGTCTTGTCCACCCCACGGAGACAGGACAGCAGGTCTGTGCCCTCTCCTCATCTCCCCTCTCCTCCCCTCTCTCTCCTCTCCTCATCTCCCCTCTCCTCCCCTCTCTCTCCTCTCCCGCTCTCTGGCGCCAGCATCAAACACTTCCTTCCACAGGTAGCGCCCCAGGAGGGGACGGCCGCTGACCCATAATCCTTTCAGCGCTCCCTTCCACACAGAACAAGGCCTGTTTCAAGGACAGACAGATAGAGAGAGAGAGAGAGAGAGAGAGAGAGAGAGAGAGAGAGAGAGAGAGAGAGAGAGAGAGAGAGAGAGAGAGAGAAGGGAGAGAGAGGGAGAGAGAGGGAGAGAGAGAGTGACAGAGAGAGAGCACCTGGCTGTGAGGAGGCAGGCAGCATGACTAAGCTAACGACTAGCGCCAGACGTGCTAATGTACAGCATCACCACACTGAGATGAGCTGAGAAACTATTCAAAAACATTCTATTATTAACACTCTACGAATGCTATAAAAAGTATTCAAAAATACTCTCCAAACACTATATAAACGCTCAGCAAATGCTCAAGGATGGGCAATTTTTGATTTTGGTACTATTCTATTTGTTCCATTGTACCAGGCAATACAAATCTCATCCCCTTATGTAAAGTCAGCTCTTCTCCTTATAAAAGCATCCAATCAAGAGACAGTAATAGATGGGATACTAAGACAACAGATGCCGACCACTGCACTACAACAGATGCCCCCCCCCCCTCCCACACACACACACACACACACACACACACACACACACACACACACACACACACACACACACACACACACACACACACACACACACACACACACACACACACACAAACTACACCATCCAACCCAGCAGACCAAATGTTGCACTACAGACAGACAATTCTCAGAAGTCCTGCCTTTCATACAAACACACCCACGCATATTACCTAAACCAACACCCTCCCTTCTTCCCATGGTTCCACTGTATGTGTCCCTTATATCAGGGGATGTAAGCAGCCACTATGCATGAGATAGAGAGAGAGAGACAGAGAAATAAAGAGAGAGAGAGATAGAGAGAGAGAGTGAGAGAGAGTGTGAGAGTGTGAGGGAGAGAGAGAGAGAGAGAGAGAGAGAGAGAGAGAGTGTGTTTGTGTGTGTGTGGGGGGGGGGGGAATTAACTCAGGTGATGCATTAGATTGGATTAGGGTTGATTCAGTACTCTGGAGAGGAAGTCATTCTCACTGAATGGGGGATTAATAGAGAGCACGTACACACACACACACACACACATACACACACACACACACACACACACACACAAACTTACATAGGCCTTGCCTGTTTCCATTAAACGAGAGCAACAGTATAACAAGCATGTCTATCTGTCATCCACAAACATGTGTGTGTATGTATGTATGTATGTATGTGTGTGTGTGTGTGTGTGTGTGTGTGTGTGTGTGTGTGTGTGTGTGCATGTGCCTGTGTGCGTGCATGTGCCTGTGTGTGCATGTGCCTGTACAGCTTAGATCGTTACCATACAGTGTGTAGACTACATGATCTGTCTGCTATGAGAGATACATTAGATCACATGTAATTAGAGAGACAAGGTCTTACTTAATGCATCTATCAGTATGACATACAACATACACCAGAGGGGATGAGGAGAGGGAACGAGAGGGGAAGATAGAGCATGAAAGACAAACAGAAAAGAGAGCAGTAAGCACATGTAGCACATGCTTGATTGTGGTTACATAAGGCAAGATGATTGTTACTGTCGTGTTCCTGTGTGTGTGTGTGTGTGTGTGTGTGTGTGTGTGTGTGTGTGTGTGTGTGTGTGTGTGTGTGTGTGTGTGTGTGTGCGCGTGTTGTGTGAAGAGTGCCTATAAGCCATGAGTAAATCTGCGCTGCTCTGACAGGCCAGCACCCTTCGCCCAGCACACAGACCTAACCCCTACTAGATCTGTCTGTTACTAATCCCCTCTCTCATGCTCACATACAGTATGTTTTTCTTATTTTGGCTCCTTTGTTTCCTCTCCTCTCTCTCTCTCTCTCTCTCTCTCTCTCTCCCTCTCTCTCTCTCTCTCTATCTCTCTCTCTCTCTATTTATATATTTCTCTCTCTCTCTCTCTCTCTCTCTCTATTCATCAAGCTCTCTCTCTTCATGTCTTTCTCTCCCACTTTCTCTTCTTCTTTTGTCTCCTTTGTCACCAAAAGCACTCACAAACTTCTACAGATGCACAATCGAGAGCATCCAGTCGGGCTGTGTCACCGCCTGGTACGGCAACTGCTCCGCTCACAACCGTAAGGTTGTGAGGTCTGCACAACGCATCACCGGGGGAAAACCACCTGCCCTCCAGGACACCTACACCACCCGATGTCACAGGAAGGCCATAAAGATCATCAAGGACAACAACCACCCGAGCCACTGCCTGTTCACCCCGCTATCATCCAGAAGGCGAGGTCAGTACAGGTGCATCAAAGCAGGAACCGAGAGACTGAAAAACAGCTTCTATCTCAAGGCCATCAGACTGTTAAACAGCCACCACTAACATTGAGTGGCTGCTGCCAACACACTGACTCAACTCCAGCCACTTTAATAATGGGAATTGTTGGGAATTGATGTAAAATATATCACTAGTCACTTTAACAATGCTACTTAATATAATGTTTACATACCTTACATTATTCATCTCATATGAATACGTATATACTGTACTCTATATCATCTACTGCATCTTTATGTAATACATGTATCACTAGCCACTTTAAACTATGCCACTTTGTTTACATACCCTACATTACTCATCTCATATGTATATACTGTACTCGATACCATCTACTGAATCTTGCCTATGCCGTGCTAACCATGTGTATGTGACAAATACATTTGATTAGATTCTCTCTCTCTCTCTCTCTCTCTCTCTCTCTCTCTCTCTCTCTCTCTCTCTCTATTTCTATCTTTCTCTCTCTCTTCATCCATCTCCCTCTCTCTCCCCATCTCTCTATCTTTCTCTCTTCATCTCTTTCTCTCCCACTTTCTCTCTCTCTCTCTCTCTCTCTCTCTCTCTCTCTCCATCTCTCACCATCTCTCTCTCCCTTCCTATTAATTCCATTCAAATGTCTTTATTGGCATAGGACATATATGTGAACAGTAAACATTACACTCACAAATGTTTAAAATAATATAGACCCTTCAAATGTAATATTATTGGCTAACCATCGTGTTCCCGTGTTTCCTGTGCTCTAGTTTTAGTTTTTCAGAGTCTTCCCAGTTCTGACCTTTCTGCCTGTCATGAACCTGTGCATCCTGTGCATCATGAACCTGTGCATCCTGTGCATCCTATACCTGCCTGACTCTGATTTGGATTATGACCCTTTGCCTGTGTTGACTTACCTTTTGCCTGCCCCTTGTACTATAATAAACTCTGAGACTCGTACTATCCTCCTCATGTGTCTGCATCTGGGTCTTAGCCTGAGCCTTGATAGAAGTATAAAAGGGAAAATAAATAAGTAGATAAATATAGGTTGTATTTACAATGGTGTTCCACAGGTTGCCTTTTTCTTGTGGCAGCAGGTCACAAATCGTGCTGCTATGGTGTCACACTGTGGTATTTCACCTAATAGATATGGGAGTATATCAAGATTTGATTTGTTTTCAAATTCTTTGCGGGCCTGGGTCTGTATGTCTCTTATTTGGCCATACAGTTGGCAGGAGGTTAGGAAGTGCAGTTCAGTTTCCACCTCATTTTGTGAGCAGTGTACACATTGCCTGTCTTCTCTTGAGAGCCATATCTGCCCACGGCGGCCTCTCCCAATAGCATGGCTATTCTAACTGAGTCTGTACATAGCCAAAGCTTTTCTTAATTTTGGGTCAGTCACAGTGGTCAGGTATTCTGTCACTGTCTACTCTCTATTTTGGGCCAAATAACATTCCAGTTTGCAAATTTTTTTGTTGATTCTTTCCAGTGTGTCAAGGAATTATCATCCAGAATCCTCTGTTGACCACCTGTTTATACCTGTTTGTTTCCCTGTTTTTCCCCCGCATTCCCAGCATAAGGCGCTCGTCGTTTCAGGCGCAGCTGGGAATTTTATCGACAGAGAGTTAGCCCTTAGTTTAGGAATCCCCATTATTCCTATAGTTAGACCTTTCCCGGTTCACGCTCTGGATAGTCGACCAGAGGGTCGATTAGGGTCCGGGCTAATCAGGGAAGCCACCATCTCCCTCGCCATGGAGACAAGCGGGTTCACGAGGAGAAAATCAGTCTCTTTCTCATTGACGGTCCTGCATTTCCTGTGGTACTAGGCCTTCCCTGGTTAGCTCATCATAACCCCACTATTTCCTGGCAACAGAGGGCTCTCACGGGGTGGTCGCAAGAGAGCTCAGGGAGGTGTGTAGGGGTTTCCATTGCTGCTACCATGGTGGAAAGTCCAGACCAGGTCCCCACTCTGCGCATCCCACCAGAATATGCCGATTTGGCTCTCACCTTCGTAAAAAGCAATTACGATTTCTTGCCTAGGCAAATCACTCTGTTAAGACACTGATGCTCTTTGCAACCACGTACCTATGTGAGAGTGGATTCTTGGCCCCCACTAGCATGAAAACTAAATAGAGGCATGTGTGGAAAATTATTTAAGACTGAGACTCTCTCCAATACAACCCAACATTGCAGAGTTATGTGCATCCTTGCAAGCATACCCTTCTCATTAACCTGTGGTGATCTATTCACAATGTTCGATGAACAAATAAGGTTTTATATGTAAGATGGCTAATTAAAGAGCAAAATGATTGATTATTATTATACTATTATTTGTGTCTTGGTCCTATAAGAGCTCTTTGTCACTTCCCACGAGCCGGGCTGTGACAAAAACTCACACTCATTCTTATGTTTAATAAATGTATCATATAGTGTGTGTGTGGCAGGCTTACAATAATGGCAAAAACATAATTTGAGAGTGCGCTGACCCTTGTGCTAGAGGGGGTACGCAGCTGGAGGTTGAATGTTTGAAGGGGTACGGGACTATAAAAAGTTTGGGAACCACTGCTCTAGGGCAAGTGTCTAGGTGGAATTTATTTTTATGATCCTGGCAACTGGACCTTTTTTGGAACACCATTATTTTTGTCTTACTGAGATGAACTGTCACGGCCCAAGTCTGTAAGAATCTGTGCAGAATATCTAGGTGTTGCTGTACGCCCTCCTTGGTTGGGTACAGAAGCACCAGAGCATCTGAAACAGTAAGCATTTGACTTCAGACTCTAGTAGGAGACTGTAGACTGTCCTAGTGCTCTCATCAAGTCATTGATATCTATACATTATGTTGAAAAGGTTGGGGCTCAAGCTGCATCCCTGTCTCACACAGCCCTGTGGAAAGAAATCTATATGTGTTTTACCAATTTTAACTGCACACATGTTGTTTGTGTATATGGATTTTATAATATTTTTCCCCCAAAACTGCTTTCTATCAATTTATACAGAAGACGCTCATGCCAAATTTAGTCAAAAGCTTTTTGTTTCAATCCCACTCTCTCTCTCCCTGTTTTGTCAGCAATCTGACCTGGCCATATAGTTAACACTTCTGTCAAGTCTAAGTCAACTCCCACGAGGGATTTTCACTCATATCCATGTGTGTTTGTGTGTTTGTGTGTGTGTTTGTGTGTGTGCATGCGTGCGTGCATATAGTTAGTCTGAGTGTGTCTCCATGCCCTTTTCCTCTGCTCTCCCTCAAAACCTGCTCAATCCCAGATTCCCTGTTTCACCTTCTACCCTGGCTGGCATGCAGAAAACTCAGTTCGGACAATTTGATTGGCTGGCTGTCCTAGGAGGAGGCGGAGTGACAGGGGGACAAAACTCTCCACTTTGCTGTTCAAAGAGAGGCCTGTGGGAGGGAGATATCCAGAGGTAGCAGCTTATTTTACATGAGTAACACTGTGTCCACTGCGTAAGCCTTCACATCACATCAGCCTACACATCACTGTTATCAGAGTGGTAGGCAGGGGTACAGATGTGTATGCTACACCGGGGAACAAGCCGTCTGAGGGAGAGTCCAAAAACAACTTGTTAACTTCCACATAAATTACTCAAAGATTGAGTAGTCATGAACAATAACAGACAAAACCACAACAGGACTAGGTGTACAGAGGTTGAAATTAGCCACTTTGAGGATAGTGGTCCATCTTATAGTAAAGTAGAGTATGTACAGTATCGTACATATGGGATCACTGAGGGTTAGGCATACAGTTCCTTCAAATAGTACTCACACCCCTTGACTTGCTACAAAATGGGATTAAAACAAATTTAATTGTACTTTTTTTGTCAACGATCTACACAAAATACTCTGTACTGTCAAAGTGGAACAAAAATTCTAACATTTAAAAAAATATATGTATAATATATATATATATATATATAGATATATATATATATATGTATATATATATATATATATATACATACATATATATATATATATATATATATATATATATATATATATATATATATATATATATATATACATACAGTACCAGTCAAAAGTTTGGACACACCCACTCATTCAAGAGTTTTCCTTAATTTTTTCTGCAAAGTAATATAATAGTGAAGACATCAAAGCAATTAAATAACACATGGAATACATAATATATTTGAGATTCTTCAAAGTAGCCACCCTTTGCAATGACGACAGCTTTGCACACTCGTGGCATTCTCTTAACCAGCTTCATGAGGAATGCTTTTCCAACAGTCTTGAAGGAGTTCCCAAATATGCTAAGCAATTGTTGGCTGCTTTTCCTTCACTTTGTTCTTCACCATCTCAATTGGGTTGAGGTCAGGTGATTGTGGAGGCCAGGTTATCTGATGCAGTATTCTATCACTCTCCGTCTTGGTCAAATAGCCCTTACACAGCCTGGAGATGTGTTGGGTCATTGTCCTGTTGAAAAACAAATTATAGTTCCACTAAGCGCAAACCAGATGGGATGGCGTATTGCTGTAGAATGCTGCGGTAGCCATGCTGGTTAAGTGTGCCTTGCATTGACAGTGTCACCAGCAAAGCACCCCCACACCATCACACCTCCTCCTCCATGCTTCATGGTGGGAACCACAGATGAAGAGATCAACCGTTCACATACTCTGAGTCTCACAAAGACATGCCGCTTGGAACCAAAAATCTCAATTTTGACTCTTCAGACCAAAGGACAGATTCTCACCGGTCCAATGTCCATTGCTTGTGTTTCTTGGCCCAAGCAAGTCTCTTCTTATTATTGGTGTCCTTTAGTAGTGGTTTCTTTGCAACAATTCGACTATGAAGGCCTGATTCACGCAGTCTCCTCTGAACAGCTGATGTTGAGATGTGTCTGTTACTTGAATTCTGTGAAGCATTTATTTGGGCTGAAATCTGAGGTGCAGTTAACTCTCACAAACTTATCCTCTGCAGCAAGGTAACTCTGGGTCTTGCATTCCTGTGTCGGTCAAAATGAGAGCCCATTTTATCACAGCGCTTGATGGTTTTTGCTACTGCACTTGAAGAAACTTTCAAAGTTCTTAAAGTAATGGTGGACTGTCATTTCTCTTTGCTTATTTGAGCTGTTCTTGCCATAATTTGGACTAGGTATTTTACCAAATAGGTCTATCTTCTGTATACCACACCTTCTTTGTCACAATACAACTGATTGGCTCAAAAGCATTAAGGAAACAAGGCACACCTGTTCATTGAAATGCATTCCAGGTGACAAGCGTGTGCAAAGCTGTCAACAAGGCAAAAAGTGGCTACTTTGAAGAACCTCAAATATAAAATATATTTCCATTTGTTTAACACTTTCTTGGTTTTATGGTTATTTTATGGTTTTGATGTCTTCACTATTATTCTACAATGTAGAAAAAAGTAAAAAATTAAGAAAAACCCTTGACTGAGCAGGTGTGTCCAAACTTTTGACTGGTACTGTATATCTTGATTAGATAAGTATTCAACCCCCTGAGTTAGCGATTACAGTTGTCGGTCTTTCTGGGAAAGTCTCTCAGAGCTTTCCACACATGGACTATGCAACATTTTCCCATTATTATTTTAAAATTCTTCAAGCTCTTGGTTGTTGATCATTGCTAGACAGCCATTTTCAGGTCTTACCATAGATTTTGAAGCAGATTTAAGTCAAAACTGTAACTAGGGCTCGGCCACTCAGGAACATTCACTATCTTCTTGGTAAGCAACTCAAGTGTAGAATTGGCCTTGTGTTTTATGTGATTGTCCTGCTGAAAGGTGAATTCTTCTCTCAGTGTCTGGTGGAAAGCAGGCTGAACCAGGTTTTCCCCTGGGATCTTGCCTGTGCTTAGCTGCATTCCTTTTCTTTTTTGTCCTGACCTCCCCAGTCAAATATTACTGTTTGGCCATAATGACCATCGTTATGTTTGGAGGAAAAAGGGGAGGCTTGCAAGCCGAAGAACATCATCCCAACCGTGGCAGCATCATGATGTGGGGGTGCTTTGCTGCAGGAGGAACTGCTGCACTTCACAAAATAGATGGCATCATGAGGAAAGGAAAATTATGTGGATATATTGAAGCAACATCTCAAGACATCAGTCAGGAAGTTAAATCTTGGTCACAAATCGGTCTTCCAAATGGACAATGACCCCAAGCATACTTCCAAAGTTGTGGCAAAATGGCTTAAGGACAACAAAGTCAAGGTATTGGAGTGGCCATCACAAAGCCCTGACCTCAAACCTACAGACACTTTTTAGGCACAACTGAAAAAGCATGTACAAGCAAGGAGGCCTACAAACCTGACTCAGTTACACCAGCTCTGTCAGGAGCTATGGGCCAAAATTCACCCAACTTATTGTGGGAAGCTTGTGGAATGGTACCCGAAACCTTTGACCCAAGTTAAACAATTTAAAGGCAATGCTACCAAACACTAATTGAGTGTATGTAAACTTCTGACCCACTGGGAATGTGATGAAAGAAATAAAAGCTTAAATAAATTATTCTCTCTACTATTATTCTGACATTTCGCATTCTTAAAATAAAGTGGTGATTCTAACTGACCTAAGACAGGGAATGTTTACTAGGATTAAATGCCGTGAATTGTGAAAAACTGAGTTTAAATGCAGTTGGCTAAGGTGTATGTAAACTTTCGACTTCAACTGTAACTCCACTTTGACATTAATGTGTGTTAGTCAGTGACAAAAAAAATCTCTGTTTAATCGATTTTAAATTCAGGATGTAACACAACAATATGTGAAACAAGTCAAGGTGTGTGAAAACTTTCTGAAAGCATTGCACACAAATATATTCAAAATATACACACACACTGTATATATCAACACAGCAGGTACTAGGATCACACGTCTGTACACACAAGGTGGTCTGGTCACACACGGTGAGTCACCACTCATGCACACACACACACGCACACACACACACCACACACACACACACACACACACACACACACACACACACACACACACACACACACACACACACACACACACACACAAACACACACAAACACATACATACTGCCAGGTCCAGATTTCTGCCAGGTGGTGTGTAGGTGAACCAAATAGGGACATGTGAACAGAGGGAACAGAGGGGGGTGTAGCATTAAGGAACGGAATCAGCTCGGCAAAACAGCAAAGAAGAGAGAGAGAGAGAGAGAGACAGAGACAGAGACCTTATCAATTGATTCCTCCGGTCTGTGCACAGGTGCTGCAGCACTGCCACCAACCACATAGGGTTTCACATGTTAATCAAGCAAACACATGCACGCACACACACACACACACACACACACACACACACACACTGTGTATTCTAGAAAGATCAAGCTCTTTGGGTAGAGATCAGACATCACTAGTGTAGTAACTCCCTTAAACTTAATGGAGCTATTTCTATCTTCTCCCTCTCTGACACACACACATATGCACAACCCCCTACAATGGCCTTCTCCATTAAAAATGTATGGCACTGCAGCAACAGTTTTAAAAAATTTGCACCAGAGCCCAGCAATTGATCGTTCCACAGAGAACTACCTGCTGACAGACAGAGAGACAGAAAGACACAATCAGAGAGAGAGAGAAAAGATAGAACAAAGAGATAACATTAGAGGCAATTTTTGTCAAAGCGAAGCATCAACTTACTTGACCGCACAAACGCTATCATCATCATCATCATCATCATCATCATCATCATCATCAGCAGGAGCATCTTCAAAATATATCTGCAGTGGTTCTCCATCTTTAGAAATATCAAGATATCAAGACGAGTTTTCACTGTCAATGTATAAGACAATGGGAATATATTATACTTTGAATATAATATTGATTCTTTGTAGATCCTGTATCTCATCTACAGTATAGCATTGCCATTCTACTCTAGCAACAGATGACCTTGAAATTGAGTTGCAACCGTTAGTAGCCAACCAATACTGAAAGGGTTAAAGTGGTAAGGGAACATTGTGAGGTCCCTGGCAGAAGCTGTATAGGACTGTGTAGATTAATGCGTTTGATGTTTCGGGCCGATCCGTGTTATCAGCAATCATTGACAGCGTTCTTAATGAGAAAGTGAAAGTGTTGCCAAGCGCCAGACAGGAAGAAGAATCAGGGCAATAGACCCCAAATGAGAGCTAATGGCAGCCTCGCAACGTTGCTAGCTAAGCCTTTTCACAGCGTGTGTTCATCATTCACCCAGTGGGAAGCCTGACCAGCCTGTTCTGTGGATAATATGGATATATGATGTTCCTATCTCACAATGAGCAATTAGAACCTAGAATAATGTAATCAGAATTGGAGTAGCCTAGCCAGCATTGTGTTGACGAGATACCATCTTGTCTAAAAAGAAGTTGCAAATATTGTTATTTTTCATATACAGTGCAGTACCAATCCTTCCAATTGAAAATAATTTAATCATCTTTAAATCGGCACAGAAAGTCTCCATCAAGAGTGACTTGTCGATATTGTACTGTAAATATTCCTTCCTTTGCATATCTATCTTTAGTCCCTATATTCTCAGGGCATACGGGGGTGGGGAGGTGAGAGGGAGGGTGTGAGAGCCACTCTGCCCCACTGTGGTGCAGTCTGTGGCGGGTAAACGCTGGTGGGCGTCCCCCCTGCAGCACCAGGGCCAGAAGGACCTCCACCCCCACTGAGAGAGGACCCTGTGGGGGCACTGAACCACCATGTGGGGGCAGTGATTTAGCCAACCCCCGTTGGACTGCGGGGGGACAGCCAATAGTATGCCTGCCAATAGACGGAAGCCCCACCTACGCAACACCAGGGCACTGACTCAGATAGTGTGACTGAGTCGGCTTGCTGGCCCCTCTCCATGTTTAGACACTTCTCATTTACTGTGCCTATCCCTCCTTCTCTTCCTCTTCATCTATCCCTCCCTTTCCATTGCTCCAGCCCTGGAGACCAGGCCCCAGAGGATGGGAAAGAGTGTGGGAGGAAAGAGAGAAGGGGGATACATAGCCAGGCTGTAGTGGTAGGATGGGGAGTACACAGCCAGGCTGTAGGGGTAGGATGGGGATACACAGCCAGGCTGTAGTGGTAGGATGGGGAGTACACAGCCAGGCTGTAGGGGTAGGATGGGGAGCACACAGCCAGGCTGTAAGGGTAGGATGGGGATACACAGCCAGGCTGTAGTGGTAGGATGGGGAGTACACAGCCAGGCTGTAGGGGTAGGATGAGGATACACAGCCAGGCTGTAGGGGTAGGATGGGGAGTACACAGCCAGGCTGTAGGGGTAGGATGGGGATACACAGCCAGGCTGTAGGGGTAGGATGGGGAGTACACAGCCAGGCTGTAGGGGTAGGATGGGGAGTACACAGCCAGGCTGTAGGGGTAGGATGGGGAGTACACAGCCAAGCTGTAGGGGTAGGATGGGGAGTACACAGCCAAGCTGTAGGGGTAGGATGGGGATACACAGCCAGGCTGTAGGGGTAGGATGGGGAGTACACAGCCAGGCTGTAGGGGTAGGATGGGGATACACAGCCAGGCTGTAGGGGTAGGATGGGGAGTACACAGCCAGGCTGTAGGGGTAGGATGGGGAGTACACAGCCAGGCTGTAGGGGTAGGATGGGGAGTACACAGCCAAGCTGTAGGGGTAGGATGGGGAGTACACAGCCAGGCTGTAGGGGTAGGATGGGGAGTACACAGCCAAGCTGTAGGGGTAGGATGGGGAGTCCACAGCCATGGACAGCCATGGACCATGTTATGGGTCCTATAATCACAGATGTACAAAATAGCTACAGTCTCTCACACAATCAAGACAAAGATCAAGCAGACTGTTGATTCTAGTATAGTGTAGACTGTAGACGGGGCTTTGCCGGGCCTCTGTTCTCTCACTGTCCCTGAATGATGTGAGTACTACGGTTTTATTCTACTGCTATAAAATATTTATGGTAGCTAGCTGTGTTCATAGAAATTAAGAACAATAGAATGTCACTGGCTATGCTGTTCTGTTCTGGAATGTTGGGACTATTCTCTCTCTCTCTCTGTCTGCCTGACTGTCGGATTGCAGTAGTTTTAGAACAGTGTGTTTCTCTCCTGATGTTTTCCCTGATTCCCAGTCAGAGGATGATACTAAGACAAACAGACGCAATGATCCACCACCCCCTGCTTCTAGATACAGTACATTTTTCGCTTGATGTCCTCTATCTCTCTCCCTCTATCCCTCTGTCTCCCACTCCATGTACTCCCTCCAGCCTTCAGTTGTCCATCTCAGCCCCTTTGCTCCTCCCCATTCCTACATTTGACATCACAACATCATTCTAGCTCAATCAGACGGAAAAGCACAAACATCCCTGTGGCCAAGGCTCTAAAGTGCAACTACTTTGGTCATATATGCAATTAAATATTTTGCTGTGTGAACAGGAGTTTTATTTTAGGAGCACTGTGAGACTATGAAAATAATTGTTGCAATGATAATGCTTAGATGTACTGTTGTTTCCAAGTGCCCAAGAGAAAAAAGCAGGACCAGATCAAAAGATCTGACTCATATTACCAGAGCAACATTTTCATCTTCCTATAGCGGATCACCAGGACTGCAATTTACATCCATAAACCATGTCGTGGGCCTTTCTAACACTAATTGCGCGTCGTTAAACATTTTTTACACTTTGTTCAGTCATGTTACCTCATTGGCTACCTAGCTAACTTTACCAGTATACCCCAATATTTGGGGGCATAGAAAGAAAGGAAAAGGGATAGCTTAATCTTCAGAAGATCAATGATCATAGCAATGAATGAATGACAGATCTCTTGGACGTCCTCATCACAATCCTGATGTTTTTAAAGAAACGGTGTACAATTTTCAGTGTAATGCATCTCAATAGGAAAACAGTGATTTACACACAATATAGAAACCAAATATTCCACAAATGACTTGGTAATTTCAATGACAGGTATTTGTATAGACATTTTAGCCTTTATAATAAACTAATGTTGTTACAATAGGGAGGCAGATAGCCTAGTGGTTAGAGCGTTGGGCTAGTAACTGAAAGGTTGCTAGAACGGATCCCCGAGCTGACATGGTAAAAATATGTTGTTCTGCCCCTGAACAAGGCAGTTAACCCACTGTTCCTAGGCTTTCATTGTAAATAAGAATTTGTTCTTAACTAACTTGCTTAGTTAAATCAAGGTTAAATTAAAAATAATATAATATATGTAATATAATATTACATATAAATGTTACATAACGTGTGCTCCAAAAGTAGATGTAATTCATATAGGCCCAATATAGAATGGATCTCAACTTAAAAATCTGATTTTCTGGTAGTCCTAAATTTCATGTGGTGCTTCTAACATTTTTAAGTTGTGAGCACCGTGCTACCAATGAAAATGTTTAATTTAGAGCCCTACCTGTGGCCATTCACACTGCTAACGTGCATGCACACACACACACACGCAAAGAGTACCTCCTACTGACACTCCAACACCACTTCCAGCAGCATCTGATCTCCCATCCAAGGACTGACCAGGACCAACCCTGCTTAGCTTCAGATGCAAACTAGCAGTGGGATGCAGGTTGGTATGCTGCTGGCTAAATAATAACAGTGGTGTAAAGTATTTAAGTTAAAATACTTGAAAGTACTACAGTAGTTTTTTTGGGCATCTGTAATTTACTATTTATATTGTTTGACTACTTTTACTTCACTACATTCCTAAAGAAAATAATGTATTTTTACTCCATACATTTTCCCTGACAGCCAAAAGTACTCATTACATTTAGAAGGCTTAGCAAGACAGGAAAATGGTCCAATTCACGCACATATCAAGAGAACATCCCTGGTCACCTCTACTGCCTCTGATCTGGCGGACTCATTAACACATTTCTTGTTTGTAAATCATCTCTGAGTTTTGGAGTGTGCCCTGCTATCCGTAAACTTAAAAAAACAAGAAAATGGTACCATCTGGTTTGCTTAAAATAAGGAATTTGAAATGATTTATACTTTGACTTTTACTTTTGATCCCTAAGTATATTTTAGCAATTACATTTACTGTTAATACTTCAATATATTTACAATTATATACATTTAGACATTTACTCAAGTAGTATTTTACTGCGTGACTTTAACTTTTACTTGAATATGACGATTGGGTACTTTTTCCACCACTGTATAATAGTCCTCAACACCATGCAGCTCCCTGTTGTTCTCCTAGATTTACCCTTGGATAATTCACCACCTACAGTGCAATCGGAAAGCATTCAGACCCATTGACTTTTTACACAGGTTGTTACGTTACAGCCTTATTCTAAAATTAATTAAATTGTTTTTTTTCCCCCTTATCAATCTACACACAATACCCCATAATGACAAAGAAAAAACTGAAATATCACATAAGTAAGTATTCAGACCCTTTACTCAGTACTTTGTTGAAGCACTTTTGGTAGCGATTACAGCCTTGAGTCTTCTTGGGTATGACGCTACAAGCTTGGCACACCTGTATTTGGGGAGTTTCTCCCATTCTTCTCTGCAGATCCTCTCAAGCTCTGTCAGGTTGGATGAGGAGCGTCGCTGTACAGCTATTTTCAGGTCTCTCAAGAGATGTTTGATTGGGTTCAAGAGCGGGCTCTGAGCGGGCTGGACCACTCAAGGACATTCAGAGACTTGTCCTGAAGCCACTCCTGCGTTGTCTTGGCTGTGTGCTTAGGATCATTATCCAGTTGGAAGGTGAACCTTTGCCCCAGTCTGAGGTCCTGAGCACTCTGGTGCAGGTATTCATCAAGGATCTCTCTCTGTACTTTGCTCCGTTCATCTTTCCTTCAATCCTAACTAGTCTCCCAGTCCCTGCCACTGAAAAACACCCCCACAGCACCACCATGCTTCCAAGGGGGCTGTCATGTGCCTTTTACTGAGGAGTGGCTTCCATCTGGCCACTCTACCAGAAAGACCTGAGTGGTGGAGGGCTGCATAGATAAGTGTCCTTCTGGAAGGTTCTCCTGTCTCCACAAAGGAACTCTGGAGCTCTGTCAGAATGACTATCAGGTTTTTGGTGACCGCCCTGACCAAGGCCCTTCTCCCCCGATTGCTCAATTTGGCTGGGCAGCCAGCTCTAGGAAGAGACTTGATGGTTCCAAACTTCTTCCATTTAAGAATGATGGAGGCCACTGTTTTCTTGGGGACCTTCAATGTTGCAGACAGTTTTTGGTACCCTTCCCCAGATCTGTGACTTGACACAATCCTGTCTTGGAGCACTATGGACAATTCCTTTGACCTCATGGCTTGTTTTTTTTCTCTAACATGCACAGTCAACTGTGAGACCTTATATATACAGTTGCCTTTCCAAATCATCTCCAATCAATTGAATTTACCACAGGTGGACTCCAATCAAGTTGTAGAAACATTTCAAGGATTCTCAATGGAAACAGGATGCACCTGAGATCAATTTCGAGTCTCATAGCAAAGTGTCTGAACACTTTTTTAATATACATTTGCAAAAAAATATATATGTTTTTTTCCATTGTCATTATGGGTTATTGTGTTTAGATTGAAGAGAAAAACATATATATTTAATACATTTTAGAATAAGGCTGTAACGTAACAAAAGGTGGAAAAAGTAAAGGGGTCTGAATACATTCCGAATGACCTGTATATGTGAATCGTTTCAGGAAACGAGGCGTATGTCGCGGGTCACTATTTCACAGGAGAGCCATTTCAAAGTAAACTCTTTTTATTTTATCATTAAGCGTTTTTTTAGGCAGAAATGCCTCTTGAAGCTAGGGGGCACTATTTTTATGTTTGGAAAAATACCGTTCCCAAAGTAAACAGCCTATTTCTCAGGACCAGATACTAGAATATGCATATAATTGACAGATTCCAAAACTGTAAAAATAGTGTCTGTGAGTATAACAGAACTGATATTGCAGGCGAAAGCCTGAGAAAGACCCAATCAGGAAGTGCCTCTTATTTTGAAACCCCTGTGTTCCTATGCATCCCTATTGACCATTGAAAGGGATATCAGCCAGATTCCTTTTTCTATGGCTTCCCTAAGGTGTCAACATCCTTTAGACATAGTTTCAGGCTTTTATTTTGAAGAATGAGTGTGAACGACCACATTGCGTAAGTGGACAGGTGGGGGCTCTGAGAGTGATTTGTGCGCAAAAGAGAGAGGCGGCCATTGTTACTCCCGGTCCTAGTGAAAAGCCAACTGTCCCGATTGATATATTATCAAATAGATATTTGAAAAACACCCTGAGGATTGATTATAAAAAACTTTTGACATGTTTCTGTTGACATTGTGGATATAATTTTGAATTTTTGTCTGCGTTGTCGTGACCGCTCTTTCCGGTGGATTCCTGGGCATAACGCACCAAACTAACAGAGGTATTTGGATATAAAAACTATCTTTATGGAACAAAAGGAACATTTGTTGTCTAACTGGGAGTCTCGTGAGTGAAAACATCCGAAGATCATCAAAGGGAAACGATTCATTTGATTGCTTTTCTGATTTTCGTAATCAAGGTACCTGATGTTAGGTGTACTTATTGTTTGGTCGAGCAATCGATAAACTTACACAAACGCTTGTATTGCTTTTGCTGTAAAGCATAATTTCAAAATCTGAGACAACAGGTGGATTAACAAAAGGCTAAGCTGCTTCCAATATTGCACTTGTGATTTCATGAATATTAATATTTTTTAGTAATATTATTTGACTGCGGCGCTGTGCTATTCAGCGTTGTTGATGACAATTCTCCCGGATCCGGGATGGGTGGTTCTAAGAGTTAATAACAGACTTGTATGACATCTGTAAATACAAATACAGTTGTTAAATTCTGAGCCTAGTTGGTTTAGCCACAGAAAAAGTCAGCATCCTTCCCACTAGCCATGATTGGCTGAGATAATGAGTGGGCTGGACATGCCGAGAGATGAGTTTGGATTGGTCTGCCATATAGCACACTGCTGTCTATTTGAGCTGGTCAGTATGTGTAGGTAATCCTGTCTAACGTAGCTTTTTTAAATGGATCG
Organism: Oncorhynchus mykiss; assembly: GCF_057628025.1. Taxonomy (NCBI): domain Eukaryota; kingdom Metazoa; phylum Chordata; class Actinopteri; order Salmoniformes; family Salmonidae; genus Oncorhynchus; species Oncorhynchus mykiss. Next base: position 74,690,987 of record NC_143025.1, on the reverse strand, counting down.
TGTTGTAGAACTGCATAAGTGTTGCTCTCCACCTTCTGGAGGACCAAGTTTTGAAATCTACCGTTACGTGTATGATCTTATTATTCGTATCTCAGAGCCATTTGCTTTGCTAGTTATAGCCTAATGTTAGCTAGGTAACGTTGAACCTGGTTGGTTGGCTACCTGCACATTCATGCAGGGTAGTAACGTCATGAGTTGGGATTATAGTTAATTGTTTAGCTAGCTAGCTAGCTACATGTCTTAACAAAAGACTCCACTATGCAAGTATCCATTTCAATAGAATGTCACTGCAACAACTGTTGATAGATGTAGCTGGTAAATTTGTTCTGGTTATCTACTCCAATTTCAGAGCACTCTCGTCTGAGTGTGCCAGAGCACAGAATAACTGATGAACTTATGAATGCTTAACACCGTTGAATTTGGCCGATGTCAGTAAATGTTGGCAAAAAAACATAAATTGTTGCCAGCAGCACAGTTGCAGTCACCAACGCTCTGGATAACATAAAAACAGCCTAACCAGCTCTGCTAGGGCGAGTTAAATTATGAGCTGTGAGCTGTTCTCTCATTTGTGTCTGGAAGTTAGCCAGTTGGCTTGGGTGCTTGACTATTGTTGCTAGGACAAAATGCTCCGATCAACCCTTAAAGAGATGGGTGTGGCTAAAGCTTAAAAGGGTGTGAACGACGCTGAATGGGTGGGTACCAAAACGTTCAAAGGCCATTTTCTCAAAAGTGAGATTACAAGTTTAATAACATTCAAAGCAGAATTACTTTCCCATTGTTCCTCAAATGCAGTGTATGATATACCATTGTATAGGTCTGTGTCTCTGCTTTTATCCAATGTAAAAAACACCATTTCAAATGTTGCTTCATGAGACCAAATCAAGAGGGTGTATCACATATGGAAGTTTCCCAAGGCACATTAGCAAGGTTGAAGGTGTCAAGGCGCTTCGCGTAGTTAGCTATGAGGGAAAGATGGAGAGAATGGTTTCTTGAGATGTCGATGTTCTTTGAATCGAGACGCTAACGACACTGAGGGGATGTTTTTCAATGGAGCGAAACCCAAACCTCTTTTGTATTGCCACCACACAGTCTGTCACAGAGACAGGCACAATGGAAACGCAGGCCGTCAGTCGAGTATGGGCCGATGTGATTGGCAGATCCTGGGGCTGGGCTGTGATCAAATGGAGTTAGGCGTACAGTCAGAGTAATGCAGATGATTCATCATTACTAAGGGAATAGAGAAAAGGGATAGAGAGATAACTCAGAGAGACAGGGGAGAGACAGGAGAAAGAAAGAGAGGAGAGAGATAGTGAGACTGACAGAGAGAAAAGGATTAGGAGAGAGTTAAAGAGATCGAGAGAAAGAAGAGCAGGGGAGAGCGAATTGAGAAGGAAATAAAGAAAAATGTGTGTGTGTCATCCCTGCAGACAGAGTTACCGAGGGCACATCCCAGACATTAATACACATCCTCCATCCTTCAGGTGTCTCTATGTAACAGTACAAATTTAGACCGTCCCCTCGCCCATACCCGGGCGCGAACTAGGGACCTTCTGCACACATCAACAGTCACCCTCGAAGCATCGTTACCCATCGCGCCACAAAAGCCGCGGCCCTTGCAGAGCAAGGGGAACTACTACTTCAAGGTCTCAGAGCAAGTGACGTCACTGATTGAAACGCTATTTAGCGCCCACGCTAACTAAGCTAGCCGTTTCACATCCGTTACACTCACCCCCCTTTTGACCTTCCTCCTTTTTCCGCAGCAACCAGTAATCCGGGTCAACAGCATCAATGTAACAGTACAAATTTAGACCGTCCCCTCGCCCATAGCCGGGCGCAAACTAGGGACCTTCTGCACACATCAACAGTCACCCTCGAAGCATCGTTACCCATCGCGCCACAAAAGCCGCGGCCCTTGCAGAGCAAGGGGAACTACTACTTCAAGGTCTCAGAGCAAGTGACGTCACTGATTGAAACGCTATTTAGCGCCCACGCTAACTAAGCTAGCCGTTTCACATCCGTTACATCTACACTACATCACAGAACACACTGAAATTACGTGGAAACAATGTTGATACAACCAGTGGGTGCCTAGTGGGAGGCAACACACAGATCTAAAGCATTACAGCTCTAAAGCCTGTCTATGTTTAATGACAGGTCTAATATCAGTTTCCATCAACAGAAACAGCCAAGACCATTGAAAAATATGTCTATTACTGTTGAATGACAGCTTGATGGCCATATTGGTAAGGTTACTACAAAGAACCAATAAATTGCCATTAACCACGACATTGTAGTATTTCTGTACAGTTAGGTACCCAGCAATGCTGTCATATCAACACTAGAAAGTCCATAAAATGGACACCATTTACAGTATAAAGTCTAGTCTGAACAGTTTACTTCCATGGCTATTCTTCCAAACGTCCTTACAATAAAGTAAACCAGGTTACACCTCCGGCAGTATCTCCTGGTCATAGCCTCTATATGTCAGTAGTTTTCCATAGCAGCTGAGTGTCCTGGGGGGGGGGTACTTCAAGAAGACACCATAGCAGGACTGGGGAGGTTGGAGTGGGGATGTGCTATGTGATGTGCTGGTGATGCATCTAGGCGTTAGTCCGTTACACTGCTACTCTACTGTAAGCAGTAGGCAGGCACACTGACTGACTGACTGACTGACTGACTGACTGACTGACTACTGGCTTTCCAGGAACAGCACAGTAGCTAGCACGAGTGTGGACTGGGAGCAGGCATAACGCTTGCAAACTACAAACCACTCCACACATGCACACACATTTCCACATGCAAAGCCTCTGGCCTTTAAGCCTCTTGACCTGTTTACACAGCACTTCAGAGAGAATGACAGAATGATACAAAAAAATAAGAGATTCAAAAATAAAGAGAGAAAGCAAGAATATTGAAAAGAGTGGAAAAGGAAGAGTGAAAGGGCAGTGAGAGGTAAAGGTAGTGGAAAAGGTAGAAGAAAGACAGAGGGAGTGGAAGTGAGAGAGAGGGAGAGAGAGAGAGAGAGAGAGAGAGAGAGATGCAGTTAGCACTTAGGGCCCGTAGAGAGGCAGAGGTCAGGTGAAGGGCACTGCACTAGGTGAGGGAACAAAATCTCCTCACAGGAACCACTGACAGGGTCAGGGAGTCAGGGCCCATGTCATCACATCACTCTCAAACTGTACATGACTGTTGTACTAGCATTTCAGACAGAGCACCACTCTAAAGCCGCGTGTCAGTGCCTTATCATATAATCACGTCACTCTGAGAAAGGGAGACAGCCAAGGATATAGAGGTAAATGCATAATGGGTAAATGCTAGCATACTAACATTTCCAAAATGACAGGAGGCCAGTAGCATAAATGCTAATGCGAAAAATGATAATATAACATAACAGGTGCGTATTAACCCTATTTATGAAATGGAAAAAGCGGGGTAAACTGTATTTACCCTCCACTACATCACTGGAGCCAACCACAACCTGCATCCCACTATCCCATATGCAGATGTCTGCTACTAGCATTTAAAAACAGTTCCCAGCTTCTAACTGCCGTTCTAATTTTCACTTTTAAATGTTAAGACTATGCCATTAGGATATGACATGTGATACCTTGTGGTATTTATATAACAAAACTATGGCATTATGATTCACAATCTTTAACATGAATTCCAAGAACTGAAATAGGGGTTTTGCATCATAATGACACTCCCTCCCCTCCCTCTCTCTGTCATTAGCTATTGCCCTCTACCATGGAGGCTGGGGGTAATTGAAGGGAGAGAGAGAGAGATTCTCTGATCTGTGCCCACTCGCCATGGGGGCATCCATTGACCATTTGTTCTACCTGTGTGTGTGTGTGTGTGTGTGTGTGTGTGTGTGTGTGTGTGTGTGTGTGTGTGTGTGTGTGTGTGTGTGTGTGTGTGTGTGCGTGTGTGTGTGTGTGCGCGTGTGTGTGTGTGTGTGTGTACCTGTATTTCTCCCTTCTCTGTGTCCACATGAGGCCTGTATTTACAGCGAGGAGCCAGTCGAGCGTGTGCTGCCGTCTGTTGACTGTAATTAGTGCACAGGAAGGTGACATCTCAGGCACCAGGTAGCCTGGCCTGCACTGGGACACAGCACAGCTTGTTTTCTACCTCACCTGGCCAACACACACAACCCACACACTACCATCTGCAGTGGCAGGGGGAGGAGAGAGGTGTTCAACAAAGAGTGGGGGGGAGGGAGGGAGGGAGGGAGGGAGGGAGGGAGGGAGGGAGGGAGGGAGGGAGGGAGGGAGGGAGGGAGGGAGGGAGGGAGGGAGGGCAAAAAAGCGAAGAGGAGGCAGAGGGAGAGAAGAGAGCGAGATAGAGAAACAGACTGATCTAACAGAGAGTAAGCAAATATCATTAACAGGCAAAGACGCTGAGGGTCAACTTCATTTAAACTTCTGTTACATAAATCAGGCATGGAATTTCTCATTGAGAGTGCGATACAATTCCAAACCTGGAATTGAGATGAAATGGACCACAGACTCTGGTTACTAGGACCACATCATGCCACTCCAGTCCTGAATATGTATCATATCACTTCAGGGTTTCACAGTAGCCACCATTTCTATTACACTGAAAAAAAAGTATAAACGCAACATGCAAAGTGTTGGTCCCATGTTCCATGAGCTGAAATAAATGATCCCAGAAATGTTCCATACCCACAAAAAGCTTATTTCTCTCAAATTTTGTGAACACATTTGTTTACATCACTGTTAGTGAGCATTTCTTCTTTGCCAATTTAATCCATCCACCTGACAGATGTGGCATATCAAGAAGCTGATTAAACAGCATGATCATTACACAGGTGCACCTTGTGCTGGGGACAATACAAAACCACTCTAAAATGTGCAGTTTTGTCACACAATACAATCCTACAGATGTCTCAAGTTTTGAAGAAGTGTGAAATTGGCATGCTGACTGCAGGAATGTCCACCAGAGCTGTTGCCAGAACATTTTACGTTAATTGTTCGACCATAAGACGCCTCCAACATCCTTTTAAAGAATTTGTCAGTACATCCAACCGACCTCACAACCGCAGATCACATGTAACCACGCCAGCCCAGGACCTCCACATCCGGCTTCTTCACCTGCAGGATCGTCTGAGACCAGCCACCCGGACAGGTGATGAAACTGTGGGTTTGCACAACTGAAGAAAGCGTCTCAGGGAAGCTCATCTGCGTGTTCGACGTCCTCACCAGGGTCTTGACCTGACTGCAGTTTGGCGTTGTAACCGACTTCAGTGGCCCCTGGCACGCTGGAGAAGTGTGCTCTTCACTGATGAATCCCAGTTTACACTGTACAGGACAGATGGCCATCATGTCGGCGAGCAGTTTGCTGATGTCAATGTTGTGAACAGAGTGCCCCATGGTGGCGGTGGGGTTATTGTATGGGAATATATGCTACGGACAATGAACACATTTTATAGATGCCAATTTGAATGCACAGAGATACTGTGACGAGCTCCTGAGGCACATTGTCGTGCCATTCATCCGCCGCCATCACCTCATGTTTCAGCATGATAAGGCACGGCCCCATGTCTGCAAGGATCTGTACACAATTTCTGGAAGCTGAAAAAGTTTCAGTTCTTCCATGGCCTGCATACTCACCAGACATGTCACCATTGAGCATGTTTGGGATAGACATGCACGACAGTGTGTTCCAGTTCCCAGCAACATTCCACAGGCCACAATCAACAGCCTGATCAACTCTATGCGAAGGAGATGTGTCGCTCTGCATGAGGCAAATGGTGGTCACACCAGGTACTGACAAGTTTTCTGATCCACACCCGTACGTTTTTTTTAAAGTTATGTGTGACCAACAGATGCATATCTGTATTCCCAGTCATGTGAAATCCATAGATTATAGCCTAATTTATTTATTTCAATTGACATATTTCTTTATATGAACTTTAAATCAGTAAAATCTTTTAAATTGTTGCATGTTGCGTTTATATTTTTGTTCAGTGGATATTCCCTTATTCCTTGTCTGGCTGTTAGGCCTCGGGTCATAGAGACTTGTTATCATCCAATCACATTGGTTTTGGATTTAATAGAGAGACCACTTGGCCTTTTTTATTGCGGTGACTCACTGGAAGGGTAAATTACAGAAAGCGGGTTGGGGACGAGGAGGAGTAGGAGGGGGACGGGGGGCAGCATTTTCTGAGCCAAGACAATATTGAATCTCTCGCTAAAACTTTTCCATTAGCGATCCAGTGAATCACACATGTCCTTCCTCCTGAGTAGAATGACACACACACATACACACACACACACACACACACACACACACACACACACACACACACACACACACACACACACACACACACACACACACACACACACACACACACACACACACACACACACACACACACACACACACACACACACACACACACACACACACACACACACACATACACACACATACACACACATACACACACACACATACACACACACACTGTCATCATTCAAGGCTGGACAGGGGCACAGCAGCAGAGAGATAAGGGATGTCTGTCTGGGAGGCTGCAGAAGCCAGTAGAATTATAGGAAGAGGTAATTGTACAGTACTTTATTTAATAGGATCTGAAAAGACGTCACCTACCGGGGATTTCTATGACAACCTAGTTTTATTGCTTAAAAACCATCCTGTTGAGAGCTTGTCATGGCTAAGAGACTTTGGGTTGAAAAGCACTGAAATACACGCTGTCCAGCTGGACAGGGATGGTGACAATGTTCACTGTCAAGTGTAATCTAGTGAGGTTACAAAAGGGTTCCGCAGCTTTATAGATGTTAAGAATTGAATAATAATTTGCTTGAGTCAGGCTCCACAGCCCTTCAGTACAATGGCATTGATTGTACTCAGAATCCTACACCACCCTATACAACATGACTGTTGCACTGACTACATGACACAGATACTGTTTAGCTAGGCCTGGTTAAGTAAAGTTGATATAACAGTTGACATCTACACGCCATGTCTCCTCTACTCGTTTTGCCATTTCAGTAAATTAGCAGACAATCTTATCCAGAGCGATTTGCAGTTAGTGCAATCATCTTAAGATAGATACAGTGCCTTGCGAAAGTATTCGGCCCCCTTGAACTTTGCGACCTTTTGCCACATTTCAGGATTCAAACATAAAGATATAAAACTGTATTTTTTTGTGAAGAATCAACAACAAGTGGGACACAATCATGAAGTGGAACGACATTTATTGGATATTTCAAACTTTTTTAACAAATCAAAAACTGAAAAATTGGGCGTGCAAAATTATTCAGCCCCTTTACTTTCAGTGCAGCAAACTCTCTCCAGAAGTTCAGTGAGGATCTCTGAATGATCCAATGTTGACCTAAATGACTAATGATGATAAATACAATCCACCTGTGTGTAATCAAGTCTCCGTATAAATGCACCTGCACTGTGATAGTCTCAGAGGTCCGTTAAAAGCGCAGAGAGCATCATGAAGAACAAGGAACACACCAGGCAGGTCCGAGATACTGTTGTGAAGAAGTTTAAAGCCGGATTTGGATACAAAAATATTTCCCAAGCTTTAAACATCCCAAGGAGCACTGTGCAAGCGATAATATTGAAATGGAAGGAGTATCAGACCACTGCAAATCTACCAAGACCTGGCCATCCCTCTAAACTTTCAGCTCATACAAGGAGAAGACTGATCAGAGATGCAGCCAAGAGGCCCATGATCACTCTGGATGAACTGCAGAGATCTACAGCTGAGGTGGGAGACTCTGTCCATAGGATAACAATCAGTCGTATATTGCACAAATCTGGCCTTTATGGAAGAGTGGCAAGAAGAAAGCCATTTCTTAAAGATATCCATAAAAAGTGTTGTTTAAAGTTTGCCACAAGCCATCTGGGAGACACACCAAACATGTGGAAGAAGGTGCTCTGGTCAGATGAAACCAAAATTGAACTTTTTGGCAACAATGCAAAACGTTATGTTTGGCGTAAAAGCAACACAGCTCATCACCCTGAACACACCATGCCCACTGTCAAACATGGTGGTGGCAGCATCATGGTTTGGGCCTGCTTTTCTTCAGCAGGGACAGGGAAGATGGTTAAAATTGATGGGAAGATGGATGGAGCCAAATACAGGACCATTCTGGAAGAAAACCTGATGGAGTCTGCAAAAGACCTGAGACTGGGACGGAGATTTGTCTTCCAACAAGACAATGATCCAAAACATAAAGCAAAATCTACAATGGAATGGTTCAAAAATAAACATATCCAGGTGTTAGAATGGCCAAGTCAAAGTCCAGACCTGAATCCAATCGAGAATCTGTGGAAAGAACTGAAAACTGCTGTTCACAAATGCTCTCCATCCAACCTCACTGAGCTCGAGCTGTTTTGCAAGGAGGAATGGGAAAACATTTCAGTCTCTCGATGTGCAAAACTGATAGAGACATACCCCAAGCGACTTACAGCTGTAATCGCAGCAAAAGGTGGTTCTACAAAGTATTAACTTAAGGGGGCTGAATAATTTTGCACGCCCAATTTTTCAGTTTTTGATTTGTTAAAAAAGTTTGAAATATCCAATAAATGTCGTTCCACTTCATGATTGTGTCCCACTTGTTGTTGATTCGTCACAAAAAAATACAGTTTTATTTCTTTATGTTTGAAGCCTGAAATGTGGCAAAAGGTCGCAAAGTTCAAGGGGGCCGAATACTTTCGCAAGGCACTGTATGTGAGACAATCACATATTACAAGTCAAAGTTAGTACATTTTTTCCTCGATAAAGAAATGATCAACAAAGTTAGCGGTAGTAGGAAAAGACAAGCGCAAGTTACATTTTTTTATGGGGGAGGATAAGACTGAGATATTATTTTAATGCTCCCCTATGACCCCATCTGTCCTGTGGGTTCTTCCTGTTAGATACACTGTTAATCAGCAAGACCTGCCATCTGGCTGAAACAAGTCATCCACCAGCATACACATACGCACACACATGCAGGCAAACATGCCTGCGCACACACACACCAGGCGCACATACACTAACACACGCATCCTTCCAAGCTCTCACAAGACAGTAGCTCCAAAGTGAAGGTTATTTCATTTTCCCATCGTCCCCAGTCCCTCCTATCCAGATTGTGGGAGGTAGTAGAGGTTAGGATCTGATCCCAATCCCCACTGAGTTCCTGCTGTGCCTGTAGCCTTTCCGTAGCAACCTCCCTCAGGGACTTGACCAGCCCACCCGGATGCTGCCGCTAATGTTGCTACCGACGCTAGAAGGAACGAGGGAGTTAAGCGTTTCTCCACATAGGACATAGGTCATTACATGTTGTCAGACGGTCATTGTCATGCAAAAGACTGCTGGTCTCACGGTAATTGACCGTTAATTAACATAAACATGTTTAGCATCTCCAGGCCTCCACACATACTGTACAAGCCACTGATGGACTCATTTGGAACATCTACAAAAAAGTCTAACATATCAATGTAATATACAGTACCAGGACACACCTACTTATTCCAGGGTTTTTCTTAATTTTTTACTATTTTCTACATTGAAGAATAATAGTGAAGACATCAAAAATATGAAATAATACATATGGAATCATGTAGTAATTCAAAAAAACAAAGCAAACAAATCAAAATATATTTTATATTTGAGATTCTTCAAAGCAGCCAGCCTTTGCCTTGATGACAGTTTTGCACACAGAGGAGAATGCATGAATCATGGTCGAATTGTTGCAAAGAAACCATTACTAAAGGACACCAATAAGAAGAAGAGACTTGCTTGGGCCAAGAAACACAAGCAATCAACATTAGACCGGTGGAAATCTGTCCTTTGGTCTGATGAGTCTAAATTAGAGATTTTTGGTTCCAACAGCTGTGTCTTTGTGAGATGCAGAATAGGTGAACGGATGATCTCTGCATGTGTGGTTTCCACCGTGAAGCATGGAGGAGGAGGTGTGATTGTGTGGGGATGCTTTGCTGGTGACACTGTCTGTGATTTATTTAGAATTCAAGGCACACTTAAACATTATGGCTACTACAGCATTTTACAGCAATACGCCATCCCATCTGGTTTGCGCTTAGTGGGACTGTCATTTGTTATTCAACAGGACAATGACTCAATACACCTTCAGGCTGTGTAAGGGCTATTTGACCAAGAAGGAGAGTGCTGCATCAGATGACCTGATCCCCACAATCACCTAAACTCAACCCAATTCAGATGGTTTGGGATGAGTTGGACCGCAGAGTGAAGGAAAGGCCGCCAACAAGTGCTCAGCATATGTGGGAACTCCTTCAAGACTGTTGGAAAGCATTCCAGGTGAAGCTGGTAGAGAAAATGCCAAGAGCGTGCAAAGCCGTCATCAAGGCAAAGGGTGGCTACTTTGAAGAATCTAAAATCTAAAATATATTTTTATTTGGCTAACACTTTTTTAGCTACTACATGATTCCATATGTGTTATTTCATAGTTTTGATGTCTTCACTATTATTCAACCATGTAGAAAATAGTCAAAAATAAAGAAAAACCCTTAAATGAGTAGATGTGTACTGGTACTGTATGTGCATACCGGAGCCAGGCAGACACAGAGACACACAAACATTCTCACATCAAGCACACACACACACACACACACACACACACACACACACACACACACACACACACACACACACACACACACACACACACACACACACACACACACACACACACATCAAACACAAACACACACACAACACACTCACATCAAACACACACACACACACACACACACACAGCAGCCAGCTCCTTTGATGACACTGTTGCTGTCTCATTCAGCCTTGCCTTCCTATCCCTGAGATCCAGCGCATTATGTAAGTACTGACACACACACAACCTCAGGCCTGGTCTGTACTGTGGAGTGCCATCTAAAATGGTTAGCTCCCGAAGAGAGACGCCTGGACAGGGAAGGGAGGGATGAAAAATAATATAAAGAATTGAATAAATCAAGAAATACAGTATATACACAATTTCTTCTGGCCTGGAAATTGCAGCATTTCTGCGCTGTGATGCTGGCTGCCCTACTCTGTGTAAATCTCTCGCTCTATCCAGCATCAGTGTTAGCTCCTCTACTCTCTCTGTGTGAAGCTAGCCCTCTGTAGCCAGATCGCTGCTGTCAGATCTCTAGAGACAGATATTTACATTCAGAGTCAGACCTCTACAGAATAGGAGGGAAAAGCCACATAGATATTCACATTGTAATACTAATACTATGCATTAAACAATCAACAGACATTGGTCAATATGTAGTGTACAACTCTGAAATAGAATGCAATAACTAATGTGGCATGCTACAACAAAATACTACAACAGGTAAAACAATGCATACATGTGCTACACTACTTGACCAAAAGTATGTGGACACCTGCTTGTCAAACATCTCATTCCAAATTCATGGGCATTAACATGGAATTGGTCCCCCTTTGCTGCTATAACAGCCTCCACTCTTCTGGGAAGGCTTTCCATAAGATGTTGGAACATTGCAGCAGGGGCTTGGCTCCATTCAGCCACAAGAGCATTAGTGAGGTCTGGCACTGGTGTTAGGTGATTAGGCCTAGCTTGCAGTCAGCGTTACAATTCATCCGAAAGGTGTTCGATGGGGTTGAGGTCAGGGCTCTGTGCAGGCCAGTCAAGTTCTTCCACACCGATGTCGACAAACCATTTCTGTATGGACTTTGCTTTGTGCACAGAGGCTGAAACATGCAAGGGCCTTCCCCAAACTGTAGCCACAAAGTTGGAAGCACAAAATTGTTTAGAATGTCATTGTATGCTGTAGTGACAACATTTCCCTTCACTGGAACTAAAGAGCCTAGTCCAAACCATGAATAACAACCCCAGACACTATGCACTCGGTAGGTAGTGTTCTCCTGGCATCCGCCAAACTCAGATTCGTCCGTCGGACTGTCAGATGGTGAAGCATGATTCATCACTCCAGAGAACGTTTCCACTGGCGGTGAACTTTACACCCTTCCAGCCAACGCTTGGCATTGCGCATGTTGATCTTTGGCTTGTGTGCAGCTGCTTGGCCATGGAAACCATTTCATGAAGCTCCTGACGAACAGTTCTTGTGCTGACGTTGCTTCCACTTCACAATAACAGCACTTACAGTTGACCAGGGCAGCTCTAGCAGGGCAGAAATTTGACAAGTTGACTTGTTGGAAAGGTGGCATCCTATGACTGTGCCATGTTGAACGTCACTGAGCTCTTCAGTCAGGCCATCCTACTGCCAATGTTTGTCTATGGAGATTGCATGGCTGTGTGCTCGATTTTATACACTTGTCAGCAACGGACGTGATTGAAATATTCAAATCCACTAATTTGAAGTGGTGTCTACCTACTTTTGGCCATATAGTGTACATTGTGATTAAATGTTGCGTTTTAGCCATATGCCCATCCTTTGTGTGTGTGTGTGTGTGTGTGTGTGTGTGTGTGTGTGTGTGTGTGTGTGTGTGTGTGTGTGCGTGTGTGTGTGTGTGTGTGTGTGTGTGTGTGTGTGTGTGTGTGTGTGTGTGTGTGTGTGTGCATATGAGATAATCTGTTGATGTGCGGAGCGACAACCCTGGACACTGCCCACTGGAAACACCAACAGGCCACCCAAAACGCACACCTCCTTCCTTGTTTCCTCCATTTCTGGAAGCCATCACTGATCTTGTGCTGTATGCCAGATAGATAGACGAAACCCTCGAAACCACTGCAAACACTGATCTGGTCATGTTAGATCAGTGGTTCCGTGAAGGATGAAAGTACCCTCATAGAGGTTTCCCAAGGTAGGGCTATACCTCTCATTCCATCTGTAATATGATCATTCTGCAGTCTGTATTAGTAATACAGTCCCTTCTCTCGCACTCCAATGAGCAGATCATTTAATATACTTTAGCTAAACTGCTGGTGCAGATGGACATCTTTCAATTGCTCTCCACATATTGTGAGACAATATGTTGCTGCAGGGATATGCCTATGATGCAGATTGGTCCCAAACAATTGAGATGGTGTGTGTAGTACATTTAATTATTTTAATAATTTAGCAGACTCTCTAATCCAGAGTGACTTACAGGAGAAATAAGGGTTAAGCTAGTCGGCTCGGGGATTCTAAAAAATACAACACACAGATAAGTTATATTCTGGTGCAAGAGCCCAGGAGCTGCACAGGCCTAACCTGAGCAGCTAGGTGGAGTGTGACATCAACAGACAGACAAACAGAACCCTTTTCTGTCTGTCTGTCTGTCTGTCTGTCTGTCTGTCTGTCTGTCTGTTTTACTATCCTTGTTGGGACCAAAAGTCCTCACAAGGAAAGTAAAACAAAGAAAAGTGGGGACATTTCGCCGGTCCCCACCAGGAAAAAGGCTATTTTAGGCTTACGGTTAGCGTTAGGGGTTTGGGAAAATAGGATTTTGAATGGGAATCAATTGTTTGGTAACAACAAGGATAGTACAACAAACATGATTATGTGCATGTGAGTGTCTGTCTCTCTGTCTCTCTCTCCCCCTCTCTTTCCCCAGCCTCTCTCACTCTCAGTCAGACAGCACCAAAGGGACAGAAAACACATACTCCTAACCCTGCCCAGCATCACAAATAGGACCGTTTTTAGGATCACAGGGCATTCACTTAGGCTGGCAGATTTGGGGATCCTTTCCTGTCCTCTCCTCTACCCCTGGTCCTCCAGCCCGCTCAGCACTACCCGCTGCCAGGCTCAGGCCCTTGATCTGCCACATCCTGTAATCCTCCACGGGAGGAAAGGACAGGACAGCATCGCAAACAGCCTCGCCACAGACACATTGAAAAAAGCTAGCAGGCAATCACAGCATAGAGCCACACCACAGACATAGAGTTACAGGACAGACAGAGTTACAGGACAGACATAGCGCTACAGGACAGACATAGAGCTATAGGACAGACAAAGAGCTACAGGGCAGACATAGAGCTACAGGACAGACATAGAGCTACAGGACAGACATAGAGTTACAGGAAAAACATAGAGCTACAGGACAGACAAAGAGTTACAGGACAGACATAGAGCTACAGGACAGACATAGAGCTACAAGACAGACATAGAGCTACAGGACAGACATAGAGCTACAGGACAGAAATCCTCTTCATCAAAGGACAAAAAAGGACCAATAACAGCATATCTTCTGTATCAGGCATCTTCGTCTGCAGATTAGGCAAAAGCAGGCCAATTCATCATCTAGAGCACTGATCTGAGATGGGAACAGCGTGGGTGGTTGCATGACTCCGCATTCACCTTCCTCTCCCAGAGATAAAAACCTATTTCTATCTGATCGACATCAATCAAAGATATGACTGAAGTTAAGATGCTTCTCTCCTCTCAAAATCAAAGCTACCAACGTCAGTGAGGAGGACAAATCGCCAAACCATTCACTGATGGTTTATCTTCAGCTCAAGTGGTCAAAAAAAACACATGTTGTCTCAGCGTAAACTGACAATCATAGCCAGCATATCAACCACTCTGTGGTTCCATCTTGATTGAGATAAATCTAATACCAATGCAAATAGTATGCTAAACTGACCTTAGATCAGTAACTTAGGGCACTGTCATCCTGCACTAATAGTACTGAGACAATTTTTAGTCTCACCTTTCCATTCAGATGTAAGTAGACATTAAGCCCATGTGTAGAAGAAAGCAGGGAGAGACAGAAAGACAGACAACAGGGAGAGACAGAAAGACAGACAACAGGGAGAGACAGAAAGACAGATAGCAGAGAGACATAAATACAGCAGAGAGAAACAGAAAGACAGACAACAGGGAGAGACAGAAAGACAGACAACAGGGAGAGACAGAAAGACAGACAACAGGGAGAGACAGAAAGACAGACAACAGGGAGAGACAGAAAGACAAACAACAGGAAGAGACAGAAAGACAGACAGCAGGGAGAGACAGAAAGACAGACAACAGGGAGAGACAGAAAGACAGATAGCAGGGAGAGACAGAAAGACAGACAGCATGGAGAGACAGAAAGACAGACAGCAGGGAGAGACAGAAGGACAGGCAACAGGGAGAGACAGAAAGACAGACAACAGGGGGAGACAGAAAGACAGACAGCATGGAGAGACAGAAAGACAGACAGCAGGGAGAGACAGAAGGACAGACAACAGGGAGAGACAGAAAGACAGACAACAGGGAGAGACAGAAAGACAGACAACAGGGAGAGACAGAAAGACAGACAGCAGGGAGAGACAGAAACGGGGGAGGGCAAGGAGGGACAGAAAGGCAGACAGTAATCACACCTTAATGAGCTACTTTCAGGGAGAACACATGCTGGAACAGTAAAGGGGCCTGATGCAGGCAGGCAAGAGGCGAGATAGCGGGCAGGTGCTCTCTGTAGCTATGGCTCCCTGGGGTGCCATTCCACTGCTCTGTGTTATAAAGCACAGCAAGCTGTTGTCCCTGTAAACTGTCTGCCAGCTCTATATCAAGGATTAAGAGTAAAGGATAGGCTTTTTTCTTTTACAGTGTAACATGCCATTTTACTGTAATATGTGTTATTAGACATAGATATAATGAGTATACGTACATAAACACCAATGAGCTCAGCCTGCTCTTCCAAGGGCATTGTCTTTCTATCCATCCATCCATCCATCCACCTACCTGCTGCTGGTCTGGTCTGGGCTGAGAGCAGCCCCATACAGGGCCTCCCCCTCAGGGACCCAGTGGCTAGTGTACACAACACAAACAGATCAATGGAGTTGAACACAGCATCACACAGAGCAGAAAGGATACAGTCTGAGGGCCCCGCTCTGGGTCCCAATGGCCAGGATCTTCTGGACTGGGTCATGGGCCATGGACGACGGCTGATAGGGGAAGCCATGACGGACAGTCTGGGCGTCCAATGAGATGGCAGCAAAGCAATGAGGAATGAGGAAACAACAGATACAAATCAGGGTTAGTGGGAATAAGCGTTCTCTCAATAGAGTAGTTTTGTGTCCACATAATTCAACATCCATATATTTACTCAAACTGCAATTTGAAGTCTGTGAATAAACAATTGAAATTACAGGCAAAGGAACAGCAATACATGAACAACAATTAAACTGTGATGTTTAATGTGTACGCCTAACAGTTGGGTTCCATGATATTGTGTGTGTGTACACTAGCAACAACACCCCTACTGGGCACAAAGATTTCAACGTCTAGTTTGGATTTACATTTGGTTGAGTTGTCAACAAACGTGAATTCAATGTGAAATCAACCAAAACTGTCACCTTATCATTGGATTTAGGTTAAAAAAAATACATTTTTATACGTTTTCCACATTGATTGAACATCATCACATTACATTTTTGGTTGAAATTAAGTGGAAATAATGTTGATTCAACCAGTTTTCTCTTTTTATGGTGCCTCCCACATAGCAGCTAATTGTGATTATATTACTCTGTAATAAAACCCTTCACATTGGGGCGTGACAGGTCTACCACAATATGCTGCTGCTGTAGTATTGCATGAGTCAGTCAGTTAGGCAGGTTGTTGTAGCCCACTTGTTTGCTTATAGAGCAAGAGCCCCTAAAAAACAAATTCTCATTTAGAAAACAGACTGTGTGGCATCAATATGAGAAACATTTATTTTACAATTGCAGTGGTGTAAAGTACTTAAATCTCTTTTTAGTGAGCTTTCTAATCACCAAAGTAACATTTCCGATATTGCTGCACTCTCGGGAACTAAAAGCGCAAGCATTTTGTTACACCCGCAATAACATCTGCTAAACATGTGTATGTGACCAATTCAATTTGATTTGAGAAACGCCAGTTTGTAAGTTAGTGGACTTGGTTTTTCGATCAGGTCTGTTAGTAAACACCAGATCAATTTGAGTCTGGGATGACTGTGTTACTCTGGTTGGACCTTGTATTATTTGAGTCAGGTTGAAATAGTCTTTGAGTTTTTTCCTGCACGTTTTGTTTTCCCAGTTTATATTGAAATCGCCCATGAAGATGATCTCCTTCTTATAGTCACATTCTTTAAGCATGGCATTTAGATGGTCATAAAACGAGATATCAGATGTTGGTTGTTGATATAATCCTATTATAGTGAGAGACATCAGAGGGGAGAGGAAGACATTCAGCCCCATACATTCAAGGTCATTGGCATGTTTCCATATGTTACGATTGAATTTATAGTTATCTTCCATGTACATAATCAATCCATCCCCACTGCCGTCTCCCCTGCTGCTCCTGAATATGGACTATCCAGCAACATTAAAGGCTGAAATAGGAGACCATTTCTTCAGCCATGTCTCAGAGAAACAGAAAAATCAAGATTAGACTCATTCAATAAATGTTCTACCTGTTCACTCTTAGAAATAATGCTATGAATATTCAAATGACCTCCCAATATTCCTCTAGGCTTGGAACGAGGGTCCCAGAGCATTTTAGCCTGATGGATGGTTTGAAAAAGTTATCTGGAGATTGCTCATTCTCTTATGGTAGCAACAAAGGTTATGAGTTACACAGATGTCCTTCTCTGAACCTGATAATATAGGCTACTCAAATATAGATTATTTCAATCATGCATGTTCCACCATTCATCAATGATTTTGGTCTGGGTGGCTAATTAAGGAGCCTTTTCTCGACTTCTCTCAGAATTACATCCTCCTTATCAGCCATTTTTTCTGCAAGTGACCTAACTCCAGACTCTGATGGGGAGCTTGGTACCCTGGGCCGCTTGGGTGTTTGTTGATTCCGGATTGTTTGAATGAAAGCCAGCATTGATGTTTGGCTGCCTTCTTTTGTATTCTGCAGAGAGCTGCACCGCCTTCGGGGTCGCTTATTAACCTCAGAGTTTTCTATTGGGTTATGATTGTCACTGGTCTCAGTAGTCACTTTCCCAGCTTCAGTTTTGGCATTCTTCTTTTTTTTCTCTGAATGAGAGGTCACTGTTGTTTAAATATTCACGAATTGGGGGTGGGAAAGAATGTTCTGGTGATTTCCACGTGGACTGGAGAAACATCAACAAATTGAAAGCTGTCAGTGTAGCTACTTAGCATGCGAACATTAGTTTGCTATCTTGCTAACCTTATCTAGCTAGCTAATGTTATCTGTTTTTGCAGTTTTTTTTACTACAACGTATTCAAAACATTAGTCAGCTGGCTACTGTTTTGTAGTAAGCATAATAGTGTAACGACCCTGGGTTTATAAGCGCGGAAATCGACCCTGCCGCAAGAGCATGCTTTTGCAGCACAGTCGATAGCGCGCCGGACCTTGGGTGAAGGTCGAGGGTTCGAGACCTGCTCCCTACTGTTTCATTACAATAGTGAAAACTTTGCCACAGACGGAAACCAGTATTTTTGACTTCACCATCTATTGTTGTCTCCAAACTTTTGGCATCTTCCATAAGAGACATTTGTTTTTCTACTTTGTAATGAACACGGTACAATCTTTGGTAGGTAGGATGCTGGCAGTCTGCTGGCAGGCTTCAGCTGCTGTACAGCAAAGCCAAGTCAGTCCGTGCTCATGGTTCTTGACATTACAGGCTACAGTGACTTGCTTCATGATGCACATCGCAAATGACATGTAGCAACACCCTGAGCACATCGGACACGAAACACCAATACAAATGTAATAGCACAACAAAATAGATAGACAAGTTCCTTGAATTTTCTTTTGCGGGTGACTGTTTATTATAGTATTTTTGCAAACTGAGCAAGCTAATGTTCTAGCTAAATTAAACCAATTATTCTAGCTAGCTAGCAGCTAATGTTAGTCACACATGCTAACAGAGTTTATATATATCTAGCAAGTTAATGTGAGCTGAAGTATCTAGCTACCTTACCAACGTTACATCCTGTTAATGTGGTTATCAAAAAGATAATTACTAGCGGGTTGAAATTAACATTAGTGGTTAAACAACTAGCTAGCTACCCTAGCTAGAGTGTACCGTTCCTATCATTGTTTTGACAGCAGCTCAGACTGGAGCGAGTTTATAGTATGCTTTAGGTAGCTAGGTTAGGATTAACAATGCATGCATGCAACGACATTCTATACATTTATCAACTGGATTGTGTTTTAGAATTACAGCTAGTTATGTCACGTTGTTAATGTCATTTCTTGACAGTAGGCTTACAGACTATATGATTGATAAAGATGGCAAGTCTATTTTCTCGAGTCTACGCGGATCAATGCTGGTAATATAAGCTGATAATAACGTTAAGACTGTTTTTGCATTGCTACCTCTGGAATTGTGAATGTTATAGTTAGCTAACAAGTGTCTATTCAGTGTTAGTTAACTGCCAGTGCCAATATGTAACATTATAGCCTAGCTGTTTCTAATGATAAACTTATACAATGCATGAATGCAATGACATTTTTTAAATGTATCAACTGGATTGTGTTTCAGGAATTATATGTCACGTAGTCATTGTTATTTCTTGACAGTAGGCTTTTACCACTGCAGCTTAGTGCAAACAAATCTGGTCTAGAGATTGAGTGGGTCATTTGTAGAAAAGGGATGTAGAGGAATTGTTACAATCTAAGACATAAGACATAAGACGTAGTTTAAAATGTATTGGGCTGTAGGCTAGATGTTATCAGTCAAATAGGCTACCTATTTGAAAACAATTTCTGTGTGCCGGTTAGTATTCTTTTGAATTGACTTCTGTTATGTCTGAGATAGCTGCATGTGTGGTTGTTGTACTTTATTGTAACATGAGCCTTTGACTCTTGTCATCTCTCCACAGTCTACAGGAATTGGGGTTCCCTAGTGGGAGATTTGTGGGACCCTCGACCTTGTAGGATCTGCTCCAGACACACAGTAATGTCAGGACAGCTGTCACGTCCTGAACTTAGTTCCTTTTTTATGTCTCTATTTTAGTTTGGTCAGGGCGTGAGTTGGGGTGGGAATTCTATGTTTTGTTCTGTGTGTTATATGTCTAGGTGTTTGGCCTGGTATGGTTCCCAATCAGAGGCAGCTGTCAATCGTTGTCTCTGATTGAGAACCATACTTAGGCAGCCTGTTTTCCCACTATGGCTTGTGGGTAGTTGTTTTCTGTGTCTGTGTTTTACCATACAGAACTGTTTCGGTTTTCATTTATTTCTCTTCTTCTTTTGTATTCAGTATTTGGTTATATTTCATTAAAATATGGACACTTACCACGCTGCGCATTGGTCCGATCTTTCATACTCCTCGTCAGAGGAGGAAGACAACCGTTACAACAGCCGAGTGCCTGCACATTTTCTGAAAACATCTGAAAACCTTCCTCTACTCCAAGTATCTTGATGTATCCCACAGCACCCCCCCTCACCACCCCTCCACTAAAATCCTTGCCTTTCTTGCAGTAACTCTGGCCCTCTTCTTTTCTTCCCAGCACTGACTTTGCTGACCTTATCTAAGTCAAAATGTACCTACTATGACTGTGATATGGGGTTGTCTCACTTAGCTACCTTATGATGAATGTACTTACTGTCTGTCTGCTAAATGACTAAATGTCTAACTCCTGTTTTCATCCCTCATCACACACTTCCATTTGCCTCACTTTTTGAAAGACGCTCTGGAGCATGCCATCTCATCTCACGCAATTGGCATGCTGACTGCAGGAATGTCCACCAGAGTTGTTGCCAGAGAATTGACTATTCATTTCTCTACCATAAGCCGCCTCCAATGTCGTTTTAGAGAATTTGGCAGTACGTCCAACTGGCCTCACAACCGTAGACCCTGTGTAACCACACAAGCCCAGGCCCTCCACATCCAGCTCTTCACCTGCGGGATCGTCTGAGACCAGCAACCCGGACAGTTGATGAAACTGAAGAGTATTTCTGTTTTCTTAAATTGACTGATTTCCTTATATGAACTGTAACTCGGTAAAATTATTGAAAGTGCTACATGTTGGGATTATATTTCTGTTCAGTATGGTATTTACGATGTACCTTTATGGGCCCTCATGCTTGACACTCTCATTGCCTGCTGTTGTGTAATGTATCTCTATCCAATCCTCTGTTGTAATTGATTCTGTGCAGTCATCAGTTATCCGGTGGAGGCTGTTACCCTGGCTGCAGGGATGCTAGCATTCAAGGGCTTTAATGAGCAGCGTCTAAGCAATTATCCACATGTGTTGTTATTATATAAATTATATATATTTCTACTCATTAGGATCACAAAATTCAATGTGCCAACTTATGTTTTTATCTAAACCCTCTTTCTGTCATTGTGTTTCTGTCAGACATGTTGAATACAGCCCTGGGCTGTTGACCAACAGTGACTACTATTGTTGCAATCCCTATTACTAGCTTGTTCAACCTCTCTTTCGTATCGTCTGAGATCCCCAAAGATTGAAAAGCTGCCGCGGTCATCCTCCTCTTCAAAGGGGGAGACACTCTAAACTGCTACAGACCTATATCCTACCCTACCTTTCTAAGGTCTTCGAAAGCCAAGTTCACAAACAGATGACCGACCATTTTGAATCCCACCGTACCTTCTCCGCTATGCAATCTGGTTTCCGAGCTGGTCATGGGTGCACCTCAGCCACCCTCAAGGTCCTAAACGATATCATAATGGCCATCGATAAGAGATAATACTGTGCAGCTGTATTCATCGACCTGGCCAAGGCTTTCACCATATTCTTATCGGCAGACTCAACAGCCTTGGTTTCTCAAATGACTGCCTAGCCTCGTTCACCAACTACTTCTCTGACAGAGTTCAGTGTGTCAAATCGGAGGGCCTGTTGTCCGGAACTCTGGCAGTCTCTAAGGGGGTGCCACAGGGTTCAATCCTCGGGCTGACTCTTTCCTCTGTATACATCAATGATGTCGCTCTTGGTGCTGGTGATTTTCTGATCCACCGCTACGCAGACGACACCATTCTGTATACTTCTGGCCCTTCTTTGGACACTGTGTTAACTAATCTCCAGACAAGCCTCATTGCCATACATACTCTCTTTCCGTGGCCTCCAACTGCTCTTAAATGCAAGCAAAACTGAATGCATGCCCTTCAACCGATCGCTGCCCAGACCTACCCACCCGTCCAGCATCACACCTCTGGATGGTTCTGACTTCGAATATGTGGACAACTACAAATACCTAGGTGTCCGGTTAGACTGTAAACTCTCCTTCCAGAGTCACATTAAGCATCTCTAATCCAAAATGTAATCTAGAATTGGCTTCCTATTTTGCAACAAAGCATCCTTCACTCATGCTGCCAAACATACCCTCGTAAAACTGACTATCCTACCGATCCTTGACTTCGGTGATGTAATTTACAAAATAGCCTCCAACACTCTACTCAACAAATTGGATGCCGTGTCAACAGCGCCATCCGTTTTGTCACCAAAGCCCCATATACTACCCACCACTGCGACCTGTATGCTCTCGTTGGCTGGCCCTCGCTTCATATCCATCGCCAAACCCACTGGCTCTAGGTCAACTAAAAGTCGTTGCTAGGTAAAGCCCTGCCTTATCTCAGCTCACTGGTCACCATAGCAGCACCCACCCGTAGCACATGCTCCAGCAGGTATATATCTCTCTGGTCACCCCCAAAGCCAATTCCTCCTTTGGCCGCCTTTCCTTCCAATTCTCTGCTGCCAATGACTGGAACGAACTGCAAAAATCACTGAAGCTGGAGACTCGTATCTTTCTCACTAGCTTTAAGCACCAGCTGTGAGAGCAGCTCACAGATTACTGCACTTGTACATAGCCAACCTGTAAATAGCCCATCCAACTACCTCATCACCATATTGTTATTTATTTTATTTATTTTTCTCCTTTGCACCCCAGTACCACTCATCTTTTGCACATCTATCACCTCAGTGTTTAATTTGCCATACTGTAATAATTTCGCCACTATGGCCTATTTATTGCCTCACACCCCCCTTATCCTACCTCATTTGCACACACTGTATATAGACTTTCTCTATTGTAATTATTGACTGTATATTTGATTATTCCATGTGTTACTCTGTGTTGTTGTTTGTGTCACACTGCTTTGCTTTATCTTGGCCAGGCCACAGTTGTAAATGAGAACGTGTTCTCAAATAGCCTACCTGGTTAAATAAAGGTGAAATAAAAATAATAATAAAATAAAACTCTCCCCAGGACATGTTGCCATGTTCCTCCTCTGCTGTCCCCTCCTCAGTCGGGACATACAAAGCACCCCATTACCCGTGGGTCACCCCACGGTAGCCCACTACTGCCCCCCTACTACTGCCCCTCCCCCCCACCCCCTGCACCCCAGTATGAGCAGCTACCTCTGGCAGACAGAGAGAGGGACAGGGACAGAGAGCGGGATAGGAACTCAGGAGGGTGGTACCGGTGGGATCGTCTCTAGAAGGTCATTTTACCAGGTGGCCAACTCTTCCTCCAAGTATTCACAACACTGAGAGCTAAAGAAGGGGGCTACAGACGGGACAGTCTGGCTCCAGAAACCACAGCAGACACTGTAACCACCACTCCCACAGCCACAGCAGACACCGTAACCACCACTCACACAACCACAGCAGACACTGTAACCACCACTCACACAACCACAGCAGACACCGTAACCACCACTCACACAACCACAGCAGACACCGTAACCACCACTCACACAGCCACAGCAGACACCGTACCCACCACTCACACAGCCACAGCAGACACCGTAACCACCACTCACACAACCACAGCAGACACCGTAACCACCACTCACACAACCACAGCAGACACCATAACACCACACACACAACCATAGCAGACACCGTAACCACCACACACCCAACCACAGCAGTAGCAGTAGAAGCGGAGCAGCCTCGACCGCAGGGACAGAGACAGCAACTGCTCCAACAGCTCCAATCCCATCATACCCCTCTGCCTCCCTCGCTGCCACCTCCCCTCACCTCTACCTCTGTGATAGCCCTGGACTGTAGCCAGGAGAGCCTGGCCAAGCCCAAACATCAATTTGAGATTGTTTGTCACTGGCTTACAAACAGTATAATGTCAAATTGGAATTATGTTTTTCTTGTCTTGAGTCAATAAGTATTCAACCCCTTTGTTGTGACAAGCATAAATAAGTTCAGGAGTAAAAATTCTTAACAAGTCACATAATAAGTTGCAATAATAGTCTTTAACATGATTTTTGAATGACTGCCTCATCTCTGTACCACACACATTCAGTTATCTGTAAGGTCCCTCAGTTGAGCAGCGAATTTCAAACACAGAATTAACCACAAAGACCAGGGAGGTTTTCCAATGCCTCGCAATGAAGGGCACTTATTGGGCTGCATCACATCCGGCCGTGATTGGGAGTCCTATAGGGCGGTGCACAATTGGCCCAGCGCCGCCCGGGTTTGGCTGGGGTAGGCCGTCATTGTAAATAAGAATTTGTTCTTAACTGACTTGCTTAGTTAAATCAAGGTTAAATTAAAAATAATATGTAAAATTGGTACAAGGGTACAAATAAAAATAAAAATAGACGTTGATTATCTTTTTGAGCATGGTGATATTATTAGTTACACTTTGGATGGTATATCAACACACCCAGCCACTACAAAGATGCAGGTGTCCTTCCTAACCCAGGTGTCGGTATAAAGGAAACCACTCAGGGATTTCACCATGAGGCCAATGGTGACTTTAAAACAGTTACAGGGTTTAATGGTTGTTGTTGTTGTGATAGGAGAAAACTGAGGATGGATCAACATCATTGTATTTACTCCACAAAACTAACCTAATTGACGGAGTGAAAAGGAAGCCATTAAAGAATAAAAATACTCCAAAACATGCATCCTGTTAGCAATAAGGCACTAAAGTAATACTGCAAAAAAATGTGGCAAAGCAATTCACTTTTTTTCAGGAAAACAAAGTGTTATGTTAGGGGAAAATTCAATCCAACACATTACTGAGTGCCACTCTCCCTATTTTCAAGCATAGTCGTGACTGCATCATGTTATGGGTATGCTTGTAATCGATAAGGATTGGAGAGTTTTTCAGAATAAAAAAGAAATAGAATGGAGCTAAGCACAGGCAAAATTCTAGATTAAATCCTCATTCAATCTGCTTTTCAACAGACACTGGGAGATTCATTCACCTTTCAGCAGGACAATAACCTTAAACACAAGTTCAAATATACAATAGAGTTGCTTACAAAGAAGACAGTGAATGTTCCTGAGTGGCCGAGTTACCGTTTTTGCTTAAATCTGCTTGAAAATCTATGGCAAGCCTTAAAAATGGTTGTCTAGCAAAGATCAACAACCAATTTGACAGAGGTTGAAGAATTTTGAAAATAATATTGGGCAAATATTGTACAATCCAGGTGTGCAAAACTTGCTCAGAAAGACTCAGAAAGACTCACAGCTGTAATTGCTGCCAAAGTTTATTCTAACATGTATTGACTCAAGAGTTTGAATACTTATGTAAATTAGATATTTAAGTATTTAATTTTCAAAAAAATAGCAAAAATGTATAACAAAAAAAAATGATGTTTGTTATTTGTGTAAAAAAATATTGTGTGTAAAAAACAATTTAATCCATTTTGAATTCAGGCTGTAACACAACAAAATGAGGAATAAATCAAGGGGTATGAATACTTTCTGAAGGCACTGTATCTAGGACTGGGTGATATGGCCAACATATCATATCACTGTATTTTTCTCATTTTTGACAGTATGCCGGTGATGTTTCTGATGTTTGATGTTTCTGAATAATATAAGTTTTATATATGCTTTATGGGTAGTGCATGGCCCTATGATAGCAACAAATTAATTATCAGGGGTTTTAAAGTGCTTTGTCCATTCTGATTGCTTTAATGTTCAACCAAAATTAACAGGACAAAACTGACAGTGAAGTAATATCATTTGTAGAACATTGCGTAGGAATCAAAATCCACTTTTTTAGGATTTTGTACTGAGCAAGGCTTACCATTTGCATAGTTACTTGTTAAAGTCCAGCATTTTCATCCATTTCTTCATTCACTGCACTAATGTGCTGTCATTTGTAAACAAGACTAAAGATTGTTTTAGTGTTGACTACTGCAGCTAGGGTAGCAAATTAGCAATAATATTAGCTTTATCCAGCAGGATTTTCACCACCTAGTACGCATGCCCTGACGCCTTCCTCACTGCAAGATTTTGGGGGATTTGTAGGAGGTGGGAGAGTGAGTGTTGTAGGTTTGCAAGAGTTTCAATGGTGGGAAGAGTGATCGGGAGGTTTTCAGACATGCACACACACAACAGTGTGCGTTCCCTGCAGTACACCTTAGGAAACCTGAGAGTGACTGCTCGTTCCCGGGTAAGTTTTCATCGAATACTCAACCAGATCACGTGAGGATACAGACCCGTTCACGTCATCTGAACACCAACATATTCGTTTCCCCACGTTCACGCAGGGTGTGCTGAAGCCGTGACAACTCCCGAAAACTGTTTGTCGGAAAGTGATCTGGAATTTTTACCCATAAATGTGTCTTTTCATGCAGTTCTGGGAGCATGAACAGCAGTGTGCAGCATTTTCCTTTTTATTTTTCATTATAACCTGGTGTTTCGAACCCTGAATGCTGATTTGCTGACAGCCGTGATATATCAGACCTATACCATGGGTATGACAAAACATTTATTCTTACTGCTCTAATTACGTTGATAACCAGTTTATAATAGCAAAAAGGCACCTCACTTTGCATCGTGCCTAGGAACAGCCCTTAGCCGTGGTATATTGGTATACAAAGGAGATGATTGTGGACTACAGGAAAAAGAGGACAGAGCACGCCCCCATTCTCATTGACGGGGCTCTAGTGGAGCAGGTTGAGAGCTTCAAGTTCCTTGGTGTCCACATCACCAACAAACTAACATGGTCCAAGCACACCAAGACAGTCGTGAAGAGGGCACAACAAAACCTATTCCCCCTCAGGAGACTGAAAAGATTTGTCATGGGTCCTCAGAATCCACAAAAGGTACTACAGCTGCACCATCAAGAGCATTCTGCCTGGTTGAATCACTGCCTGGTATGGCAACTGCTCGGCCTCCGACCGCAAGGCACTACAGAGGGTAGCAAATGGCCCAGTACATCACTGGGGCCAAGCTTCCTGCCATCCAGGACTCTATACCAGGCGGTGTCAGAGGAAGGCCCTAAATATTGTCAAATACTCCAGCCACCCTAGTCATAGACTGTTCTCTCTGCTACCGCACGGCAAGCGGTACCGGAGCGCCAAGTCTAAGTCCAAGAGGTTCTAAACAGCTTCTACCCCAAGCCATAAGACTCTGAACGTCTAATCAAATGGCTACCCAGACTATTTGCATTGCCCCCCCCCCCTCCCTCTATTGTACACCGCTGCTACTCTCTGTTGTTATCATCTATGCATAGATGTACCTACATGTACATATTACCTCAACTAACCAGTGCCAACCACACATTGACTTTGTATCGGTACCCCCCTGTATATAGTCTCGCTATTGTTATTTCACTGCTTCCCTTAACTTGTTACTTTTACATCTTATTCTATCTGTATTTTTTTTTACTGCATTGTTGGTTAGGGGCTCGTAAGTAAGCATTTCACTGTAAGGTCTACTACACCTGTCTTATTCGGCGCATGTGACTAATAAAATTTGATTTGACATTGGCCATATACCACACCTATTCTGGCCATATACCACACCTATTCTGGCCATTTACCACACCTATTCTGGCCATATTGCTTAATTATAGGATTGACACTTGTGCTTTAGCTGCACCAATCAAAGCAGTGAAGCATGAAGGAAGACTTTAGTGGTCAAAACCATTTATCTTGGGGCAACAGGGGAATAGGGTTGCAAAATGTTCATATTTATTTTGTTTGTTTAATACAGACTAGATTTAAAACATAAGTGAACATTTACAAATTATCCAATGGATTATGTCCATTTTCTGGAGGTACAAAATCATACATTTGCATCCCCTATTTTAATTTGCTCCATGGTTTAGGCGGCCAAACAAAGCTGTTTGTCGGGACTCCCCAAGAGGAACAACTTTGCAGGTGTTTCTGACTTCTAAACCATGCTATGCTGGTGGGTGGTAACATTCAAATAAAACCCAGCCCTGAAACAAAATGTAAACTAAAAACAATGTTTTACATAATCTTTGAAAAAAGACACAGCATTGATACGGATGTTCTGGAAGTGGGCAGTTCGGATTTATCACTTCAAACCCAATAGATCATATTTTGACTAAAACGATGACTTATTGATTTAAATAGTTGTGCATAATCATGGGTATGGTCTGATACTTGTGTTTCAGCTTGAAAATGTGAATTTATACTGGTGTGGGCGTTTAAATTCCGAGCAGAGGGCTAAAGCATATTATGTAAGAGCCGCTCCACTGTAGCAGACACCTGCACTCGCGCAGGCAGGACCCGCAAAACGGGCCGGGCATTGCGGGTTGATTACATCGCAACAAGCAGGGGGCTTTGGACGATTTCCATTGACCACGCGCCTGGAGCGCCAACCCAATTATGACTCTTCAGGACGCGGCTCGGTCAAAAACATTTGAGATATAACATATTGTAGCCTAGGCTGTACATTCTAGTCAACCATTCCAGATATTACGCGGTTCTAGCCATGCGCAAATGTTTAAACCTTCATGCGCTCATGCGACGCAGAGAAACACGTCACCAATACGGAGGCCTGCGTTTTTAAATCGCTGGTAAGATAAGGGCTATAATAATATACCTCCTATATGGGTGTTGATTTCAATATAGTGTTAGGGCATAGTCTGGACCATTGAATCCGACAAAAAAAGAACATGCGCACACACGCAGCGCCACAATAAGAAGGCGAGAAATACATTGCATCGGCGACAATTTAAACCAAGGGTTGTCCATTTGACTAGAAAGCAAAGCATCCTATCAACTATTGCCTAACACCAATTTGCTGTGGTTGCCTATGATGGGCTAAATTCGTTCCAGCTGTTTTACCGGCAGTGCGTGCATGAGCATCGAATGTGAGTGTTTATTAACCCCATCCATTCTTCTGTCCTGTCTAATTCAAGGAGGAAGGGGAGCCAGTGCATAATAAAACGGGCCTACTAATTTCAGAGGCATTCACCCGCTATGGCTGGATGAGGGGATCGGGAGAGTGAACTGGAGGGTGTGTATGGTGGGAAACTGATCGCAGCTGTATCAACCCGCCAGGGATCCAGCGATGGACATGTTAATCCACACGGAACATAGATTATGCAAGAAGCAGGTTCTTTTAGCCCAACCCCTCCGTATGACAGTTCATGCGAAGTGCACATGACATGAGCGATGAAGCAAGCCAGTGTATTTTAACGGAAGGGAGGATAGGCCTATATGTATGCATTTATTCGATTTTTACAAAAGTATAGGCTAATGATGGGATGCATGTAAATAAACGCAAAATCATGATGAACATACTATTTCATATTGGTACTGGTATATATCGAAAGCGCATTCGCCATATGCGCATTTTACAGGCTGGGTTGCCAAACCTTGGTAATGGACAGAGTGTCTAAACCAGCAAATTCTCATTGTTATAATACCTTTTCATAACAGATAACAAAAAAGACGAGGCAAAGGCAGTAGGTAGGCAATAGTAGCCGAACCGTCCATCAGATGATAACCGTAACATTATAGGCTATAAATAATATATAGCTGGCGGCGCGTTAATTTTCACCTGTATCAATATTGAGAGTAGGGGTTGCCAATATGCAGTGAGAAAATAGAAACATACACACGCAAACACCAACATTCATTCACAGACTGTTATGTTGGATACAGCTACATTATAAACGGCATCTGACTCGCCCACCTTGCAGAGCTGAAAATTCTCGGACTGAAGGGTCTCGTGCATCAAATTGTTCTCCGGGGCGCCCGACTGGCCAGACGAAACAGAGGAAGACGCCTGCTCCTTTAGGCCGTCCAGCACCTTCCTGATGTTAAACTTCTTCATTTTACCCCCAGAAACACTGCGATGACAACGGAAAGCAAAATTGAGATGACCCGCTAAAGATAACGGGGTAAAGCCACTCTCTCGCTCTCTTCTGATGCCCTCCGTAAATCTCACATTTTAGCTGGTGGTTTTACATAGTGAAAAGGGTTTCGGCCGCGCACCACTCGGGTCGGGCTCCTTGACGCTCAATGTTCGATTCTCTATGTATTTGTTGTGTGGCTGTGGTGCGTCTATGTAATTCTTCTCCGACTCTGTGTCCCACTGCGTCTCCGCTGCTCGCTCGCTCTCGCCGTTCCCCTCCCCTCCACTCTCTCCGCTCAGGCAACGCGGAAACGTAGCTGCAGCGGTGCTTCTGCGCTTTTAAGCACCCGGATGTTTGATTGAAGCGCGACCGACGCTGCTCACTTTACCTATCTCTCCTCACAAACAATGTTTCTACCTCTTTCTCTTCCACCTCTCTCTCTCTCTCTCACACACACACACACACACACACACACACACACACACACACACACACACACACACACACACACACACACACACACACACACACACACACACACACACACACACACACACACACACACACACACACACACACAGAGTGCAGGCAGGGCGAAGAGCAGGATTCGCTCCATTGCACCTGGTGTTATTGTGATGCAGCAGTATGAGTATCAGGGTAAGAAATCAGGGTGAGACATCAGGGTGATATCAGGGTGAGACAGCCAGCCAGGCGGCCAGGCGACCTTGTTCTCCTTGTACAACCCACATCAATATTAAAACACCCCACTAAAACTATCTCATCCATTATCCATGGTGATCACTGTGAGGATTTGATTTGAACCGTGCTTGACTGCATACAATGCATGTAATATTACTCATTGTTATTTTTTCCACAATGTTTTGTCATGAGAATAGATCAGTCACTAAAGGATGCTAAGATCCTCAAAAGCTTTTATTGGGTAGCTCTCATGCCTCGCTGACGTACACTGAGTGTACAAAACATTACGAACACCTTCCTAGTATTGAGTTGCACCCCCTTGAGTTGCACCCCCTTGCCCTTAAAACAGACTCAATTTGTCAGGGCAGGAACTCTAAACGGTGTCAAAAGCATTCCACAGGTGCCCTTGACCAATGCTTCCAAAAGTTGCGTCAAGTTGGCTGGATGTGCTTTGGGTGGTCGACCATTCTTGATACACAAGGGAAGCTGTTGAGCGTCAAAAACCCAGTAGTGTTGCAGTTCTTGACACACTCAAATCGATGCGCCTGGCACCTACTACCATACCTCGTTCAAAAGGAACTTTAAATAGTTTGTCTTGCCCATTCACCCTCTGAATGGCACACATACTCAATCCATGTCTCAATTGTCTCAAGGCTTAAAAATCTGTCTTTAACCTGTCTCCTCCCCTTCATCTACACCGATTGAAGTGGATTTAACAAGTGACATCAATAAGGGATCATATATTTCACCTGGATTCACCTTGTTAGTGTATGTTATGGAAAGAGCAGGTGTTCCTAATGTTTTGTACACTCAGTGTATAGTGTTGGCACCAGTGGACTGTCTGTTGGCACACACAACACACCAGGTGCCCTTGGCACACACACACACACACACACACACACACACACACACACACACACACACACACACACACACACACACACACACAACACACACACACACACACACACACACACACACACACACACACACACACACACACACACACACACACACACACACACACACACACACACACACAGGTGGGCAGCAGGAAGGTGGAAGCACAGGGGTTCAAGTAATGGCTGTTTACTCTCCCAGATCAACACCTGATACCCCATGTCTGATCTGCCCAATGCTGGGGAGTTCCCCCTTACTATGTAAAGCATTGTTACACTGTTCTATAAATTATTACAGTTATTACATAATTATTATATTATCATCACGTAGAAGACAGCGTTGAATAAAAACCAAGAGAACATTTATGCTAATTAAATATTCAGAACTATATCAAGGTAATCCTTTTCTTGTAATTAATATTTTCATAAGGTATAAGGTCGTATTGACCACACCCCACTTAACCCAGCCTAATAATATCCTTGTGTTTCAGATTACATTTATAGAGCAAAGAAAAAGGCCCTTATTAGGTCATCTAATTCCCTTTGTGTGTGTGTGTGTGATTGTGTAAAACGAGATGCCGCTCACACTCACACACATAAGGCCACAGTGTGGGATGGGAGGGCCCTTGCCAACTGTGACATCAGTGATTTCATTTACCACCATTGTGCCGTGGCCTGGCCATTCATATGGCTGCTGCTGGAGGTGTTTGTTTGTGTGTGTACTGTGTTTGTGTGTGTGTGTGTGTGTGTTTGCCCACTGTATTTAGAATCAGACTGCTGTGTTCGTGTGCTTTGATAACGTGCTGCATTGTTCTCTTTGAGAGGGGCAATGTTCAAAGAGAGAGAAAGAAAGAGATGGAGAGAAATAAAGAGGGATGGGGTTCTGACAGAGGTGTACA
This sequence comes from Oncorhynchus mykiss, assembly GCF_057628025.1. Taxonomy (NCBI): domain Eukaryota; kingdom Metazoa; phylum Chordata; class Actinopteri; order Salmoniformes; family Salmonidae; genus Oncorhynchus; species Oncorhynchus mykiss. The sequence goes on along the minus strand of NC_143025.1, from coordinate 74,658,589 downwards.
TGCTGTTTTCAGTCAAGGTGAGTGTTATTTTTAGAACCTCAATCAATATTTGATTATTGTTCAAGGTCATCTAATGTTGGTGACTTGCCTTTTTATAGCTGGAACAGGCAACCAGTGTGTGTGTGTATGTGTGTGTGTGTTTGTGTGTTCTCCATGTTTCCAGATTACCTGATTAATGCGACAGTCCCTCTCATAAACAAAGTGACTCATACGTCGCAGATCTGATTGGCCGCCTGTGATTAAACCTGGGGCCGTCTTTCATGACATCGCAGGACCTTGTATGGACCAATCACATCGCAATACATCAGGCTGGCCCTGTAGCACCTCAGACGGTCATCTATCATCCGTCGGCAGAGTAACCCTGGGAAATATGCAAATACACAGGGACCTGATTGGACTGTGAGCGATATGGGTTTATGTACAGAATAGTGTATGGCTAATCCAGTGGTAATCCAAGACCAGAGGTTAAGGTGAAACATACATCATTAGGGTGAACAGAGCAGGTGCTTCAGTACTACAGCACTATACATGAAAACATTCAACTCCACCATAATAACACTGTCATGTTGGTCATTTGTGTAACAGATGACTTGATACTTATCATTGGTTTTTATTCCGATGAATCTTCCTAACACAAACATCATTATTTAAACTCAATGACAAGCAGCATAAGACTTCATTATGTACTGAACAAAAATATAAACGCAGCATGTAAAGTGTTGATCCCATGTTTCATGCGCTGAAATAAAACTTCCTCAAAATGTTACATATGCACGTAAAACTTATTTCTCTCAAATCATGTGCACAAATTTGTTTTCATTCCTGTTAGTGAGCATTTCTCCTTTGCCAAGATAATCCATCCACCTGACAGGTGTGGTATATCAAGATGATGATTAAACAGCATGATCATTACACAGGTGCCCCTTCTGCTGGGGACAGTAAAAGGACACTCTAAAATGTGCAGTTTTTTCACACAAAACAATGCCACAGATGTCTGGAGTTTTAATGGAAGCATGCAATTGGCATGCTGACTGCAGGAACATCCACCAGAGCTGTTGCCAAAATAATTGAATGATCATTTCTCTACCATAAGCCCATAGTTTTAGAGAATTGGGCAGTACGTCCAATCGGCCTCACAACGACCACATGTAACCACACCAGCCCAGGACCTCCAAATCCATCTTCTTCACTTGCAGGATCGTCTGAGACCAGCCACCCGGACAGCTGATGAAACTGGGGATTATTTCTGTCTGTATTAAAGCCCTTTTGAGGGAAATATTAATTCTGATTAGCTGTGGCTGTGCGCCTGATCAGTCATGTGAAATCCATAGATTAGGGCCTAATGAATTTATTTCAATGGACTGATTTCCTTATTTGAACTGTAACTCAGTAAAATCGTTGAAATTGTTGCATGTTGCGTTTCTATATATTTTTATTTTTGTTCAGCATATACAGTACATTGGCCTTGTCTCAGTTTGTGTTGTGCCTGAGCAGAGACAGTGCAGCCCGGAGCAGTGTGTTTGTGTGTGTTTTAGACTCAGACAGTCCTGTTTGACCCAGAACAGGAGCAAAGCCATAGGGTTTCTGGATGGTGAAAAACCTGGTGTGTCCTTGAACGACAGGGACAAGGACAGGTCACAGGTTCAATGGGGAGTGTGTGTGTGAAAATCTGGTGGTACAACAGGGACAGTGCCAGCTCAGAGAGACGATGGGCAGTGTCTATTTGTTATGCACTAAGACATGTTAGACTAGAGAGACAGAGACAGGAGGACGTGTGAACAACCTTCCACCTTAAATGGCAGGTGTCGTTAATCTAGCAGATCACAACACACCTGAGTATTAAGACTTATGACCTCACCATCCCACCGGCACACTGCCGTTATTCCACAATGCACAGCAACAGCCCCTATTGAGGGAGAAGATGTATCGTTTATATACGCATATTCAGTCATACTACACACGCACCGAGACACGCAGGCACACACATGCACACGCACCGAGACACGCAGGCACACACATGCACACGCACCGAGACACGCAGGCACACACATGCGCACGCACCGAGACACGCAGGCACACACATGCACACGCACCGAGACACGCAGGCACACACATGCACACGCACCGAGACACGCAGGCACACACATGCACACGCACGAGACACGCAGGCACACACATGCACACGCACCGAGACACGCAGGCACACACATGCACACGCACCGAGACACGCAGGCACACACATGCACACGCACCGAGACACGCAGGCACACACATGCACACGCACCGAGACACGCAGGCACACACATGCACACGCACCGAGACACGCAGGCACACACATGCACACGCACCGAGACACGCAGGCACACACATGCACACGCACCGAGACACGCAGGCACACACATGCACACGCACCAAGACACGCAGGCACACACATGCACATGCACCGAGCGCCAAAGGGTTTGCAGGCTAATGAGTTGCTGCTCTTGAGGGAGTGCTTCATTGTCTGTGCATGGTTAAATAGGGAGAAGTTTTCAATGTCATTTGCGCTCTGATATATGTGTGTGTGCGTATGTGTGTGTTTGCGTGTCTGAGGAGATATCGATGTAAATTACACCCCCTATGGTCACACAGAACCTCATAAATATTAATAAGTGATAAAGGAGATTAACTCATAGAGACATAGATATTAAAAACATCACAAAGCCTTCATTAAAACTATTGCCTGGCAGTGAAGAAATAAGAGACTGTGGGTATATATGTATGGGAGTGTGTGTATGAGAGAGAGAGAGAGAGAGAGAGAGAGAGGTGTGTTTGGGTGTAGGTATGGGCTTGGACTGTGTGTGTGAGTGTCTGTGCGCCTGTGTGGTGTGTGTGAGTGTGTGCGTCTCTGTGTGTGTATGTTGGCATGTGCAGTGGAGCAGTAAGGCTCAGGGGATGGACGTGATGCGACACTGGCTGGCTAGTCTGCTCTACACTCAGGGCGGCACAGCTGGTATCAGTGCCAATAATCAGCCAAAGCAATAAGACTCCCATCAACAGGCAACTCACTGGGCGGAGGAGACAGACGCCATGATTAAATTAAAGGGCACCGGCAATGTCAGTAACGCAGTGACACAGGGCCTGGAGGAGAACACATGTGCACTGTGAAACTGCAGTCGAGGGAGCCACGATGGGTGAGGGTTCTGAGGTAAAAACACAACAAAAGCATCGTCTTACGTCAGATAGCGTGACGACCCCGACTGCACTGTTGAGGAACGAGCGTCGCTTAGGAGTGACACCACCTGTTGGAAGACAATGCAGAAAAAGTTGTTTAAAAAAACAAGATGGAGACGGGTGAGGTGATATCCTCTTTGTCCTTCATTGTCGTTGATTTTGTTATTTTGATGAAGGGATTGACCTTTCCATTGTTATCTCAGGCAGTAGAAGTCAAGGCATTAACTGGAATTCGATTGCATTGAGTGAACGCTGGCCATGGTTTTGATTGAATTGACAGGAATTAGAATGGCATTGACAACCAGCTGTGTTGATAATTCAGCAAGATTTGGTTTCTGTCCCAGTGGCAGATTAAGGAGATGTAGGAGGAGGGGGGAGGGAATACACTCCGCCTGCCTCGTTGGAACCCTGTAATCTCTGTCCCTAACTATCCATAATGATTATCAGTACAGCTCACATGACAGTTTGGCAATCGAACTCCTCTCCTCTGGAAAATAGGCCTGTCTTCCACAGGTTTCAAAAGGACTGATCAATAAGTTAGTTAATCAATCTCTGAACATGACTGAACCGTATGTGTGGCCTGAAAGATTAAGCAATGACAGTTCTGGCTGTGGTTATTGGAACAGGTGAGAGAGGTGCTCACTACCTACTTGGCCAGTTTTTTTCCCCATGTGATTTACAGAGACACTTTGACCTTTTTGGGATTTGCAGTATGTAAAGTGGGTAAGGAGGTGAGAAGGCTGGGGATTACTGTTTAGTCAGCTGATTCAAGCCTAGCCATCTATTCTGTTTAGTTCTAGTCAGGCAGCTTAGTCTCCCATTCAGAGGACCCCATTCAGAGGAATTCAGTTTCAGTTAGTGTAGGACCGTGTGTTCAGAAACATACAGTTGAAGTCGGAAGTTTACATACACCTTAGCCAAATACATTTAAACTCAGTTTTTTTTTTACAATTCCTGACATTAATCCTTGTAAAAATTCCCTGTCTTCCCGGTCAGTTAGGATCACCATTATCTTTGTCCCCATGTGCAGTTGCAAACCGTAGTCTGGCTTTTTTATGGCTGTTTTGGAGAAGTGGCTTTTTCCTTGCTGAGCGGCCTGTCAGGTTATGTCGATATAGGACTCGTTTTACTGTGGATAAAGATAATTTTGTACCTGTTTCCTCCAGCATCTTCACAAGGTCCTTTGCTGTTGTTCTGGGATTGATTTGCACATTTCGCAAGTACGTTCATCTCTAGGAGACAGAACGCATCTCCTTCCTGAGCGATATGACGGCTGCGTGGTCCCATGGTGTTTATACTTGCGTACTATTGTTTGTACAGATGAATGTGGTACCTTCAGGCATTTGTAAATTGCTCCCAAGGATGAACCAGACTTGTGGAGGTCTACACATTTTTTCTGTTAGGTCTTGTTTGATTTCATTTGATTTTCCCATGATGTCAAGCAAAGAGGCACTGAGTTTGAAGGTCGGCCTTGAAATACACCCACAGGTACACCTCCAATTGACTCAAATTATATCAATTAGCCTATCAGAAGCTTCTAATGCCATGACATCATTTTCAGGAATTTTCCAGGCACAGTCAACTTAGTGTATGTGAACTTCTGACCCACCTTGATTTATAAGTGAAATAATCTGTCTGTAAACAATTTTTGGAGAAATGACTTGTGTCATGCACAAAGTAGATGTCCTAACAGACTTGCCAAAACTATAGTTGTTAGCAAGACATTTGTAGGGTGGTTTAAAAATGAGTTTTAATGACTCCAACCTAAGTGTATGTAAACTCCCGACTTCAACTGTACTTTCCCTATCGTGACGAGCACCACATTTTGGTCCATGCTATCCGGGATCCTTGGGTTGCCCTGGGATGCCCCCCCCCCCCATTGAAGTTACAAGGGTTAAGGATAAGGTTAGGTAAGGTTGTGGTTAAGGTTAGGGTTTAGGGTAGGGACATCCCATGGATCCCGAATAGCACTACATTTTCCCTCCTGCTACTCGTTCTCCTGAGGTCACATACTGTACCTTTGCTGTTCTGATGTTTTTTTGTGTGTGTAGCTGAACAACCACAATCAGACACAAGTCAGACTCAGTGGTGTTGGATGTCTGTGAGTGGGTGTATCATCATTAATGAAACCTCCTTAAAACCTGGAAATACTGCCTCCTCGTTGTTCCTCGTTGTTCTTACCCGACCATGTGAAAGGCACATTCTAATAAGAGGATGGAAACAACCTCTTGACTCCAGTATGTATTGTAAATGTAAATGTAATTACATCATTGGGAATACGGGTTAGGAGAAGAGAGAGAATTCCACGCTCCACTCAATTGACATCCGCTAATCAAATCTCGTTCTTCACACTGACGCCTGCCTACACATGTCAATAATACAACTCCAATCTGTCAGATGTGGACAGATATGAAGTCATCTCCCACAGATATACAGTAGAGAGGTATCTGAATTTGGAAACACAATACATGAAGATACTAAAACAACTGTCTCCAGAGATGCAGACAGAGAATGTTCTGACAGTGAGATCTCTTCTTACCAAGGCCCTGTCTCAATCTATAGTGTCTCTCAGGGCCTCTAGTGATAAATGAGGGCCTTAATTGTAGCCAGTGATGGGTTTTCATTGTGGATCCTACAACCCTCGGCGGAGAAACTCAGCCTCGCAATGCTTTATTGGCAACCTGACACCTCTCAGCTCAAGTGTAAAATCCGGTCAAACGCAATCACCGCTAACGAGAAGCAATTATGTTATGATTTAAACGGCCAGCCTCTCTGAAGTTATTTAAAATGTGTCCATCATCTATCTGTTAATCTTTCAAGGCCTGATGAAAGGAATTCATTGGTGTTACTTTTGAAGTGGACACACGCATGCACGCACACACGCACATCCACACACTGTAAAACCACACTTGACCATTATTGACAGAGCCAATGTCTGACTCAACACTTTCATAAAATACACACAATAAAATCACATCTATGGACAGATAAAGACGTAAAGCTACTTCAGATGACTTCCCATTGACCTTCCCACAGGCATTCTACTCTCTGTGACAAATAGAGGAGGAATGGGCAGTATCAGTACACATACTGTATTATCAATATTATCAACATGACTGTCAGGGAAACCAGGCAGTCTGAAGATGACTGTGGACACACACACACACACACACACACAGACACACACACACACACACACACACACACACACACACACACACACACACACACACACACACACACACACACACACACACACACACACACACACACCCTAAAGTCATGTTTGATCTCCTGATTGATGGACAGCTGTCAATCCCGTCCCTGGTGGGACAGACAGACTTCCTCACTCTCCTGTTACTTCCTTTTTCATTTCAGGAAGCAACTGGACAATGGAGGAGTTAGACTGTTAAAACATATTCTGTGTGTTGATCTGATGAGGATGTGTTTGATTGTCAGTTTTTTTGCTGCACCATTTCGTCTTTTCGTCTCCTTGGCTGGGTGTCAGGTCCAGTGGCGACCCGTCATTCAGGGCAGGTGGGGCTGTTCTGAAAAAAACGAGCTACGACTTGGAAAATAGGTTTTGAAAGTTCATCTATCTTGGAATTGCAAGTCGCAAACTCAGGGCTTCATAGAGCTCCGACTTGAAGATCACTGATGTCATGATTCAAACTCTTTTTTTTTGTTCCCAGTTGTCTTGAAAGCACCATAAATCCAGGGAATGCCAGACTTTGATGACAAAGTTTGATGACAAAATTTGTCCACAAAGGACCGCCGTGCCACCCTCCTGTTCAAGTGAGCACAGCACAACAAGGTGAGTCCAAAAATGTTTTGTATGCTGCTGCATAAATGATGTAATATGCCAGGAGATATGTATACTGTAACACAAAGTAATACTATGTATGTGTTGTGTAGTAAGCTGTTACAGTTTTTCTCCATTGCTAACATGCATTGGTCAAAACTGAAAACACTTTTTCAAAACTCTTCACACAGTCAGCGAAACAGAATTGTGTGTGAACCAAACTGTAAATCATTTTCAATGACCACATTCTCCGAAATCCATGAACTCTTTTCTCATTCATACTCCGCCATCTGATAAACTCTATATTTGCAGAATGTTTTCAAATGCTAACACACTGTTTCCAAAACTGTTAAAACACATTCAAAACAGAATTATGGCAAATGTCGTGCATTTCTGCAGCAACCAGATTGAAACATGTAGAAAATCTCAGCAGAATATTTAATCGTTCCAAACACAGCTGATTGCAATTTCAGCTGAAAGCCTACCCAAGTGTTACCAAAAAGACAAAAGAGGACGGCTTCGGAATGATTTAGTTTGGAAACATGGATCAAGGAAGACAGGTTGGTGGGGAAAGAAGAGTGTCAGGGAGAGGAAGAATGCGTGGAGGACAAAGGAGAGGAAGACCAAGAGTGTTGGTCCCTGATGAGATACGGGCCACATTACTGACCATGTTGTAAACCATGGTCTCTCTTTGAGCTTGGCCAGTTTAAGGCCGCAACCAAATCTGCAGCGTTCAACAGTTGCATCAATAGTATGAATTTTCCGGCAAAGCAACAGGTGAGATGTGCATCCTTCAATGATAATTGAATTACATGTTACAGTACAATACAGTATGTTCACATTTTTACATGTACTGACATTTTGAAATATATTGACTGTTTTGTGTTTTTCAGTAGGATCCAAAGGTTGCCTCCCACAGGAGGGAGAGGCAGAATATTATCAGATGGGCAGGAAATTGCCATTGCTGACATGGTAATTGGCAACAATACAATAAAACTGCGGGAAATTCAGGACAGAGTGCTGGCAGACAATATCACTTTTGGGAATGTTAATACGGTCAGCACAATGACAATTGCCAGAGTCCTAGAGAAACATAAAGTAAGGATGAAGCAGCTGTACACTGTACCCCTTGAGAGAAACGGTGAAAGTGTGACAGAACTCTGGTATCAATATGTCCAGGTAAGATGTCTGTTCAATAACCAAACAGGTTACATACACAGCTATGCATAATGTAAAGTACTGTAAAATGGTGGATTTACTGTATTTTAGAGAGTAGTGGAGATGGAAACCAGGCAAACTGCAAGTACATTCATCATTGTTGATGAAGCTGGATTCAACCTGGCAAAAACACGCCACAGGGGAAGAAATGTGATTGGACAGAGAGCAACCGTGGTTGTCCCAGGTCAGAGAGGAGCTAACATCACAATGTGTGCAGCACTGTCCAATGATGGTTTACTGGTACACAAACCACTCATTGGCCCCTACAATACAGAGAGGCTTATTTATTTTCTGGATGACCTGCATAATCGATTTGTGCCAGCGGAGGAGAGAGGGGCAAGAAACTCCCCTACCTTCGTTGTTGTGTGGGATAATGTGGCTGCAGTCACAGACTGGTTTGCTGCACATCCCAGGATGTCAGTACTATTCCTGCCTCCATACTCCCCCTTCCTAAACCCCATAGAGGAGTTTTTCTCTGTGTGGAGGTGGAAGGTTTATGACCACCATCCACATGACCAGATGTCCTTACTGGATGCCATGAATGAGGGGTGAGGAGACACTTCTCCTGAAGACTGACAGGGTTGGATTAGAGACTCCAGAAGATACTTTCCAAGATGCATCGCCAGAGAAGACATAAGATGAGATGTTGATGAGAACTTGTGGCCAAATGCAAGTGAGAGGGAGAACTAGAACCAGTACTGTACTCACAGTACTGTACAGTATGATTAATTATACTATACATGTTGATGAGAACTAGAACCAGTACTGTACTCACAGTACTGTACAGTATGATTAATTATACTATACATGTTGATGAGAACTAGAACCCTCACAGTACTGTAGAGTGAGTGATTTATACTATACATGTTGATGAGAACTAGAACCCTCATAGTACTGTACAGTATGAGTGATTATACTATACATGTTGATGAGAACTAGAACCTTCACAGTACTGTACAGTATGAGTGATTATACTATACATGTTGATGAGAACTAGAACCCTCACAGTACTGTACAGTATGAGTGATTATACTATACATGTTGATGAGAACTAGAACCCTCACAGTACTGTACAGTATGAGTGATTATACTATACATGTTGATGATAACTAGAACCCTCACAGTACTGTACAGTATGAGTGATTATACTATACATGTTGATGAGAACTAGAACCCTCACATTACCGTAGAGTATGAGTGTTATACTATAGATGTTAATGAGAACTAGAACCCTCACAGTACTGTACAGTATGAGTGTTATACTATACATGTTGATGAGAACTAGAACCCTCACAGTACCGTACAGTATGAGTGTTATACTATACATGTTGATGATGCTTTTTTGTAATTATTATTGCAGCCCTGGAATTTTAGGGATTTGTTTTATGTTTAAACTTTTTATTTTTCACAAGTAAATTACTATATGCAAAGATATAGAAAAAGATGAAGACTATTGCTGCATTTCTGATTCATTCTTGTTACATATACTTTAGTACGGTCAATAAAGTGAAAAGGTGTTATTCTTATTCTATAATGAAATACTGATTTCTGTGAAAAATCATTCAAACTTCAAAGAGAAAAGTGAATCATATATGTAATGCTTCCTGTTAGTGTTTTTTAGGTCAGTATGTTATGAGTGACAATGTATGCTTTCTGAGTGAGAATTGTTGCCATTATTATGATCAAACAAGCTTATTTTGAGACGTATGAAGTGTTTTGGTGGTTTGAGTGAGTTTTGGAGGTGAGATTAACTGTTTGGCCAAGATGCATGTTGGTAATGCAGACTGTGTGAAGAGTTTTGAAAAAGTGGCTTCAGTATTGACCGGTGCCTCACCCTAATAATTTGGACACTTTTCCCCTCATAACTTAGCCTACTGTTCTAACTTGGTGGTGCACATGTAGCCTCAGGCCTGTTTTAGAGGAATGGAATCATTTAATATTGTAAGAGCTTTCATTATCTGTTTATATTCCCCCTTTATTTATCCTGCGGTTCTGACTTGGTGTACAGGGAGAATATTGTAAGAACAGCCTATGTTCTGAATTCTGTCATTGTACATATCAAAAGTGCTGAACAAATAGATATAGTGACTACGTCGTCCTAGCTCGCTCATTAATGTCTTAATTGCCTTGGGACTACTGTTGGGACTCTGCAGTTGGGACAGCTTTATGTAGGCCTTAACAATTTGTGGGCACTGTTTTTCACCGTTATAGTGCAATTCATGTATTGTTTAGTGTTGTGTAGTGTCTTTGCTGGCATGCATCTAAAAATATATATTTTAGTTTGCCCCACCAAGATTTACATGCTAAAATCGCTACTGGTCAGGGGTGAGGGATGGTGGAGTCATGCTCCGGGGGAGGGGAGGAGTAACAGGGGAGGTAGAGCAGAGGAGGGTTACTGGGGTGAAGCTGCAACCAGGTCAGCATTTCTGTGTCTGATAGTCTGGGGTGCCGTCCAGCTTTCATATCTTGGCGACGAGGACGGAACAGAACCAAAGGTGTGTGTGTGTTTGTGTGTTTGTGTGTGTGTGTGTGTGTGTGTGTGTGTGTGTGTGTGTGTGTGTGTGTGTGTGTGTGTGTGTGTGTGTGTGTTAGGAGGGGTCAGATTACTGCAGTAAAACTTCAGGCTCAACCCTGGAAGCCTACCTTCTCCTGTCTTCGGTGTGACCGTTCCGTCAACATAAAGGCTTTGGCACCATTGTCTGCCTCTCCTCACATAACAGGACTGAGAAGCAGTGGTGTTAGCAGAGCTTGGAACGCCCTCGAAGACTCTACCCTCCCAGAGGACTTCAATCCCCAGAGGGCCATGCTGTAGGCACAACACAGCACAATGTGATCATCTCTCACCTCACTGAGCCCACAAAGGAGTGTGTGTGTGTGTGTGTGTACAAATTCAACCAACAAAATACATACAATACAATGTTATGTGCGCCGAGGCCTTGTGAAAAGCGTTACACATAATTGCAAGAAGATTTAGAAGTACTTTATGTGTAAGTGCGTGAGTCAGTGTATTTGTGAATGGGTCAGGAAGAATGTACTCTTAATTCCACATATACTTACAGTGATTCTTAATTTAAAAGTTGTGAGCTTATGCCGCGACCGTTTGTGGTAGATGGTGGCATTCTGTTATTGCACCACACACTATCTAAACTGTGGCAATTATGGGGAAATTTCACTTGACATGTGGACTGACAATTTTGGAAAAATAGGCACGGTGGGCTTTTGGTTTCTCTCCCTCTAAAAACAGAAATAATTAATTCTAAATAACAAACTGGCTTTATTTAAAAAATTGTAAGAATGTTTCAACCCATGTTCAAGAATGACCTTTTTCCCTTTATTCAGATTACAATCGCTCACTTTTGGTTATTTGAAACCAAATAATCCCCAAAATATTGTTATTTTTAAAACAAGCCATAGAAAGTTGTTTGCAATTTTTTTTTTAAAGAACAAATGTAAGGAACTTGTCTGTTTGCCCTGCATTAAAGACCAAAATTGGTTAAAGAGAATTGTGATAAATAAAATGATATTCCACCGTCTCTTGGCATTGGCATTTTCCTTTCATAATGCATCCTTATTTACAAAGCGATTATTATTAACCCTGCGTTATAATTATATAAAAGCCCCTTAGTTATTCTCACAGACCAGATTTGCCCTAACAAAAAAAGTCCCTTAGATGTTAATTTAGAATCCTCCAATCCTCTAAATGTAATTATTGGCGGAGAATCACGTCATTGGCAGACAGTTAGGCAGCATTGGCGGAGTTGAAAGGGTGAGGAACGAAATGGAGTCACAATCCATGTCAGACAAACATGCCTATGTTTATTTCAACTACATTTTAGTTGTAACAAGTTGGGTTTAAATCAGGAGACCTACAGTGCATGCAAAGATTTAACAAATATTTTTAGATATACTGTAGGCCTACTGTAGGCGGCATGAGTCTCACTAGTGTTGAGTAATGTGCTGTTAAAAGTGCCGTAGGTCTTTTATTTATTTATTTTTATTTAACCTTTATTTTACTACATAAAGGTCTACTTACTCTGCTGGCGTCTTGACCCAGTTTATGCCCTCATTTGCAATGCAAATCATAACAAATTATTATGGGAATAAATGGAAGAGGCAAGTGGAAGGGAGAAAAAGTAAGGAACTTCTCTGTCGGCCCTGGAGGCCTTTTGAAAACATGTTTTCACCAGGGCTATTAGCAGGACAATAGACACGATGTGGTCCCAAAAACACCTCTCTGACATAGGGTTGAATGTCTCACCAGCTTTGAATGTCTCGCCAGATTTGATCCATGCATGGGATTCAGATGAATCATTGGATCAAAACTATAGAACAGTACAAAACAAGAGAACACACATGGTTAATGTTCTGAAAAAAATACATAATAATTATATATATATATAAAATGTCTTGCAGAGCCTTTCCATAAGTCCTCTCAAGATTCTTCAGGTGTCTTCTGACTGTGATTATAGTGATGTTGATTGCCTTTGCCGATCGCTCATCATCAAGCATGGGGACTGGTCTTGATAAATCAAAAAAAAAAATCACTGAATCACCGTTTGGGTATTGATTAGCCTACAATTAGGGTGTGGAAATGTTAGGATTACTTTGCTCTTAGTAACCTACTCCCAACCGGTCACGTTGTACAGCACCATATTTTCCTAACAGAGACCCTGAAGGTTTCATTTTTTTTCTTTGAATAGAAACACCATAATATTAATCAAATTAATTATACTATGTTCCATAAAAAAGGTTTTAAATTCTCTAGTACAACCAATAGTAAAAACTGTAAAACGCTTCCCAAACTGTCAAACTAACCAGCATTAATGGCAACAATGGCTGACACTTAAATAACGTGCCATAGGATTCTGCGTGCTGCAGTATGACGCAACTTTTAAAGGTAGAACCACTGTAGATAGACATTGCATCATTGTAACTGTTCCATTATGCCATCTGAGAGCATGTGTAGTGCCATTGAGACCATCTCCATTTTGAAGTTGTACAATTTATTTTTCTAATACTTCTGTGAGTTGGCAAACAAACTATAAGGGTGCACACTCCTAGAGTGGGTTGTTTGTAGCAGGTATAAATCCAAGGTTGGTTATTTACTGCCACCTGCAGTTATGAAATGTTTCCTCACAAGTATAATTCATTGTCTGATCCCTCCTGGTGACCTGGATGGAATTATGTGATTCTTCCTTAACCCATAATAAATCCCACACAGTTGACTACTTCAAAATGGTGAGAGTCTGCCCATGCTAAAATTAGCTTTTGGGCACTAGAGTCCTCTATCCATCTTTATGGTATATACAGTGTATGGATTGATTGACAGGTGAATGAGCATCATCCTCTTGTTATTCTCTCCCTCTGTGTCATAGACTAGTGCATATGAGGTAATAGCTTGCTTGTGACAGACCAATCCGTGTCCGTATATGGAAGATTCAATGTTTCCTATTTGTCCTGATGCTCAGCAGGGAGGAATATAGGCACATTTATATCATTATGGCACAAAAAGAGTGGGGACGCAGAACCAATCGTCACTCAAAGCAAACACGTCACTCAGGGACTGCTCTGTGTGTCTCTGTGTGTGTGTTGCTCCTGTTTCACCTGATTTCATCATCTCTAGCTCTACTCCTCCAATTAATCCCAACGCAGATTCTCTCGTCACACATGCACGCACGCACACGCACACACACGCACACACGCACACACACACACACACACACACACACACACACACACACACACACACACACACACACAAACACACAGAGAGAGAGAGAAAGAGAGTAGACAATACTAAACATCCCTTCTGAAAAAGGTTGCTCTATAGTTATCCTTCCCTCACAACATATTTACATCAAACCATAAACACAACAGCTGCCGATTACTGGACAGCTTTACAATTAATACACACATCGTTGGCAATTACATTGTTAGGTCATTTCATACTAAGGACAAGTGTGCCATTGTGCTGTTCATTGAAAGTGCCGGTAAACTAGCTACTGCATCTTGAGTAAGTTAGAAACAAACTCACTCTGCAGGAGTCTGCCAGGCATACAAGGCCTTCCTGCACCTCGAAGAGAAAAATAGAAAATAAGAATGATGATATGAAAAAGAGAAATTCAAAGCGAGGGAGAGGAGCGCAGAGGAGAGGGAAGCGTTGAATGCTCTGTCTGGAACAGGGCTTAGTGGATTAGCTCTGTCATGCGGAAACGGGTGGAAATAAGGGTTGTGTTGGCTGGATGAGGCCTGACAGCCAGGCGGAACACACACACACACACACACACGGGACTGCACTGGGCTGTGTGAGTACACTCTTATATCTGTCTCACATGGTACATGAGACTTGTCACAATGTAGAGTTCTGTGGTGATCTTGCCTACAATGACGACACCGTCATGCAGTATTGTTTTAGGACATGGAAAATCCCAGAATTCTGTAGAATGTTTTGTTAGGTGAGCTATCTACAACCAAACAATGGAATACCTCTGTATAACCTTTCACTGCTGGCTCAACCTGCAACACAAATGTATGCGCACACACACACACACACGCATTTGCATGCATGAACATGCACACACACACACACACACACGATCATTTCTCCGGGGGCACAAAGCGGCACAACATTAAATGATTCATTACTGTCAATGTTGAGAGTCCCATAGCATTTAGAGGCCTTTAGATTAGATCGCTGATGAAGATGTATCACTAGATGGCAACATTGTCCCTTTCATTTTCTGTTTGCTTTCCTATTCCTCCGCATACAGTTAGTCACCTGACCAGGACCACTCTGACTGGGCTCTCCTTTCCTCAGGAGCCTGTGGATGTTTGGTTGAGCCCAACACTTGTGGCCTCCTTTGATCTGTTGATACAGTGAATAATGTGACCTTAAAAACTGGAGATGAATCTAAAAGTCACAACAATACTGTGAAGGTAATAAAGATGTCAGTGGTGTTCTCTAGAGGAAATGACTGGTGACTGGGTTATGTCAATTTGCCAACTCTTTCTGTGTTTTCTTTGAATAGGCAACATGTTTCACTGTGTAGGAGTTAAAAGTAAGCAACCCGAGGTTTGAGTTCTTCATGTAGCTGACACCAGTGGAGGCTGCTGAGGGGAGGGCGGCTCATAATAATGTCTGGAACAGCACTAATGGAATGGAATCAAACACATGGAAACCATGGAAACCATGTGTTCGATGTTGCTGATACCTTTCCACTGATTCCGCTCCAGCCATTACCACATGCCCGTCCTCCCGAATTTAGGTGCCTCCAACCTCCTGTGGCTGACACATTGTTTTAATGACATTGTTTTAATGACAGACAGAAATAACAGACAACTTGCAGACGGTCACAACTTGCAGACTTATTTACGTGTTGCTGTGCGTTTTCTTGCCAACCTTACTTTGCTACCTGACAACTTTACGGTTTTTACTTTTTAATTACCGTTTATATTTGTAGTTTTTCTCTCACTCAACTTTTTTTCATTCAACTTTTTCACTCGACGTTTTATCTGGAGATGGTTCGTCAGGACCTCCAACAGCCGAAGCTAAGTAGTAACATTAACATGATGCCTTCTAATTGCAGTCGCTGTACTCATAATATACAGGAGAACGATCACCTTATGGCGAGGATAACTGTGCTGCAAGCCCAGCATCAGACGCAATCGTTAGGCAAGGGTTATTTCAGTGTAGGAAAGGATGAATCAGCGTCTGTACCACCAGTAAGTACAGATAGTAATGTTAGTATAAATTCCCTCGCACGGTACCCGCAACCGGACAACTTTGTCATGGCTTCTGGAGGGAAATGCTGTAGGAATGCTCAACCAGTGTCGCTCATTCAGCCGACAGAAACTTTCAACCGGTTTTCCCCATTAAGCAGCAAGTCGGAGTCTGAGGCCGAGCCTTCTCTTGTCTCTATTCCTCCGAAGCTTCCCACCATTAGCTCTGACAAATTGAAAACTCTAGTCATTGGCGACTCCATTACCTGCATTATTAGACTTAAAACAAATCATCCAGCGATCATACACTGTTTACCAGGGGGCAGGGCTACCGACGTTAAGGCTAATCTGAAGATGGTGCTGGCTAAAGCTAAAACTGGCGAGTGCAGAGAGTATATAGATATTGTTATCCACGTCGGCACCAACGATGTTAGGATGAAACAGTCAGAGGTCACCAAGCGCAACATAGCTTCAGCGTGTAAATCAGCTAGACAGATTTGTCGGCATCGAGTTATTGTCTCTGGCCCCCTCCCAGTTAGGGGGAGTGATGAGCTCTACAGCAGAGTCTCACAACTCAATCACTGGTTGAAAACTGTTTTCTGCCCCTCACAAAAGATAGAATTTGTAGATAATTGGCTCTCTTTCTGGGACTCACCCACAAACAGGACCAAGCCTGGCCTGCTGAGGAGTGACGGACTCCATCCTAGCTGGAGGGGTGCTCTCATCTTATCTACCAACATAGACAGCGCTCTAACTCCTCTAGCTCCACAATGAAATAGGGTGCAGGCCAGACAGCAGGCTGTTAGCCAGCCTGCCAGCTTAGTGGAGTCTGCCACTAGCACAGTCAGTGTAGTCAGCTCAGCTATCCCCATTGTGTCTGTGCCTCAACCTAGGTTGGGCAAAACTGAACATGGCGGTGTTCGCCTTAGCAATCTCACTAGGATAAAGTCCTCCTCCATTCCTGCCATTATTGAAAGAGATCGTGATACCTCACATCTCAAAATGGTGCTACTTAATGTTAGATCCCTCACTTCAAAGGCAGTTATAGTCAATGAACTAATCACTGATCATAATCTTGATGTGATTGGCCTGACTGAAACATGGCTTAAGCCTGATGAATTTCCCTCTACTGGGCTTCCTCCATCACCTGGTCCTTCAGCACCAGAACCTCCTGCTCCCTCTTACATAGTCAGCACAGCACACAGGACAACATGCTTAGTTAATTAGCACACAGGCCAACATCAGTGGCAATTTTAGCTTGTAAAATCTTATGCATGCCAGCAAAGCCACTACACTACACAACACAACACTAAACAATACATTAATTGCACTATAACGGTGACAAACGGTGCCCACAAACTATTAGGGCCTACATAAAGCTGTACCAGTTCTGGAGGTCTACATCACCGGCTTTCTAGGCTTCACTGAACGAGATTCATTATCATCAACCCCGGACTGTCTTGTCTGATTAGGTTCTCATTTCCCCTGATCAGTATGTTATATATGTGCCCTCTGTTCCCTCTGTCTTTGTCAGTTATTGTTCACATGTCTGTTGGTCGTGTGAGTACCTATGCGTTGGTGCAGCTGTTATGCGTATGCTGCATGCTATATACAGTATATTGTGTATTACGGGTATCGTCCCGTTTCGTTCAACGAGGTTTCCCCTCGCTCTTATATTTTGGTACAGCCCAGTGTTTAAGTATACGTGTTTGTTTTGGGTGTATTAAAAAACCCTATTTTGTATTCCTGTGCCTGTCTCCAAAATAATTTATACCAGCGCGACATACACCAAGTCAGAACCACAAGATTATTAAAGGGGGCATATAAGCAGACAATGAAAGCTCTTACAATATTCGATGATTACATTTCTCTAAAACAGGCTATAGGCTACATGTGCACCACCAAGTCAGAACAGTAGGGGAAATTAAAAGTGGAAAAGGGACCAAATTATTAGGGTAAGGCACATGGGCTACTAACAGCTTACTACACAACATACACTTAGTATTACTTTCTTAGCTACAGTATACATATCTCCCTGGCATATTACATCATTTATGCATCAGTATACAAGACATTTTTGGACTCCCCTCCCCCTGTGCTCACTTGAACAGGAAGGGGGTGCGGCGGTCCTTCAGGGGCATATTTTGTCATCAAACTTTGTCATCAAAGTCTGACAGCCTCTGGATTTATGGTGCTTTCAAGACAACTAGGAACTCTGAAAATGATGACGTCAGTGATCTTCAGGTGGTAGTTCTTGCTAGCTAAGATTTTGAAAGTATGATGTTGACATGATCAGTCCAATCAAAGCTACTGTAGATATAACGTGATTTGACGTAATTTAATCTGTGGCCAATGACCTTGAGCCTTCTTGGATGGGCACCTTTAATATAACTCTATGACAGGACCAAACAGGCTTGAATTTGCAAACTGCAAAATACATGGTTTGCAAACTGATATGTGACATGTATTAATGTCAAAATAACATGCAAAACAGGCAATCCCTCAACATTTTTATTTGTATTTGTTTTAGCTAAAAAGGCTCTGCCCCACCTGCCCTGAATGACAGGTCGCCACTGGCCAACATGCTTAGCTAATTAGCACACAGGGCAACATGGGCAGGTTGCCCAGTGGTTAGAGCGTTGGACTAGTATCCGGAAGGTTACAAGATTGAATCCCCGAGCTGACAAGGTAAAAATCTGTCGTTCTGCCTCTGAACAAGGCAGGTAACTGTTCCCCGGTAGGCCATTACTGAAAATAAGAATTTGTTCTTAACTGAGTTAAATTTAAATTTTTTTAAAAAAATGCTTAGTTAATTAGCACACAAGCCAACATGCTTAGTTAGCTAGCATGTAGGCCAACGTGCTTAGTTAATTAGCACACAGGGCGTCATGTTTAGTTAATTAGCACACAAGGCAACATGCTTAGTTAGCACACATGGCAAAAGTGTTAGTTAGGAGGCCGTGTGTATCAAGCGTCAGAGTAGGAGTGCTGATTTAGGCTCAGGCTTTTAGATCACTATGAAAAAGATTACTTGAGCTGTGAAGACCTAATCCAAGATCAGCACTCTTATTCGAAGATGACCACATACTGGTTAATGTAAAACAGAAGACAATGAAGCAGAGAACATTTCCTTATGGTAGGCATTTCTCTGAACTAAGATTATACAACAAGACAGAGAAAAATATGAAAAAGGACAGGGAGAGGGAGATCGGGTGAATAGTGTCATTGAGCCAAAGATGGATAGATAGAAATGGAAATGCCAGGATAAGGCGAGGGAGTTGAAGAATTATCAAAATGATAATCTGTCGCGACCGGGAGACCCATGAGGTGGCGCACAATTGGCCCAGCATCATCCGGGTTAGGGTAGGGTTTGTCCGGCTGAGATTTGTATTTTCCCATCGCGCTCTAGCGACTCCTTGTGGTGGGCCGGGAGCATGCACGCTGACTTCAGTCGCCAGCTGTAAGGTGTTTCCTCCAACACATTGGTGCAGCTGGGTTAAGTGACCAGTGTGTCAAGAAGCAGTGCGGGGTCGTGTTTAGTGAGGACGCATGGCTCATGACCTTCACCTCTCCCGAGTCAGTATGGGAGTTGCAGTGATGGGACAAGACTGTAACTACCAATTGGATCTCACGAAATTGGGGAGAAAAAGGGGTAAAAAGTATCAAAAATAAATCAATAATAATGAATAAATTGATCATCTGTTGGAACACACATTCCCCTCCGCTCCATAGATGAACTCATTAAATGAGGTTTACAGAGGTTCAATCAGGAAGGCTGGTCTGAATGCTCTTTTAACTTCATCCAGTAAGCATAACATAATTCACTTTTGTTTCCTATTCTACAGGCGTCAGCATAGTGTCTTTTTCTCCTCTTTCCTATTAGCCATGTACGGAATGTCATTCACCTATTTGCCTTATAGCCTATAAGCACTGCACAATAATGAACATTCCTTATGCTTGTTGTGTAACCTATGGGCTCACTTTTGCAATTATCACCTTCCTCTCTCTGAACCAATGGGTGTAAATCTTGGGATGTACTTATATATGTCAACTTACCCTTGTTCTCTCAATGTTTTTCAGCAGAAGTCTGTCAACCATACATCTCCCCACTACCACCAGATATAATAACCGTAAGGCCTGTCACTGGATCTCCTTTCCCCCAGTGGGGGGAATTTGATCCCAGCAGTCCCTCGTAGGGCTACCTGCCATCACATCATCTGGCTTTGAGGATCTTCCCTCAGAGACAAGGCCATTCCCCAAACTATTTATTCAAATGTCATATTGCATTCCTTCTTTGTGTACATTCAGTTAAGCCTGTTCTCAATTGAACTGCAGATCATTGGCCTTTCCTTATCTCTTATCCCAGATCCTACACAAATGCACGAATGCATGCACACTACCTCCCTCCTTCCCTTCATCTGAGATGTGAGGGAGGAGGAGGGTGAAGGAGGGTGAGAGGGTGAGGAGGGGTGAGGAAGGTGAGGAGGGGTGAGGAGGGTGAGGTATTTAAAGGTAGATTATAAAAGGCTAAATGTGGCTGTCTATTTCCCATACACTGACCTTGATTAAGGGAAGGGGTGATGGGAGCTGATGGAGTTAGGATGGTTAATGAACATCGCCCTCTCTGCCCTCTGAGTGTGGCTGTGTGTCTGGGAGTGTGTGTGTGTCTAGTAGTGTGTGTCGAAAGGAGTGTGTGAATCGTTGCAGACTAATCAGAATTCTCTAATAGACTGCTCTTCTCTCAGCCCGAGTCCAGGGTGGGGTGTCAGCAGCCATTAACCAGCAACTTAATTAATAGACCCAAATATCATGTAGAACCAGCAGGGAGAGGAGGGGAGGGGAAGAGAGCAAAGGAGAGGGGAGGAGAGCAAAGGAGAGGGGAGGAGAGGAGAGGGGAGGAGCGGGGAGGAGAGGAGAGGGGAGGAGCGAGGAGGAGAGGAGGAGAGTAAGCGGAGAGGAGAGTAAGAGGAGAGTAGAGTAGAGTAAGAGGAGAGGAGCTGAGAGGAGAGGAGATGGGAGGAGCGGAAAGGAGAGGAGAGGAGAGTAAGTGGAGTGAGATGAGGAGATGGGGTGAAGTCTAGCACTACACCTCTGTAGCACTCAATGACACAGGTCAGATGGGCTTCAGATGATGACAGTGAGTCGAAGGGCAGTGTGTGTGTGTTCGTGTGTGCTCGCTCTTACTGCACACACACGTTGCCTGAAATTACCCTCACTCAGTCACTATTTTCTACCAATGTCAATATTCAACATCCGGATCAGAGGAAAAGCTGTACTCCTGCCATTGTGTAGCTACTGGAGCTGAGTGGTTGAGTGTACAGTTGTGCCCTAGTGTAGCTACAGCGATGTAGAGGTGTAGATACAGCAGCATGGAGGTGTGTAGTCTTGTAATGCTGCTGTTCACAGCTCTAATGGAAGCTGAGGTTGTGACCCCAGGAGGACTAGGGAGAAATTCTAGCAAGGCTAAACCTGCTGATGCATTTAGCCTGGGAGGGCTTCTGAGTAGGACACACACACACACACACACGTGCTTGCCCACCAGTGGCGGTTCGTGCCGTTCAAGGTTAGGGAGGCCGTTTTTTAAAATAAGCATGGCCTTATTTCTATTACAGCATATTGGACGACTGTCATTCATGTTCCATTCACCCAGTTCAAAGTAACATTGATGGGTTTAGACTACTACATAATGCCCATCATGAGGTTGCTACAACCTAGCTAACAAATGACAGTTTATAAAGTAGGTGCACAGGTCGAGAGATAAATCTGAGTAATCAAGGTGACAGACCGTGACACATTCAATACCGCCTTGCACACTCTTGCCTGTATCTTGCTGATCTGGGGTGTAATCATTAGTCCAAACAGAATGTTTTGCAACTTAACAAGAGTTTCTTTTGGAAATATTCAGGTAGGACCTTCCCCGTATCGTTCCGTTTGCTTCTGTTGAAGAAGCGTTCTGCATCACAGAATCAGCGGAATGAATACACCCCTGATCACCCACACACTAGGGCTGGGAGATATATCAAATTATGTTGATTCATTTCAATGAATGTTTTTGTGCATTATTCCAAATGCCTGTAACGCAAGAATGGAGGTTTTGTAATGTATTCCTAATGTTTTCCACATCAGTGTATTTAGTATAGATTTATCTAAAAACAATATATTTTTTATGTTTCACTATTTTAATTTGTATTAAATTCACTGAGAAGGATGTTCCTCCCCTTCCTCCTCTGAGGAGCCTCCACTGGCACGCACACACACAACACACACACACAACATACAACACACACACTGATGGAAGATGGAGAGCTTACGCAGTAGACTCCAACAACCATGGGTCTACATCACGGTCTAGCCATTATTCTCCTTATTCTCCTAAGAAGCAGAGGAAACGAACACACTGAGTGTTAGTGTCCATGGCTCTGCGACAGATTGGAATTCTCCCCCTTTCACTTTCTACCCCTGTGACTCTGTGAAATTAGTTTCTTTATACATGACACAGACCAGCTGTATTACAACTCTACAGATTTAAACCCACTACCTCTGTCAAGCAAGGAGAAAAGGTGAGGGTGCCACTCCTCACACACACACAGAAACATGCACACACACATACACACGCACACACACACACACACACACACACACACACACACACACACACACACACACACACACGCGCGCACACACACACACACACGCACACAGGCACACACACACACACACACAGAGAGAGAAAGAGCAATGAGCAGATGAAAAGAGCTTGTCCAGTGACAGCAGGAAATGAGCCAGACCAGGCTGTGTATCACCTCCCAACCCTGCAGAGACCTGTCGGCCGGGCTAGTCTGGGGTGGTGAGGGAACACATCTCTTTACTGTGGGTTACAGAGAGTGGAAACTACAGCCACGGAGTGGACGGGATGGGAGGAGAGAAGAGAGGAAGGGAGGTGGTGGGGGAGAGTGGAGCACAGCTATCTATGGGCTGGGGAGACCACTTTCCCTCTTACCAAACTCATCACCAAAAGCAGTAATGTAGAGTAATAAAAGAGGGAGAGCAAGAGTGAGTGAGGTGAGGTGGGGGGGTTCTCAAAATATACACAAATTAAATACTCTGGTCACATGTATGTAGGTGTGGTACTTTGCTCTCCACTCTCATCAGTGGGTGTGTCTGCGTTGGCCCCATGTAGGAGTTTGTTGATCAACTGTAGTCTGGACTGGAGGGCCTGAAAACACATCTCGACACCATCAATGTTCTTACATGTATTACTATTGATTAATACTCAATCACCATATTATGAGAGAGAGAGAGAGCGAGAGAGAGAGAGAGAGAGAGCGAGAGAGAGAGAGAGAGAGAGAGAGAAAGAGAGAGAGAGAGAGAAAGAGGAGAAAACTCAAAGAGAGAGACTATCAAGTGTGTTCTATACCTTTAAACACCTGCCAGGCTCAGCGGTCTCCCAGGCCTGTTTCATAGCTCTGATCTCATCCTGTGTCTCTGTGTCCTTCCTCACCTCGATGGCCTCCGCATCACACTGGTCACTTAGCACACGTAGTGTCCAGTTAGGTTTTGACTGGTCCAGGCTCTACACAAACACACAAACACGCGAACACACACCAAAACACACACGCGTGCACACGTACACAAATTGCCTTCATAATCTTCAGGGGGAGGTTACAGGGATATCTCTCTCTAATTATGGCGCTATAGTCAGACAGTCTTGTATAAAGAGAGACGAAAGACAGGGCTCCAAGGCATACGGTATTCACCTGTCTGTCTCATCCAGGCACATAATGGAGGATAATTTCTCAGCTCATCTATTCACAGATTATAGCCTCTCTCTCTCTTTCAATTGGCGATGCATCAATGGAGCAGAACAACACAGGCAAAGTCAAAATTGAAATGTATTCCAACAGAGAGCTTTTAAAAAGAAGTCTGCCTTTTAAATGCCATCGTCTTTAGTGTTTTTGACAAAGAGGCAGAGGAGACTGAAAAGCAATTATGAAGTGAACAGATTATTTATAGTCAGAGCAACAGCTGTAGTTAGATCTATTAAAACCATACAGGGATGACACTGGTCTGCTCTGTCATGATAATACAATACACTTATTAGGCTAGTCAGAGGCTTTTATCCAAAGGTTGTTTTAAAAAATATGTATATTATATTTTTTCTCCGCAATTGGTAGTTACAGTCTTGTCCCATTGCTTCAACTCCCGTACAGACTCAGGAGAGGCAAAGGTCGAGATCCATGCGTCCTTCAAAACACGACCCTGCCACGCAGCACTGCCCGCTTAACCCGGAAGCCAGACGCACCAATGTGTCGGAGGAAACACCGTACAACTGGCGACCGAAGTCAGTGTGCGTGCGCCCGGCCCGCAACAAGGAGTCGCTAGAGCGTGATGGGACAAGGACATCCCGGCCGGCAAAACCCTCCCCTAACCCGGATGATGCTGTGTCAATTGTGCGCCGCCTCATGGGTCTCCCAGTCATAGCCGGCTGCGACACAGCCTGGGATCGAACCCGGGTCTGTATTGACGCCTTTAGCAGAGTGATGCAGTGCCTTAGACTGCTGTGCCACTCGGAAGGCCCGGCTTTAATCCAAAGCTACAGTTAACACAACCATTTAGCAGATGCACGAGCAATACTTTGAATCCCAAAGAAACAAAGGAGTAACTACTTGCTCGTAATCAGGTAATGAACATATTTCCTAGTTGTAATGTTTGTGTAGACAACATAGGGTATATCAATCAGTGGTGGTCAGCTGTCAGTGTGTACTTTTACCCATCGTTTTCATCCTGGGGCCAGGCATGGCTGGGGGTTTTAATAAAAAACATAGCTGATATGGTTGAATTGCTTAAACAAATGTGGTTTCTACTGACAATTGAGTTGTAAAAGCTATGGCATAAGGATAAGAGGCAATCCGTAATTTTGGTTAAGACATTAATTGAAACTCATTGTTGAATTTGCAATCTCTAAATTGTTGTGTAATGTTTATGTCCAATGGCCAATGAGCACCGACACGTTTTATCTATATTTTCACTTCATTATTTCTCTTCATATGACAAGAATTAAAGAGGATTTGCCAGTAGATTGTCGACTTGATTCATGATGACTGCTAGCTAAGATTGTGAAGGTATGATGTTGACATGATCAGTCCAATCAAAGCTACTGTACATATAATGTGATTTGACGTCATTTCTGTGGCCAATGACCTTGAGCCTTCTTGGAAGGGCACTTGTAATATAACTCTATGGCAGGACCCAAATGTTAGACGTCTACCCTTTAGGCTAAAATGTTAGACGTCTACCCTTTCTAAGGAGTTAAACTTGCCGATTGCGTAAGGTCCCCATGAGTGACAGAACACTGAGCCAATCACGGTACAATGCTCCTATTTTCTGCTGGCTTGCCCCACCACCACAGAAAGCACTGAGCTAGGCTGAAACACTTGCATTTTGGAGCTGCCTTCCTCAAGAAAACAAAAAAGAGACCATGTTTGTTTATCGGCTTTATTAACTTCTGCATTGTTTGACACGTATTAATGCCAAAATAACATGCAAAACAGGCAAGCCCCCCCATTTTTTTTGTATATATATACATATATTTGTATTATTATTATTATTTGTTAAAAATGTAGGTCTCAAACCCTGAATGGCGGGTCGCCACTGGTCCTTGTCCTGGGCGTGGACGACTTCTGGCCCTCACTGCTCTGGGCATCAGCAATGAACGGAGTGGCCGGGTCCTCGTGCTTCTCCCCGTGCACCAAAGACCAATAAGAACAGAGGTCAACAATCAGATGGTCAGTAGCATGACAGGTACAAGCACTAAACACTAACCTATCAATCAAATTCAATCAATCACATGTATTTGTACTTGAATAGCTCTTATTAAAAATATACACAGCATGTCAAATAGCACTTAGCAGCAACCCAAGCCTTATAGATACATTGGTATCCCAATAACTGCTCTG
The DNA here is from genome assembly GCF_057628025.1 of Oncorhynchus mykiss. Taxonomy (NCBI): domain Eukaryota; kingdom Metazoa; phylum Chordata; class Actinopteri; order Salmoniformes; family Salmonidae; genus Oncorhynchus; species Oncorhynchus mykiss. The sequence goes on along the minus strand of NC_143025.1, from coordinate 74,632,681 downwards.
TCTTTATAAGAGATTATGTGAGTACATTATTCTGTGAGAGTATTCTGTACATTGTGCGTCTGACTTTATTTATTCTATTTTCTTGACATGGTCTGATGCCTTACTGCTGTTTAAACAGTGGAGCTACAACACATGGCAAATACAAAGCCATTCAAAACAACATTTCCACGAGGGAACGTGTGCAATATCATTCCTTTGAAAAACAACCAACGTGCATTTCCATTATGACTTCAAATGGAAAGTAAATGACAAGCAATTCCCCTGCTATTAAAGTCATGTGAAATTGTGTTTTTAATCCAAAGGTATTACGACCAATTTAGTCATTCACATTCCGTTCACACTCTATTGAGTAGAGAGAAAGCATACAGCACAACACCAGTCAGTGTGTGTTGGAGACACAGAGAGCTAGATGGCACTGTTGCACTGTGTAGGCTACTACTACTGTGAACTAATGCAAAGCGGCAACTGCTATTCCCCCTTCTCCATTAGAACTGCTTGATAATCCATCATTTTAACTGACAATCTGTCATCCGTACTGAAGGGGTTGATAATTACAGAGCATGATACTCACCTCACCCAGCCATTCTGATCGTAACTCACCATTATCATTAGCATCCATTTCCAGTAGAAAATGCTATTTATACCCATCACAGACAGTAATATCAAGGCTGGCAATGGTAAGGAAGTTAAACCATGGCTATGTCTGGCATTGCTGCGTCACAGAACTAGCTTGGATATAGCTCTGTACTATATACAGTATTGGACATGTACGTGTCATTGTTCGTATGTACACCCACAGCATGGGGTGAAAATGTCAGCTATATTGGTCAGGGAGAAATCCAAAAGAGTCTAATTGGAATGAATGGCAGTATTGGAATAATCCTGATTTTACTTACGCAGGAAAATAAAAGTAAGGCATGTGATATCAGAAATTGTGTAATAGAATGATTGTCATATAATTATAAATACAGGTTATATACAAATGTTCTGTATAAATAGCCTATAAAATATATGTAAACAGACCATGAATGTAAAAAACAAAAATGGGGGACAAGCTTGAGGGCTATTATATGATACAGTACTTGTTGCATTTACATTTTGTGTAAATCCTATCATCAACTGATTTTAGCCAGTGCATGGCTGTGGATTGACTGCAGTCTTTGAATGGAATGTTGGCGTATTGGCAGTTGTTATGAACAATTAATGGAATCATTCCTCTAAAACTGGCTGGCTAACTAGCTAACAAACATACAATGCCGATACATTCTTCAAATTCATTGTTTTACACTATATCTTATCACAGCACTGGCAAACCATGGTAAACCAATGCCCTGAAAAATATGGCTGACATTTACCCCATCATAAGAAGGTTCATATCCAATCCAGTATTCTACATACTAATTATTTCAACTTTATTTAACTAGGCAAGTCAGTTAAGAACAAATTCTTATTTACAATGACGGCCTAGGAACAGTGGGTTAACTGCCTTGTTCAGGGGCAGAATTACATATTTTTACCTTGTCAGCTCAGGGATTCGCTCTAGCAACCTTTCGGTCACTGGCCCAACGCTCTAACAACTAGGCTACCTGCCGCCTCTTATATGTGTACACCTACACTGATTGTACAAAACATTAGGAACACCTTCCTATCAAAGGGTGCCCCTTTTTCTCTCAGAATAGCCTCAATTAGTCCGGGAATGGACTCCACAAGGTGTCAAAAGTGTCCCACAAGGATACTGGCCCATGTTGACTCCAATGCTTCCCACAGTTGTGTCAAGTTGGCTGGATGACCTTTGGGTGGTGGACCCTTCTTGATGTACACGGGAAACTGTTGAGCATGAAAAATCCAGCAGCGTTGCAGTTCTTGACACAAGCTGGTGCGCCTGGCACCTACTACCATACCCTGTTTAAAGGCACTTAAATATTTTGTGTTGCCCATTCACCCTCTGAATGGCACACATACACAATCCATGTCTCAATTGCCTCAAGGCTTAAAAATCTGTCTTTAACCTGTCTCCTCCTCTTCATCTACACCGATTGAAGTGGATTTAACAAGTGACATCAATAAGGACAGATGTTCTTAATGTTTGGTATACTCAATGTCTATCCAACCTGTATCCTAATGAGACTAACAACCTTGCCCTCTTGTAAACTATCATTCCCAGGTAGCCTAGTGGTTAAGAGGTTGGGCCAGTCACCGAAAGGTTTCCGGTTCGAATCCCTGAGCTGGCTAGCTGAAAAATCTGCTGATTTGCAAGGCAAGTAACACTAATTGCTCCTGTAACTCACACTGGATAAGAGCATATGCTAAATAACTAAAATGTAAATGTAGGTATGAAAGCCTACATGTTACAATTACATCCACGATGCATCAGCCAGAAAATGTCCTTGTCATTTAACCAGGACCAAGCCAATAAAGAATCTGCAATCATTCCCAGTGTAATAAGAGCTTGAGTGAGAGAACCTGCTGTCATTCCCAGTGTGATAAGGGCTTGACTGAGAGAACCTGCTATATGTCCCAGTCTAATAAGGGCTTGACTGAGAGAACCTGCTATATGTCCCAGTGTAATAAGGGCTTGACTGAGATAACCTGCTATCATTCCCAGTGTGATAAGGGCTTGACTGAGATTACCCGCTATCATTCCCAGTGTGATAAGGGCTTGACTGAGAGAACCTGCTATCATTCCCAGTCTAATAAGGGCTTGACTGAGAGAACCTGCTATCCTTCCAAGTGTAATAAGGACTGAGATAACCTGCTATCATTCCCAGTGTAATAAGGGCTTGACTGAGATTACCTGCTATCTGTCCCAGTGTGATAGGGGCTTGACTGAGAGAACCTGCTATATGCCCCAGTGTGATAAGGGCTTGACTGAGATAACCTGCTATATGCCCCAGTGTGATAAGGGCTTGACTGAGATAACCTGCTATCATTCCAGCAAAAGCTGAGAGAACCTGCTATAATTCTCAGCATAACGAGGGCTGAGCGGCTTCAAAGGACAGTAGCAGAACAGTGCTACATTGAGAACATATTGTAACCATGAGCATGTGGACAGCGTGATCAAGGCAGTTCCCTCACCGCTGAGACAGAGTTAAACTAGGCTAAATTAATTCACTTTCCTGCTGCCAAGATATTTCCCAGGGCACCATGGGGCAAAAAGCCAACTTCATTTTGACTTCATTGTTATTGACCCAATTTCACTGGCTTATTGGAAAACTAGGGGGGGGGGGGGGGGGGGGTGTTTGGACAGACACACACATGCACACATACACACACGAAAATTCAATAACCCAGTATTTTTTTTAAACTAACGATCAGCACTTTTAAACATTTTGTTATATCTTTTCCTTTAAAATCAATACACACCGGTAGGCATGAGAATTCAAGAATTCAAGATGATGGACACTGACACACACATGCACATGTATGCAGAGCAAACCTTTTTTTATGGGTATAGAAGTTACTTTCTAGAGCTCTAGATCCTAACATTATTAGGCAAACCATTCTCTTCAGGCAGTCATGCAAATCGGTCTTCACTCGCCCAGTCCCACCTCTCCCTCAACCCACAAATATCAATCCCTCAATGAATTTATCCTCTCAGAATTTGTATTTTTTCCAGAGTTTTAGTCCATTTCAAAGCTCTCGTTTTTTCCCCTCGCCCATCTAATTTGTGCAGCATCCAAAGACGTCTGAGAGGCAGTAGCAACAACACAGGGTTATTGCCTCATATAGAGGGGCCACAAAACCTCCCAATTCACATCTAGTGATTCGGTAAAGGAGCTATATTAATTTGCCTTGCATTAGAGATGTGATTACAGCCCCATGGCTAGTCACAGGGAGAACCAACAGAGGCCCGCCTGCCTGCTGCATATCTGGCACATTTCAGACACAACATGGGGACATTTGAAATGCAATATGGAAATGTGATTACTAATCTGATGCATATTGGGGGAGATCTATCTGAATTGTAATATGAATTAATCATGTGATTCCAACCCAAGTATTGGAGAGTCGTCCAGAGCCCAGCTCTTGCAACACCTCCGCCTGCACTATGAACCTTTGGCCCGGAGAGACAGAGAGATAGAGATAAGTCAACAACAACACACACACCTCTGCCTACCCTGCACTATACACCAGCGGAGGCTGCTGAGGGCAGGACGGCTCATAATAATGGCTGGAGCGGAGCAAATTGACCTATTTGATACCATTCCACTTATTCCACTCCAGCCATTACCACAAGGCTGTCCTCCCCAATTAAGGTGCCACCAACCTCCTGTGATTTACACTTATGACCTTGAAATGCAGGAAATATAGTCAACAATAACAGCAATATCATTTCTGTCTGAGGTGAGAGAGGAAGAGAACAACATCTTATCAATACCACCACCACCACAAAGAAATATCAGAACCTATGCCACTGCCTATGCTATAGTGTGTACTGAACAAACCTGAGACACAGAGACTCAGACACAGTGAATACCACATTAAGTTAGTTGCTTCTTTGTGATCACGGTAGTAACTTGGTGGTTGAAGATATCCCTCTAGTGGTGTGGGGGCTGTGCTTTGGCAAAGCGGGTGGGGTTATATCGTGCCTGTTTGGCCCTGTCTGGGGGTATCGTCGGACGGGGCCACAGTGTCTCCCGACCCCTCCTGTCTCCGCCTACAGTATTTATGCTGCAATAGTTCATGTGTCTGGGTGCTAGGGTCAGTCTGTTATATCTGGATTATTTCTCCTGTCTTATCTGGTGTCCTGTGTGAATTTAAGCATGCTCTCTCTAATTCTCTCTCTCTTTCTCTCTCTATTTTTCTCTCTCTCTCTCTCTTTATTTCTTTCTCTCAGAGCCCTAGGAACATGCCTCAGGACTACCTGGCCTGATGACTCCTTGCTGTCCCCAGTCCACCTGATCGTGCTGCTGCTCCAGTTTTAACTGTTCTGCCTGCGGCTATGGAACCCTGACCTGTTCACCGGACGTGCTACCTGTCCCAGACCTGCTGTTTTCAACTTTCTAGAGACAGCAGGAGCGGTAGAGATGCTCTTAATGATCGGATATGAAAAGCCAACGGACATTTACTCCTGAGGTGCTGACCTGTTGCACCCACTACAACCACTGTGATTATTATTATTTCACCATGCTGGTCATCTATGAACATTTGAACATCTTGGCCATGTTCTGTTATAATCTCCAACTGGCACAGCCAGAATAGGACTGGCCACCCCTCATAGCCTGGTTCCTCTCTAGGTTTCTTCCTAGGTTTTGGCATTTCTAGGGAGTTTTTCCTAGCCACCGTGCTTCTACACCTGCATTGCTTGCTGTTTGTGGTTTTAGGCTGGGTTTCTGTGCAGAACTTTGTGACATCAGCTGATGTAAAAAGGGCTATATAAATACATTTGATTGATTGATTGATCATTTAGATGTATAACAGTATGCCGTGTAGAGTGGTGTAAAAGCAGCCCTTTGTGACAGCTGATGTAAGAAGGTCTATATAAATACATTTGATTGATTGATTGATTGATCATTTAGATGTTTAACAGTATGCCGTGTAGAGTGGTGTAAAAGCAGCACCTTCAACAATACGTCTTCATTCTGATCTGTTTCTCCTAAACATCACTCAATCTGATCTGTTTCTCATAAACATCACTCAATCTGATCTGCGGGTAGCTAGTAGCTAATTACTATTGATGCGACAGTATTGTTGTGGTTTGATGTTAAAGAGTTGAGAAAATGCTCCATAATCTAACTCTGAAGAGATGTTTCACCCAAAGACACCTCTGTCCATTGAAAGGTACAAAGTCACTCAGATAACCACTCAATGAGCGTGCGTGTGAACCAACGAATACCTATCCCATATTAAATAGTGGGGGTACGCCATACCGGTAAAACATGAGCCTATCACAATAATGAAAACATAGATAAAAAAAAAAAGCTATAGGCTACTACACTACTTATAATTACCGCATGTCAGAAACATGAAAAATGTGTGAATAGACTTGAAACTAGTGGAATAAGCTTAAAAATGCTGTGTGGTGCAACGATAACACTGACATTTTGCCAAGGAAGAGATGAGTTGCTGAGACCGAGACACGCGCTGACAGTCTACGCATCAATTCAGGTTACAAGACTTGTCTAGGCCTAATGAAGGACAATCACCAAATGTCATTCATAACATGTTTGGGTGTTTTGTAAGTGATGTCACTTTGCACTTATCAAATGGCACTGTATGGATGCCGGAATTATTTTAGAGCGGGGTAGCCTAATAGTTGGAATAGTAACTGCAGTCTGGACAGGACTGTAGGCCTCACATATAGCCTATTATGATGTTAAGTGTTCCTCAAGGTAAGATTATAGACCTACTGTATATTTTGTCTTGGGAACAGGAGTGGAGAAATATCACTTATTTATTTCAGCATCTTGAGAGAAATGCAAATGCGGGCTTGGAGATCTGTTGTGTAGCCTAAACATGCCATTTCTGTTGGATCGTTTTCATAGCAATGTCAACTAGATTGTTGATGATGCATTGATCATTCTATAATTTTATGACATTATTATGGTGAGCAAGGCTGAAGAGAAGAGAATGACAGAAGAGAAGCTGCGTTTATCTAATTACAGACAATTTGACTAACAAATAGCCTACCAAATGTCAGAAATTATAAGCAGAAAAACAAATTAAGCTTAAAAACATTTTTTTTAGCACCCCCTGTCATTTCGTGATCCCTGATGATGTGTGAAGTAATTATTTCAAATCCAAAATCAAATCAAATCAAATCCAAATCAAATCCAAGTTTATTTGTCACTTGTCACTTGTAGACCTTACATTAACCTTTATTTAACTAGGCAAGTCAGTTAAGAACAAATTCTTATTTTCAATGACGGCCTAGAAACAGTGGGTTAACTGCCTGTTCAGGGGCAGAACAACAGATTTGTACCTTGTCGGCTCGGGGGTTTGAACTTGCAACCTTCCGGTTACTAGTCCAACGCTCTAACCACTAGGCTACCCTGCCGCCCACCCGCCATAGTTAAACGGACTATGCATATATGATAAACAGAGAGTAGCAGCACTATGCATATATGATAAACAGAGAGTAGCAGCACTATGCATATATGATAAACAGAGAGTAGCAGCACTATGCATATATGATAAACAGAGAGTAGCAGCACTATGCATATATGATAAACAGAGAGTAGCAGCACTATGCATATATGATAAACAGAGAGTAGCAGCACTATGCATATATGATAAACAGAGAGTAGCAGCACTATGCATATATGATAAACAGAGAGTAGCAGCACTATGCATATATGATAAACAGAGAGTAGCAGCACTATGCATATATGATAAACAGAGAGTAGCAGCACTATGCATATGCAGTATGTGACCATGCATATATGATAAACAGAGAGTAGCAGCACTATGCATATATGTGACCATGCATATATGATAAACAGAGAGTAGCAGCACTATGCATATATGTGACCATGCATATATGATAAACAGAGAGTAGCAGCACTATGCATATATGATAAACAGAGAGTAGCAGCACTATGCATATATGATAAACAGAGAGTAGCAGCACTATGCATATATGTGACCATGCATATATGATAAACAGAGAGTAGCAGCACTATGCATATATGATAAACAGAGAGTAGCAGCACTATGCATATATGATAAACAGAGAGTAGCAGCACTATGCATATATGATAAACAGAGAGTAGCAGCACTATGCATATATGATAAACAGAGAGTAGCAGCACTATGCATATATGATAAACAGAGAGTAGCAGCACTATGCATATATGATAAACAGAGAGTAGCAGCACTATGCATATATGATAAACAGAGAGTAGCAGCACTATGCATATATGATAAACAGAGAGTAGCAGCACTATGCATATATGATAAACAGAAAGTAGCAGCACTATGCATATATGATAAACAGAGAGTAGCAGCACTATGCATATATGATAAACAGAGAGTAGCAGCACTATGCATATATGATAAACAGAGAGTAGCAGCACTATGCATATATGATAAACAGAGAGTAGCAGCACTATGCATATATGATAAACAGAGAGTAGCAGCACTATGCATATATGATAAACAGAGAGTAGCAGCACTATGCATATATGATAAACAGAAAGTAGCAGCACTATGCATATATGATAAACAGAGAGTAGCAGCACTATGCATATATGATAAACAGAGAGTAGCAGCACTATGCATATATGATAAACAGAGAGTAGCAGCACTATGCATATATGATAAACAGAGAGTAGCAGCACTATGCATATATGATAAACAGAGAGTAGCAGCACTATGCATATATGATAAACAGAGAGTAGCAGCACTATGCATATATGATAAACAGAGAGTAGCAGCACTATGCATATATGATAAACAGAGAGTAGCAGCACTATGCATATATGATAAACAGAGAGTAGCAGCACTATGCATATATGATAAACAGAAAGTAGCAGCACTATGCATATATGATAAACAGAGAGTAGCAGCACTATGCATATATGATAAACAGAGAGTAGCAGCACTATGCATATATGATAAACAGAGAGTAGCAGCACTATGCATATATGATAAACAGAGAGTAGCAGCACTATGCATATATGATAAACAGAGAGTAGCAGCACTATGCATATATGATAAACAGAGAGTAGCAGCACTATGCATATATGATAAACAGAAAGTAGCAGCACTATGCATATATGATAAACAGAGAGTAGCAGCACTATGCATATATGTGACCATGCATATATGATAAACAGAGAGTAGCAGCACTATGCATATATGTGACCATGCATATATGATAAACAGAGAGTAGCAGCACTATGCATATATGATAAACAGAGAGTAGCAGCACTATGCATATATGATAAACAGAGAGTAGCAGCACTATGCATATATGTGACCATGCATATATGATAAACAGAGAGTAGCAGCAGCGTCAGATGAAAACATCATGACTGGTTGTGTTAATGCCATATTAAAAGTTAGGCTAATACATTTGTTTAAGTTAAACGACACATCTTTACTCTTAGGCCCATAGAGATCCTATTAAAGTGGAACTGACAGTGTTTTAACCACTTTGCAGATATCAAACAAACAGACAATCATAATATCAGTCAAAAATATAAAATTCTAATTTTTATGCTTCAAAACCAACTTTATAAGACGTTTAAAAATAGGTTCTATTTGACTCAAAATTCCATGAAGTACAGTAAGTCTTTGTTGGCAAAATAGATGGATGCAGTTCAATGCATGATTAATATAATGGCAGGAACCTAGGAAGAAACCTAGAGGGCGTCTAGGCTCTGAGAGGTGGCCAGTCCTCTTCTGGTTGTGCCGGGTGGAGATTATAAGAATACATGGCTATTAAGTCCAGATTGTTCTTCAAGATGTTCAAACGTTCATAGATGACCAGCAGGGTCAAATAAAAATCACAGTGGTTGTAGAGGGTGCAACAGGAATGTCAGTTGGCTTTTCATAGCCAAGCATTCGAGACAACAGGTGTGGTAGAGAGAGAGAGAGAGAGGGATAGAGAGAGAGAGAGAGAGAGAGAGAGAGTGAGAGAGTGAGAGAGAGAGAGTCGAAAACAGCAGATCCGGGACAAGGTAGCACATCTGGTGAACAGGTCAGGGTTCTATAGCCGCAGGCAGAACAGTTGAAACTGGAGCAGGAGCACGACCAGGTAGACTGGGGACAGCCAGGAGTCACCAGGCCAGGTAGTCCTGAGGCATGGTCGAGAGAGAGAGAATTAGAGGGAGCATAATTAAATTCACACTGGACACCAGATAAGATAGGAGAATTACACCAGATATAACAGACTGACCCTGGTCCCTGGCACATAGACTATTGCAGAATAGATACTGGAGTCTGAGACGGGGGGGTTCGGGTACACTCTGGCCCCGTAAGACGATACCCCCGGACAGGGCCAACCAGGCTGGCTGTAACCCCACCCACTTTGCCGAAGCACAGTCCCCACACCAGGGATATCAACAGAACACCAACTTACTACCCTGAGCTCAGGCTGACTATGGCCCACGAAGATCTCCTCCACCGCACAAGCCCGAGGGGACGCAAGACCGGACAATCACGCCAGTGACTCAACCCACTCAAATCGAGTATAGAGCAAAAAAGCTTGGCACAATGTGACGCACCCCTCCTAGGGACAATACAGAAGAGCACTAGTAAGCCAGTGACTCAGCCCTGGTAATAGGGTCAGAGGCAGAGAATCCCAGTGGAGAGAGCCAGCCAGGAAAAGACAGCAAGGGCAGTTCGTCATTCCAGTGCCTTGCCGTTCACCTTACCACCCCTGGGCCAGACTACACTCAATTACTGAAGATGAGTCTTCAGTAAAGACTTAAAGGTCGAGACCGAGTCTGCGTCTCTCACATTGATAGACCATTCCATGAAAATTGAGCTCTATATTTTATTTTTATTTATTTCACCTTTATTTAATCATGTAGGCTAGTTGAGAACAAGTTCTCATTTACAACTGTGACCTGGCCAAGATAAAGCATAGCAGTGTGAACAGACAACAACACAGAGTTATACATGGAGTAAAGAATAAACAAGTCAATAACACAGTAGAAAAAAATAAAAAAAAGAGTCTATATACATTGTGTGCAAAAGGCATGAGGAGGTAGGCGAATAATTACAATTTAGCAGATTAACACTAGAGTCATAAATTATCAGATGGTCATGTGCAGGTAGAGATACTGGTGTGCAAAAGAGCAGAAAAGTAAATAAATAAAAACAGTATGGGGATGAGGTAGGTAAATTGGGTGGGATATTTACCGATGGTGTCACGAATATTACCGAGGGTGACTCGCCTTCTGGTTCGGGTGGCGCTCGGCGGTCATCGTCGCCGGTCTACTAGTTGCCACCGATCCATTGTTCTGTGTTCGTTTGGTTTTGTCTAATTGGTTTCACCTGTTTCTTGTTTGGTTGTTAGGGTGGGGTTATTTAAGTTAGTTCAGCCCGCTTCTGTTGGTGCGGGCTTGTTCATCTGTATTTGTTAGAGTGGTTTGTGTTTTGCATTTTCTGGTTTTTTCGCTGTCCTTTATTTTCTTCATGTGTTTGTGTGATTTTCTGGACATTAAAGCGTGTTGTTCCCGTATCCTTTGCTCTCTGCGCCTGACTCCACACCTATTCACTCATGTACCGTTACAGATGGACTATGTACAGCTGCAGCGATCGGTTAGCTGCTCAGATAGCAGATGTTTAAAGTTGGTGAGGGAGATAAAAGACTCCAACTTCAGCCATTTTCTAATTCGTTCCAGTCACAGGCAGCAGAGAACTGGAGGGAAAGGCGGCCAAACGAGGTGTTGGCTTTAGGGATGATCAGTGAGATACACCTGCTGGAGCACGTGCTACGGGTGGGTGTGGCCATCATGACCAGTGAACTGAGATAAGGCGGAGCTTTACCTAGCATGGACTTGTAGATGACCTGGAGCCAGTGGGTCTGGCAACGAATATGTAGCGAGGACCAGCCGACTAGAGCACACAGGTCGCAGTGGTGGGTGGTATAAGCTGCTTTAGTAACAAAACGGATGGCACTGTGATAAACTGCATCCAGTTTGCTGAGTAGAGTATTGGAAGCTATTTTGTAGATGACATCGCCGAAGTCGAGGATCGTTAGGATAGTCAGTTTTACCAGGGTAAGTTTGGCGGAGTGAGTGAAGGAGGATTTGTTGCGGAATAGAAAGCCGACTCTAGATTGGATTTTAGTTTGGAGATGTTTGATATGAGTCTGGAAGGAGTGTTTACAGTCTAGCCAGACACCTAGGTACTTATAGATGTCCACATATTCTAGGTCGGAACCATCCAGGGTGGTGATGCTAGACGGGCGTGCGGGTACAGGCAGTGAACGGTTGAAAAGCATGCATTTGGTTTTACTAGCGTTTAAGAGCAGTTGGAGGCCACGGAAGGAGTGTTGTATGGCATTGAAGCTCGTTTGGAGGTTAGATAGCACAGTGTCCAAGGCAGGGCCAGAAGTATATAGAATGGTGTCGTCTGCGTAGAGAGCAACATCATTGATATATACAGAGAAAAGAGTCGGCCTGAGAATTGAACCCTGTGGCACCCCCATAGAGACTGCCAGAGGACCGGACAACATGCCCTCCGATTTGACACACTGAACTCTGTCTGCAAAGTAGTTGGTGTCATTAGAAAACCCGAGGCTACTGAGTCTGCTGATAATAATATGGTGATTGACAGAGTCGAAAGTCTTGGCCAGGTCAATGAAGACGGCTGCACAGTACTGTCTGTTATCGATGGCGGTTATGATATCGTTTAGTACCTTGAGCGTGGCTGAGGTGCACCCGTGACCGGCTCGGAAACCAGATTGCACAGCAATCGAGATGGTCAGTGACCTGTTTGTTGACTAGGCTTTCGAAGACCTTAGATAGGCAGGGCAGGATGGATATAGGTCTGTAACAGTTTGGGTCCAGGGTGTCTCCCCCTTTGAAGAGGGGGATGACTGCGACAGCTTTCTAATCCTTGGGGATCTCAGACGATATGAAAAAGAGGTTGAACAGGCTGGTAAAGCTGGGGAGGCTTGGGCGAGTAGCTGCGGGGGGGGGGGGGGGGGGGAGCTGTTAGCCGAGGTTGGAGTAGCCAGGAGGAAGGCATGGCCAGCCGTTGAGAAATGCTTGTTGAAGTTTTCGATTATCATGGATTTATCAGTGGTGACCGTGTTACCTAGCCTCAGTGCAGTGGGCAGCTGGGAGGAGGTGCTCTTGTTCTCCATGGACTTTACAGTGTCCCAGAACTTTTTGGAGTTAGGAGAAAGCCTCCAGCTGTTTGCTTAGAAATAAGGAGGACTGCGTCTTTTGACCGTGTAATGCTTTGTAGGTTAGCAGTAAAATCTATATATGTTGGGGTTGTAGTCAAGATTCTATCAGTCACATTTGGCACTAACTCAAGTTAATTTACTGCATTGTCTGGGTAGCCAGAGAGTGTAGAATTGCAGTAGTCTAGAAGTGACAAAAGCATGGATTAGCTCTTCTGCATACGTTTCAGAATTTTGTAATGTTCTGAATGTGGAAAAAAGCTGCCCTTGAAATATTCTTGATATGTTCGTCAAAAGAGAGATCAGGGTCCAGAGTAAGGCCAAGATCCTTCACAGTTTTATTTGAGACATCTGTACAACTATCAAGATGAATTGTCAGATCAAACAGCAGATCTCTTTGCTTCTTGGGATCTAGATATAGCATCTATGTTATGTTTGAGTTTAAAAGTAATACATTTGCCGCCATCCACTTCCTTATGTCTGAAATACAGGCTTCCAGGGTAGGCAATTTTGGGGCTTCACCATGTTTCATCGGAATGTACAGCTGTGTATCGTCCGCATAGCAGTGAAAGTTGACATTGTGTTTCCGCATGACATCGCCAAGAGGTAGAATATATAGCGAAAACAACAGTGGCCCTAAAACGTAACCTTGAGGAACACTGAAACTTACAATTGATTTGTCAGACAAACCATTCACAGAGACGAACTGATATCTTTCTGACAGAAAAGATCTAAACCAGGCAATAACTTGTCCGAGTAGACCATCTAGGATTTCCAATCTCTGCAAAAGAATGTGGTGATCGATGGTGTCAAAAGCGGCACTAAGGTCCAGGAGCACAAGGCCAGATACAGAGCCTTGGTCTGACGCCATTATAAGGTCCTTTGTGACTCATATCAGGAAACTAGGCATATGTCGCAAGTCACTACTTTACAGGAGCGGCATTTCAACGTAAACATAAAATGCGTTTTTGGGGCAGAAATGCCTTCTTAATAACAAACTTGTATTCCTTCCATAAATAAGAATACAATTCTTAAATTACAACCCAGGTTTATCCACAGATAAAGACAGGAACCTTACCGTTAGATAAAGGATGGGCTGGAGATGAGTTTGGATTTGTCTTCCATGTAGCATGCTTCTGTCTATATAACGTGAGCTGTTCAGTATGTGTTGACAGTCCTTTCTGCCGCTCCGTTTTTGAAAGATATAATGTTAGCCATTGAGAAAAACAAAAGTTTTGCAACTCTCCTCAACAACATTAATGCCCTGAATTTAGCAGTCGCTATCGATAGTTTGGTTGGAAATGGTGATGGGCTACATTCTGCACACTTAAAACAATTAAGGAGAGCCGCACACTCCAGGAGCTCAGATGCAAAAATATTTATGTCCAACGTTTCGACAGACAAGCTGTCTTCATTAGGGTATATTACTATACTACTTTCTGCACACGCCACGGTCAGTGTGAACCAGAGTGACTTGACACAACTCTGGCCAAACAAGATGTAGCTTCAAACAAAACAGAGTTAAATAGTTCCAATCTGCCGTGAAGCGTTCATCCATGTATACGGGCAAGAGTCTAGCTACATTTTCACATATACCTTTCTAATTTTTATTGCAAGTTAAGCGTACTGTTAGCTAGCTAGCAAATGTTTGCTTACTGGCTTGCTAGCTAACGTTACTAGCTTAGCTAGCTAAACATTAGCCAGGTGTGTCTGGGGTTGATTACAGCAATCTATTGTATTTCATGAAAATGTGTACATGTCTAGACAATATCCACTTAGCTAGATGTGGCTGGGGGTGGTTATAGCATTTCCTTCATATTACCCATCAATTTAGACAAGTGGATCGGGTAAGCATCATCTAATAATGATGATAAATTCATAAAATATTTTTATCTGGACACTCTGTTTTTGATATTGTTACTATGCAAGTAACCACTTCACTGTACTGTTAACACCTTTGGATCCTGTGCATGTGAAAAATAAACTTAGATTTATTTAAAATAATGTGTGTTTACCACATGGCCTAACATGTGAATCCTTTAGAGTGTGTGAACGATGCTGAATGGGTGTAGACAAACAAGAGCTCTCCAGTAGGTGTACCAAAACATTCAAGGGCCATTTTCTCAAAAGCTTATAAAATTTCAAGGCGGAATTACTTTCGTATCATAACTGTAGTGTATGATATACCATTTTACAGCTCTGAATCTCTATTTTTATCCATGTAAAAAACACACTTTCAAATGTTGCTACAAAAGACCGAATCAAGGCAATCAGTCACATTTACCACCTTCACGAGTGCAGTCTCAGTACTATGATTGGGTCTAAGACCAGACTGGAGCATTTCCTATACATTATTTGTCTTCGGGATGGCAACAGAATTTTCAAAAAATGTTGAGAGGAATGGGAGTTTGGATATAGATCAACAGTTTTTTACATTTTCCAGGAAAAGGTTTGGCTTTTTCAAGAGAGGCTTTATTACTGCCACTTTCAATTACTTCGGTACACATCCAGAAGATAGGGAACCGTTTATTATGTTCAACATAGGAGGGCCAAGCACAGGAAGGTTTAGAGGCCATTACTATTTTCGTGAATGTGTCATGAAAAACGTAAGTGTCTCGATTGATCCTAGGTCCTGGCAGTTCTGTGCAGACTATGGACAACTGAGTTTAAGAAAAATATGTTGATTTAAGGAGGATCTCCAGAGGGTGGTGCGGTCTGCACAACGCATCACTTGGGGCAAACTATTAGGCAGTTGTTGTGGAATTGCTAGATTACATGTTAGATATTGCTGCACTGTCGGAACTAGAAGCACAAGCATTTCGCTAGACTCACAATAACATCTGCTAAGCATATGTATGTGACCAATAAAATTGGATTTGATTTGAGTGTGAAATTTACTTTCTGATTATCATGATCTTTTCGTCTGGAGGCCTGTAAAGGAGGAGGCCCAGGAGGCCTGTAAACAGTAGCTATAAAACGTGATTGAGTAGGCTGCAAAGATTTGATGACTAGAAGCTCAAAAGACAAATAATTTAAAGTTGCGCTGTTGCTACTGTCTGTAAACATACAGTCCAGTTCAAAGTGAATGATGGCAGGCCCATGTGGCAAATGGCCTACAGTAGCACTAATTGGCTATGGCGCACCGGTCTGCGTAGACTCCGGTCCTGGACAAGACAAGTGTTTTTACTAGGTTTTATTTACTGCAATGTTTAGTAATTGTCCAAACGATCGCTTTCCCACTGTATGTTGCTATATCATTTTCACAAATGCCTTACTATACATCATTCCCAAACATTCTATAAATTTATGAAAATGTGAAAATGACCATATCTAAGATATCGCTCATCAGAAAAGGTAAAAAAAAAGGTGTAATATCAAATCAAACTGTTTGTCACATGCACTGAATACAACAAGTGTAGACTTTACCGTGAATGCTTACATACAAGACTTTAACCAACAGTGCAGTTTAAGAAGAATAAAATATTTAGCAAGTTGACTAAAATAAAAAGTAATAATAAAAAGTAACACAATAAGAATAACAATAACAAGGTCATATACAGGGGGCACCGAGTCAGTGTGCGGGGGTACAGGCTAGTTGAGGTAATCTGTACATGTAGGTGAGGGCGAAGTGACTATGCATAGGTAACAAACAAACAGCGAGTAGCAGCAGTGTACAAGAGGGGGGGGGGGGGGGTTGTCAATGTAAATTGTCTGGTGGAAATTTTATGAATTGTTCAGCAGTCTTATGGCTTGGGGGTAGAAGCTGTTGAGTAGCCTTTTGGTCCTAGACTTGGCGCTCCGGTACCACTTGCCATGCGGTAGCAGAGAAAACAGTCTATAACTTGGGTGACTGGAGTCTCTGACAATTTAATGGGCTTTCCTCTGACACCGCCTATTACATAGGTCCTGGATGGCAGAAAGCTTGTGTTACGTTCCCCAGTTTCTGTGTTGTGGTTTGTGTATTTGTATGTGTGTGTTTCAGGATGGCTTCCTGAAATTCCCCCAAGCAGCTGATTGGTCGGTGTCAAGGGATTTTTTATCTATAATGACTAATTATGTATACATTTCAATCAGGATGAATTAAAAGACTTATGTTACTGCACATGTATTAATTTTCTTTGTTTAGTACAATGACGGTCTGTTCCTTTGTACAAATGAATGAACTATCTCCAGATGGCAGGGACGGACTATCTCCAGACTGTCTAGAACACTAATCTACACTGACTGACCTTGGCTCTAGGCAAGGAGGGAAGGCTTGAGATCTATAGAGCCTTTCTACCAGTGTCAAGAAGAGACGAACATTTAGAAAACGCTGACGTCAATTTCAGTTTATAACCTGTGGCAAAATGTGTATGAACTTAGTACTCTCTTGAATTAAAGGCTGTTACCTGACTTTTAAGACCGGGGCTCTGTCCATTCTTATAAAATATAGGGTCTTACAAACCCTTCGAATGCATTGACAGAGTGTTTAATTTTGATTGGGAATTAAAACAGAGGAATTTAGAATTCCTTCAACAATTGGTCCTTCGAAGCCGGATCTAAAATACCCGTCTCTGCCATCTGGAGGTCGTACGCCGGAAAAAAAATTGTGCACGTTATTAAAGACCTGGCCCCGGAATGGAGGTTAAAAACAGGCCTGTATACACTACAGTAGGCAGATACGGTGACTAGATCAAACGAACAGTGCTTTTCCCAGTTGGCAGCAGGTCAGTAGCCTTTATTCTCGATTTGAGTTCTTTGATTGATGTTCTAAAATTTTCAGAAGTCATCAATAATGGGAGCTTTGCTATTCCCACAGGGTTTTCTATGACCAACATACACTGAAGCAGGTTCAAAAATAACCTGTGGTAATGTGTGCACTACCATAAATAAACTAAACTTAATCATGAGAGGCACACCCGCCCGAGATTAAGACGGGATATTGATTTAGTGCTGGGGGATAGGACAGTGATCTTGTACAAATACTGGGCGTGGGGAGACAGGAAGGGAATGCGCAAGATAACTGGAATGGTCATTTGAATTGTGGCAGTATTGATCATCGTTCCGATTCAACAAATAATACTGAAATATCCAAATAAGGAGGAGAGGGAACCAAAATGAAGGTTGTTTAGAAATTCCTGAAAAGAAGTGTCGGAAACTAGCGGGACATTACCGTTATAGGACACCAAGGTACGTCCTTCAGCTTTGAAACTGATAGACTAAAATTGATTTTAGATTGTAATTCACCTACTTGCATGTTTTGCCCGAAAAATACGGTCACCAGTGTTAGTATAAAATATGAACTGAAACGTTAAAATGTGTTTTAGATAGAATTGAAAAAAGAAGTCATTAAAAATAATGACGAGACAATTTCGATGTAATATGCTATTTTGCCCAAAATGATCTGGTGGAATAATGTATTGAGATGGGAGTCATATTTAAATAAATGTATCATAGAAGAGAAAGTCACTTAAAGTTAAATGTAGGGAATAACGGAGAGATACGATACAATTTCGTGCTATCCGGATGTTATAGCTTTATGTATCGACTGACATACGATAAATTTAGCACAAAACATGGTACGTTTAAATGCTAGGGTTTAGTAAGTTGAGAAGTTAGGTTGGTTTTACTTTGATGATTAGAATTTAAAACTGAACGCAATCTGAATAGGGAATATATATTTTACAGAGGCAGGCAGATTTGTGGTGTCGTTTCACGTTGAACAACATCGTTCCTCAAATTTAAACAGAGAAAAGGGGTTGTGGCATTTAGAGGGAAAATGCGTGCATTATAGCTTAGAGTTACTTTTCAAAAGGGGCTAAAAGTTCCAAATACATTTCTTTTAAAAAGGAGAAGTATCGTAAAGATAGTCTGAAAAGATGCTACAGCTTGCAACGGAAGTGCTAGGCACTCAATGGGCTATATGGTGCAACGCTTTTGACTATAAAATAGGTAAGAATAGTTTAATCGTAAAAAGTTGTGATTGTTTTTCCGAGTATTGATTTTTGGTTAGGTAACGCCAGGGAATTCGAACGAGAAGTTAACGTATCCTAAAAAACACTATCTATTTTTCTTTACGGGGAAAAAGTATATGTCTTATCTTAAAGGGACAGTGCACGTCTATCACAGTGGTGTGAGTGTATGGCAGTGTATAAAATATTTTGGGACGATAATTTGAAGATAGACTGAATGAGTTACATGAAACATCGAGAGATTTAAAACAAACGATGTGAAGGAATTATCAGAATTATTGGGTTTCGTTGTAGTAGTAAAAGTTTGGGTTAAGGGGATTTCCCTGTTCCCAGTGACAAGGTATTTTAAAGGAGTACACTCACATATGGATTATTGTGAATTTTAATTAGACAAGTGAATAACGTATTGGGAATAGAGTCGTAATTAAAATACTAAGTCAAAGACGAGACAGTTACTAGATCATAATGAATTCATAATAATAACGAAGAGACAATTACGATTTATACCCATCGAAATGTTTAATAAAATTAGCGAATTTAGAGATATTGGTTGGGGTGATAAATTATAATTCAAGATTTGAACAGATGTGATAAATTAGGTTTGGTTTACGAATTGAGCTGAGGTTGAGCGCTTGATGATGACGTCACTCGCAAAGCACTTTTGGTCGCCACGGAAATGATGGGAGAGAGAGACTGGATGTCTGAATCGTAAAACATGGTGGTAATGGATTCGGATGGTTGTGATTCCAGGTTTGATTGTTTATGTAACACCAGGGAATTTGAGCACTGTTTCCATTGTGTGGAACCATGTTAGGGTATTTAAAGTTGAAAAGCAACCTCTATAGAAAAACATAACTGCAGATGTTTCGGGAAATTAGCTAGGTTGAATTTGGTTATTCGAGCTTTTCCCCTGATACGTAGACATCCGTAACAGGGGCAAGTTGTTTTTTTCTTGAGGAACTAACAGATGTAAACGTGAGTCTCTGAGTAATTTTGCCATCTGAAGCATTATAGTAGTGAGGTTTCGTATGGTTTGTTCTTTGCTGGTAAAAGTGTTTGGTTTATTTGTTTACTGGTTATGGTAAATTTTAGGGTTTGATTTAACTTAGTTAAACATTGTGTTCTGGCGTGTTTAAGGAGGATTCTTTATTCCGGGAAGGATGGAAGTTATCTAAAATAAGTAAATTAAAGGAGCCATGGGAGATATCTGGGATTAAATTACGGATTTCTTACACTGAGAAATGTACGACATTTGCGGCAGAGGGAAAAAGTAATACATTGGATAATAATGTTATCTGGTTAATTGTATCTAAGGGTAGCATGTTCATTTAAGTAAACATATACGTAGACGATGTTTAAAACTTATGATTAATGATATGAGTCAAAGGGGAATTATCATTAGGTTTAGTTATAGTTCACTTATTGAGTTTCTGAATCGAAGTAGCATAGTGAATGCTAGTTAGGCGTGTTGTGTCTCACTTTTAGAAGCCTCCTGGGATTATAATTTTGAGGAGAGTGGGGGAGAGAGCGGCCATAAACGACCGAATTGAAATAGGTCTGGAAGTCTTGATTATCCATTAAGGTTTGCAAATATATACACATAAAACAATTGTTAGAACTATTTGTTCAGAAAACACTCTGACGTTTCCAAAACTGCAAAGATATTATCTGTGAGTGCCAAGGAACTGATGCTACAGGCGAAACCAAGATGAAATTTCAAACAGGAAATGCCCCAGATTTTGAATGCGCTGTGTTCCAATGTCTCCTTATATGGCTGTGAATGCGCAAGGAATGAGCCTACACTTTCTGTCGTTTCCCCAAGGTGCCTGCAGCATTGTGACGTATTTGTAGGCATATCATTGGAAGATTGACCATAAGAGACTACATTTACCAGGTGCTCGCTTGGTGTCCTCCGTTGCAATTATTGCGTAATCTCCAGCTGCATGCATTTTTCCATTTGCTTCAGAGGAGAAACCCAACTGCCACAAATGACTTATCATCGAATAGATATGTGAAAAACACCTTGAGGATTGATTCTAAACAGCGTTTGCCATGTTTCTGTCGATATTATGGAGTTAATTTGGAAAAAAGTTTGGCGTTGTAATGGCTGAATTTTCAGGGTTTTTTCTTAGCCAAACGTGATGAACAAAACGGAGCGATTTCTCCTACACAAATAATATTTTTGGAAAAACTGAACATTTGCTATCTAACTGAGAGTCTCCTCATTGAGAACATCCGAAGTTCTTCAAAGGTAAATTATTTTATTTGAATGCTTTTCTTGTTTTTGTGAAAATGTTGCCTGGTGAATGCTAGGCTTAATGCTATGCTAGGCTATCAATACTCTTACACAAATGCTTGTGTAGCTATGGTTGAAAAGCATATTTTGAAAATCTGAGATGACAGTGTTGTTAACAAAAGGCTAAGCTTGTGAGCCAATATATTTATTTCATTTCATTTGCGATTTTCATGAATAGTTAACGTTGCATTATGCTAATGAGCTTGAGGCTATGATTACGCTCCCGGATACGGGATTGCTCGACACAAGAAGTTAAACTAGATAAGCAACTGGACAGAGAATTGATACAGGATTGGGATGAATGGATGCCCAAGAGAGAATTGGACATACATGATAATGTCAGAAAATAAGGATAATTTACTAATCTTACCTAAGTCATTATTTAGGGTATATAAGGTTGATACCTGGGCAGAGCCAGGTATCAAAAGGGGGGTGGGTAAGTTAGTGGCCTATTGGATAAGAAACTAATAATACAAAAAATAAAAAAAACATTTTTTTAGCTAAAGATATAATCAGATAAAACATATGAGAAACTGTTTGCTAACCAAGCCTGTATGTCCAGGATTTTATGCATTACAGGTGAACTACAGGTGAAGTCACTCAATCCAGTCCCAGAGGCTTGTCGGGGGGACCATACCAAGGACTCCTGGTGACAGCTAGCTGAAAGAGCTACCCGGATTCATATCGCACGGCGGGAGGGTAAGACACATGACACTGTCGAACAATAAACAGTGTTCGAGAGGAGAACTGGAATTAACAGAATTCCGGGGGCCATCTCTCGAATGAAGTAACCCTCCCTGTCTTTTCATCCCTGTTTTTGTTCATAGAAGTGAAGATGTGTCTGGCTCATGCTAAGTGATGTGTTCAGGGCTTCACATGGAAGGGTGGGGCTTCACATGGAAGCTGTTCGTCTGAGCTGTTTTATCGTGGGTGACATATTCCTGATACAGCACGTCCTACTTGAGTATGCGGAGAGTGGTAATTTGACCCATGGTTTAGACAATGAGGATTTTGTTCCAAAATAAGCATAAGAGATCCCTAGATCTGGGTAGAGTAAGTTATAGTAGAGGTTGGGAAGGTTCTCTCAATGGAGTTTTATGTAGATCAAAGTGGAGTCTCTAACTACATGGCAGTCTAGGACTCTGAGCCATTATGGCATATATCGGTGCAGGTTCCCATATTGATCGTGGACACAGGTCATAGCTCATTTGGAGAGAGGGCTATATGAATCCACTCACCCAGTATGGGTGATGTGTACACCAAAGAACTTTAAAGTCTCGACCCGCTCCACTTCAGCCCTGTCAATGTTAATGTTGCCTACTCTTACCACCTGGGGGTGGTCCGTCAGGAAGTCTAGGATCTAGTTACAGATGGAGGTGTTTAGTCCCAGAGTCCTTAGCTTAGTGATGAGCTTCGTGGGCACTATGGTGTTGAACGCTGAGCTGTAGTCAATGAACAGCATTCTCACGTAGGTGTTCATTTTGTCCAGGTGAGAAAGGGCAGTGTGGAGTGCGATTGAGATTGTGTCATCTGTGGATCTGTTGGTGGTATGAAAATTGGAATGGGACTAGGGTGTCTGGGAGGATGCTGTTGACATGAACCATGACCAGCCTTTCAAAGCACTTCATGGCTACCGATGTGAGTGCAACGGGGCGATAATCATTTAGGCAGGTTACCTTCGCTTCCTTGGGCACAGGGACTATGCTGGTCTGCTTGAAACATAGGTATTACAGACTCGGTCACGGAGAGGTTGAGAAAGTCAGTTCTTCCGCGCGTGCTTTGAGTATACGTCCTGGTAATCCGTCTGGAAAGCGGCTTTGTGAATGTTGACCTGTTTAAAGGTGTTGTTCACATCGGCTACCGAGAGCGTTATCACACAGTCATCCAGAACATCTGGTGCTCTCGTGCATGCTTCAGTGTTGCTTGCCTCGAAGCGAGCATAAAAGGCATCTGGTAGGCTCGCATCACTGGGCAGCTCGCGTCTGGGTTTCCCTTTGTAGTCCTATTCTTCCTTGAACAGATTTTAATACGATTTCATGTTGCTAAAATATTGTCAGTTCCACTTTAAATGAACAGGGATTCTATATATAATTCTATGATTAGGCCCATAAAAAATACAATAAAAAGAGCATGCCGGGAAGAAATTAAATCTACTTTCACCCCTGCCCATACTGTTTGTAAGGACTCATAAATCATGTGGAATTTCAGAGCCTCTCTAACAGGTAGAGAGATAGCAGAGGAAATCATAACACAACAATTCACCAGTTCTTCTGTATCTTCACCCCTCACCCCTCCTCATTTATCCTTCCCCTCCTCCTGAGTATGTGTATGAGTGAGATTGGGCGTCTGCTCGAGACTTGGATGTGTATGTGCGTGTGACAGAGGAATCTATCATAAGGGTGATGGTTGAGAGGTAAGCTGTCAGCATGGCTACCACAGTCTCCATAGGCTGCTGAGGCTGGTTATGGGTCTGGTTGGTCAGTGAGGAGTCTCTGTGGCCATGGCCCTTTCCTCCCTGGGTAGAGCCTGTCACTCTGGCCTCTTCCGGGCTCTGCTTCCCATCTGCCTTGGGGGGTCCACAGGAGGCGGCTTGGACAGGGAAAACACAAATATAGATTTTCATTGAAATTCCAATTCAAAGAAACAAAATTAGAAAAGTGTCAGCAAACTGCTTTAGCCCTTTCAGAGAGATGAACGTGAGAAGAATCATAGCTTGAAAGAGCAGCCTTGACGTGTCAGGGTTTTGCCTGTCTGTGTGGATATTGCCTGTCAGGGTATTTTAGTTACAACGACAATCGATCAAACCAGTCTAAATGCTTATGCAGTATCTTGACTTATGTTTGTCTTATATTCCCAGCACTTTCACAGCCTTATACTCAAATCTATATGCAGGCTAGATTGAATATTTAGTCCTCAGTTTCACTTTTCTACCATTTGTACCCAGACCAACTCACTAATAACTAATTAAACAACTCTGAGATACCCTGCCCAACCCAACACGGGTCATTCACCCTAAATTGTTGTTTACTTGCCCCTCACTATAGTTTAAGTAGCAGAAAAACAACATTGCATAATGAAAGTTGTGCCTCCCAGACTGGGTCTGAGTGTGATTGACAGTCTGGCTAACAGTCTATTAATGGATTCATGGCATATTTTAGGACTGACTGACAGACAACATGCTGCTGCTGTGTTCACACAGAGAGGGAGAGAGAGACTGGCAGAATATGAGCAGGAGACACATAGTCATCATAACAATGACAACGAACTGGTAATCTCGTAGCCTCACTAGAGAAAAACAGAAGAACCTATATCATCATCTATCTGAGCAAACATGGCAGTATCAGGGAGTGTGTGTGTGTGCATGTGGGAGGGAGGGCGGTTGGGAGGGAGGAAGGCCCTGGCAGTCAAAGAGTCACTACTCTAGGGTGTCAGGTGCCTGGTGTGAGGCTAGGGACAGCACGATTCAGACTGTGGCAATGACGTAAACACTAAACAGTATATGGTATAATGGTACACAGACAGACGGCTGTGAGAGATGACAGATATCTCTAAAGTGATAGGGCTATCACAGTATAGGTAAATGACTGTTATAGACAGTTAATTAAATACAGTAAAGTACATCATGAACAAAGAGAATACACTAATATGACGCAACACCTACTGACATCATTTCTACTCTGTCAACATGATTGCCAGTGACACAGGTTAATATATAAAAGTACAATGAGTCATCTGTCATGTCTTCCATCCCTGCTTGAAACAATGTGACTCACCGCTGTTAGAATGGAATGGGAATACCCATATCACCACGTGGCCTTTCCCAGTAATACTGGTCACCTATTCCTCAAGGTCTAGGACAGGGGAAGTGAAAGTCCGCTTTGGACGTCTGGAACTGGACCGTACCAATGTTGTACGTGGTCGCCTTCACACAATACCTGTCACAATATACAGAGTTTATTATTGGTAGAGGCAGGAGCATTTCCTCACCATGTGACACTTGTTTACGTGGATATGCTAATTAATAAAACCTATTTGAAACAAGCCATTACACATCGTTATTATCGTGGCATTTCATTATTATTATTCAGGTTATTACTTACTAAATATGAATTAACAAATTAGGAAATGCCTGGTTGGAGAGGATCTGTCACATTTTTGTATTGACAACATTAACAGAGTCAAAATCAAAAAATATGCCTTCCTTGTTTGTTGGCTTTTCTGCATATAATTATTTTAAATATGGATCCTATTTCAAAACACAAAACCATTCACACTAATTCAAGATGGGTTTCCTCCCATTTTTCCCGAAATTGTCGCTTGACATCACAAAACCCGCTGCTGTGGTCATTTGATGGCAGTGGCATTGGCATATGTTCTTAAAAGAGAGGATGCCGTAAGGAGAGAGATAATGTAGCCTAAACTACTGAAAACAGGCCTTTTAAAGGATTACATCATGACAGGAGCATTTGATTCCTATTAACCTTTTTGGGATAGGGGGCAGCATTTTCACTTTTGGATGAATAGCGTGCCCAGTGTGAACTGCCTCCTACTCTGTCCCAGATGCTAATATATGCATATTAATATTAGTATTGGATAGATGTCACACCCTGGTCGAAGTATTTTGTGTTTATCTTTATTTATTTGGTCAGGCCAGGGTGTGGCATGGGTTTTTGTATGTGGTGTGTATGTATGGGGATTGTAGCTAGTGGGGTGTTCTAGCTAAGTCTATGGCTGTCTGAAGTGGTTCTCAATCAGAGGCAGGTGTTTATCGTTGTCTCTGATTGGGAACCATATTTAGGCAGCCATATTCTTTGAGTTTGTCGTGGGTGATTGTCCTTAGTGTCCTGATGTCATTGTTCTGTGTTAGGTTACACAAGTATAGGCTGTTTCGGTTTTCGTTAAGTTTATTGTTTTGGTAGTGTTTGTGTTTAGTGTGTTACTTCATTAAACATGGATTGCAATAGACACGCCGCATTTTGGTCCGACTCTCCTTCTCATCAAGAAAACCGTTACAATAGAAAACACTCTGAAGTTTCTAAAACTGTTTGAATGATGTCTGTGAGTATAACAGAACTCATATGGCAGGCGAAAACCTGAGAAAAATCCAACCAGGATGTGGGATATCTGAGGTTTGTAGTTTTTCAAAGATTGGCCTACCGAATACACATTGAGATATGGATGAGGTTGACCTTCCTAGGGCTTCCACTATATGTCACCCGTCTCTAGAAACTGGTTTGAGGATTAGGATCATAGGATACTATGAAGGAGGGGCTCATGAGACCTCTTTAAGTCAGTGGTCTGGCAGAGTGCCTCGGTCTCATGACGCGCGCTCCCGTCAGAGTTAACTCTCGTTCCAATGCTTCTCTGAAGACAAAGGAATTCTCCGGTTGGAACATTATTGATGTTTTATGTTAACATCCTAAAGATTGATTCCATACATCGTTTGACATGTTTCTAAAGGGCTGTAACGGAACTTTTCAAGTTTTTGTCTGGACAAAATGCTCGCACCTCATGGAGATGGATTACTGGGCTGAACACGCTAACAAGTGGCTATTTGGACTTTATGGAACAAATCAGTCATTTATTGTTGACCTGGGATTCCTGGGAGTGCCTTCTGATGAAGATCATCAAAGGTAAGTGAATATTTATGGTGTTGTTTCTAACTTTGTTGATTCCAAAATGGCGGATATTCCTCTGGTTGTTCTCAGATTATGCTTTTTCCGTAAAGTTTTTTTTATATCTGACACAGCGGTTGCATTAAGGAGAAGCCTATCTTTAATTCTGTGAATAACACTTGTATCTTTTATCAATGTTTATTATGAGTATTTTTGCAAAATCACTGGATGTTTTGGAATCAAAACATTACTGCATGTAAGGTGCCAATGTAAACTGAGATTTTTGGATATAAATATGCACATTATCGAACAAAACATACATGTATTGTGTAACATGATGGATGTCCTATGAGTTTCATCTGATGAAGATCATCAAAGGTTAGTGATTCATTTTATCTATATTTCTGCTTTTTGTGACTCCTATCTTTGGCTGGAAAAATGGCTGTGTTTTTTCGACTTGGCTATGACATAATCATATGTTGTGCTTTAGCTGTAAAGCATTTTTGAAATCGGACACGATGGGTAGATTAACAAGATGTTTATCTTTCATTTGCTGTATTGGACTTGTTAATGTGTGAAAGTTACATATTTCAAAAAATATTTTTGAATTTCGCACGCTGCCTTTTCAGCGGAATGTTGTCGAGGGGTTCCGCTAGCGGAACGCCTGCACTAGAAATGTTAAAGAGATGAAGTCCAGACAGACTACTTCTGAATGGACATATGAGCCTATAGAGAGAATTAGTGAACTCACACATGCACACCCATGTAAAAGGATCTGTCAACCACCAGTGTATGGCAGACACAAGAGCAAATATTTATCCTTTTCTTAAATCCTATTAACCTCTCTGCGCACCGAACCCGTTAGCGGGATTAAATTCGACAACATACGGTGATCGCTACATAAATAGTCATATTAAACATTCATGAAAATACAAGTGTCTCACATGTGTCGAAAGCCTAGAATCTTGCTAATCCAACTATGTTGTCAGATTTAAAAAAGGATTTACTGCGAAAGAATACGATGTGATTATCTGAGAACAAAGCCCCATTAAAAAAACTTTTTCAACCAGCACAGGCGTAACAAAATCACAAATTGCAATAAAGTAAATAGTTTACCTTTGACGATCTTCCTCTGTTTGCAATCCCAATGCTCATTGTTACACAATGAATGGTCTTTTGTTTGATGAAATCCATTTTTATAGCCTAACACCAAACATTTTGTGAACCGCTTGTGTCGTGAATTCCGTCTCATTCTATTTTCGACGACACATTCGATGTAAATACACACACTAAACGTGACTTTATCCAGTCATGTTTGGTTTCATTGCAATCAACTGGTTTGTTTGTAACACAACCAAACTGATGGGTCATTTCGCGGGACGTATTGACTGAAAGAAACCGATTTGAAGACAACAGGTAATGACTTGCACCAATGATCATGCACCAATGATTTGCCCGCTGTTTCGTTGATTGACTGTATTTTAACCCAATGACCACTGATCGTCTTGAAATCTAGCTGGGTAGCCAATGAGCTGAGGTAAACGGCAATATGTAATGTTTATGTGTTGGAAGACCAACCCATGTAGTAAACTCCGACATAAAGAGGTTCATTCGCCATTGAAGATTCATACCGGATGGAGCCACGCATGTTACGCACAGCATTATTTTGGTAAAGCGCGTCTTCAGCTGTTTATATATCAATCAGTATGGCGACTAAGTCAGGGAAAGCTAAATCTAAGTCTAGATATACAGATGTATACACAATTTTAGGAGAAATTGATCGGGAAAGTGGGACAGAGATTGTTGGAGGACGATTCTTTTAGCGATTCCCAAATGGAGGAATATTTTTTGAATGGAGAGGACATCGTTTTGAACTGGTAAGTTCTTCTCATGCTAATGCCGTTGTTTGAAATTAATAATATAACATTTTAGATTTTCAGATTTTTTTTTTTTAGTAACAATATATAAAAATGTAACGAAATGTGTAAAGTACACGTTGGCTATACATTGTGGGTGGGGTATGTTTGTATGTACTGTATGTGTATGACCCATAGCCTATGTTTGTGTGTGTATATATACATATTGTGGATTAGAGGGAGCATGGCCGAGGTGTGTC
Organism: Oncorhynchus mykiss; assembly: GCF_057628025.1. Classification (NCBI taxonomy): domain Eukaryota; kingdom Metazoa; phylum Chordata; class Actinopteri; order Salmoniformes; family Salmonidae; genus Oncorhynchus; species Oncorhynchus mykiss. The sequence continues at coordinate 74,603,898 of NC_143025.1, read as the reverse complement.
TGCTGCTCCACCCCACCCCACCCCCACATTAAATAGCCTATTTGAGGTTGTTGAGGGGGGAGACAGGCCCACAACAATGGCCAAAGTGAAATGGAGACAGTAGATACAGCTGGTCTGTTGTAATATAATAGAGACAGTAGATCTAGCTGAAATTTCATAATATAAAATAGTCAGTAGATCTAGCTGGTCTGTCATAATATAAATGAGACAGTAGATCTAGCAGGTCTATAATCATATATTCAACCTTATGTTCCCTGTACTCTATATACAGTATATATGTTTATTATACCTGTTGATACAGGGCTCATATGTGAAACTATTCTAACTGAACATTTTCTTTCACAGTGACACTGACTCCGAATGGGAGCCCCCAGTGCCAAGGTGTCCATCCCCCACTGAAGCTGGTTCATCCAGCCGGACACCTGTTGTCTCAGCGCTACTGTGGCATGGACCTCAAAAAATGTCCCCATTCCAACTGCAATAAAGGACTACAACAAGAGCATGGGAGGTGTGGACCTGTCAGAAGCGCTGATAGGCTATTACAATGTTCTCCATAAGATGATGAAATGTTACAAGACTTTCTTCTATCATTTCATCGACATTGCTGTGGTGAATGCATTCATCCTACACAAGGAAATGGCTAAGAGCTGTTGAAAGCCCCCCATCTCACAGCTAGCCTTCATAGAGCTGGTCATCAAGGAGCTTGCTGGCTACAGCACCACAGCACCACTGCATCACGTTCTGGCCCCTCTACCTCTGTCCCTTCTCCTCCTGCCACAAGTGGTGTTCATCTTCCCAAATGTATTTCTGCAGGCATGGATGTGCCTCAGGGCCAAAAGGGCACAGCATGGAGGCGTCGCTGTGTTCTTTGCAAAATGAAGTCCCCCATCACCTGCACCACATGCTTGGTGAACCTTTGCTTTACAGCAGAAAGAGACTGCTATGGCACCTGGCATCAGCAGCACAATATTGTGTAGAGGACTGAGAGTCTTCCAAATATTGAAAGTGTTATTTTGTAAATGTATATGTTTTTCTCCATTTTTGGGGGGAGGGGTGTGTTAGAATACCATTTTGGTATTTTGTATATAGTTATTCCATTCCAAATGTATAACTTCACCAATTTGGCCACTTGGGTACATTTGGGCTATTTGTGTGGGACACCTGGGTGACTTCATGATAAATGTCATGTAGCACACTCATTTTGGAAGTTTCACATTCTGAAACTACTGTGTGTGTGTAAGTACTGTTGCCCTCTTTTGTTTTTCACTGAAATTGTCCCCATCATCCTATCTGAATGTTTGTTTTGTCTTGTTCATTTTAAAGATGATGATTCAACAATAAAAATAAAGAAACGTCTGTTTTTCTTCATTGTATTATCTAAATCAGATCTATTGTGTTATATTCTCCTACATTCAATTCACATTTACACATACTTCAGAGTGTTTTCTTTCAAATGGTACCAATAATATGCATATCCTTGGTTCTGGGCCTGAGCTACAGGCAGTTAGATTTGGGTATGTCTTTAGGCGGAAATTGAAAAAAGTAGCTGTAAGAGGTTATTAACAAACCTAGGTCTACCTTAAGCTTTCCGATAGTAGGTTGTAAGTTAGTAAATTGACAAGGAAAGTATGAAGGGGGGAGAGCCAGCTGTCGAATAGTATGAAGATGAAATGTACAGTCATTAAAATAGAAACAAATACACCCAACATGTCCATAGCCTATTTATCAGCATTGATTAGTCTATAAATTAAGAGAATATTCTGTATCAGATTATACAATGCCAGGTTGGAGAGGCCCATGGTCCATTTGACACAACATTAGCACAATATAGGCTTCAGAGCCAGAACAACCTTCTTGACTGCTGTTGAATAATTAATGAATAGTCAAACGCATGCAATTTTTTTTAAAGAAGACTTATTTATTTACTAGCAAGCAATGAAAATGTGCATTGTACTAAAGAAAGACCCTATAGACTAGCACTTTTTCACCCCTGCGCATCAAGTGGATTAGCTGCTGATGCATCAAAGAACAGTTGGAAAGACTAAATGTAGAAAGTTTAATTGACAGACTAAGTTAGCTAAACCATTGCTTTTAATCATTAGTAAACACTCACATTATTAGATAAGTTTATTTACATTAATATAAAGTGAATAGAACATTGTTTTTCTTCAGAAATAAATGTAGGCCTAATTAAATGGTTTTGATGGTTATTTTATTTTCCTGACGGTCCTAATGCATAACCATCAGTTACACGGTTATTCAATTACTGTCACAGCCCAAATTCACTGTGATCTAAAAGGTCAGCACTCCTGCTCTGAGGCGATTGATACAAACGGCCCCAAAACTCCTGGGGGGGGGGGGGATTCACTTATTTGGTATAGAGAGGGCTGAGAGTAACTGTATGACACTGTAATCACTCAAAAATGTTGGAGTTGACAAAGGACAAAGGCAGGGTTTGTCTGTGTTAGGTGAAAGCAGCACACAGGAGGCTGTGAGTGAGTAAGAGCTACAAGGTGAGTACACGGAAATACATCATGTTGGAAGGGAAGGATGCTAATTGATTTGTACCTGGGTGACCCAGTGCATTCAGACTCTACATCCCCTATCTGGAACATGTTACAGAACTGAAACTCAACACTCTTGGAACAACTGACAGAGAGGAGGACAAACAAACAGAGACAGAGGGGTCAAACAGAATATGAGGCAGATACATAATTCCCCCAGAATTGATACTGAACTGCATAATCAATGTGTGAAACAGGTCATGTACATAATCAGTCCCGTATGGGTTCTCTAGAAGTATACAGTTACATGTACTAGTTACAATAATGTATTATGATTATTAAATTTCTTCATCAAACAACCTTGTTGGTTTTATTTATGTGCAGAAGTATATTACAGGGATCTTATCTCTGGGTTAGAAGGCTGAGGAGAGTAGAAACACGACTCTGACCGTGCTGGGGGCTTGTCACACACGCGGCATACATGCACAGTGGCACTAGGGCTGGGAATTGCCAGGGACCTCACAATGTGAAATTATCATGATACTTAGGTGCCAATAAGATATGCATTGCGATTCTCACGATTCTATATGTATTGCAATTCGATACTCTGATTTCATTGCGATTCGATGTTCCAATCATATTGCTCACCAAATAAATAAAAATAAAAATAAAATTGATTTTTTTAACCTTTATTTCTCATATGTCTTGCTGCTGAGGGACAAGAAAGAGCCATGAGAAAATGAGTTTTGATAAGTCATTGAAATAAAACTGCTGAAAACAAATTGGAAGGAATAATTGTGGAGTTTTTGTGCATGTACAGCCAACTAGCACAAAGTATATTGCGACTTGTCAAAACGATACGATACGATACATCATCAAAAATAATATCCCGATATGGAACTGTATCGATTTCTTCCCCCCATCTCCAGTGAGCATGCACATATGCACATATGCACGCTCACACAGGCACACACACAACTCTCACCCCCCAGGCAGCGGGTCATTCAGCAGACGCTCCGAGCTGATTGGAGCAGAGAGAGAATAACAGCAGATGGTACCACCTGTAGACGATGGAACACAATGTGGAAAAATACTTCCCTCCCCTCCACCGTGAGGCTGAGCCACAGCAATAGGACTCACTGAGGAGGACAGGGATAGACCCTGGACATGCATGAAAGAGGTGAAATTAATTGCTTCCATGCCACACAATGCACATGGCTGGCACAGTATCACAACAGTGTGACAAGCCATATTGTCATATGTACCCAGTGTGCAGTGTGTTGGCTAAATGAGATGTGTCATGTTTTTGTGTGCTGTGTGAGATTGGGTTTTTGTGTTGTGTTCTCGTGTGTGTGTGTGTGTGTGTGTGTGTGTGTGTGTGTGTGTGTGTGTGTGTGTGTGTGTGTGTGTGTGTGTGTGCGTGTGTGCGTGTGTGCGTGTGTGCGTGTGTGTGCGTGCTGCGTGAGTGCTGTCTTGGGCTAGCTGATAAAATGTGTACCTCAATACATCCGATTCCACACAGGCCAAAATCTGTCTTTGAGGCTCTGACATTTTCTTTTATGCCTAGAACACACACACACACACACACACACACACACACACACACACACACACACAGTTAAGTAGCAGACATCCATAAAAGATGAAAGACATTCACTTAAAGCCAAAAACATGAGAACATCGTTAAAATACTTGACCTAGTTGAAGGTAAAAAAGACGAGGTGGATTTCCAGATGTATTTTTTATAAAATAATTTGTGAGGGAAAAGAAAAAAGCCATTCATACCTCACATTCACTGTGACACTCATCTCCACCCCTGCTGCACTAGCCCTACTCCAGAGCTATTCATAAAAGATGTAATATCTCCTGGCTCTGTCACTGTGTGTGTGTGTGTGTGTGTGTGTGTGTGTGTGTGTGTGTGTGTGTGTGTGAGAGAGAGAGGGAGAGACAGAGACAGAGACAGAGCGTCAAGGGACGTTTCAATGACAGGCATTTCTCATCTGGCACAGTCCCCACGCTTAAGAGGCCCTCTCCAAATCAATAGAACCATTACAGGCCGGGCTGAAAAAGTCAAATCATCTTGTCGAGAGACTAACGTTAAACACAGACAGAGTGGCTACCAATGAGCCTGAGACGTCGGTTGGTGATGTCAGAGGTAAAAATTACAGGCCAATTTATACTTTTTCAAATGTAAGGCTTGTTATTACAGTGTGTCAGTGGCTGGAATAGTCATTGTGATAAATATGGTATCTAGGCCCTCTACCAAAACAACATATTTTCTTGAACAACCAGTAGTCAGGAAAAACTGCTGTCTCTAACGGTACTGTGTAGCTGTGATGGAATTTGTGTATTTTCCTAATAACAGGTCTGTGAGTGTAACAGGGAGAGGAGAGTTTGGTGAGTGCTGGAGTCTCATGTCTCTGTTCCTGGCCTCAGTATTGTGTTCTGACAGGCTGGACAGGACAGAAAACCTCAGAGCCCTGGTAATAAATAGTCTGTCCATGTCTCTCACCTCCAAAATAACCTCCATCCCCCTCTCTCCCTCTCGCTACACTCTCCCTCAACTGGTAAGCCTGTCACTGTAGAGATGTTTGGATGTTCGAGGGGGAGCAGGTGGGTGGGTCGATATGTCTGTGTATGAATGTGGGTGGTGTGTCTGTGTGTGTATTTGTGTATGTGTGTGTGTGTGTTATCCTGCCCACCCCACCCCTCCATCCCCTCATCTGTCATGGTGTATTAGTCAGAGTGGCAGCCTCATCAATAAGTCTCTGTCGCAGCCCAGAGGCTCACAGATTCTCCACATAGAGAGAGAAAGAGAGAGAAAGAGAGAGAGAAAGAGAGAGAGAGAGAGAGAGACGGGGGGGGGGGGTAGAGGGAGATACAGGGAGGAGGCAGGGAGAAGTGGATTATATTTCACAGCAGTGAGGGAGGACTTGTTTATCTGGGTAAGATAACACTAACTGCCTGGCAAGATCAATGTTCTTACCAACAAATATATGCCTTTTATTCATTCACCTTTCACTCATTAGATAAGCAACAGTCAAACTGTTACAAACTAATTAAAGGTCTGGATAACTTATTCTATTTTTAATAGAGAATCTATTCTTCCTTTCTTCAATTCAATGAGCAGATCTATCTATAGCAAATAATTATCTAATTGTGCTCTGATTGTGCCTTGTAAATTGTACCTGAGGCCATTGGAAAATTACATTGAATTGAGCAACATTGAGAAGTTTGAGTGTGTGAGTGAAAGGCCGTATTAACCCATTAGTACCTGGTTTAGTAGCGTTGAGGATGAGGACAGTATTAACCAATTAGTACCTGGTTTAGTAGCGTTGAGAATGAGGACAGTTTTAACCCATTAGTACCTGGTTTAGTAGCGTTGAGGATGAGGACAGTATTAACCCAATAGTAACTGGTTTAGTAGCGTTGAGGATGAGGACAGTATTAACCCATTAGTACCTGATTTAGTAGCGTTGAGGATGAGGACAGTTTTAACCCATTAGTACCTGGTTTAGTAGCGTTGAGGATGAGGACAGTATTAACCAATTAGTACCTGGTTTAGTAGCGTTGAGAATGAGGACAGTTTTAACCCATTAGTACCTGGTTTAGTAGCGTTGAGGATGAGGACAGTTTTAACCCATGAGTAACTGGTTTAGTAGCGTTGAGGATGAGGACAGTATTAACCCAATAGTAACTGGTTTAGTAGCGTTGAGGATGAGGACAGTTTTAACCCATTAGTACCTGGTTTAGTAGCGTTGAGGATGAGGACAGTATTAACCCAATAGTAACTGGTTTAGTAGCGTTGAGGATGAGGACAGTTTTAACCCATGAGTAACTGGTTTAGTAGCGTTGAGGATGAGGACAGTTTTAACCCATTAGTACCTGGTTTAGTAGCGTTGAGGATGAGGACAGTTTTAACCCATTAGTAACTGGTTTAGTAGCGTTGAGAATGAGGACAGTTTTAACCCATTAGTACCTGGTTTAGTAGCGTTGAGGATGAGGACAGTTTTAACCCATTAGTAACTGGTTTAGTAGCGTTGAGGATGAGGACAGTTTTAACCCATTAGTACCTGGTTTAGTAGCGTTGAGGATGAGGACAGTTTTAACCCATGAGTAACTGGTTTAGTAGCGTTGAGGATGAGGACAGTTTTAACCCATTAGTAACTGATTTAGTAGCGTTGAGAATGAGGACAGTTTTAACCCATGAGTAACTGGTTTAGTAGCGTTGAGGATGAGGACAGTTTTAACCCATTAGTACCTGGTTTAGTAGCGTTGAGGATGAGGACAGTATTAACCAATTAGTACCTGGTTTAGTAGCGTTGAGAATGAGGACAGTTTTAACCCATTAGTACCTGGTTTAGTAGCGTTGAGGATGAGGACAGTATTAACCCATTAGTAACTGGTTTAGTAGCGTTGAGGATGAGGACAGTTTTAACCCATTAGTACCTGGTTTAGTAGCGTTGAGGATGAGGACAGTTTTAACCCATTAGTAACTGGTTTAGTAGCGTTGAGGATGAGGACAGTTTTAACCCATTAGTAACTGGTTTAGTAGCGTTGAGGATGAGGACAGTATTAACCCAATAGTAACTGGTTTAGTAGCGTTGAGGATGAGGACAGTTTTAACCCATTAGTACCTGGTTTAGTAGCGTTGAGGATGAGGACAGTATTAACCCATTAGTAACTGGTTTAGTAGCGTTGAGGATGAGGACAGTTTTAACCCATTAGTACCTGGTTTAGTAGCGTTGAGGATGAGGACAGTTTTAACCCATGAGTAACTGGTTTAGTAGCGTTGAGGATGAGGACAGTTTTAACCCATTAGTAACTGATTTAGTAGCGTTGAGAATGAGGACAGTTTTAACCCATGAGTAACTGGTTTAGTAGCGTTGAGGATGAGGACAGTTTTAACCCATTAGTACCTGGTTTAGTAGCTTTGAGGATGACAGTATTAACCCCTTGGTACCTGGTTTAGTAGCGTTGAGGATGAGGACAGTTTTAACCCATTAGTACCTGGTTTAGTAGCGTTGAGGATGAGGACAGTTTTAACCCATGAGTAACTGGTTTAGTAGCGTTGAGGATGAGGACAGTTTTAACCCATTAGTAACTGATTTAGTAGCGTTGAGAATGAGGACAGTTTTAACCCATGAGTAACTGGTTTAGTAGCGTTGAGGATGAGGACAGTTTTAACCCATTAGTACCTGGTTTAGTAGCTTTGAGGATGACAGTATTAACCCCTTGGTACCTGGTTTAGTAGCGTTGAGGATGAGGACAGTTTTAACCCATTAGTACCTGGTTTAGTAGCGTTGAGGATGACAGTATTAACCCATTAGTACCTGGTTTAGTAGTGTTGAGGATGAGGACAGTATTAACCCATTTGTGCCTGCTTTAGTAGAGCTGCTTACGTGTGTGTGAGTATGTGTGCGTGTATGTATGTATCCAGTGTGTGTGTATGTATGTATCCAGTGTGTGTACGTACTGTATGTATCCAGTGTGTATGTATGTATGTATGTATCCAATGTGTGTGTTTATGTATGTATCCAGTGTGTGTGTGTATGTATGTATCCAGTGTGTGTACGTACTGTATGTATCCAGTGTGTGTATGTATATATCCAGTGTGTGTATGTACTGTATGTATCCAGTTTGTGTGTACTGTTTGTATCCAGTGTGTGTGTATGTATGTATCCAGTGTGTGTGTACTGTATGTATCCAGTGTGTGTGTACTGTTTGTATCCAGTGTGTGTGTATGTATGTATCCAGTGTGTGTGTATGTATATATCCAGTGTGTGTATGTAGTGTATATATCCAGTGTGTGTGTATGTATATATCCAGTGTGTGTATGTACTGTATGCATCCAGTGTGTTTGTATGTATGTATTCCGTGTGTGTGTATGTAGGTATCCAGTGTGTGTGTGTACTGTATGTATCCAGTGTGTGTATGTATGTATCCAGTGTGTGTGTATGTATATATCCAGTGTGTGTGTGTATATATCCAGTGTGTGTATGTACTGTATGTATCCAGTGTGTGTGTATGTATGTATCCAGTGTGTGTGTATATATCCAGTGTGTGTATGTACTGTATGTATCCAGTGTGTGTGTTTGTATGTATGTATTCAGTGTGTGTGTATGTATGTATCCAGTGTGTGTATGTATATATCCAGTGTGTGTATGTACTGTATGTATCCAGTGTGTGTGTATGTATGTATCCAGTGTGTGTGTGTACTGTATGTATCCAGTATGCGTGTATGTATATATCCAGTGTGTGTATGTACTGTATGTATCCAGTGTGTGTGTATGTATGTATCCAGTGTGTGTACGTACTGTATGTATCCAGTGTGTGTACGTACTGTATGTATCCAGTGTGTGTGTATGTATGTATTCAGTGTGTGTGTATGTATGTATCCAGTGTGTGTACGTACTGTATGTATCCAGTGTGTGTATGTATGTATCCAGTATGTGTGTGTATATATCCAGTGTGTGTATGTACTGTATGTATCCAGTGTGTTTGTATGTATGTATTCAGTGTGTGTGTATGTATGTATCCAGTGTGTGTGTATGTATGTATTCAGTGTGTGTGTATGTATGTATCCAGTGTGTGTACGTACTGTATGTATCCAGTGTGTGTATGTATGTATCCAGTATGTGTATGTATATATCCAGTGTGTGTATGTACTGTATGTATCCAGTGTGTTTGTACGTATGTATTCAGTGTGTGTGTATGTATGTATCCAGTGTGTGTGTGTACTGTATGTATCCAGTATGCGTGTATGTATATATCCAGTGTGTGTATGTACTGTATGTATCCAGTGTGTGTGTGTATGTATGTATCCAGTGTGTGTGTGTACTGTATGTATACAGTGTGTGTATGTATATATCCAGTGTGTGTATGTACTGTATGTATCCAGTGTGTGTGTGTGTATGTATCCAGTGCGTGTATGTATGTATGTATCCAGTGTGTGTGTGTGTACTGTATGTATCCAGTGTGTGTGTGTGTATTGTAGGTATCCAGTGTGTGTATGTACTGTATGTATCCAGTGTGTGTATGTACTGTACGTATCCAGTATGTGTATGTTTGTATCCAGTGTGTGTGTATGTATGTATCCAGTGTGTGTTTATGTATATATCCAGTGTGTGTTTATGTATATATCCAGTATGTGTGTATGTATGTATCCAGTGTGTGTGTATGTATGCATCCAGTGTGTGTGTATGTACTGTATGTATCCAGTGTGTGTATGTATGTATTTAGTGTGTGTGTATGTATGTATCCAGTGTGTGGGTATGTATGTATTCAGTGTGTGTGTGTGTGTGTGTGTGTGTGTGTGTGTGTGTGTGTGTGTGTGTGTGTGTATCCAGTGTGTGTGTGTGTGTGTGTGTGTGTGTGTGTCCAGTGTGTGTGTCCAGTGTGTATCCAGTGTGTGTGTATCCAGTGTGTGTGTGTGTACTGTATGTATTCAGTGTGTGTGTATGTATGAATCCAGTGTGTGGGTATGTATGTATTCAGTGTGTGTGTGTGTGTGGGTGTATGTATCCAGTGTGTATGTATGTATCCAGTGTGTGTACGCTCCCTCAAACACTTCAGTGTGCAGGCCTTCCTAATCGACATGGCCCGGGTAGCCTGGAAGGATTTTGAACTCATCCCGTCAGTAGAGGATGTCTGGTTATTTTTTTTAAATGCCTTCCTCACCAACTTAAATAAGCATGCCCCATTCAAAAAATGTAGAACCAGGAACAGATATAGCCCTTGGTTCACTCCAGACCTGACTGCCCTTAACCAACACAAAAACATCTTATGGCATTCTGCATTAGCATCGAACAGCCCCCGTGATATGCAACTTTTCAGGGAAGCTAGAAACCAATATACACAGGCAGTTAGAAAAGCCAAGGCTAGCTTTTTCAAGCAGAAATTTGTAACACAAACTCAAAAAAGTTCTGGGACACTGTAAAGTCCATGGAGAAAAAGAATACCTACTCCCAGCTGCCCACTGCACTGAGAATAGGAAAAACTTTTCTACGGCTGGCCATGCTTTCCACCTGGCTACCCCTACCCCGGTCAACTGCACTGTACCCCCCACAGCAACTCACCGAAGCCTTCCCCCTTTCTCCTTCTACCAAATCCAGTCAACTGATGTTCTGAAAGAGCTGCAAAATCTGGACCCCTACAAATCAGCCGGGCTAGACAATCTGGACCCTTTCTTTCTAAAATTATCTAGCGAAATTTTTGCAACCCCTATTACTAGCCTGTTCAACCTCTCTTTCGTGTCGTCTGAGATTCCCAAAGATTGGAAAGCTCCTGCAGGCATCCCCCTCTTCAAAGGGGGGGACACTCTTGACCCAAACTGCTAGAGACCTATATCTATCCTACCCTGCCTTTAAAAGGTCTTTGAAAGCCAAGTCAACAAACAGATTACTGACCATTTTGAATCCCACTGCACCTTCTCCGCTATGCAATCTGGTTTCAGAGCTGGTATTGGCTAAACCTCAGCCACGCTCAAGGTCCTAAACGATATCTTAACCGCCATCGATAGGAAACAATACTGTGCAGCCGTATTCATTGACCTGGCCAAGGCTTTCGACTCTGTCAATCACCACATCCATATCGGCAGACTCGATAGCCTTGGTTTCTCAAATGATTGCCTCGCCTGGTTCACCAACCTCTTCTCTGATAGAGTTCAGTGTGTCAAATTGGAGGGCCTGTTGTCTGGGCCTCTGGCAGTCTCTATGGGGGTGCCACAGGATTCAATTCTTGGGCTGACTGTCTTCTCTGTACACATCAATGATGTTGCTCTTGCTGCTGGTGAGTCTCTGATCCACCTCTACGCAGACGACACCATTCTGTACACTTCTGGCCCTTCTTTGGACACTGTGTTAACAACCCTCCAGATGAGCTTCAATGCCATACAACTCTCTTTCCGTGGCCTCCAACTGCTCTTAAATACAAGTAAAACTAAATGCATGCTCTTCAACCGATCGCTGCCTGTACCTGCCCGCCTATCCAGCATCACTACTCTGGACGGTTCTGACTTAGAATATGTGGACAACTACAAATACCTAGGTGTCTGGTTAGACTGTAAACTCTCCTTCCAGACTCACATCAAACATCTCCAATCCAAAGTTAATTCTAGAATTGGCTTCCTATTTCGCAACAAACTCATCCTTCACTCATGCTGCCAAACATACCCTCGTAAAACTGACCATCCTACCGATCCTCGACTTCGTCGATGTCATTTACAAAATAGCCTCCAATACCCTACTCAATAAACTGGATGCAGTCTATCACAGTGCCATACGTTTTGTCACCAAAGCCCCATATACTGCCCACCACTGCGACCTGTACGCTCTCGTTGGCTGGCCCTCGCATCATACTCATCGCCAAACCCACTGGCTCCAGGTCATCTACAAGACCCTGCTAGGTAAAGTCCCCCCTTATCTCAGCTCGCTGGTCACCATAGCAGCACCCACCTGTAGCACGCGCTCCAGCAGGTATATCTCTCTGGTCACCCCCAAAACCAATTCCTCCTTTGGCCGCCTCTCCTTCCAGTTCTCTGCTGCCAATGACTGGAACTAACTACAAAAATCTCTGAAACTGGAAACACATATCTCCCTCACTAGCTTTAAGCACCAGCTGTCAGAGCAGCTCACAGATTACTGCACCTGTACATAGCCCATCTATAATTTAGCCCAAACAACTACCTCTTCCCTTACTGTATTTATTTATTTTGCTCCTTTGCACCCCATTATTTTTATTTCTACTTTGCACATTCTTCCACTGCAAATCAACCATTCCAGTGTTTCACTTGCAATATTGTATTTACTTCGCCACCATGGCCTTTTTTTGCCTTTACCTCCCTTATGTCACCTCATTTGCTCACATCGTATATAGACTTATTTTTCTACTGTATTATTGACTGTATGTTTGTTTTACTCCATTTTACTCCATGCTTTATCTTGGCCAGGTTGCAATTGTAAATGAGAACTTGTTCTCAACTTGTCTACCTGTTTTAATAAAGGTGAAATATATATATACAGTGCCTTGCGAAAGTATTCGGCCCCCTTGAACTTTGCGACCGTTTGCCACATTTCAGGCTTCAAACATAAATATATAAAACTGTATTTTTTTTGTGAAGAATCAACAACAAGTGGAACACAATCATGAAGTGGAACGACATTTATTGGATATTTCAAACTTTTTTAACAAATCAAAAACTGAAAAATTGGGCGTGCAAAATTATTCAGCCCCCTTAAGTTAATACTTTGTAGCGCCACCTTTTGCTGCGATTACAGCTGTAAGTCGCTTGGGGTATGTCTCTATCAGTTTTGCACACCGAGAGACTGAAATTTTTTCCCATTCCTCCTTGCAAAACAGCTCGAGCTCAGTGAGGTTGGATGGAGAGCATTTGTGAACAGCAGTTTTCAGTTCTTTCCACAGATTCTCGATTGGATTCAGGTCTGGACTTTGACTTGGCCATTCTAACACCTGGATATGTTTATTTTTTAACCATTCCATTGTAGATTTTGCTTTATGTTTTGGATCATTGTCTTGTTGGAAGACAAATCTCCGTCCCAGTCTCAGGTCTTTTGCAGACTCCATCAGGTTTTCTTCCAGAATGGTCCTGTATTTGGCTCCATCCATCTTCCCATCAATTTTAACCATCTTCCCTGTCCCTGCTGAAGAAAAGCAGGCCCAAACCATGATGCTGCCACCACCATGTTTGACAGTGGGGATGGTGTGTTCAGGGTGATGAGCTGTGTTGCTTTTACGCCAAACATAACGTTTTGCATTGTTGCCAAAAAGTTCAATTTTGGTTTCATCTGACCAGGGCACCTTCTTCCACATGTTTGGTGTGTCTCCCAGGTGGCTTGTGGCAAACTTTAAACAACACTTTTTATGGATATCTTTAAGAAATGGCTTTCTTCTTGCCACTCTTCCATAAAGGCCAGATTTGTGCAATATACGACTGATTGTTGTCCTATGGACAGAGTCTCCCACCTCTGCTGTAGATCTCTGCAGTTCATCCAGAGTGATCATGGGCCTCTTGGCTGCATCTCTGATCAGTCTTCTCCTTGTATGAGCTGAAAGTTTAGAGGGACGGCCAGGTCTTGGTAGATTTGCAGTAGTCTGATACGCCTTCCATTTCAATATTATCGCTTGCACAGTGCTCCTTGGGATGTTTAAAGCTTGGGAAATCTTTTTGTATCCAAATCCGGCTTTAAACTTCTTCACAACAGTATCTCGGACCTGCCTGGTGTGTTCCTTGTTCTTCATGATGCTCTCTGCGCTTTTAACGGACCTCTGAGACTATCACAATGCAGGTGCATTTATATGGAGACTTGATTACACACAGGTGGATTGTATTTATCAACATTAGTCATTTAGGTCAACATTGGATCATTCAGAGATCCTCACTGAACTTCTGGAGAGAGTTTGCTGCACTGAAAGTAAAGGGGCTGAATAATTTTGCACGCCCAATTTTTCAGTTTTTGATTTGTTAAAAAAGCTTGAAATATCCAATAAATGTCGTTCCACTTCATGATTGTGTCCCACTTGTTGTTGATTCTTCACAAAAAAATACAGTTTTATATCTTTATGTTTGAAGCCTGAAATGTGGCAAAAGGTTGCAAAGTTCAAGGGGGTCGAAAACTTTCGCAAGGCACTGTACTTTTGTATGTATATATCCTGTGTGTATGTATGTATCCAGTGTGTGTGTATGTATATATCCTGTGTGTATGTATGTATCCAGTTTGTGTGTATGTATATAGCCAGTGTGTGTGTGAGCCCTACCCTCTGGTGATCTCGCTGCCCTCCGGCAGTGCTGAGCTGGGGGGGGGGGGGGGGGGGGGGGGGTAGCAGGTGTCCTCCAGGGCCCTGGTGGCTGCAGAGAGCTCCAGCTCGTCTGAGAAGGAGCTGACCACTCTGCCCAGGGCACTCAGGATAGACAAGGCCTGCTCACAGAATCACACTCTCCCCGAGGAGGGAGGGGAGGGATGGGGGGTGAATTGGGTGAATGAGGTGAATGTGGAGACTATTAAAGACAAACATAGATAATGCTGTTCTGTCCTACCGAATCTGCTTATTCACCACATCCTAAACACACTTGTGAAAATATTGCCTTATTAGTCATTTTCCAACCGCCTGGCATACGGCATGAATAAGCCACCATGTTCACAGCCTTGTCTCTATAAGACCCTGCGCAGGAACAGTTCACTGCCTACCTGCTTGACAATCCAGCCTCTCCACTCTTCTCTTCCCCTCAGGCTGTTGGTGTATCGTGAACAGCATCAGCTTTCCATGTCAGGGAGGGAGAAGCACGAGTGAAGAGTGGATATCATCCCAAACATCAGACGTATCTCCCCCCTCCACCTTCCCCCCATCTGCCAATTGTTTTCATCCGAGAGGAAGAGGAGAGAAAGGATGATAAAGAGGAGGTATCCTCAGGATGGCTGTATGCTGGGGCACTGTGAACGTTGGTGGTTTACCCAATACATTACTGGGAGCTTACGTATAGATTGTGCAACTCACTATTCCTCTAGCCAACAGTGTCCTCTAACCTACCTTGTCGAGGTGTGGCATGATGGTCTCCTCGTCATACTGTACAGGTGGACGTGGTAGCCTAGCGGCTCCCTCATATGTATGCACAGATTCAGAGTGTTTAATAGGCATGCTGCCTAGGGAAGGGGAGTAGAGGGGGAGGGAAAGAGGGGGAGAATGAAGGGATAGAGAGGGGGTGAGTGAGAGGAAGGAGAAGATTAGCCCTGAATGGAACTTGTTATAGTTGTTCGACAACATTTATGCAAAACCAAGATAGCCTCTCACCAGATAACAAACCATGAAACGTTGAATTGATAAACACCCAGTGATAGTGCTAGTCCACTGAGAGCTGCACCAAGGCCTAGTCAACTCTGCAGGTTCATTTCCATATACGGTAGGTTAATAATGCCTTCCCCTTAGCCCCAATTACAGAGCCGTGTCTCTGTTTGGCAGTAATGTCTGCCTGGCTGCCTGGGTCAAGTGTGGTTCACTGACAGAGAGTAGTTGTACTAATGCACCACAGCCCACAGCAGCCTGCTGCCCTGCTAGAGCCCTGCCAGATCCCTGCTAGAGCCCTGATAGAGCCATGATAGAGCCCTGCTAGATCCCTGATAGAGCCCTGATAGAGCCCTGATAGAGTCCTGATAGAGCCATGATAGAGCCCTGCTAGAGTCCTGATAGAGCCCTGATAGATCCCTGCTAGAGTCCTGAGAGAGCCCTGATAGAGCCCTGCTAGAGCCCTGATAGAGCCCTGATAGAGCCCTGCTGGAGTCCTGCTAGAGCCCTGCTTGAGCCCTGATAGAGCCCTTCTAGCATGACAGAGTGGAGCTGGCCTCCTACATTCCATTAGTTTAGCATAATTCAGCCATCACAGCCAAACATGATGGATGAAAACAGATCTGATTGGTGTTAAGAGAATAGGATAATGGATTGTGTGTGTGTGTGTGTGTGTGTGTGTGTGTGTGTGTGTGTGTGTGTGTGTGTGTGTGTGTGTGTGTGTGTGTGTGTGTGTGTGTGTGTGTGTGTGAGAGAGATAGAAAGAGAGACAGACATCGAGAAAAAGATCATGAGAAAGGGGTTGAACAGAGAGAGAGAGAGCAAACAAGAGAGAAAGCGAGCAAGAGAGAGAGAGAACAAGAGAGAGAGCAAGAGAGAGAGAGAAGACAGGCTATGTGCTCACTGCCCACAACATGAGGTGAAAACTGAGATGCACTTCCTAACCTCCTGCCCAATGTATGACCATATTAGAGAGACATACTTCCTTCAGATTACACAGATCCACAAAGATTTCGAAAACAAATCCAATTTTGATAAACTCCCATATCTACTGGGTGAAATTCCACAGTGTGCCATCACAGCAGCAAGATTTGTGACCTGTTGCCACAAGAAAAGGGCAACCAGTGAAGAACAAACACTATTGTAAATACAACCCATATTTATGCTTATTTATTTTCTCTTGTATACCTTAACCATTTGTACATTGTTACAACACTGTATATATATATATATAATATGACATTTGTAATGTCTTTATTGTTTTGAAACTTCTGTATGTGTAATGTTTACTGTTAATTTTGAATGTTTACTGTTAATTGTTTATTTCACATTTGTATGTTATCTACCTCACTTGCTTTGGCAATGTTAACACGTTTCCCGTGCCAATAAAGCCCCTTGAATTGAATTGAATTGAGAGCAAGAGAGAGAGCAAGAGAGAGAGAGAGAGAGAGAGAGAGAGAGAGAGAGAGAGAGAGAGAGAACAAGAAAAGAGAGAGAGACAGAGAGCGAGAGAGACAGAGAGAGAGAGAGAGAGAGAGAGAGAGAGAGAGAGTGAACAAGAAAAGAGAGAGAGAGAGAGAGAGAGAGAGACAGAGAGAGAGAATGAAAAACATACCAGAGTGAAAGGTTGAGATTGAGTTCATTGTCAATCGGCTGAATCAGCGTTTTTTCCCCCCTTACACTTCAGTAATGTAGTAGTGCTCAGGGTCCGGTTACGTTACGGGTACACCACGGCACAGTGGTAATTGTAGCTCAGTGTCCCTTCGCCTGACCCCAGAATATAGGCCCCCTGCTTCTAGGCTGTCCCGGATCCATTAATAGAGACTAGGACAGAGTTTGTTTTTCAGAGCATCAGACCTACTGTATAAGACATCTCCCTGGTATGAGGTACTGTGAAGGTTACATGGGGTTATTTTCATCAGTAATATCTTATAAAATCCTGGTCTCATAAGGGCAAACGTTCCACATCCAAACATCAGGATTTAGGGTGTGGTGAGGCTTTTTTTATACAGCCTGATGATGGCCAACTTTGAAACAAGACACCATGTTACTGCCTTGGAGTGTTGTGTTTGGTGCTGTGTTTATATATGACTGGTGGTGAGGGTGGTCAGGCCAGGTGGGACCAGGTCTTAAACAGGGGGCAGCCTTACAGGTGGTGGTCAGGATGTGGAGACAGGTAGCTGACACAGCAGACTCTTCCAGGAGTAGGGCTCTGCTATTAGAACCAGAGACCTGTCCACAGGAGTCTCCTTCTCTACAGGGAGACAGAGGAGAGAGATAAACACACATGTTTCAGCTGATGGCCAAGCACAAAAGCACCGAAGTGCTGTTGATGGGATGTAATGGTACCTCTTTCTATTGTATAGTTGTGATCATGGAGACATGTGATGTGTGTGTGTGTGTGTGTGTTTGTGTGTGTGTGTGTGTGTGTGTGTGTGTGTGTGTGTGTGTGTGTGTGTGTGTGTGTGTGCGTGCGCACACATGTGTGTTTTTGGTTTTACTATCCTTGTGGGGACCAAAAGTCCTCACAAGGATAGTAAAACCAGGAAAATGAATTTAGCCTGTCCCAGAAGGAAAAAGGCTATTTAGGCTTAGGGGTAGGTCTAGGGTTAGGTTAACAATTAGGGTTAGGGGCTAGTGTTAGGGTTAGGGGTTAGGGTTATGTTAAGGGTTCGGGTTAAGTTTAGGGAAAATAGGATTTTGACTGGGAATAAATTGCTTGGTCCCCAAACAAAGAGAGTAAAATAAACTGTGTGTGTGTGTGTGTGTATGTGTGTGTGTGTGTGTGTGTGTGTGTGTGTGTGTGTGTGTGTGTGTGTGTGTGTGTGTGTGTGTGTGTGTGTGTGTGTGTGTGTGTGTGTGTGTGTGTGTGTGTGTGTGTGTGTTAAGCCCTTACTATCGTCAGTTGTCTCTCCCCAGTGCACAAGAGCAGAGAAGCTGATGAGGATGTGGGAAGGCTGCAGGCTGTAGTAGTAAGAACCCTTCTCATCTGGAGACTGGAGAGACATCAGTATGGAGGGGATGAGAAGGGGGTAGGGGGTTAGAGAGGGAAGGAAAGAGAAACTGGGAGGGGGAGAAGGAAAGAGAGAGAGAAATGGGGTAGAGAGACGGAGAGATAAAGAGAGAGAGAAACTGGGGTAGAGACAGGGAGAGATAAATAGAGAGAGAGAAACTGGGATAGAGACGGGGAGAGATAAAGGGACAGAGAAACTGGGTTAGAGAGACAGGGAGAGATAAAGAGAGAGAGAGAAACTGGGGTAGAGACAGGGAGAGAAAGAGAGAGAGAAACTGGGGTAGAGAGACAGGGAGAGATAAAGAGAGAGCGATAGAAACTGGGGTAGGAGACAGGGAGAGGTAAAGAGAGAGAGAGAAACGGGTAGAGACAGGGAGAGATAAAGAGAGAGAAAATGGTGTAGAGAGACAGAGAGATAAAGAGAGAGGGAGCTAAATACTAAGGAACATGGGGGAGAGAGATTGAGAGAGGGTATGGGGAGAGAGAGAGCTGCACTTCCTGACACATTTTTGACCATATTAGAGACACATATTTCCCTCAGATTACACAGATACACAAAGAATTTGAAAGCAAATCCGATTCTGATAAACTCACATCTCTACTGGGTGAAATAGCACAGTGTGCCATTACAGTAGCACGATTGATTGACCTGTTGCCACAAGAAAAGGGCAACCGGTGAAGAACAAACACCATTGTAAATACAACCCATATTTATGTTTATTTATTTTCCCTTTTGTACTTTAACCATTTGCACATCGTTACACACATCGTTACAACACTTAATGTTTCCTGTTAATTGTTAATTTCACTTTTGTATATTATCTACCTCACTTGCTTTGGCAATGTTAACATATATTTCCCATGCCAATAAAGCCCCTTGAATTGAATTGAGAGAGAGAGAGAGAGAGAGAGAGAGAGAGCGAGAGAGGGGGGGGGGGGGGGGGGGATATTGTAAGGCAGCAACACATGGAAAGAGAAGGAGGATGGATTATGATAAGAAGTTAGGGAGAGGAGAGGGAGCCACAGAGCAAGAGACAGAGATGGTAGAAGGAGAGAGAGCCACAGAGCAAGAGACAGAGATGGTAGAAGGAGAGAGAGCCACGGAGCAAGACACACACACACACACACACACACACACACACACACACACACACACACACACACACACACACACACATGCCCCAAAAGAGGGAGTGTAGTGGCTGCTGTCCTAACACTGTGAGCTGATAACAATCTCAGGTGCAGTGCAGTGTGCTGTGTGCTTGGAGAAGAAAACACCCAGCCATTCCCCTGGGCTGGGGGGTCTAGCCTAGTAGACAGTAGAGCAGGTGTACCTGTGGAGACTCAACAGTAGAGGGCGCTGTGAGGTGTGGCTGGGCTACAGGGAAGTCACATTGGGGAGGTGGGAGTGTGTCTAGGCATGTTTAGTGAAAGTGGTGAGTTAGCGCCAGTTATCACACCATGTATTGTATAGATGGCCAAGATCTGTTTCAGATTATCTTAACTTGTGAATTACACAACATTAGTTAGATATTGCACAGTAAAAATAATAGTGTCAATTTAACTCATATAGAGTTGAATTCAACACTGTTTCAGATAACATTTGGTTCCAGTCTACATAGTGTTAAAGTTACTCTACAGGTATTGTCATATTTTCAGAGTTAATTTGACTCGAAATGGTGTTAAAATTCACACATAAACACGTTTTCATTCCACTGAATTGAGTTGAATTTACACTGCAATGACTGCATAATTTTACACTCTGATTTAATTCCGACACCAGAGCTCATTGACTTCTCATAATGTTGAAAATACTCATCCTGGGTTAAAATAAGTCCTTTTTACACGCCCTTTTTTTACTGTGTGAGGAATAAGTTTACCTGAAAATGGTTTGGACACGTGTTTGGACTGAAAAAAACAAAGCAGTGTTTTGCTTTGGCCCTGGCCTAGACTGTAAGACAGAGAGTAGTGCTCTTCAGAGCCATAGATATACATATCCTGTAGGTCTTACTGGAAGCACCTGGAGAAGTCCTCCAAGTCTACCTACGTGTCCTGTATCATGGGCTTCTCAGACACAAACATATTCTGAGACTTCAGCAGAGCCGGGCTGGGCGCCTAAGCCGATTTGGGGCGCTCTGGGGCAGGAGTAGGGGACGACTCACACACACTCCTTATCTGTAGAGAGGACAGGTAACACACTGATTGTCAATGAACTGTTAGAGAGCATCTCAAACTGTCACAGATCATAATGTGAAAGCTTTGTGTGAGCTATATAATTGATTTGTTAGCTGCTTGTGATATAAAGCACATGAGAGTTATCAATATACTGTACTGTAGATCAAACATAATCAATCCTTATAGAAACGGTTGTGGCTAGATGGTATACCGCTATGGTAAAAAAAGTCAGAATTTTTCAATTTTAGCTAACCCTAACACTTTTCCTAAGGCTAACCTTAACCTAATTTTCCTAACCTGATACGTTAATCCTCCTAACCTGCTGCGCAAGTTCAACTAACCTCTTACAAAAAGTCACTTCTGTCCGAAACTGTATTCCATCTTGTCAAAATCCTTTACAAATTAAACAAATTAAACACTAAGGGAATGAATCATCATCTTGAGAGGATAGGATATCAACTTATTTATTGCCCATTTTATGGCTGTGAGATAAAGTGTTGCTATTAAATATAAATAGCAGTGTTTTTCTCATGACTCATAGGGAACTTGGTCTGTGCTGGTCTACAGTGGGTTGTGTGGGGTCTGGGGCCCACACATTAACATATATCCTGGAGACTGAGTTCAACACGGCTCACTCCCACATAATGCTTCCATCTAAACACATATAATGTATCATATATCAGTGAAGTTCCACTGAAAGAGAAAAACCACTGGGCACAGACGTCAGTTCAACGTCTAGTTTTGATTTACAGTTTGAGTTTTCAACTAAGGTGAATCCAACGTGAAACAAACGTGAATCCACCATTTCATTGGATATAGGTTAAAAGTTGGATGAAAAAAATACAAAATGCCCTTAAGTTGATGACTTTTTGAAAATCCAATTCGTTTCCAAGTTGATTTAACGTCATCATATTGATTTTTGGGGTTGAAATGATGTGGAAACATCAACCGTTTTTTTATAATTTTTTTTGCTTGTGGAGCTATAGAGCTACAGACAAAGCACTGTGCTGAGCAATGGTCGTCTTGTTACTCCAACCGCAGGTGTTACTAAGCAACTAAACGAGGGGAAGAGGGAGGCCGGATAATTGGCCGGTTGTCATGAGGCATAATGTATCTTCAAAGTCTCAGCCAAAGAACCAAGGGAGGGGAGGAGAGAAAGAGGATGGAGAAAACAACACATCATTCCTAAACAAATAAATAGATACACTTACTGTACCATTAATGAATATAGCTTGGTTCATAATATATGTTCTTGTGACTTTGAGGGATATTAAGATCGTCCCCTTTTTTTCAATTCTCCTTTCAAAGGGCATACCCAAATCTAACTGCATGTACAGTGCCTTGCGAAAGTATTCGGCCCCCTTGAACTTTGCGACCTTTTGCCACATTTCAGGCTTCAAACATAAAGATAGAAAACTGTATTTTTTTGTGAAGAATCAACAACAAGTGGGACACAATCATGAAGTGGAACGACATTTATTGGATATTTCAAACTTTTTTAACAAATCAAAAACTGAAAAATTGGGCGTGCAAAATTATTCAGCCCCTTTACTTTCAGTGCAGCAAACTCTCTCCAGAAGTTCAGTGAGGATCTCTGAATGATCCAATGTTGACCTAAATGACTAATGATGATAAATACAATCCACCTGTGTGTAATCAAGTCTCCGTATAAATGCACCTGCACTGTGATAGTCGCAGAGGTCCGTTAAAAGCGCAGAGAGCATCATGAAGAACAAGGAACACACCAGGCAGGTCCGAGATACTGTTGTGAAGAAGTTTAAAGCCGGATTTGGATACAAAAAGATTTCCCAAGCTTTAAACATCCCAAGGAGCACTGTGCAAGCGATAATATTGAAATGGAAGGAGTATCAGACCACTGCAAATCTACCAAGACCTGGCCGTCCCTCTAAACTTTCAGCTCATACAAGGAGAAGACTGATCAGAGATGCAGCCAAGAGGCCCATGATCACTCTGGATGAACTGCAGAGATCTACAGCTGAGGTGGGAGACTCTGTCCATAGGACAACAATCAGTCGTATATTGCACAAATCTGGCCTTTATGGAAGAGTGGCAAGAAGAAAGCCATTTCTTAAAGATATCCATAAAAAGTGTTGTTTAAAGTTTGCCACAAGACACCTGGAAGACACACCAAACATGTGGAAGAAGGTGATCTGGTCAGATGAAACCAAAATTGAACTTTTTGGCAACAATGCAAAACGTTATGTTTGGCGTAAAAGCAACACACCATCCCCACTGTCAAACATGGTGGTGGCAGCATCATGGTTTGGGCCTGCTTTTCTTCAGCAGGGACAGGGAAGATGGTTAAAATTGATGGGAAGATGGATGGAGCCAAATACAGGACCATTCTGGAAGAAAACCTGATGGAGTCTGCAAAAGACCTGAGACTGGGACGGAGATTTGTCTTCCAACAAGACAATGATCCAAAACATAAAGCAAAATCTACAATGGAATGGTTCAAAAATAAACATATCCAGGTGTTAGAATGGCCAAGTCAAAGTCCAGACCTGAATCCAATCGAGAATCTGTGGAAAGAACTGAAAACTGCTGTTCACAAATGCTCTCCATCCAACCTCACTGAGCTCGAGCTGTTTTGCAAGGAGGAATGGGAAAAAATTTCAGTCTCTCGATGTGAAAAACTGATAGAGACATACCCCAAGCGACTTACAGCTGTAATCGCAGCAAAAGGTGGCGCTACAAAGTATTAACTTAAGGGGGCTGAATAATTTTGCACGCCCAATTTTTCAGTTTTTGATTTGTTAAAAAAGTTTGAAATATCCAATAAATGTCGTTCCACTTCATGATTGTGTCCCACTTGTTGTTGACTCTTCACAAAAAAATACAGTTTTATATGTTTATGCCTGAAATGCCTGAAATGTGGCAAAAGGTCGCAAAGTTCAAGGGGGCCGAATACTTTCGCAAGGCACTGTAGCTCAGGCCCTGAAGCAAGGATATGCATTTTCTTGGTACCATTTGAAAGGAAACACTTTGACGTTTGAGGAAATATGAAAGGAATGTAGGAGAATATGGCACATTAGATCTGGTAAAAGATAATACATAACTGTTTTTTTGTATTTTTTTGTACCATCATCTTTGAAATGTAAGAGAAAGGCCATAATGTATTATTCCAGCCCAGGTGCAATTTAGATATGGGCCACTAGGTGGAAGCAGTGTATGTGCAAAGTTTTAGTGTGATCCAATGAACCATTGCGTTTCTGTTAAATATTTTGTATCAATACTGCCCAAATGTGCCTAATTTGTTTATTAATAACTTTTCATGTTCAAAACTGTGCACTCTCCTCAAACAATAGCATGGTATTATTTCACTGTATTAGCTACTGTAAATTGGACAGTGCAGTTAGATTAACAAGAATTTAAGCTTTCGGCCAATATCAGATATGTCTATGTCCTGGGAAATATTTTTGTTACTTACAACCTCATGCTAATCGCATTAGCCTCAACCGTCTCGCAGGGGACCCACCAATCCTGAAAAAGTTTTAAGCAGTTCCACAGCGGAGGAGAGTAACAGATTTACAAACAGGGATGGAGAGAGATAAGGAGATAGAAGCAGAGGCAAGTCACAGTATAGCATCAGAGGGTCTGTACAGTCACTGCATATAGTAATCCTCCCATCCAACAGAGCTGCAGGCCGAGAGACAGAGACAGAGAGAGTGAGTGAGAGAGAGACAGACAGAGAGAGAGAGTGAGTGAGAGAGACAGACAGAGAGAGAGAGAGTGAGTGAGAGAGAGCGAGACAGACAGAGACAGACAGAGAGAGAGAGAGTGAGTGAGAGAGAGACAGACAGAGACAGAGAGAGTGACTGAGAGAGAGCGAGACAGACAGAGACAGACAGAGAGAGAGAGTGAGTGAGAGAGAGACAGACAGAGACAGAGAGAGTGACTGAGAGAGAGCGAGACAGACAGAGACAGACAGAGAGAGAGTGCGTGAGAGAGACAGGCAGAGACAGACAGAGAGAGAGTGAGTGAGAGAGACAGACAGAGACAGATATGTAAAACATGTAAACATATGTTTCCAATGTCAATAAAGCCCTTTGAATTGAATTTAATTCATAGCGACAGAAAAAGAGAGAAACAGAGACAGAGAGAGAGCGAGAGAGAGAGAGGGAGAGAGGAAGACAGAGAGACAGAGAGACAGAGCGCTATCTGTCATTCGAACACCAGGCAGACATGCCTTAATGTGACAAGGTAAGGGGGCTCCTTCCTCCCTAGCTAAATTAACAATGTATTGGGACTGTTATCAGGAACTTAGCTAGTTAACAGTTACAGAGGGCAATGACTGTGTTGGGCTCTGGTCAAAAGTAGTGCACTATCTAGGGATTAGGGTGCTACATCAGATGAAAACAGGATATGTATGACATCAAATCCTTCAAATGCCATCTTTTAACTATCCCCATAACAACAGACAGACAAGATGTACCGCAGTGCAAACCAACTCTGATACCATGGTAACAAAGGCAGAATACTGACTACCTCACTCATAAAGATTTTTTTCTGCCACCTTGATACGCAATCACACCACTTTAAATATATTCATAAGAAGGCAGGGCAGGAATTGCTTCAACTGAGCCAATTTAGTTGTGAATGCCAATTACAGGTTCTTTTGATGCAACTTCAGACCACGGCCTGCTATGTGTCACAGAGTGTGTGTGTGCGTGTGTGTGTGTGTGCGTGTGTGTGTGTGAATCCCCACTCGTTTGGAAAAGAACGAGGGAACGAGACAAAGAGCTGGGCTTTGTGAGAGAGACACACTTGCCCTCCTCCTCTCCTCCTCCGACCGAGAGCAGAGAGAGAGAGAGGATAATACAACAGCAGGCGGTGGAGTCCAGCCGTGAAAGAAGTCACTCTGTCAAACACTTAGCATATCCTTTTCAACACAAAAGAAAACTCCATCCACTGACCACAGGGTCCAGACGAGTGTTTCTATGCTAGTAATGTTCAACAGACACATCTATGTTATTTCCCCCTGGCAGTACAGGTGGCATGGGTACTATTTTTGAATCCCATCCTTCATGGGGCCGACTCCAATCCAACCGTGAAGTGACTTTTCTTTCATTTTCAACAGCAAGCATCAGCCAGAGTTGGCCTGTCGTCTTAAGACATGCTTTTCAACCTTCAAGCTACTTCCTACTGTAAGTGACTGCAATGAACGACTTTTTGAAAACTCTAGCGAACTCTAGATGCACTGTGTGAAATGTAGTTCATTGAAGTTAATTTATTGCTCCGTAGTTCAATGGGATCAGTAACCATTAAAAAAAAATCACGAAAGCTGTGATGGATACAGGAACATTCAGTACAATTTTATAAATGTAGACAGTTCATTTGATTGTTTGACATGGATTTTTTTTGTGTTAGTAAAATTAATCATGCGAGAAATGTTTATTAGGCTACAGATGAAATACAAGTAAATTATGATGAACTTCACAAGGTGGTGAAAGTGCATGGTGATGAGCTAGATGCTCCTTTCCAATAAATATCTAGGGCTTGACTGTCGTTATCCATAATCAAATCAAACTGTATTTGTCACATGGCCAAACACAACCTTACAGTGAAAAGCTTACTTACAAAGCCTTTAACCAACAATGCAGTTTTAAGAAAAAATAAGAGTTAACAAAAGACTTACTAAATAAACTAAAGTAAAATAACAATAATATACATGGGGTACCGGTATTGAGTCAATGTGTAGGGGTACAGGTGAGTCGAGGTAGTAGAGGTAATATGTACATGTAACAAGTGCGCTGAGAGTCGGGAAGCAAGTTCAGGGAGTGAGTGTTTTAATAAATAAATTAAACAATAACCACATAACACAAACATGAAAACAGAGTCAATAACACCTGAGGAAAGAACCAAGGGGAGTGACAGATATAGTGAAGATAGTCAATGAGATGATGGAGTCAGGTGAGTGTCATGAGGCGCAGGTGCGTGAGACAATGGTGACAGGTGTGCGGGATAAATCAGCAGCCTGATGACCTAGAGGCCGGACAGGGAGTATATGTGCAGTACCAGTCAAAAGTTTGGACACACCTACTCATTCAAGGGTTTTTCTTTATTAAATCAAATGGCTACCAGGACCATTTGCATTGATTATTACGCTGCTGCTACTCACTGTTTATTATCTATGCATAGTCACTTTACCCCAACCTACAGTATCAGTCAAAAGTTTGTACACATCTACTCATTCAAGGGTTTTTCTTGATTTTTACTATTTTCTACATTGTAGAATAATAGTGGAGACATCCAAACTCTGAAATAACACATATGGAATCATGTAGTAACCAAAAACAACTCAAAATATGTAATATTTGAGATTCTTCAAAGTTGCCACTCATTGCCTTGATGACAGCTCTTGGACCTCACACACATGCTGAGCCATTACTGGCTGATTTTCCTTCACTTTGCGTGAAGGAAACTCCTTCCAAACCATCTCAATTGGGATGAGGTCAGGTTATTGTGGAGGCCATGTCATCTGATGCAGCACTCCATCACTCTCCTTGGTCAAATTGCCCTTACACAGGCTGGAGGTGTGTTTTGGGTCATTGTCCTAAATGCAAACCACATGGGAGGGTTCATCGCTGCGGAATGCTGTGGTTGCCATGCTGGTTAAGTGTGCCTTGAATTCTAAATAAATCACTGACAGTGTCTCCAGCAAAGCACACCCACACCATCACACCTCCTCTTCCATGCTTCACTGCAACGTAGACGCTGGGAGTCACGTGGTAAGTTTAATATAACAAATAACATGGAACAATACAACCTAGGAGTAGTGTCTAGACATGAACAACAGAAACAATACTGCATTGGGAAGGAACCTAAGGGAGTGCCAGATTAAGGGGAGATAATGAGAGAGGTAATGGAGTCCAGGTGTGCTTAATGATGAAGCGCAGGTGCACGTAATGATGGTTCCCCGGGATGGTGGTTGGTAAACCGGCGACGTCGAACGCCGGAGGGGAGAAGCGGGAATAGACGTGACATTCACAGCGGGAACTCTGCATCTCACAAAGACACGGCGGTTGGAACCAAAAATCTCTAATTTGGAATCGTCAGACAAAAGGACAGATTTCCATCCGTCTAATGTCCATTGCTCGTGTTTCTTTGCCCAACTGACTGACCTTCATGTCTTAAAGTAATGATGGACTGTCATTTCTGTTTCGTTATTTGAGCTGTTCTTGCCATATTATGGACTTGGTCTTTTACCAAATTGGGTTATTGTAACAACACAACTGATTGGCTCAAACATATTAAGAAGGAAAGAAATTCTACAAATTAACTTTTAAAAAGGTACACCTGTTAATTGAAATGCATTCCACGTGACTACCTCGTTAAGCTGGATGAGAGAATGCTAAGAGTGTGCAAAGATGTCATCAAGGCAAAGGGTGGCTACTTTGAAGAATCTCAAATATAAAATCTATTTTGATTCGTTTAACACTTTTTTGGTTACTACATGATTCCACATGTGTTATTTCATAGTTTTATTCTACAATGTAGAAAATAGTAAAAATCAAGAAAAATCCTTGAACGAGTAGGTGTGTACAAACTTTTGACTGATACTGTAGGTCGGGGTAAAGTGACTATGCATAGATAATAAACCGTGAGTAGCAGCAGCGTAATAATCAATGCAAATGGTCCTGGTAGCCATTTGATTAATTGGTCAGTAGTCTTATGGCTTGGGGGTAGAAAGTGTTAAGAAGCCTTTTGGACCTCCGGTACCGCTTGCATGCAGTGACAGAGAGAGCAGTCTATGTCTAGGGTGGCTGGAGTCTGATAGTTGTCAGGGCCTTCCTCTAACACCGCCTGCTATAAAGATCCTGGATGGCAGGAAACTTGGACCCAGTGATTTAGTCAGCCATACGCACTGCCCTCTGTAGCGCCTTGTGGTCGGAAGCTGAGCAGATGCAATACCAGGCGGTGATGCAACCAGTCAGGATGCTCTCGATGGTGCAGTTCACGATCAGCTCCTTTGTCTTGATCACATCGAGGGAGAGGTTCTTGTCCTGGCACCATACTGCCAGGTCTATGATCTCCTCCATATAGGCTGTCTTATCGTTGTTGGTGATCAGGCTTTCCACCGTTGTGTCATCTGTAAACTTGATGATGGTGTTGGAGTCATTCCTGCCCGTGCAGTCATTGGTGAACAAGGAGTACAGGAGGGGACTGAACACGCACCCTTGAGGGGCCCCCGTGTTGAGGATCAGTGTCGCAGATGTGTTGTTACTTACCCTTACCACCTGGGGGCGGCCCGTCAGGAAGTCCAGGATCCAGTTGCAGAGGGAGGTGTTTAGTCCCAGGGTCTTTCAAAGCACTTCATGGGTACAGACGTGAGGGCTACAGGTCGGTAGTCATTTAGGCACGTTACCTGATGTCATGCATGCTTCAGGGTTGCTTGACTTGAAGCACACATAGAAGTAATTTAGCTCCTCTGGGTTGCTTGTTTCACTGGGCAGCTCATGACTGGGATTCCCTTTGTAGTCATTAATAGTTTGCAAGCCCTGCCACATCCGACGAGTCTGAGAGCCGGTATAGTAGAATTTAACCTTAGTCCTGTATTGACACTTTGTCTGTTTGATGGTTCGTCGGAGGGCACAGAGGGATTTCTTATAAGCGTCAGGGTTAGTGTCCCACTCCCTGAAAGCGGAAGCTCTACCCTTTAGCTCAGTTTTGATAATGCCTGTAATCAAATGGCTTCTGGTTGGGGTACGTACGTACGGTCACTGTGGGGACGACGTCATTGATGTACTTATTGATGAAGCAGGTGACTGATGTTGTATACTCCTCAATACCGTCGGATGAATCCCAGAACATATTCTAGCCAGTGCTTGCAAAACAGTCCTGTAGCTTAGCCTCTGTCATCTGACCACTTCCGTATTGAGCGAGTTACTGGTACTTCCTGCTTTAGTTTTTGCTTGTAAACAGGAATTAGGAGAATAGAATTATGGTCAGATTTACCAAATGGAGGGTGAGGGAGAGCTTTGTATGCATCTCTGTGTGTGGAGTAAAGGTGGTCTGGAGTTTTTTTCCCTCTGGTTGTACATGTGACATCCTGGTAGAAATGAAGTAAAACGGATTTACGTTTTCCTGAATTCAAGTTCCAAGTGCCGCCTCTGGGTGAGCATTTTGTTATTTCCTTAATTAAGGCCTTATACGGCTCGTTGAGTGCGGTCTTAGTGATAACATCGGTTTGTGGTGGAAACTCTCTTGGTAGTGTGGTCTACATCTTAATAATCTCATAATGTGGACTAGCCTTCCCACAAGGTTTACCCGCACTGTATCTGCAATGGGCTGGAGTGCAGGTGCTAAGACCAGAGTATGCACATTTGCTACTCACATTTTGTGTGCATCACGCACTGATTTTTATCAAAAAGTCTGTTTGGTGGTGGAAACATACCACCGGTGGGAAAATGCGCATATTTTTAAATGCAGATTTTAGAATATTGAAAAGCTGAAAAGCTGGAAACCTAGCTAATGACGTGGAACAAACTACAGGATCGGCAGGGTAGCCTAGTGGTTAGAGCATTGGACTAGAGCGTTGGACTAGTAACTGGAAGGTTGCGAGTTCAAACCCCCGAGCTGACAAGGTACAAATCTGTCAGGAAGCACTGTTCCCAGGCCGTCATTGAAAATAAGAATTTGTTCTTAACTGACTTGCCTGGTTAAATAAAGGTAAAATAAAATAAAATAAAAAAAATGTGACCTCTAGTACTGAGAGGTCAGTTGAATTTTGGGATCTGTAGTAATTTGGTATTGCTGATCCTGTGTCACTGCAGTGGGTTTAGGTTTTGAACTGCCATTCTTAGCATTCCGGAGGTAAAAATAGCTCTTTGATAGGAGAGTCTAATTCTGCTCTCCTCTTAATTGGCTTAGTGGGCCCAGTACTCCAGAGCATTATGGAGATCATGTGATCGTTACCTTACTAAGGGAGATACAAAGGTTCACTTCACACCCCCTTTATACTTCAAATGACGTATGGCCCTGAGCACACAGGAACACACACACACATGCACACACACACACCAAATGACCCTGCCTATACAGTGCTAACTTCTCTATAACTGGCTATTGTTATGCAAGAGGGCAATTAATGATTATTATTTTTATTCTGCGGTGGCAGCAGGCAGCAGCTAGGAGTGAAGTGTAATGAACCCCCTAGGAGACAGACACTGATGGCTTACCATCTAATTGAGCTGCTTTTTTTATCGCCAGAGCACACGACCTCTCCCTTTATGCAATAACGTGTCGCTTTCACCACTGACTTTCTCTATATATATCTCTATCTCTCTCCATCTCCATCCATCTATTTTTTTCTCTCTATAGTACAGATCTCCCCTGGTCACTGGTCGCCCGGGAGACAGCAGAAGTGACATTGGGACGATGGGATGTGAGTCTCGCGTTGTCGCTACGACTGAACGTTGCCCTGACGAGCCCTAAACAGACTAGAAGGATAAGAGGGAGCTAGATCAAGGGATAAGAGAGGTGGAGAGACAGAGGAAGAGAGAGAAAGTGACAGAGAGAGAGAGAGAGCCTGGCCTGAACAGACTAGAGGACAGAGATATGTGACCCTCTGTAGGCCTAATGCTTTTGGTCAGTGTATGAATGTATGTTTATAAACAGCAAGATATTTGACAGGAGAGATCTCTGAGGGAGTTAGGGGGAACAAAGATTATGAGTTAGGTGTTGTCTTCTCTAGGATGCCATGTCAAGTGTGGCTGATTGGCTGTGGTGTCCACTCTATCTCGGCTGTTTCCATTCCATCCAGTGACTTGGTGCTGTGTTGTGCAGTGTCAGTCTCCTGGGTCTCTTGACTCTCACTCTCCTCTGTCTAAACGAAAGATGCCAGCATGGAGCTGCTAGCACACTTCCTGTGATTGCTCTGTTGGTCCTCCCTGGGAACATCACACACACGTCATACACACGCATTCTACACATTCTACACATCATTAACACATTCTACAAACCATAACACATTCTACACATCATAACATGTTCTACACACCATAACATGTTCTACACATCATAATACGTTCTACACATCACAACATGTTCTACACACCATAACATGTTCTACACATCTTAACATGTTCTACACACCATAACACGTTCTACACATCATTAACACATTCTAAAACCATAACATGTTCTACACATCATTAACACATTCTAAAACCATAACATGTTCTAAAAGCCATAACACGCTCTACACACCATAACATGTTCTACACACCATAACACGTTCTACACACCATAACATGTTCTACACACCATAACATGTTCTACACACCATAACATGTTCTACACACCATAACATGTTCTACACACCATAACACGTTCTACACACCATAACATGTTCTACACACCATAACATGTTCTACACACCATAACATGTTCTACAAACCATAACATGTTCTAAAAACCATAACACGTTCTACACATCATTAACAGATTCTAAAACCATAACATGTTCTACACACCATAACATGTTCTACACACCATAACACGTTCTACACACCATAACATGTTCTACACACCATAACATGTTCTACACACCATAACATGTTCTACACACCATAACATGTTCTACACACCATAACATGTTCTACACACCATAACATGTTCTACACACCATAACATGTTCTACAAACCATAACATGTTCTACAAACCATAACATGTTCTACACACCATAACATGTTTTACACACCATAACATGTTCTACACATCATTAACACATTCTACACACCATAACATGTTCTACACACCATAACGTGTTCTATACACCATAACATGTTCTACACACCATAACATGTTCTACAAACCATAACATGTTCTACAAACCATAACATGTTCTACAAACCATAACATGTTCTACACACCATAACGTGTTTTACACACCATAACATGTTCTACACACCATAACATGTTCTACACACCATAACATGTTCTATACACCATAACATGTTCTACACACCATAACATGTTCTACAAACCATAACATGTTCTACAAACCATAACATGTTCTACACACCATAACGTGTTTTACACACCATAACATGTTCTACACACCATAACATGTTCTACACACCATAACATGTTCTACACACCATAACATGTTCTACACATCATAACATGTTCTACACACCATAACATGTTCTACACACCATAACATGTTCTACAAACCATAACATGTTCTACACACCATAACATGTTCTACACACCATAACATGTTCTACACACCATAACATGTTCTACAAACCATAACATGTTCTACAAACCATAACATGTTCTACACACCATAACATGTTTTACACACCATAACATGTTCTACACATCATTAACACATTCTACACACCATAACATGTTCTACACACCATAACGTGTTCTATACACCATAACATGTTCTACACACCATAACATGTTCTACAAACCATAACATGTTCTACAAACCATAACATGTTCTACAAACCATAACATGTTCTACACACCATAACATGTTCTACACACCATAACATGTTCTACAAACCATAACATGTTCTACACACCATAACGTGTTTTACACACCATAACATGTTCTACACACCATAACATGTTCTAAAAACCATAACACGTTCTACACATCATTAACAGATTCTAAAACCATAACATGTTCTACACATCATAACATGTTCTACACACCATAACATGTTCTACACACCATAACACGTTCTACACACCATAACATGTTCTACACACCATAACATGTTCTACACACCATAACATGTTCTACACACCATAACATGTTCTACACACCATAACACGTTCTACACACCATAACATGTTCTACACACCATAACATGTTCTACACACCATAACATGTTCTACACACCATAACATGTTCTACACACCATAACATGTTCTACACACCATAACATGTTCTACAAACCATAACATGTTCTACAAACCATAACATGTTCTACACACCATAACATGTTTTACACACCATAACATGTTCTACACATCATTAACACATTCTACACACCATAACATGTTCTACACACCATAACGTGTTCTATACACCATAACATGTTCTACACACCATAACATGTTCTACAAACCATAACATGTTCTACAAACCATAACATGTTCTACAAACCATAACATGTTCTACACACCATAACATGTTCTACACACCATAACATGTTCTACAAACCATAACATGTTCTACACACCATAACGTGTTTTACACACCATAACATGTTCTACACACCATAACATGTTCTACACACCATAACATGTTCTATACACCATAACATGTTCTACACACCATAACATGTTCTACAAACCATAACATGTTCTACAAACCATAACATGTTCTACACACCATAACGTGTTTTACACACCATAACATGTTCTACACACCATAACATGTTCTACACACCATAACATGTTCTACACACCATAACATGTTCTACACATCATAACATGTTCTACACACCATAACATGTTCTACAAACCATAACATGTTCTACACACCATAACATGTTCTACACACCATAACATGTTCTACAAACCATAACATGTTCTACACACCATAACGTGTTTTACACACCATAACATGTTCTACACACCATAACACGTTCTACACATCATTAACACATTCTACAATCCATAACATGTTCTACACACCATAACATGTTCTACAAACCATAACATGTTCTACACACCATAACATGTTCTAATAACCATAACACGTTCTACAAACCATAACATGTTCTAAAAACCATAATACGTTCTACACATCATTAACACATTCTACAAACCATAACATGTTCGACCAATGAAAGTAGTTTGAGATATGGGCTGATTTAGAGCATTGAGGATTGAAGCATTCAGCATACATTATGTTTATGTATGGGCTCTAGTTCATCTAGTAGAAGTACAGTACACATGCACTCCTATCTGAGACCTACCGAAAACTAGCTATGTCTAGCAGCATTTTTGTCTAAAGGCATTGACTACATACACCCACGCTGCTAAACAGCCTAGCGAAGATGCTCTCATGCTACAGGTCATGTATACCGTATACATGTGCACACACACACACCCACACACACACACATACATACACATATACACATACCCCGGGGGCAAAGGAATCTGGTCTGTTGGGACTCCACTGACTGCCTCGTTCTGTCCATTCAGAATATACCCACTGTGTGGTGTAGCTGTGTATAGTAAGTACAGCTCTGGGGCAGCAGGCATGGTCAACAGCCTGTAGTTGAGGAAGGGGCTGGAGACCTAGATTACCTGTTCTTTTTTCACCACCACTGGTTCTGTGCAGAGAACAACATGTTATGATGTATAGCATTTTATTTTTCTCTCTAATTTCTACTTTAATTTCTAGTTTTCTAAGATTTCAATTGAATTCGTCACAGTGTGCTGACTTCCAAGGACCCCCACATCCACCCAACTACCTAAAGTCCTTCTTACCTCTTTCTATCCTTCCCTCGTCTGCCTCTGTCGTCCTCTCCCTTCACCCTCTCTCACCCCTCACTCTAGCCCACTGTTGCGCAGCATTATCATCCCCCCTCCCATCTACCTCACCCCTTGCCCTCCCTCTTAACCAACCCTCACCCGTCCCTCACTTCCCTCTCTCTCCTCCCTTCCTATTTCACCCTCTCTCTCTCCTCACCCTGCGGGATCGAATGAGTTTCCAGTGGGGCACGGAGGATGGTTTAGGGGGCTCCACCAGGTGAGGGTATGGGTCACCAAGACCGGGTGGCTGTAGAGCTGAGACAGACCGTAGTGCCTCAGCCGCTCAGATGAATCCATCTGGAACATCACAGGAGATACAGGGTCAGATCTTTCTTTATGTCGCCAATGGTTAACGTCAGGATTGAGGAAGTGTAAAATCTGACACTGGATCTGTGGTTGAGGGGGAAGTTCTCGAGAATATAGGGCTGGAAAAGCAGGGATGAATCATAGAGTTATAATGGGTTAGTATGGTGTATAAATTATGGAAGATGCGTAGTAGAGGCTAACAATCCAAATAGAGCAGAAAATGCCGCAGAACAAGATCCTTCGTTGGCACGTTTCATCTCCACCGCCACCCGCTGTTTATGAGGCCTGGGTACATTGGTTTAGTGCCTTCAGAAAGTATTCACACCTCTTGACTTTTTCAAAATGTTGTCGTGTTACAGCCTGAATTTAAAACTGCTTAAATTGAGATTTTGTGTCACTGGCCTACACACAATACCTTAAAATTGTACAAATGAATAAAACATATAAAGCTAAAATGTCTTGAGTCAATCATTATTCAACCCCTTTGTTATAAAAAATAACATGTTTCATGGCCTCACTCTGTGTGCAATAACAGTGTTTAACATGATTTTTGAATGACTACCTTATCTCTGTACCCCCACACATACAATTATCTATAAGGTCCCTCAGTCGAGCAGTGAATTACAACACAGATTCAACCACAAGGACCAGGGAGGTTTTCCAATGCCTCGCAAGGAAGGGTACCTATTGGTAGATGGGTAAAAATTAAAAGGAGACATTAAATATCCTTTTGAGCATGGTGAAGTTATTAATTACACTGTGGATGCTGTATCAATACACCCAGTCACTACAAAGATACAGGCGTCCTTCCTAACTAAGTTGCTGAGAGGAAAGAAACAGCTCAGGGATTTCACCATGAAGCCAATGGTGACTTTAAAACAGTCACAGAGTTTAATGGCTGTAATAGGAGAAAACTGAGGATGGATCAACATTGTAGTTACTCCACAATACTAACCTAAATGACGGAGTGAAAAGAAGGAAGCCTGTACAGAATGAAAATATTCCAAAACATGCATTCTGTTTGCAACAATGCACTAAAGGACAACAACAAAATACATTTACTTTATGTCCTAAGTCCTATGTACCAACGTTCATATTTTCAAGTATGGTGGTGGCTGCATCATGTTACGGATATGCTTGTCATCGGCAAGGACAAGGGATTTTTTTACAGAATAGAGCTAAGCACAGGAAAAATCCTAGAGGAAAACCTGGTTCAGTCTGCTGGTAATAACCTTTCAGCAAGACAATAACCTAAAACACAAATATACACTGGAACTGCTTACCAAGACCAAATGTTATGTTTTTGAGTGGCCTAGTTACAGTTTTGACTTAAATCGGCTTGATAATATATGGCAAGACTTGAAAATGGCTGTCTAGCAATGATCAACAACCAACTTGACAGAGCTTGAAGAATTTTAATGCGCAAAACCATATTTTATATTGTACTGTATAATCCAGATGTGCAAAGCTCTTAAAAACATACCTAGAAAGGCTCTCTGTGATTGCTGCCAAAGGTAATTCTAACACATATTGTCCCAGGGGGTTGAATGCTTTTTTAATCAAGATATTTTAGTGTTTAATTTTCATAATGTTTGTTACAAATGTTACAATTTTTCTTAAACTTTCAAATTACAAAGTTTTTTCTACAGATCATTGACAAAAAATGACAATTCAATCCATTTTAATCCCACCTTGTAACACAACAAAATGTAGAAAAAGTCAAGGGGCATGAAGACTTTCTGAATGCACTGTATAGGTTATTACAGATTGTTATTTAGTGATCAGTTTCAGTGTAAAATGTTTTAAATAAGCAGGTTTTAGAGTTACAACGTGACAAGCGCCTGGACGTGCTATAATGTAAAGAATTTAGACTGACCTAAAGGCTCACTTAAAAATAAATAGTATTTAACCACCACAGCTGGATAGAGTGTACCATGTGTCCCAGTAAAGAGGTGTTCTGCTTCAGGTGTAAAGACAGAGACAGAGAAAGCGAGAGAGAGAGAGAGAGAGAGAAGAGAGATTGGGGAATAGTATGTAGGCCTGGAAACATGGAAAATCAATTTGAGTAGTGCAGGGTAAATACACAGACACTGGATCTGTGAGGGACTGATGTACTGTAGAAGATACACACATAGAGAATTGAATGGAGAAGGAATGATGTGATGAATCTATGCAAGGTTAATAATACAATCTATATGAAAATGCAAGGTAAATGTATCTACTGTATAAATATCATGTTTTAGTGTGTGTGTGTGTGTGTGTGTGTGTGTGTGTGTGTGTGTGTGTGTGTGTGTGTGTGTGTGTGCGTGTGTGTGTGTGTGTGTGTGTGTGTGTGTGCTTCACAGAGTTCAAGTAACAGACACATCTCAACAACAACTCTTCAGAGGAGACTGTGTGAATCAGGCCTTCATGGTCTAATTGCTGCAAAGAAACCACTAATAAAGTACACCAATAAGAAAAAGAGACTTGCTTGGGCCAAAGGAACACAAGCATGTCACGCCTGCTCCCGCGCTCCCTCTCTGGCGCTCGAGGGTGCCAGGCTGCCCTTCATTACATACGCCTGTCACCATCATTACGCACATAAGAGCTCACTGAACTCACCTGGACCCCTTCACTTTGTTGATTGCTCCATCTATATCTGTCTGTTCCTCCGTTGGTTCCCCGTGTTAGCATTAATGTCGTTATGTTTTCATGTCCAGACGCTATCCTGTCCTGTTCCATGTCCGTTGTTAATAAAAATTTCACTCCCTGTACTTACTTCTCGTCTACCAGAGAGACAGGCCGAGTCACTTTACCCCTACCTACACTACCGGTCAAAAGTGTGGGGTCACTTAAAAATGCCCTTGTTTTTGTCCATAAAAATAACATCAAATGTATCAGAAATACAGTGGACATTGTTAATGTTGTAAATGAATATTGCAGCTAGAAACAATACATTTTTTATGGAATGTCTACATAGGCATACAGAGGCCCATTATCGGCAACCATCACACCTGTGTTCCAATGGCACGTTGTGTTAGCTAATCCAAGTTTATCATTTAAAAGGCTAATTGATCATTAGAAAACAATTTTGGAATTCTGTTAGCACAGCTGAAAACTGTTGTCCTGATTAAAGAAGCAATAAAACTGGCCTTCTTTAGACTAGTTGAGTATCTGGAGCATCAGCATTTGTGGGTTCAATTACAGTGTCACGTATCCCTCGAGAACTGCCTTTACGCACACATGGTCCCTATTCCCATTGATTAGTAACTGTATAAATTTGCCCTTTGTTCACCCTTGTCCTGTCAATTATTGTTCCAATGTCCGTTGGTCGTGTGAGTACTTGTGCTGTGTTGTTTTGGCTTTCGTGCCTCATGTATGGTGCAGATGATTACGGGTCTCGTCCTGTGTGGAATCATTGTGCGCTTGTGTATTTATTTGAGGTACTCCTCGCTCTTTTGTTTGGGTCTCAATCCTGTGTTTTGTATAATGTTTGTTTGGTCTTTGTCCCCGTGCCTGTACATGGCACGCTGTAATTTGGGTAAATAAAAACCCCTATTACACATTCCTGCGCCTGTCTCCCGACCATATACCAACGTGACATACAGGCTCAAAATGGCCACACAACGCTGTGTACTACTCCCTTCACAGAACAGCGCAAACTGGCTCTAACCAGAATAGAAAGAGGAGTGGGAAGCCCCGGTGCACAACTGAGTAAGAGAACAAGTACATTAGAGTGTCTAGTTTGAGAAACAGACGTCTCACAAGTCCTCAACTGGCAGCTTCAATAAATGATACCCACAAAACATTAACATGTAGACATTGTTAATCTTGTAAATGACTATTGTAGC
The DNA here is from genome assembly GCF_057628025.1 of Oncorhynchus mykiss. NCBI lineage: Eukaryota > Metazoa > Chordata > Actinopteri > Salmoniformes > Salmonidae > Oncorhynchus > Oncorhynchus mykiss. The sequence goes on along the minus strand of NC_143025.1, from coordinate 74,564,736 downwards.
TGGAAACTAATGATTTTTTATGGAATATTTACATAGGCAGCTTCAATAAATAATACCCGCAAAACATCAGTCGCAACGTCAACAGTGAAGAGGCGATTCTGTGATGCTGGCCTTCTAGGCAGACTTGCAAAGAAAAAGCCATATCTCAGACTGGCCAATAAAACTAAAGATTTAGATGGGAAAATGAACACAGACACTGGACAGAGGAACTCTGCCTAGAAGGCCAGCATCACGGAATCGCCTCTTCACTGTTGACGTTGCGACTGATGTTTTGCAGGTATTATTTATTGAAGCTGCCTATGTAGATATTCCATAAAAAATCATTAGTTTCCAGCTACAATAGTAATTTACAAGATTAACAATGTCTACACAGTATTTATGATACATTTGATGTTATTTTAATGGACAAAAAATTAGCTTTTCTTTGAAAAACAAGGAAATTTCTAAGTGACCCCAAACTTTTGAACGGTAGTGTATTTACCTCAATTACCTCGTACCCCTGCACATGGACTCGGTACTTGTACTCCGTGTAATAGCCAAGTTATCATTCATTACTCATTGTGTATCTCTTCCTAATTTATTCCACAATACAATTTAATTTGATTTGTGTGTGTGTATGCTTCAAAAGGAACACCAATGACTTCCCTTCATGTGTGTAAAACAAGAGAGACAGAAAAATAGAGAGGGGGCAGGAGCTAGAACAGCCGACAGAACAGTTCCAAACAAATCAACCAACGCAACAGTGATTTAACGACTTCAATACACCTCTTCTGCATCATACTGTCCAACATGTATCTTCAAGATAACATACAATAAAACCCCTATATATTAAATGTAGTTATCACAAAAGTCATTACCTCAACAAGTGCCGCATTATTAGGGTGAATGTTTCTTCTGAGTGCTCTGTCAGACTTTAACCACCCTTGACTGGGGTAGATCTTTAGCCCTGCAGGCTCACCAAATAATTCAGCCTGCTCTGTGGCTCTGTGCTATGGCTCTCTGTCAGGTGCTGGCTGGTTTATTCATGGCTGGGTGATACACACATCAAGCTACACTGGGCTGGGCTGGCTGCATGGATCCATATTGCATGAGAAGAAGGGCTATAACAGGAAGTGATGCATGAAAAAGCAGGCTGGGCCATTTCCTGCTACCTGGGGTGGGTAGCGTGTTTTACAGACCATGTAACCTGACCTTGACCTTGGTCAGGTCACATGTGGTCACGGAGATGGGGTGAGGGGTGAGTTTTAGGGGTGATCAATAAATGATTTAGGGTGCAAAGGTATTATTGCCACCATACAGGGTATAATTATTAATGTGTGTTTTCAAAGAGAATATGGAGTGTTTCTGTATGACAATAAAATATTAATATTCACACTCCTTACTATCTGAATTATTTACGGGGAAGAAAGCTGGAGCTTTTCACATATACACCCATACACAAACTAACACACTGTAACGAGTTTCGTCTTCATACGAAGGAGAGTCGGACCAAAATGCAGCGTGTGGTTTACGATCCATGTTTATTAATAATACGAAACACGAATCTCCAATACAATACTACAAAACAAAACGTAACGAAACCCTAACAGCCTATATAGTGTGAACACAGGGACACATAGGACAGGAACAATCACCCACAAACACACAGTGAACCCCAGGCTACCTAAATATGGTTCCCAATCAGAGACAATGACGAACACCTGCCTCTGACTGAGAACCATATCAGGCTGAACATAGAAATAGACAAACAAGACATGAAACATAGAATGCCCACTCAGATCACACCCTGACCAATCAAAACATAGAAAATACAAAGTAAACTATGGTCAGGGCGTGACAGTACCCCCCCCCCCAAGGTGCGGACTCCGGCCGCAAAACCTGAACCTATAGGGGAGGGTCTGGGTGGGCATCTGTCCGCGGTGGCGGCTCTGGCGCTGGACGTGGACCCCACTCCATGACAGTTTTAATCCCCCTCCTAAACGTCCCTAAATAGGTTACCCACCACAATGATAACATGGGACAGAGGGACAGCTCGGGACAGAGGTAACTCGGGACAGATGGGTAGCTCAGCACTGAGAGGAAGCTCAGCACTGAGAAGAAGCTCAGCACTGAGAGGAAGCCCAGGCAGGTAGTAGAAACTACCAGAACCTGGCTGGCTGGCGGTTTCAGCAGATCCTGGTCGACTAGCAGATCTGGAAGAATCTGGTCGACTGGCGGATCTGGGAGAATCTGGTCGACTGGCGGATCTGGGAGAATCTGGTCGACTGGCGGATCTGGGAGAATCTGGTCGACTGGCGGATCTGGGAGAATCTGGTCGACTGGCGGATCTGGGAGAATCTGGTCGACTGGCAGATCTGGGAGAATCTGGTCGACTGGCAGATCTGGGAGAGTCTGGACGACTGGCAGATCTGGAAGAGTCTGGACGACTGGCAGATCTGGAAGAGTCTGGTCGACTGGCAGATCTGGAAGAGTCTGGTCGACTGGCAGATCTGGAAGAGTCTGGTCGACTGGCAGATCTGGAAGAGTCTGGTCGACACAGACTGGCTGCTCTGGCTGCTCCTTGCTGACTGGCAGCTCTGGCTGCTCCATGCTGACTGGCTGCTCCATGATGACTGGCAGCTCTGGCTGCTCCATGCTGACTGGCTGCTCCATGCTGACTGGCAGCTCTGGCTGCTCCATGCTGACTGGCTGCTCCATGCTGACTGGCAGCTCTGGCTGCTCCATGCTGACTGGCTGCTCTGGCTGCTCCATGCTGACTGGCTGCTCCATGCTGACTGGCTGCTCCATGCTGACTGGCGGCCCTGGCTGCTCCATGCTGACTGGCGGCCCTGGCTGCTCCATACTGACTGGCGGCCCTGGCTGCTCCATACTGACTGGCGGCCCTGGCGGCTCCTTGCAGACTGGCAGCTCTGGCGGCTCCTTGCAGACTGGCAGCTCTGGCGGCTCCTTGCAGACTGGCAGCTTTGGCGGCATCCTGCAGACAGGCAGCTCTGGCGGCTCCTTGCAGACTGGCAGCTCTATGCAGACTGGCAGCTCCTTGCAGACTGGCAGCTCCTTGCAGACTGGCAGCTCCTTGCATACTGGCAGCTCCTTGCAGACTGGCAGCTCTATGCTAACTGGCAGTTCTGAACAGGCGGGAGACTCCGGCAGCGCTGTAGAGAAGGAAGGCTCTAACAGCGCTAAACAGGCGGGAGACTCCGACAGCGCTGGAGAGGAGGAGGGCTCCGACAGCGCTGGACAGGCGAGGCGCACTGTAGGCCTGATGCGTGGTGCTGGCACTGGTGGTACTGGGCCGAGGACACGCACAGGAAGCCTGGTGCGGGAAGCTGCTACCGGAGGGCTGGGGTGTGGAGGTGGCACAGGATGGGTTAGACCGTGAAGGCGTACTGGAGATCTTGAGAGCGGTGCTGGCACAGGACGTGCAAGGCTAGGGAGGTGCACAGGAGGCCTGGTACGTGAGACTGGCACCATCTTCACCAGCCGACTAACACGCATCTCAGGACGAGTATGGAGCGCTGACCCAGGTGCCATCAAATCCCCGACACGCTCCGTCGGGCGAATTCCATGTTTAAAACACCAACACAGCAACTCCCTCATTTCTCTCTCCTCCAATTTCCCCATTAACTCCTTCACAGTCTCTGTTTCGCTCACCTCCAACACCGGCTCTGGTCTCCTCCTTGGCTCCTCACGATAAACAGGGAGAGTTGGCTCAGGTCTGGCTCCTGACTCTGCCACACTCTCCCTGAGCCCCCCCCCAAGAAATTTTTGGGGCTGACTATGGGGCCTCCGTCCACGCCGCCTTGCTTGCTTCGCAAACTCCATTCTCCTATATCCTTCCGCCCACTGCTCCATCGAATCCCAGGCGGGCTCCGGCACTCTCCCTGGGTCGACCGCCCACCTGTCTATCTCCTCCCAAGAAGTATAGTCCATACTGTACTCCACTTTGGGCTGTTCCTGCCTGTTGACACGCTGCTTGGTCCCTTTGTGGTGGGTGATTCTGTAACGAGTTTCGTCTTCATACGAAGGAGAGTCGGACCAAAATGCAGCGTGTGGTTTACGATCCATGTTTATTAATAATACGAAACACGAATCTCCAATACAATACTACAAAACAAAACGTAACGAAACCCTAACAGCCTATATAGTGTGAACACAGGGACACATAGGACAGGAACAATCACCCACAAACACACAGTGAACCCCAGGCTACCTAAATATGGTTCCCAATCAGAGACAATGACGAACACCTGCCTCTGACTGAGAACCATATCAGGCTGAACATAGAAATAGACAAACAAGACATGAAACATAGAATGCCCACTCAGATCACACCCTGACCAATCAAAACATAGAAAATACAAAGTAAACTATGGTCAGGGCGTGACACACACACATAGTAATACACACCCATACACAAACTAACACGCACATAGTAATACACACCCATACAAAAACTAACACACACATAATACACACCCATACACAAACTAGCACACACATAGTAATACACACATACACAAAAACTCAGCAAAAAATAAACGTCCTCTCACTGTCAACTGTGTTTATTTTCAGAAAACTTAACATGTGTAAATATTTGTATGAACATAACAAGATTCAACAACTGAGACATAAACTGAACAAGTTCCACAGACATGTGACTAACAGAAATGGAATAATGTGTCCCTGAACAAAGGGGGGGTCAAAATCAAAAGTAACAGTCAGTATCTGGTGTGGCCACCAGCTGCATTAACCTCTTGAAGCTAGGGGGCACTATTTTTATGTTTGGAAAAATTTAGTTCCCAAAGTAAACAGCCTATTTCTCAGGACCAGATGCTAGAATATGCATGTAACTGACAGATTAGGATAGAAAATACTCTAACGTTTCCAAAACTGTCAAAATATTGTCTGTGAGTATAACAGAACTGATATTGCAGGCGAAACCTGAGGAAAATCCAATCAGGAAGTGCCTCTTATTTTGAAACCCTTCTGTTCCTATGCATGCCTATCCTCCATTTAAAGGGATATCAACCAGATTCCTTTTTCTATGGCTTCCCTAAGGTGTCAAAAGTCTTTAGACATAGTTTCAGGCTTTTATTTTGAAAAATTAGCGTGAAAGATCACATTGCGAAAGGTGGGGCAAAAAAATATTTAGTCAGCCACCAATTGTGCAAGTTCTCCCACTTAAAAATATGAGAGAGGCCTTTAATTTTCATCATAGGTACACTTCAACTATGACAGACACAATTAGAAAAAAAATCCAGAAAATCACATTGTAGGATTTTTAATGAATTTATTTGCAAATATGGTGGAAAATAAGTATTTGGTCACCTACAAACAAGCAAAATGTCTGGCTCTCACAGACCTGTAACTTCTTCTTTAAGAGGCTCCTCTGTCCTCCACTCGTTACCTGTATTAATGGCACCTGTTTGAACTTGTTATCAGTATAAAAGACACCTGTCCACAACCTCAAACAGTCACACTCCAAACTTCACTATGGCCAAGACCAAAGAGCTGTCAAAGGACACCAGAAACAAAATTGTAGACCTGCACCAGGCTGGGAAGACTGAATCTGCAATAGGTAAGCAGCTTGGTTTGAAGAAATCAACTGTGGGAGCAATTATTAGGAAATGGAAGACATACAAAACCACTGATAATCTCCCTCGATCTGGGGCTCCACGCAAGATCTCACCCCGTTGGGTCAAAATGATCACAAGAACGGTGAGCAAAAATCCCAGAACCACACGGGGGGACCTAGTGAATGACCTGCAGAGAGCTGGGACCAAAGTAACAAAGCCTACCATCAGTAACACACTACGCCGCCAGGGACTCAAATCCTGCAGTGCCAGACGTGTCCCCCTGCTTAAGCCAGTACATATCCAGGCCCGTCTGAAGTTTGCTAGAGAGCATTTGGATGATCCAGAAGAAGATTGGGAGAATGTCATATGGTCAGATGAAACCAAAATAGAACTTTTTGGTAAAAACTCAACTCGTCGTGTTTGGAGGACAAAGAATGCTGAGTTGCATCCAAAGAACACCTGTAACGGTCTTCCGTATGTGAAGGAGAGTCGGACCAAAATGCGGCGTGTCTATTGCAATCCATGTTTAATGAATTAACACACTAAACACAAACACTATCAAAACAATAAACTTAACGAAAACCGAAACCGAAACAGGCTATACTTGTGTAACCTAACACAGAACAATGACATCAGGACACTAAGGACAATCACCCACGACAAACTCAAAGAATATGGCTGCCTAAATATGGTTCCCAATCAGAGACAACGATAAACACCTGCCTCTGATTGAGAACCACTTCAGACAGCCATAGACTTAGCTAGAACACCCCACTAGCTACAATCCCCATACATACACACCACCTACAAAAACCCATGCCACACCCTGGCCTGACCAAATAAATAAAGATAAACACAAAATACTTCGACCAGGGTGTGACAGAACCCCCCCCCCCTAAGGTGCGGACTCCCGAACGCACCTCAAAACAATAGGGAGGGTCCGGGTGGGCGTCTGTCCATGGTGGCGGCTCCGGCGCGGGATGTGGACCCCACTCAATCAATGGCTTAGTCCCCTCTCCTCGCGTCCCTGGATAGTCCACCCTCGCCGCCGACCATGGCCTAGTAGTCCTCACCCAGAACCCCACCGGACTGAGGAGCAGCTCGGGACTGAGGGGCAGCTCGGGACTGAGGGGCAGCTCGGGACTGAGGGGAAGCTCAGGCAGGTTGATGAATCTACCAGATCCTGGCTGGCTGGCAGAGTCTGGTCGACTGGCAGATCTGGAAGAGTCTGGTCGACTGGCAGATCTGGAAGAGTCTGGTCGACTGGCAGATCTGGAAGAGTCTGGTCGACTGGCAGATCTGGAAGAGTCTGGTCGACTGGCAGATCTGGAAGAGTCTGGTCGACTGGCAGATCTGGAAGAGTCTGGTCGACTGGCAGATCTGGAAGAGTCTGGTCGACTGGCAGATCCATGATGACTGGCTGCTCCATGCTGACTGGCAGCTCTGGCTGCTCCATGCTGACTGGCAGCTCCATGCTGACTGGCAGCTCTGGCTGCTCCATGCTGACTGGCTTCTCCATGCTGACTGGCGGCTCTGGCTGCTCCATGCTGACTGGCTGCTCTGGCTGCTCCATGCTGACTGGCTGCTCTGGCTGCTCCATGCTGACTGGCTGCTCCATGCTGACTGGCTGCTCCATGCTGACTGGCGGCCCTGGCTGCTCCATGCTGACTGGCGGCCCTGGCTGCTCCATGCTGACTGGCGGCCCTGGCTGCTCCATACTGACTGGCGGCCCTGGCTGCTCCATACTGACTGGCGGCCCTGGCTGCTCCTTGCAGACTGGCAGCTTTGGCGGCTCCTTGCAGACTGGCAGCTTTAGCGGCATCCTGCAGACAGGCAGCTCTGGCGGCTCCTTGCAGACTGGCAGCTCCATGCAGACTGGCAGCTCCTTGCAGACTGGCAGCTCCTTGCAGACTGGCAGCTCCTTGCAGACTGGCAGCTCTGGCTGCTTCATGTAGACTGACAGCTCTGGCTGCTCCTTGCAAACTGACAGCTCGGGCTGCTTCATGCAGACTGACAGCTCAGGCTGCTCCATGCAGACTGACAGCTCAGGCTGCTCCATGCAGACTGACAGCTCCTTGCAGGCTGGCAGCTCCTTGCAGACTGGCAGCTCCTTGCAGACTGGCAGCTCCTTGCAGACTGGCAGCTCTGGCTGCTTCATGTAGACTGACAGCTCAGGCTGCTCCATGCAGACTGACAGCTCAGGCTGCTCCATGCAGACTGACAGCTCCTTGCAGGCTGGCAGCTCCTTGCAGACTGGCAGCTCCTTGCAGACTGGCAGCTCGGGCTGCTTCATGCAGACTGGCAGTTCTGGCTGCGCTGAACAGGCGGGAGACTCCGGCAGCGCAGGAGAGGAGAGAGGCTCCGGCTGCGCTGAACAGGCGGGAGACTCCGGCAGCGCAGGAGAGTATAAAGGCTCTGGCTGCGCTGAACAGTCGGACTCCGATAGCGCAGTAGAGAAGAGAGGCTCTGGCTGCGCTGAACAGGCGGGAGACTCCGGCAGCGCAGGAGAGGAGAAAGACTCTGGCTGCGCTGAACAGGCAGGAGACTCCGATAGCGCAGGAGAGGAGAAAGGCTCTGGCTGCGCTGAACAGGCGAGGCGCACTGTAGGCCTGATGCGTAGTGCTGGCACAGGACGTGCAAGGCTAGGGATGGGCACAGGAGGCCTGATGCGTGAGACTGGAACCAACTTCACCAGCCGACTAAAACGGACCTCAGGACGAGTATGGAGCGCTAACCCAGGTGCCATCAAATCCCTGACACGTTCCGTCAGGCGAATTCTATGCAAAATGCACCAACACAGCAACTCCCTCATTTCTCTCTCCTCCAATTTCCCCATTAACTCCTTCACAGTCTCTGTTTCGCTCACCTCCAACACCGGCTCTGGTTCTGGTCTCCTCCTTGGCTCCTCACGATAAACAGGGAGAGTTGGCTCAGGTCTGGCTCCTGACTCTGCCACACTCTCCCTGAGCCCCCCCCCAAGACATTTTTGGGGCTGACTATGGGGCCTCCGTCCGCGCCGCCTTGCTTGCTTCGCAAACTCCATTCTCCTATATCCTTCCGCGCACTGCTCCATCGAATCCCAGGCGGGCTCCGGCACTCTCCCTGGGTCGGCCGCCCACCTGTCGATCTCTTCCCAAGTCGTATACTCCATACTGTACTCCTCTTTGGGCTGCTCCTGTTGTTTCTTCTCCCGCTGCACCTTTGGGCGGCTACACTCCCCTGGTTTAGCCCAGGGTCCTCTCCCGTCGAGGATTTCCTCCCATGTCCAGAAATCCTTATTGCGCATCTCCTCGCGCTGCTCCTGCCTGTTGACACGCTGCTTGGTCCGTTGGTGGTGGGTGATTCTGTAACGGTCTTCCGTATGTGAAGGAGAGTCGGACCAAAATGCGGCGTGTCTATAGCAATCCATGTTTAATGAATTAACACACTAAACACAAACACTATCAAAACAATAAACTTAACGAAAACCGAAACAGCCTATACTTGTGTAACCTAACACAGAACAATGACATCAGGACACTAAGGACAATCACCCACGACAAACTCAAAGAATATGGCTGCCTAAATATGGTTCCCAATCAGAGACAACGATAAACACCTGCCTCTGATTGAGAACCACTTCAGACAGCCATAGACTTAGCTAGAACACCCCACTAGCTACAATCCCCATACATACACACCACCTACAAAAACCCATGCCACACCCTGGCCTGACCAAATAAATAAAGATAAACACAAAAGGCAGCCATATTCTTTGAGTTTGTCGTGGGTGATTGTCCTTAGTGTCCTGATGTCATTGTTCTGTGTTAGGTTACACAAGTATAGGCTGTTTCGGTTTTCGTTAAGTTTATTGTTTTGATAGTGTTTGACCAGGGTGTGACAACACCATACCTGCTGTGAAGCATGGGGGTGGAAACATCATGCTCTATGGCTGTTTTTCTGCAAAGGGACCAGGACGACTGATCCGTGTAAAGGAAAGAATGAATGGGGCCATGTATAGTGAGATTTTGAGTGAAAACCTCCTTTCATCAGCAAGGGCATTGACGATGAAACGTGGCTGGGTCTTTCAGCATGACTATGATCCCAAACACCGCCCGGGCAACGAAGGAGTGGCTTCCTAAGAAGCATTTCAAGGTCCTGGAGTGGCCTAGCCAGTCTCCAGATCTCAACCCCATAGAAAATCTTTGGAGGGAGTTGAAAGTCCGTGTTGCCCAGCAACCGCCCCAAAACATCACTGCTCTAGAGGAGATCTGCATGGAGGAATGAGCCAAAATACCAGCAACAGTGTGTGAAAACCTTGTGAAGACTTACAGAAAACCTTTGACCTCTGTCATTGCCAACAAAGGGTATATAACAAAGTATTGAGATAAACTTTTGTTATTGACCAAATACTTATTTTCCACCATAATTTGCAAATAAATTCATTAAAAATCCTACAATGTGATTTTCTGGATTTTTTTCCCTCATTTTGTCTGTCATAGTTGATGTGTACCTATGATGAAAATTACAGGCCTCTCTCATCTTTTTAAGTGGGAGAACTTGCACAATTGGTGGCTGACTAAGTACTTTTTTGCCCCACTGTATGTGTCTCTATGCATGTGTACGTGTTTGTATCCATGTGTATGTATGTGTATACAAGGGTCGAAGTAGACTCAATTTCTTCCCGGTGAGGGACCTATGATGAGGGACCTATAGTGAGGGACCTATGGTGAGAGACCTACTGTATGAGGAGAGACCTATGGTCAGGGACCTATGGTGAGGGACCTGCTGTATGGTGAGGGACCTATGGTGAGGGACCTGCTGTATGAGGAGAGACCTATGGTCAGGGACCTATGGTGAGGGACCTGCTGTATGGTGAGGGACCTATGGTGAGGGACTTGCTGTATGGTGAGGAACTTATGGTGAGGGACCTTGATGGCCTCATCATAGAACTACATATAGAATCCCTACTAATTCAATAGGATCTCTGTGAGTCTTAAAGATTTGTGATTTAACTTTTAAAATGTATGACCTTTTACCTTGGCATAACCTCAACCAGTCATGATGTCTTCATCTGATTGTCAAACAATCACTTCAATGGGCTCCTTTACTACCACGCATGTTCATCTACTCACAACATATCTCCAACCTCTAAACAGTGGTGAATGGAAAGGGACCTCTTCTACACAACACACCAAAAAGTGTAATGACACTTGGCGATGCGCCCACACTGTCAACGCGCATCTCGGTGTTGGTAACTCATCTCTGCCATGGCAAAATGTCAGTGTTGTCATTGAACAACATTGCATTTTGGAGCGTAGGCTTTCCTAATGTTGGAAACAAACATCATTATATTGTCATCCAGGCACATTTTATCTTCATTTACCTTCATTTTACCTTCATTTAACTAGGCAACTCAGTAGCGAACAATGTTTTACATACAGCATGTGTTTAAAGGACCAAAGACTTTGGTCTGCTTTGTGTTTTCATTTTTGCCATGGAAAAAAATATTGCGATACTGGCATCGTCACAGCCCTAATGTACAGTATGTGTGTGTGACTTACTGTCTATAGTGTTGGTCTGGACAGCATTGGGCTGGGATGACTTTCTGTCCCTGTCCATATCTTTCCATTTCGTCTTGGCTGAATCTGACACCGACATAGCACTCAAAAGGAAAACATACCAAATACCTGAGTGAATAGGAAGATGGAAAACATCATTTCCGTTGTGGGAAAAGGTAGTGAAGCTCTGTCTACCACAGCACCTACATTTTCTCCCAGAGACAGTTCAGTCAATCATTTTATCAGTTGCTTAACTCAAACCCTCTACACTCGATTAGATAAAACAGCCCCCCCCCCCCCCCCCTCCCCACACACACAAGTGATACTAATCTAATCGATGACTTCATTGACTCTCTCAATTAGACGGTGTGTAATCAAAGCAGTTTAATCAGTGCATGTGTAATTGTTATCTGTGGTAGGTTCAGGGGGACAGACAGACAAAGCAGTTTAATCAGTGCATGTGTAATTGTTATCTGTGGTAGGTTCAGGGGGACAGACAGACAAAGCAGTTTAATCAGTGCATGTGTAATTGTTATCTGTGGTAGGTTCAGGCGGACAGACAGACAAAGCAGTTTAATCAGTGCATGTGTAATTGTTATCTGTGGTAGGTTCAGGGGGACAGACAGACAAAGCAGTTTAATCAGTGCATGTGTAATTGTTATCTGTGGTAGGTTCAGGGGGACAGACAGACAAAGCAGTTTAATCAGTGCATGTGTAATTGTTATCTGTGGTAGATTCAGGGGGACAGACAGACAAAGCAGTTTAATCAGTGCATGTGTAATTGTTATCTGTGGTAGGTTCAGGGGGACAGACAGACAAAGAGAGAGAGCTTTTCTCTGGGGTCCTGGTTGCTATGGCAGACACGCTCTTACAATCATTGTGTCTGGATCCCCTACCTCTGGTGTTTCCCGTGGTCAGGTCCTTCTCCACCAAGCTCTTCTCCACATACATTTTTTTATTTAACCTTTATTTAACTAGGCAATTCAGTTAAGATCAAATTCTCAATTACGGTGCCATTCAGGAAATCCCACACCTTTCCCAGGTCCAGTACATCACACTGTAATAAAGCACTTACGAACACCTATCCAAGTGTGTTAGATTTATAGAATTAGACATGCTAGTGCTGAGTTGGAACATAAGGTACGGCTAATTAAAGCACTTTCTGACTAATTAAAATGTTATTTGTGTCTTCTATGTAGTTTTAGTCCTGTCGATTAGCCACAATGATACAGAATAAGTGTAAAAATAGATGAGTGTTGTGAGTGGTCATCAATGTTATTTACTTCTGGACATGTTCCATATGAATTCATTACAGGCTTTATTTGGAGACTTCCCGATGGTGATTCCAACCCAGGCATTTTAATTAGGCTAACTGAATGATTTGATTGTCATTATGCTGTTTATAAAAAGCCTTTTGACTGTTGTCTCCTCCTGCCTTGGCTGCCTGCTCTGGAGTCGCTGTGAAGATGTGCCTGGAGGTAAAACAGTAATATTAGCTGGCAGTGTGTGTGTTAGGGCTGCCCCCAACTAAACAAAATCTTGGTTGAGTGAAAGTCTGTCTATTGGTCGACATTTTTAAACGTGTTTTTTTTTTTTTACATAGACAGACATTTTAATAAAATGATCTATACTGTACGCACTGTGCTTGTCTGATGCTTAAAGCTTGCGGTTTGATGAAATAAGACAAATGCCTCAAGAGGGCGGCAGATACAGTATCTAAATCATCAGAAGAAGAAAAAACTTAACCTGACCCAGCTATTCTCCTCCCGCTCCTGCTGGCTTTTGCAGATTCTACCATTACTCTCTTGAAGTTGCTGGTAATAGGTTACATGAGAAGTCGGGAAACTTTCTCATGTGGAATGCCAATTTGTCTTACCATTTCTACCGATTTGCATGCCAGTTATGGTTTTCATATGCACATTTTTATGAAACAGGACAATCAGCTGTCCTTCCTATCTCCCTGCAGTGCTGTCTTAGGCATCTCACAGTACGGACATTGCAATTTATTGCCCTGGCCACATCTGCAGTCCTCATGCCTCCTTGCAGCATGCCTAAGGCATGTTCACGCAGATGAGCAGGGACCCTGGGCATCTTTCTTTTGGTGCTTTTCAGAGTCAGTAGAAAGGCCTCTTTAGTGTCCTAACTTTTCAGAACTGTGACCTTAATTGCCTACCGTCTGTAAGCTGTTAGTGTCTTAACGACCGTTCCACAGGTGCATGTTCATCAGTTGTTTAGCATGGGAAACAGTGTTCAAACCCTTTACAATGAAGATCTGTGAAGTTATTTCGATTTTTACGAATTATCTTTGAAAGACAGGGTCCTGAAAAAGGGACCTTTCTTTTTTTGCTGAGTTTACATGCTTGACATACAAGCACACAGTCCCACATACACACACTGATGCATGCTTACCCATACACACCATATTTAGACTAAGAAACACCAGACAACTAAGATTTGTATACAGTATGTGTCTCTATGTATGTGTACGTGTTTGTATCCATGTGTATGTATGTGTATACAAGGGTGGAAGTAGACTCAATTTCTTCCCGGTGAGGGACCTATGATGAGGGACCTATAGTGAGGGACCTATGATGAGAGACCTACTGTATGATGAGAGACCTATGGTGAGGGACCTATGGTGAGGGACCTGCTGTATGGTGAGGAACTTATGGTGAGGGACCTTGATGGCCTCATCATAGAACTACATATAGAATCTCTACTAATTCAATAGGATCTCTGTGAGTCTTAAAGATTTGTGATTTAACTTTTAAAATGTATGACCTTTTACCGTGGCATAACCTCAACCAGTCGTGATGTCTTCATCTGATTGTCAAACAATCACTTCAATGGGCTCCTTTACTACCACGCATGTTCATCTACTCACAACATATCTCCAACCTCTAAACACATTTTTATGAAACAGTTTCATTTAATTTATAATAATGTCTTCATATCTCAAAATCATTGTCAAGTGGTTTAATCACAATGAATGAAAATGATACAAACCTAAAAAGTAACAAGACGAACTGCAAGACGGACATACAAGACAAACTGGCAACAAACAGACAGAGAACACAGGAATAAATACACAGGGGATGATAGTGAAGATGGGCAACCCCTGGAGGGGGGGGTGAAGACAAGCACAAGGACAGGTGAAACAGAGCAGGGTGTGACACAAATAAAACATTGCAGCCCACAGGTAGAAAATAACCTGATAAAAATAAATATCCTATAAATCACATTGGCTATACATGGCCTGTCTGCAACAAACTTCAAACATTGTATCAACTATAAACTTGGGTCCAGCCCGAAGCTTATGCTAGCAAATTTGCAACATTGTATAAAATATTCTGGGCCCTCAGCTTCCTGCACCAGTGAGCTCGGGACAGACACAGCTGTAGGCTATTTGCACAAGGGATAAGAAGCAGTGCTTGACTTGGACAGGAGCTCACCGGAGCTGAATACCGGCACCTCAAATGTTCTACTGCTTGAGCTCCTGTTCCTCATAGAATAGTAGAATACTTCCTCATAGAATACTTGAGTGTGTTCCAGTCCGGGTTGGCTAGGGTCAGCCTGTTATATCTGGAGTATTTCTCCTGTCTTTTCCGGTGTCCTGTATGGATTTAAGTATGCTCTCTCTAATTCTCTCACTTTTTCTCTTTCTCTTTCTCTCTTTCTTTCATTATTTCTCTCTCTCGGAGGACCTGAACCCTAGGATCATGCCTCAGGACTACTTGGCCTGATGACTCCTTGCTGTCCCCAGTCCACCTGGTCGTGCTGCTGCTCCAGTTTCAACGGTTCTGCCTGCGACTAAGGAACCCTGACCTGTTCACCGGACATGCTACCTGTCCAGACCTGCTGTTTTCAACTCTCCAGAGACAGCAGGAGCGGTTGATATACTCTCAATGATCGGCTATGAAAAGCCAACTGACATTTACTCACACCTGTTGCACCCTCGACAACCACTGTGATTATTATTATTTGACCCTGCTGGTCATTTATGAACATTTGAACATCTTGGCCATGTTCTGTAATAATCTCCACCCGGCACAGCCAGAAGAGGACTGGCCCCCCTCAGAGTCTGGTTCCCCTCTAGGTTTCTTCCTAGGTTCTGGCCTTTCTAGTTTTTCCTAGCCACCGTGCTTCTACACCTGTTTTGCTTGCTGTTTGGGGTTTTAGGCTGGGATTCTGTACAGCACTTTGTGATCAGCTGATGTAAGAAGGGTTTTAAAAATACATTTTATTGATTTGATTGATTGATTGATTGATTGATTGATTGATTGATTGATTGATAGCTCAAAAGTATTGTGGAGCTCCTGCACCTTAAATATAAACGGTACCAGCACCCAAAATGAGTGCCGGAACCTATTTCAGTCCAAATCAAGCACTGATAAGAAGTAATCATGTATGACGTTTCTATTGGATCAAAGTATTACATTTTTCCCTTTCACGCTGTGGTTATACATTGAAGAACTATTGTAATTATCAATAGATGTAAAAACAGACTTTGTTTGCTTGCTGTTTGAGGTGAAGAAAACATTACTTTGAGATGTTCCACAGTTCATTAGTTGTGGTGTATTACGCCAATCAGAAATACTATCAGATCCCCAAATGGGCATATTTTTATGCCTACATTTGAGTGCAGGCCAGATAGCCTATAGGCCTACTTCTATGCTTGCGTGTACTTACTCAACATTGACAGGAGCGCTCCAAACAAAAGACAATGAATAAATTGACAAAACAAGTGTAGCATAGGTTGTGCACTCTGCAAACAATGTGTCCACTCTGACAATGAGAACGGGAAAACTGGAATAATAATATTGAATGCATTAAAATATATTACCTTAACCAAAGTAATGAACATTGTAGATTAGAAATGACAGGAATTAAAACCTCTTAAGGATATCTACAGATCGGTGTCCCACCCTCGGAACGGTTGAGCTAATGTGCGCTAATGTGATTAGCATGACATTGTAAGTAACAAGAATATTTCCCAGGATATAGACATGTCTGATATTGGCAGAAAGCTTAAACTATTGTTAATCTAACCTCCCTGTCCCATTTACAGTAGCTATTACAGTGAAATAATACCATGCCATTGTTTGAGGAGAGTGCACAGCTATGAACTTGAAATGTTATTAATAAACAAATTAGGCACATTTGGGCAGTCTTGATACAACATTTTGAACATAAATGCAACGATTCATTGGATCTACAACTTTGCACATACACTGCTGCCATCTAGTGGCCAAAATCTAAACAGGGCCGGGGCTGGAATAATACATTATAATACATTATGGCCTTTCTCTTTCTCTATTTCAAAGATGATGGTACAAAAAAAATACAAAAAAACTGTAGTTTTTTTCTTTGTATTATCTTTTACCAGATCTAATGTGTTACATTGTTCTATATTAATTTCACATTTCCACAAACTTCAAAGTGTTTCCTTTCAAGTAGTATCAATATTGTGCATATCATTGCTTCAGGTCCTAAGCTACAGGCAGTTAGATTTTGGTATGTCTTAGGCGAAAATGGAAATAAAAGGGCAGATCCTTAAGAGGTTGGTAAATGTACTACTGATATATGTAACGGGGAATTGATATACACTAACAATCAAACGCAAACTATTCTGGAGAGAGAAGGGCATTGTGCATCTGGGCGCATGGTCAATCCGACGTCTGCAGTGGCCATGCAGAATTATTGGTTATATGGCCTCAGCAGAAGTCAGGCCATTCAAACTTGTTGTCAAGGAAGTGAGTTTGTGTTTATACAGGATGTACTGCCCCCATCCACCATCAAAAAATCATGTCAATGTGGTGCTATACAGAGCCCTCTGCATTGTTATAAAAATGTCGGAGGGGAGCTCGTTTTGGCCTCTGCAAGCCCCTGGAGACTACGCTATTGTGTCACACCCTCAATATGGAGCCTCCTACCACATTTTCGAATCAAGCATAAGTTGTCTTTTAGTCTCGGCGCCGCAATGGATTAGTTGACTGAGATGGGTGAAAAAAATATATATATATTTGTTACTGCTTGACTAAAAAAATCTGCTTGACTAAAACGATCTCGGTCGACCAACAGCCTAACGACCAAACAATCGGCCAGTTGACTAATTGAGGTCAGCCCTAGTGTGTGTGCATGTGTGTGTCCGTGTGTGCATGCATGTGTCCCCAACCCCACAGTAGTGTTAGCTAGCAGTGTGTGTGTGTGTTCCCAGCCCGAACCAGATTTAACATAGAGTAAATTACAATGGGACCTCCCACAGCCCCCTGTAGAGCTGCTGCACTAACATTTGCCTGGTGGGTGTCTGTGTGTCTGTCTGTGATAGAATAAAGTGATAGAGAAATTGTAATTATTTGGCTAATAATAATAAGGGCCTCAAGGAAAAAAATGGGCCGGTGTGTTAGAAATGCCAGGGACCATTTCTGGTCCCAGTCCGCCCCTGCACACACCCACACCCTCTCTGACTGTGTTGGCTGATAGTGTCCCCAAGGGGTCCAATAAACACAGCTAACCTACTGAGGCAGAGAGAACAACACCCTCCTAATTCCCCAAACACAGTTTCTCCACTTTAAGTTAAGACTCACTGCATCCACTTTAGGTTGCAGGTACCAGGCCTTTGGGTACCAGGCCTTTGGGTACCAGGCCTTTGGGTACCAGACCTTTGGGTACCAGGCCTTTGGGTACCAGGCCTTTAGGTACCCGGCCTTTAGGTACCAGGCCTTTGGGTACCAGGCCTTTAGGTACCAGGCCTTTGGGTACCAGGCCTTTAGGTACCCGGCATCATAGGGCAAAATGGACTACATGTTTTTTTAGCAACCACAGCAATAGTTGAGAACACATTATATTGTATAAAACAAGGGCCTAATGAAGTATGGCTGTGAAAAAATAAAGCTGCAAGTGTGTCTCTTGATGTAGTGTTTATACAGTGCCTTGCAAAAGTATTCGGCCCCCTTGAACTTTGCGACCTTTTTCCACATTTCAGGCTTCAAACATAAAGATATAAAACTGTATTTTTTTGTGAAGAATCAACAACAAGCGGGACACAATCATGAAGTGGAACGACATTTATTGGATATTTCAAACTTTTTTAACAAATCAAAAACTGAAAAATTGGCCGTGCAAAATTATTCAGCCCCCTTAAGTTAATACTTTGTATCGCCACCTTTTGCTGCGATTACAGCTGTAAGTTGCTTGGGGTATGTCTCTATCAGTTTTGCACATCGAGAGACTGAATTTTTTTCCCATTCCTCCTTGCAAAACAGCTCGAGCTCAGTGAGGTTGGATGGAGAGCATTTGTGAACAGCAGTTTTCAGTTCTTTCCACAGATTCTCGATTGGATTCAGGTCTGGACTTTGACTTGGCCATTCTAACACCTGGATATGTTTATTTTTGAACCATTCCATTGAAGATTTTGCTTTATGTTTTGGATCATTGTCTTGTTGGAAGACAAATCTCCGTCCCAGTCTCAGGTCTTTTGCAGACTCCATCAGGTTTTCTTCCAGAATGGTCCTGTATTTGGCTCCATCCATCTTCCCATCAATTTTAACCATCTTCCCTGTCCCTGCTGAAGAAAAGCAGGCCCAAACCATGATGCTGCCAACACCATGTTTGACAGTGGGGATGGTGGTTCAGGGTGATGAGCTGTGTTGCTTTTACGCCAAACATAACGTTTTGCATTGTTGCCAAAAAGTTCAATTTTGGTATCATCTGACCAGAGCACCTTCTTCCACATGTTTGGTGTGTCTCCCAGGTGGCTTGTGGCAAACATTAAACAACACTTTTTATGGATATCTTTAAGAAATGGCTTTCTTCTTGCCACTCTTCCATAAAGGCCAGATTTGTGCAATATACGACTGATTGTTGTCCTATGGACAGAGTCTCCCACCTCAGCTGTAGATCTCTGCAGTTCATCCAGAGTGATCATGGGCCTCTTGGCTGCATCTCTGATCAGTCTTCTCCTTGTATGAGCTGAAAGTTTAGAGGGACGGCCAGGTCTTGGTAGATTTGCAGTGGTCTGATACTCCTTCCATTTCATTATTATCTTGCACAGCTTGCACAGTGCTCCTCGGGATGTTTAAAGCTTGGGAAATCTTTTTGTATCCAAATCCGGCTTTAAACTTCTTCACAACAGTATCTCGGACCTGCCTGGTGTGTTCCTTGTTCTTCATGATGCTCTCTGCGCTTTTAACGGACCTCTGAGACTATCACAGTGCAGGTGCATTTATACGGAGACTTGATTACACACAGGTGGATTGTATTTATCATCATTAGTCATTTAGGTCAACATTGGATCATTCAGAGATCCTCACTGAACTTCTGGAGAGAGTTTGCTGCACTGAAAGTAAAGGGGCTGAATAATTTTGCACGCCCAATTTTTCAGTTTTTGATTGTTAAAAAAGTTTGAAATATCCAATAAATGTCGTTCCACTTCATGATTGTGTCCCACTTGTTGTTGATTCTTCACAAAAAAATACACTTTTATATCTTTATGTTTGAAGCCTGAAATGTGGCAAAAGGTCGCAAAGTTCAAGGGGGCCGAATACTTTCGCAAGGCACTGTATGTCCTTGGATCCATCCGATCAGAGAGTGGATGACAGTAAACTCTCCCAGCTCCGTCCTGACACGACACTGCAACACAAACACACATACATACATTACACCAGAATATACATTGCACACATTAGAGTAAATCACAATTGTACCACTGTAGTGTGCACCAACACACACACACACACACACACACACACACACACACAGTATCACAGCAGCTATTAGAAGGGATAGTCAGAGATGGACAGTAGCTTCTCAGGCATACAGAGGAAAACAATGTCATTTTATGCTGACTGTTTATGAAATACACAAACAGAAGTTGACACGAGAGAAACTCTATCATATGATCTGCATGTGTGTATCTGTGTCTTTCTGTGTGCATGCGTCTGAGTCAATGTGTGTGTGTGTGTGTGTGTCCTGGTAGTGTTCTTGTAATGAAACAGATGGTTGTGGGTCTAATTGCACCTCGTGGGACACTGTGCCCAACCTGTCCAGTAGACAGTAATGAATCGCAAAATGGAAGTTGATCGATGTTTACCGTATGGCCTTACTCATTATCTAACACTGAAAACTATAAACCATCCAAAAACTCTATACCAAAACGGATATGGAAGATTCCAGATTTAGACAATGCTTTTTATGAGGAGCTGTCCAGACAGACATGGTGAAAGTTCCTTCAGAGCTTTGTCTCCTCTGAACTTTCACTCTGAGCTGTAAGATTTCCTGGCTGGGATTAAACGTTTATGTCCCAACCATCCATACAACCACAACTACATACAGTCGTGGCCAAAAGTTTTGAGAATGACACAAATATTAATTTCCACAAAGTTTGCTGCTTCAGTGTCTTCAGATATTTTTATGTTACTATGGAATACTGAAGTATAATTATAAACATTTCATAAGTGTCAAAGGCTTTTATGACAATTACATGAAGTTGATGCAAAAAGTCAATATTTGCAGTGTTGACCCTTCTTTTTCAAGCCCTCGGTAGCGCTCACCTTGTCTTCTCCGGACAAGCTTTTTTCCGGATGCCCCAAACAATCGGAAAGGGTATTCATCAGAGAAAATGACTTTACCCCAGTCCTCAGCAGTCCAATCTCTGTACCTTTTGCAGAATATCAGTCTGCCCCTGATGTTTTTCCTGGAGGGAAGTGGCTTCTTTGCTGCCCTTCTTGACACCAGGCCATCCACCAAAAGCCTTCGCCTCACTGTGCGTGCAGATGTACTCACACCTGCCTGCTGCCATTCCTGAGCAAGCTCTGTACTGGTGGTGCCCCGATTGCGCAGCTGAATTAACTTGAATTAAGCTTGCTGGAAATTCTTGGGCGCCCTGAAGCCTTCTTCACAACAATTGAACTGCTCTCCTTGAAGTGCTTGAAGATCCGATAAGTGGTTGATTCAGGTGCAATCTTACTGGCAGCAATATCCTTGTCCTCGTCAACACTCACACCTGTGTTAACAAGAGAATCAAGAGAATCACTGACATGATGTCAGCTGGTCCTTTTGTGTCAGGGCTGAAATGCAGTGGAAATGTTTTTTGGGATTCAGTTCATTTGCATGGCAAAGAGGGACTTTGCAATTAATAATCACTCTTCATAACATTCTGGAGTATATGCAAATTGCCATCATACAAACTGAGGCAGCAGACTGTGAAAATTAATATTTATGTCATTCTCAAATCTTTTGACCACGACTGTACACTACCGGTCAAAAGTTTTAGAACACCTACACTGGCTTGTGAAAGTATTCACCCTCTTGGCATTTTTTCAATTTTATTGCCATACAACCTGGAATTAAAATTATTTTTTTGGAGATGCAAAATATTTTTGATTGTAAAACAAACAAGAAATAAGACAAAAACGGAAAACTTGAGTGTGCATAACTATTCACCCCCCAAAGTCAATAGTTTGTAGAGCCACCTTTGCAACAATTACAGCTGCAAGTATCTTGGGGTATGTCTCTATAAGCTTGGCACATTTAACCACTAGGATTTTTGCCCATTCTTCAAGGAAAAACTGCTCCAGCTCCTTGAAGTTGGATGGTTTCCGCTGCTGTACAGCAATCTTTAAGTCATACCACAGATTCTCAATTGGATTGAGGTCTGGGCTTTGACTAGGCCATTCCAAGACATTTAAATGTTTCCCCTTAAAACACTTCAGTGTTGCTTTAGCAGTATGCTTAGGGTCATTGTCCTGCTGAAAGGTGAACCTTCATCCCAGTCACAAATCTCTTGAAGACTGAAACAGGTTTCCCCCAAGAATTTCCCTGTATTTAGCGGCAACCATCATTCCTTCAATTCTGACCAGTTTCCCAGTCCCTGCCGATGAAAAACATCCCCACTGCATGATGCTGCCACCACCATGCTTCACTGTGGGGATGTTGTTCTCGTCGGGGTGATGAGAGGTGTTGGGTTTGCGCCAGACATAGCGTTTTCCTTGATGGCCAAAAAGCTCAATTTTAGTCTCATCTGACCAGAGTACTTTCTTCCATATGTTTGGGGAGTCTCGCTCATGCCTTTTGGCGAACACCAAACATGTTTTCTTATTTCTTTCTGTAAGCAATGGCTTTTTTCTGGTCACTTCTCCGTAAAGCCCAGCTCTGTGGAGTGTACCGCTTAAAGTGGTCCTATGGACAGATACTCCAATCTCTCCTGTGGAGCTTTGCAGCTCCTTCAGGATTGGTCTCTTTGTTACCTCTCTGATTAATGCCCTCCTTGCCTGGTCTGTGAGTTTTGGGGGGTGGCCCTCTCTTGGCAGGTTTGTTGTGGTGACATATTCTTTAATATGGTGCTCCGTGGGATGTTCAAAGTTTCTGATATAACCCAACCCTGATCTGTACATCTCCACAACTTTGTCCCTGACCTGTTTGGAGAGCTCCTTGGTCTTCATGGTGCCACTTGCTCGGTGGTGCCCCTTGCTTAGTGGTGTTGCAGACTCTGGGGCCTTTCAGAACAGGTGTATATATACTGAGATCATGTGACAGATCATGTGACACTTAGATTGCTCACAGGTGGACATTATTTAACTAATTATGTGACTTCTGAAGGTAATTGGTTGCACCAGATCTTATTTAGGGGCTTCTTAGCAAAGAGGGTGAATACATACACACGCACCACTTTTCCGTATTTTTTTATTTATTTTTTAAACAAGTTCTTTTGTTCATTTCACTTCACCAATTTAGACTATTTTGTGTATGTCCATTACATGAAATCCAAATAAAAATCCATTTAGATTACAGGTTGTAATGCAACAAAATAGGAAAAACGCCAAGGGGATGAATACTTTTGCAAGACACTGCACTCATTCAAGGGTTTTTCTTCATTTTGACTATTATCTACACTGTATAATAATAGTGAAGACATCAACATTATGGAATAGTACATATGGAATCATGTAGTAACAAAGAAAGTGTTAAATAAATCAAAATATATTTTATATTTGAGATTCTTCAAATAGCCACCCTTTGCCTTGATGAAGAAAAACCCTTGGATGAGTAGGTGTACTCAAACTTTTGACCAGTAGTGTACATCCAATAATCACATACACAAGTCACCAAATTATAAAGTGACAGACTGGGAAATCGACCCGGTGTATCTCTTTTTGCAATGTTAGCTAAGGAGCCCAGCAGAGAGTGTGTGTGTGTGTGTGTGTGTGTGTGTGTGTGTGTGTGTGTGTGTGTGACTAGACTGTCTGAGTGTGTGTGTGTGTGTGTGTGTGTGTGTGTGTGTGTGTGTGTGTGTGTGTGTGTGTGTGTGTGTGTGTGTGTGTGTGTGTGTGTGTGTGTGTGTGTGTGTGTGTGTGTGTGTGTGTGTGTGTGTGTGTGTGTGTGTGTGTGACTAGACTGTCTGTGTGTGTGTGTGTGTGTGTGTGTGTGTGTGTGTGTGTGTGTGTGTGTGTGTGACTAGACTGTCTGAGTGTGTGCTGCTGTAGTGTATTGTTAACGTTCCTTCCACAGCATGTACAGCAGGGGTTCTGGGACCCAAATTAGAAATGCTTTGTTTTCCTGGGACCCAAGCTTATGAAAACATGCAACTATAGGTACAGTGCCTTGCGAAAGTATTCGGCCCCCTTGAACTTTGCGACCTTTTGCCACATTTCAGGCTTCAAACATAAAGATATAAAACTGTATTTTTTTGTGAAGAATCAACAACAAGTGGGACACAATCATGAAGTGGAATGACATTTATTGGATATTTCAAACTTTTTTAACAATCAAAAACTGAAAAATTGGGCGTGCAAAATTATTCAGCCCCTTTACAGCCCCTCATGTATGTATCTCTCTTGTCACTCTGCAGCAGACATATGGTGAGAAATATGTTTGGAATATCGAATCGCAATAAAATCGCAATACGGATTGTAATACATATAGAATTGTGAGAATTTTGAGAATCGGAAAATACATATCGGCACCTAATTATCTTGATAATATCGTATTGTGGTCAGATGGCGCGGATGCTGCGCTACAGGACTGTTTTGCTAGCAAAGACTGGAATATGTTCTGGGATTCATGCAATGGCATTGAGGAGTATACCACCTCAGTCACCGGCTTCATCAATAAGTGCACGACATCGTCCCCTCAGTGACCGTGCGTACATATCCCAACCAGAATCCATGGATTACAGGCAACATCTGCACGAGCTAAAAGGCTAGAGTTGCCGCTTTTAAGGAGCAGGACACTAATCTGGACACTTATACTTAATCCTGCTTGCGATGAATCGTCATACAGGCAAAGAGTCAATACAGGACTAATATTGAATCCTACTACACCGGCTCTGATGCTCGTCAAATGTGGCAGGGCTTGCAAACTATTACAGACTACAAAGGGAATCCCAGCCGCACGCTGCCCAGTGATGCGAGCCTACAAGACCGAGCTAAATATCTTTTATGCTCGCTTCGAGGCAAGAAACACAGACGCATGCATGAGAGCATTAGGCTGTTCCGAACAACTGTGTGATCAAGCTCTCCATAGCCGATGTGAGCAAGACCTTTAAACAGGTCAACATTCACAAGGACGCGGGGCCAGACGGATTAACAGGAAATGCACTCAGAGCATGCGCGAACAAAATGGCAAGTGTCTTCACTGACATTCTCAACCTCTCCGTGACCGAGTCTGTAATACCTACGTTTCAAGTAGACCACCATAGTCCCCGTGCCCAAGGAAGCGAAGGTAACCTGCCTAACCTCGGTAGCCATGAAGTGCTTTAAAAGGCTGGCCATGACTCACATCCACACCATCATTTCGGGAAACCCTAGACCCACTCCAATTCGCATACCGCCCCAACAGAACCAAAAATGACGCAATCTCAATCAGGCTCCAAAATGCCCTTTCTCACCTGGACAAAAATAACACCTATGTGAAAATGCTATTCATTGACTACAGTTCAGCATTCATCATCATAGTACCCACAAAGCTTATCACTGAACTAAGGACCCTGGGACTAAACACCTCCCTCTGCAACTGGATCCTGGACATCGTAACGGGCCGCCCCCAGGTGGTAAGGGTAGTTAACAACACATCTGCCATGCTGATCCTCAACACTGGGGCCCCTCAGGGGTACCTGCTTAGTCCCATCCTGTACTCCCTGTTTACCCACAACTGCGTGGCCAAGCACCACTCCAACACCATCATTAAGTTTGCTGACGACACAACAATGGTAGGCCTGACCATCGACAACGATGAGACAGCCTATAGGGAGGAGGTCAGAGACCTGGCAGTGTGGTGCCAGGACAACAAACAAACTTCTGACTTCAACTGTACATACTAATTAGGCGGTGTCAGAGGAAGGCCCAAAAATGTCAAAGACTCACCCAAGTCATAGACTGTTTTCTCTGCTACCGCATGGCAAGCTGTACAGGAGCGCCAAGTCTAGGTTCAAAAGGCTCCTTAACAGCTTTTGGGGCCCCTCAGGGGTGCCTGCTTAGTCCCCTCCTGTACTCCCTGTTTACCCACAACTGAGTGACCAAGCACCACGACAACATCTCTCTCTCTCTCTCTCTCTCTCTCTTCTGAAAAGGAAGAGAGAGAGAGAGAGAGAGAGAGAAGAGAGAAAAAGGAAGAGAGAAAAAGGAAGAGAGAAAATGAAGAGACAGAGAGAGAGAGAGAGAGAGGGAGAGAGGGAGAGAGAGAGAGAGAGAGAGAGGGAGAGGGAGAGAGAGAGAGAGAGAGAGAGAGAGAGAGAGAGAGAGAGAGAGAATATTAGGATCTGGCTAAAAATACTTGGTTGTGAGGTCTGGGGTCCGCTCACCAAC
Source organism: Oncorhynchus mykiss (assembly GCF_057628025.1). Taxonomy (NCBI): domain Eukaryota; kingdom Metazoa; phylum Chordata; class Actinopteri; order Salmoniformes; family Salmonidae; genus Oncorhynchus; species Oncorhynchus mykiss. The sequence goes on along the minus strand of NC_143025.1, from coordinate 74,538,819 downwards.
CAAGAATTCACAAAGTGGGACAAACACCAAATTGAGTCTCTGCATGCAGAATTATGCAAAATATATCCTCCGTGTACAACGTAAAAGACCAAATAATGCATGCAGAGCAGAATTAGGCCGATACCCGCTAATTATCAATATCCAGAAAAGAGCCGTTAAATTCTACAACCACCGAAAAGAAAGCTATTCCCAAACATTCCATCACCTACAAAGCCATCACCTACAAAGAGATTAACCTGGAGAAGAGTCCCCTAAGCAAGCTGGTCCTGGGGCTCTGTTCACAAACACAAACAGACCCCACAGAGCCCCAGGGCAGCAATACAATTAGACCCAACCAAATTAATAATTACTTGACACATTGGAAAGAATTAACAAAAAAACTAAGCAAACTAGAATGCTATTTGGCCCTTAACAGAGACTACACAATGGCAGAATACCTGACTACTGTGACTGACCCAAACTTAAGGAAAACGCTGACTATGTACAGATACAGTGAGCATAGCCTTGCTATTGAGAAAGGCCGCCATAGGCAGACATGGCTCTCGAGAAGACAGGCTATGTGCTCACTGCCCACAAAATGAGATGGAAACTGAGCTGCACTTCCTAACCTGCCAAATGTATGACCATATTAGAGACACATATTTCCCTCAGATTACACAGATACACAAAGAATTAGAAAAAAAACGATTTTGATAAACTCCCATATCTACTGGGTGAAATATCACAGTTGTGCCATCACAGCAGCAATATTTGTTGCCACACAAAAAGAGCAACCAGTGAAGAACAAACACCATTGTAAATACAACCCATATTTATGTTTATTTATTTTCCCTTTTGTACTTTAACCATTTGTACATTGTTACAACACTGTATATGTATGTAATGTTTACTGCTCATTTTTATTGTTTATTTCACTTTGGTATATTATCTACTTCACTTGCTTTGGCAATGTTAACACATGTTTCCCATGCCAATAAAGCCCCTTGAATTGAATTGAGAGGAGGGGAGTTAGAGAGCGAGGGAGAGATAGAGAGAAATTGACAAAGTGAGAAAAGGGAGTTTCATTTCCCAGCCCATTACAGGAGCAATACTTGCAATGTATCGTTCTTTATTTTTTTTGATTAGTTTAATAGCTACATATAATTTAATTTCCACTGGCCAGACAGTTAACATTGAGATGAAGACATAATATGGAAGTGTTTACTTCAACAGATTTGCTGTTTAAAACATTAAGGACCAATAGTGACCTGCTCTGTAAGAGCGCTGTGTAAGCAATGCTTTTTGAAACGGAGCTCTATAAGCGGTCGTTATGACCTCCATTGTCCATTTGTCATGTAAGTACTGTATTTGATTGCTGCACCCTTGAGTTTGATTTGCACACACCTGAGAGCACCACTACAGTTACTGAATACAGAAGGGAAGAGATGGAGAAGTGGCGGGCTGGGACTCTTTCGCACAGCACTGTTGATAAGTGAAAATGGTCCTTTTTGTCCTTTTTACCCCATATATTTTTCATTCCTATAGCTAGCCTATTAAATAGATATTGATGGAGATTCCTACTCCCACCATTCCATTTACCCTGCCTATCTGCTTCAAGGCATCCATATTTCCCTTCCAACCAGTGGCAGACTGTCAGTGTATGTTCTCCATGTCCACTGGTTGTCTTTGGGAGTTACACAGTGTTATACAGTGATGTGCAGCTTCAGTCTTTAGACGCACACTGTAATTTGACTGACTGATCACAGCTGTGCCTCTCTCTCTCTCTGTCTCTCTCTCTCCTCCCCCCATCCTAATCATCACCCTCAGGAGCTGCTCAACCTCTCTGTAGATGAGACTGGACGTGCTGTGAAGGAGCTAACTTCATTAAGAGACAGGGAAAGATGCATAGGAGTATGGGAGAGAGAGTGGGAGGGAAGTGAAGAAGGAGAGAGATAAACAAGAAGAGAGAGGGGGGACGAGAGATAGAGGAGAGAGGGGGAGAACAGAGAGAGAGGGGAGAGGGGGAGAACATTAGAGAAAGGAGAGAGGGGGAGAACATTAGAGAGAAGGGAGAGGGGGAGAACATTAGAGAGAGGGGAGAGGGGGAGAACATTAGAGAGAGGGGAGAGGGGGAGAACACTAGAGAGAGGAGAGAGGGGGAGAACATTAGAGAGAGGGGAGAGGGGGAGAACATTAGAGAGAGGAGAGAGGGGGAGAGCATTAGAGAGAGGAGAGTGGGGGAGAACATTAGAGAGAGGGGAGAGGGGGAGAACATTAGAGAGAGAGGGGGGACGGGTGAGAGGGAGAGAGATAAACAAGAAGAGAGAGGGGGGACAAGCGAGAGAGGAGAGAGGGGGAGAACAGAGAGAGAGGGGAGAGGGGGAGAACATTAGAGAGAGAGAGAGAGAGAGAGAGAGAGAGAGAGAGAGAAATGAAAAAGGAGAGAGGGGATGAGAAAGAGAGTACCCTAGGCCGTTTTGTGTCTCCATATCCATCTGTTGGCATGTCAGTGTTGCCACGGGAGCTGCTACTTCCAATCTTGTCAAGCGTGTCAGTGAGTTTAACTGTTAGGTTCTTTCTTCCTATATCTATATCTCACAACCTCTCTGTTATTACTGTGTTTGAGCATTGACATAGTCCAGTGTTTTCATTTTCAGAAACATCTACTTCACATCGAAAATCCAACAATTTGATAAGAATGGAACAGGCCTTTCTTCACCACTCAAAACCTGTAGGAAAAGACAACACAAGTACAGGAAATAGATTACCATATTCCTAAAAACCATTTGCAAATGCAGTCTGACAGAAGTGAGTTCCGTCATCATACCTTATTGACTACTGACATTGCTTTGGAATTATCCAATTCAGGACGACCCATAGCAAGACTCAGAGTGCCACCCCCTTGCTGTCTTAAAGGTGATATCCCGAGGCTGATGACTCCTGTAAAGCCCTATTTATTCATCAGACGACGTGCAAAGCATCTTCGCATTAGCACAGCTGCGAGACTGATTGATTCGTGCCTGAGTGGATAAGGCTGCCTGCAACTGCGTCCTCCATTCTATGTGCAGCCCACTGAAATGAATTATGGATTGTCTTTTTCTCCCAGTTGCACCGGTGGAGTTCAGAGGCAGCGAGGTTGTCTTCGGGTATGGGGACGTTCCAGGATTTAACATGGTATGAACATGGAGGTAAACTCAAACATCTGGAAGCAACAAATACAGTAGCATTCACTGCATCTTGTAAAGAGTTTTCACAGACCCAGATTCACAGACTAAAAATGTAGGTCTATGAAACTGGCTGAAAATGACATTTATGTTAGCTGTATTCATACTTGGTTACTGTATTCATACTAACCCTAGAGGATATCGCTATGAATCACCATCCAGTAAAGTTTGACCATGTACTCCCCATAGACGTTATAGAGAGGCTTGTGGCCCTTGACCACCTTACACAGTGAGTAGATGTGTTCCCAAGGCTTCCAGACGTCAGACCCCTGCTCTACTGGCGGCCATTACAGATCTTCCACACTATGTAAATCTCACTCACTATCCACCTGAAGAGCTGGTGAGAGATATAATGGAAAACACGAAGGAACAGAGACCTATAATGGTTTAATAACAAAACAATCAATTAATTAATAAATCAATGAATCAATTACTTGAATGAACCAAATCGATCAATCACTTAATCTATGAGTGTCCCTATCTCATTCATTGTTGTTCATCAGATATCACACAGGTAGATTACAACAGTGTGTGGCAAGAGCTCACCTCACTGCAGAGCAGGTGCTCAGTGGGCTCTGTGCAATCGATGATGCTCTGAATGTTACTGAACTGCATAATCTGTTTCAAAATGCAACATGACACAGACAATCTTTGTCAAACGGCATTGGGAAGATTACTAGATTACTCTCTGATAAACAGGTTACCTGTTTAAAATTTAAATATTCATGAAACTCAATAATCTTACTTTTCAAATATGCTTCTCTTAAAGAATCTGCCAGAATCTATCCAGGACTCCTCAAGAGGGCATGTTTTCAATGAATATTTGATTAGGGAGTTAATAGACTCCAAAAGGAAACTAATCAAATACGAATTAAAGACCCCACCGATCACCAATTGCTTTGGGTCAAGGGAGATTTTTTATTATTTTTTTCTCTCACACTCCCCCTTCATGGAGCGCCCTTCCATTGTCATGGCAACTGTACATAAAAGCCAAAACCTTGATTCATTCCGCCAATTAAGGGGTTCTAGAATGCGGCTCGTGGAAAGGGGAAGGAAGAGACAGAACAGTATCTGTGCCTGATTGCGTTGGTGATTATTCCTGTGCATTTCCTTTTAATAGGAAATTAATGAAACCCTTTTGACATCGCTGAGTGGAAGACGCCCCATGACCTGTGCTGGTAAGCACTAATTCAAAGAGCAGGAAGCTTAATTGCTTAGTGTTGCACAGAGAGAGAGCGAGAGCAAGAGAGAGAGAGAGAGAGAGAGAGAGAGAGGAAGAAAGAAAGAAAGCAAGAAAGAGAGCGTGAAAGAGTGGGGGAGTGGAGAGATTTGAGAGAGACACAGAGAGAAGATTCTGTTAATTAGGCCGTGTTACAGGGTGGAAAGGAATTACTCTTTGTTAACCGCCACACATTCCTGCTCACTACATGGTGGTGTGGCCTGGCCATCTATGGCATTCTGCTGAACTTTGTGATATGGGCTAGTAGTTTCAAGTTTCATGTCTTTAATGTCACATGCACAAGTACAGTGAAATGCCTTTCTTGAAAACTCAAAACCCAACAATACAATAATCCATAACAATGCTATACTAGAACACTTTCAGCGACGGCGGCAGCCCAACCTTTCCCTCTGGATCCTCAAAGAATGGATGTGGACCTGGGACAAAAAGCCCCCTAGGATACAAAAACAGCTTTTGCAGAGGCCCAAACCAGATGGTGGACTAGGTCTACCAGATTTTAGATTCTATTATTGGGCCGCTAACCTTAGGATCATTCAGTACTGGTTACAGAGCAGAGAGATATTCCCACCCCCAATTTGGCTAGAGATGGAGGCCGCCTAATCTACACCGGCATCATTGTCTTCCCTCACTCCTCCGTAACAGGCCCTTACTCCTCCTTCACCAAAAATATATGTGTCAAAACAACATTGAAGATCTGGAATCAATTTAGGCACCACTTTGGGTTTCAAACAACTTCTTTTTGCTCTGGTAGCCTCAAACCCAGCCTATTCCCCATCTATGGTTGATGGTGCTTTCTCAACATGGTCTAGTCTCGGTATTAAAAGATTCAGAGATCTCTATATTAATAATACATTTAGTACGTTTGAACAATTATCAGCTAAATTCGGTCTCCCCAGACATCATTCCTTTAGGTTCTTACAAGTCCGGAGTTACGTCCACAGCATAGATCCCTGATTCCCCACCCTTCCTGGTGAAACACAGTTTGACACATTTCTTATACCACTTCCTACTGTGAAAGGCACCTTCAATAATCTAAAGTCAAATTTGTTCACCACAAACCACCTCATTAAACAATATTAAATCCTCATGAGAGGAGGAACTGGGTGAGGAAATATCTGATGAACTATGGGAAGGGGCACTGAAAAGGGTACATAGCTCTTTTATTTGCGCTCGAGACGGTCTCATTCAATGCAAACTCATTCATTTGATCCACTGGACCAAAGAAAAATGTATAAGGATGTGAACCCTAATTGTGTACGATGTAACGGACAAGAGCCAAAGAAACATGAGAAGCACTGCAGGCCTACAGAGTCTATGAAATCCTTCCATAGATGGATACCCTTAGGTACATGCAGAGCACATGCCCCTTTGTCTTTCCATTCTCCAAAGTGTCCTTTTGAGTGGTAGTATGATTCCCAATTTATTTATTTATTTATTTATTTATTTGCCATCATTATTCTGAACCCACTACCCGCAAGTCGTCGTCGAGTTCAACCTGAACCAGGTTTTCCTCTAGGATGTCACATTCTGACCTTTATTTCCTTTATTTTGTCTTTATTTAGTATGGTCAGGGCGTGAGTTGGGGTGGGCAGTCTATGTTTGTTTTTCTATGTTTGGTTTCTGTTTCGGCCTAGTATGGTTCTCAATCAGAGGAAGAGGAGATCTGACGTTACATAGGACTCTGCTTAGCTCTATTCTTTTTATTTTTATCCTAAAAATCTCTCTAGTCCTTGCTGATGACAAGCATACCCACAACAGGATGCAGCCACCACCATATTGGAAAATATCAGTGATGGTACTCAGGAATGTGTTGTGTTGGATTTGCCCCAAACATAATGTTTTGTATTCAGGACAAAAAGTTTATTTTTTGCCACTAAAAACTTACTTTAGTGCCTTATTGCAAACAGGATGCATACTCTGTACATGCTTCCTTCTTTTCACTAGTGATTGGGTGTATTGATACACCACCCAAAGTGTAATTAATAACTTCACCAAGCTTGCTAAAAGGGATATTCAATGTCTGCTTCTTTTTTTACCCATCTACCAATAGGTGGCCTTCTTTGCGAGCTATTGGAAAACCTCCCTGGTCTTTGTGGTTGAATCTGTGCTTGAAATTCACTGCCCAACTGAGGGACCTTACAGATAATTTTGTGTGGGGTACAGAGAGGCGGTGGTCATTCAAAATTCATGTTAAACACCATTATTGCACAAAGTGCTAGTCCATGGCATGCAACTTCTTATCTGACTTGTTAGGCCAGTTTTATCCTGAAGTTATTTAGGCTTGCCATAGCAACGGCGTTTTATATACTTATTGATTTAAGACATTTCAACTTTTCATTTTTTATTAATTTGTAAAAATGTCTAAAAACATAATTCCACTTCGACATTATTGGGTATTGTGTGTAGATCAGTGACACACAATCTAAATACAATCTATTTACCGTGTGTGTGTGTGTGTGTGTGTAGTGCAAGGCCAGCCATGCTGTGGGATCCATAAACCCAAGATGAAAGAAAAGGGATGCCTATATTTATCCAGCCTGCTCAAGTAACTCCTCTCTTCGCTGGCATAGGCCTCCAGTGCTTTGTGGAAGCAGGGCATAGGCCTATCTTCAACTGATGATGAATAGCTTTCCTCTGACCTCACAGTTGCTGAAATTCTACCCACAGCACTGTTTAGGCTCTGCATATTACTTCTGATATAGACTGATACATTTTCCTTGGTGGTGGTATTGACACAATAATATGACCCCTTCCCCACACAGTCAGTAGCTTGGATGGGAAGAGCCGATGGGCAGGGATTTCAAAGCAGAACCCTGGCAAGTTGCCCCTTGTACAGCTGGTGCATGAATTCAGTGGTTGGGCGTTTTGGAAATCGAGAGCAAAGCGAACCCTGAAGCTAGAGAAAACTAATGGCAGCTTGCAGGCTTGCTACATGTCCAAAATAACAAGAAGATGTTATTTAAGAGCAAGCTACCTAGCTAGTGAGAAAGATGCTGAAAATTGTCTAAACTTGTTGTGTCTAAAATTACGCAACTTTAACTATATTTCTTCTGGCAGAGGTTCAAATTTCAAGGGCTTAAGCGCAAAGAAGACGGAAGTGACGAATCACGTACAGCAGTAAGCCTGGTTGGAGTCCCCGCCCAGGTCGCCCCTCCCACATTAACTGAGAGGGACATGATGATTGACAAACGTTCCTCAATCGAGGGATGAAAAATGCCTTGTACTCTGAATTGTCCTCATATCCTAACTGTTACACAAGCAGATGAAATACTGCTAGTTTTATGGAAAATGGTCTATTTCAAATAAAATCTAATTGTATTGGTCACATACACATGTTTAGCAGATGTTATTGCGGGTGTTGCGAAATGCTTGTGTTTATAGCTCCAACAGTGCAGTAATATCTAATAAGTAATATCTAACAATTTCACAACAATACACACAATACATACAAATTTAAAGTAAAGGAATAGAATTAAGAATATATCAATATTTGGACGGGCAATGTCGGAGCGGCATAGATTAAAATACAGTAGAATACAATATAATACAGTATATAAGAGATGAGTAGTGCAAAATATGTAAACATTATTAAAGTGACTAGTGTTCCAATTGTTAAAGTGGTCAGTGATTTCAAGTCTATGTATATAGGGCAGCAGCCTCTAACATGCTGCTGGTGGCTATTTGACAGTCTGATGGCCTTGAGATAGAAGCTGTTTTTTAGTCTCTCAGTCCCAGCTTTGATGCACCTTTACTGACCTCGCCTTCTGGATGATAGCGCGGTGAACAGGTAGTGGCTCTGGTGGTTGTTGTCCTTGATGATCTTTTTGGACTTCCTGTGACATGTAGGTGTCCTGGAGGGCAGGTAGTTTGCAAGCGGGGATGTATAGGGCAGACCACACCACCTTCTGGAGAGCCCTGCTGTTGCGGGCGGTGCAGATGCCATACCAGGCTGTGATACAGTCTGACCAACAAGACGCTCTCAATTGTGCATCTGTAAAGGTTTGTGAGGGTTTTAGGTGCCAAGCCAAATATCTTCAGTCTCCTGTGGTTGAAGAGGAGCTGTTGCGCCTTCTTCACCACACTGTCTGTGTGGGTGGACCATTTTCGTCCTCATACTATGTAGTAGGGCTGAGAATTGCCAGAAACTTCACTATACGATCACAATACTTAGGTGCCGATACAATACAGTGGGGCAAAAAAGTATTTAGTCAGCCACCAATTGTACAAGTTCTCCTACTTAAAAAGATGAGAGAGGCCTGTCATTTTCATCATAGATACACTTCAACTATGACAGACAAAATGAGAAAAATAAAATCCAGAAAATCACATTGTAGGATTTTTAATGAATTTATTTGCAAATTATCGTGGAAAATAAGTATTTGGTCACCTACAAACAAGCAAGATTTCTGGCTCTCACAGACCTGTAACTTCTTCTTTAAGAGGCTCCTCTGTCCTCCACTTGTTACCTGTATTAATGGCACCTGTTTGAACTTGTTATCAGTATAAAAGACACCTGTCCACAACCTCAAACAGTCACACTCCAAACTCCACTATGGCCAAGACCAAAGAGCTGTCAAAGGACACCAGAAACACAATTGTAGACCTGCACCAGGCTGGGAAGACTGAATCTGCAATAGGTAAGCAGCTTGGTTTGAAGAAATCAACTGTGGGAGCAATTATTAGGAAATGGAAGACATACAAGACCATTGATAATCTCCCTCAATCGGGGGCTCCATGCAAGATCTCACCTTGTGTGGTCAAAATGATCACAAGAACGGTGAGCAAAAATCCCAGAACCACACGGGGGGACCTATTGAATGACCTGCAGAGAGCTGGGACCAAAGTAACAAAGCCTACCATCAGCAAGGGCATTGAAGATGAAACATGGCTGGGTCTTTCAGCATGACAATGATCCCAAACACACCGCCTGGGCAACGAAGGAGTGGCTTCGTAAGAAGCATTTCAAGGTGCTGGAGTGGCCTAGCCAGTCTCCAGATCTCAACCCCATAGAAAATCTTTGGAGGGTGTTGAAAGTCCGTGTTGCCCAGCAACAGCCCCAAAACATCACTGCTCTAGAGGAGATCTGCATGGAGGAATGGGCCAAAATACCAGCAGCAGTGTGTGAAAACGTTTGACCTATGTCATTGCCAACAAAGGGTATATAACAAAGTATTGAGATAAACTTTTGTTATTGACCAAATACTTATTTTCCACCATAATTTGCAAATAAATTCATAAAAAATCCTACAATGTGATTTTCTGGATTTTTCTTCTCATTTTGTTGAAGTGTACTTATGATGAAAATTACAGGCCTCTCTCATCTTTTTAAGTGGGAGAACTTGCACAATTGGTGGCTGATTAAATACTTTTTTGCCACGCTGTATGTATTGCAATTCTCACGATTCTATATGTACTGCGATTCAATACTGTGATTATATTGCAATTCAATGGTCCAAACATATTTCTCACCATATGTCTGCTACAGAGTGACAAGAGAGAGCCATGAGAGAACTAGTTTTGATCAGTCATCAAAATAAAAGTGCTAAAAACAAATTGGCTCCCTAATTAAAAAGAAGAAGGAGAACAAGCTATGAAGAAAAAATACTGGAGTTTTGGTGCATGTACAGCCAACTAAGGCAAAAACAATATTGAGATATTGTCAAAACGATACGATACATTGTCAAAAATAATATCCCGATATGTAACTGTATTGATTTTTTCCCCACATCACTACTAGGTAGCAGAAGTCAAAGCAGCCATTTTGGAATGGCAGTCAGCCAATCAACTCATTTATTGTTCAACACGAAGTGCCATTCTATAATCTATGCTGTGGCTAGTACTAGCTCGTATGAGGACAAAAACAGTAGTTTACTTAAAAAACTAGCAGTCATTAAATCTTCTTGGTGTAACAGTTTGGATAATGGGACAATTCGGAGTACAACACATTTCTCATCCCTGGATTGAGGTATATGTTTCCAAGCCTTGCACCGGCTCCGCTGTGTCTTAATCTACACAGGAATGCTGTCTGACTATAGTGCAGCTGTAAGTAAGCGGGTCGGATCTGCTGGTTACCAGTGCTTGACTTATGCTGGGGGAACTGTGTACCAGCTCCTCTATAAAACAAAGTGACCTATCACTGGCCCGGATTCACACACAGCGTCAAAAAAAGGTTGATCAATGCGGAATGAAGGCAGGATCTGCATTGAATAGCAATGGAGAGTGGGCATTCAAATCCTTATTCAAAGATTAATTTCCACTAGTCTGTGAATCTGGTTTATGCACACCAGTAGACTTTAAAATAATGATAGACTAATTATATAGCATAGCCTGTTAAAACGGCCAGCTGATTCTAGCCATCCCTTCCGGTTAGTTCTAGTGGGACAGTTTAGTCTCCCATTCAGAGGACCCCCACTTTTGTTAGTGTCTTATTGGTCAAGGTCACGCCAAATAATTATCACGACATCTCCTTCAGCCTATCAGTGGCCTTGATTTGCGGGACTACAGTTTCAGTTAGTATATGACCCCAGCCTGCTGTGTGGTCAGAAAACTGCTTTCTCCATGCTGATGAGCAGTTCCGCAGTTTTCCCATCCTGCTGAACTTCCTCCTGTGGATTGAGTACCTGTATGTCTGATGTTTAATTGTGAGTGCATCTAAAGCTAAGTTTGGTGGTTTATTGTGTACAATTACCGTGTGTTGAGCTTGTTAGCTAGCTCGCGCTCCCGCTAGTGTTAGCACTATTGTTAGCATTTTGCATTGGAATGCATGAGCGTAGGCTGTTTAGTCTATTGCCATGTGACTAGGCCTTCTGCCTGCTGTAGTGTATACCCCTTGCTGTTTTATAGTTACCTGTGCTAGCCTATACAGCGATGTCATTCATATTATAGAAGTGCTATGGCCTGTTTTCTTTCACCTCTTTTCTTTCAGGACCACAAGGTTTTTGTCAGTTCTCACAAGACATGATTCTCAGTTATCTGAACCCTGAGTGGTCCACATTCACACACACATCTGACATCTTATTCCATTAAACTTATCTTATAAAGAACAATCAATCTTCACATTATCACTAGTTAACTACACATGGTTGATGATATTACTAGGTTAACTAGTTTGTCCTGTGTTGCATATAATCAATGCAGTGCCTGTTAATTTATCATCGAATCACAGCATACTTCAACTTCGCCAAACAGGTGATGATTTAACAAAAGCGCATTCACGAAAAAAGCACAATCGTTTCACAAATGTACCTAACCATAAACATCATTGCCTTTTTTAAAATCAATACATAGAGGTATATTTTTTTTAAACCTGCATATTTAGTTAAAAGAAATTCATGTTAGCAGGCAATTTTAACTAGAGAAATTGTGTGACTTCTCTTGCGTTTAGTGCAAGCAGAGTCAGGGAATATCCAACTGGCTCGTTTGCGAACTGTGTGAAGATAATTAATTTGTCAAAATGTTACATAATTATGACATAACATTGAAGGTTGTGCAATGTAACAGCAATATTTAGACTTAGGGTTGACACCCGATATCATGAAAACAGCCTACCCAGCTCAGCTAGAGCAAGTAAAATGGTCAGTGAGGTGTTCTCTCATTTGTCTGGCATTAGCTACCAAGCTAGCCAACTTTAGCCGGTTAGCTTGGGTGCTTGACTGCCATTGTGAGGTCCGAACGCTCGGATCAACCCTACTCCTCCGCCAGTGTGCGTTCTGAACCTTTCGAGAGCAAAACGCTCTGAATCAGTCTAGTGAATTTATGAATAGACAAGCTGACAATACTCTGAATTTACAAATGCCCAGAGCGCACTTTGAGCACTCTGAATTTACAACCACACCCTCACTCTTTTTGGTGTCTGTCATTGTGTAACTCGGCTGGAGGACTACTCATTTTTCTTTGGTGGAGCTTTTGACATTCTGGCTGTCTCTCCTGAACTAGTACCTAAAATAAATGATAGTGTTAGCTAGCTAGCTAATGTTAATGTTACATGACTTGAGAGAGCAGTTTCTTTTAACTGGGAAGCCAGAGAAAGGTTGATATGTTTCTTAGCGAAAAAGCCCCAGCCACAGAAGATCGAGGAGACCTTTGGCTGGAGCCTCCCTGGTCCCTAGGTTGTCACTAGTTACCACAGCCACAATGTCAGGTTGACTTTAACAACAAATTACTGAAAACAAACATTAGTTCTTTGGTCTGAATTTAAGGTCAGGCATAAAGTTAGCAGTGTGGTGAAGGTTAGGGCTTTTAAGAATAGTATTTGTAGAAATAGGCGTGGTTTATGATGTTGTGGATGTGGTAACTAGTGACGACAGGGTTGCCATGTTCTCAGTAAATCGACATTGTACGAGTTTGAAAACGATCTCGCTGGCGAAAATGCATTGGTCTCGGCAATTTCACTGTGCCCTTCTGCTGCTGACTATCAGGCAGTGATTCAGCCTGTTTCTGAGTGAGTGAGTGGTGGGGAGGGCGGGGGCCCGGGCTGATGTGTGTGTTGAGACTGTGGGCTGCAGCAGGCAGCTTAGTCTCGTGAGTGAAAGGAGACAGAGAAGCACGAGCGCACGTCGTGACAACCTTTTACCAAGTTGTAGGTAGGCTATTTAAATTGCCATTATGGAGAACTATTTCCAACCCTTTTTCGATAAGACATATTAATGCGCTAGAACTGATGCGCATCAAGAAATAACGGTGACAAAGCACAGAAAAGCGATTTTGGCAATCTAGAGCACATTACATAAATTCGCTCGGAGGTGGTTTAAACTGCATTCTAACATCGACTTTGCTTATGGAAGACCATATCAAGCCATGGGTTTTACGCATGCTTAGTTCTTGGGCCTCGAGCGTTGTGCGAGTGGAAATTTAAAATAGAAGTTAAAGAACTCCCTGGCAGTCTTCTGGGGAGTCCACAAAGAAACTGACATTAAATGTGGACAATGATACATTTACATCTGTTGTCCATCAATTATCCTATTAATTTATATGCATATGTAGACTACTGCAGTCTTCCACTTTATACAATAAATGCGTTGAAATGATGATCACTGGAGTCATTGCAAGTCAATTTGTGCCACTTGTGTAGCCTAACTGGAGCTGGCAAACAGATTTAATAAACAGCCTATAACTTCAGTTTATTGTTCTTGTAGCCTTGTGTTATTAAGCTATTATTAATGGCCATGTTTAGTTAATGAAATTGGAAGTTAGAACTGTGACTATGATCACAATCGCCATCAGCTGCATGTTTTTTCCCCCTACCTTTATTTAACCAGGCAGGCAAGTTGAGAACAAGTTCTCATTTACAACTGAGACCTGGCCACAATAAAGCAAAACAGTTCGACACATACAACAACACAGAGTTACACATGGAGTAAAACAAACATACAGTCAATAATACAGTAGAAAAATAAGTCTATATACAATGTGAGCAAGTGAGGTGAGATAAGGGAGGTAAAGGCAAAAAAAAGTAAATACAATATAGCAATTAAAACACTGGAATGGTAGATTTGCAGTGGAAGAATGTGCAAAGTAGAGAGAGAAATAATGGGTTGCAAAGGAGCAAAATAAATACAGTAGGGAAAGAGGTAGTTGTTTAGGCTAAATTATAGATGGGCTATGTACAGGTGCAGTAATCTGTGAGCTGCTCTGACAGCTGGTGCTTAAAGCTAGTGAGGGAGATGTGTTTCCAGTTTCAGAGATTTTTGTAGTTCGTTCCAGTCATTGGCAGCAGAGAACTGGAAGGAGAGGCGGCCAAAGGAAGAATTGGTTTTGGGGGTGACCAGAGAGATACTGTATACCTGCTGGAGTGCGTGCTACAGGTGGGTGCTGCTATGGTGACCAGTGAGCTGAGATAAGGGGGGACTTTACCTAGCAGGGTCTTGTATATGACCTGGAGCCAGTGGGTTTGGCGACGAGTATGAAGCCAGGGCCAGCCAACGAGAGCGTACAGGCCGCAGTGGTGGGTAGTATATGGGGCTTTGGTGACAAAACGGATGGCACTCTGATAGACTGAATCCAATTTATTGAGTAGGGTATTGGAGGCTATTTTGTAAATGACATCGCCAAAGTCGAAGATTGGTAGGATGGTCAGTTTTACAAGGGTATGTTTGGCAGCATGAGTGAAGGATGCTTTGTTGCAAAATAGGAAGCCAATTCTAGATTTAACTTTGGATTGGAGATGTTTGATGTGAGTCTAGAAGGAAAGTTTATAGTCTAACCAGACACCTAGGTATGTAGTTTTGTCCTTGAGCTGTTCTTATCTATTGATGTTCTGTATTAAGTAATTCTGTATTATGTTTCATGTTTTGTGTAGCTGCTGCTTTTGCCACAGCTATTGGGGATCCCAATACAATACCAACAAATGTTGTTAGAATGCTTTAGATTTAAGGTAAATCAATCAGATTAGGCTACAGGTATAAAATTGTTGAAATTGTTGCATGTTGTGTTTATAGTTTTCACCTTGCTACAGTACATACATGCATACAGTCTACTACTGAACTGGGAGGGCAACAACAACACCGGGACACAGTGCCCTTGACAAGCACTACTGTCCGGCAACAGTGAGGGAAGTAGCTACCTGGTAGTCCATAAGCAATATGGGTGACAGTCATGAAGCAACAGTAAACCCATCATCAGTAGTTTTTCTTTTTAAAATGATATTGTCAGTTTTATAACGGAACATTTACAAATATGTGTAAAACTAACAGTACTCAGACTCATCCTCTAGTCTCTAGTCTCAAAACAGAAGACAAACTCTGTCAGTATGGTCAAAAAAATAAAACATCACTCAATCAAAACCGTCTAGAACGCTTTTAACACACCCACTCCTTTCCTTTCAACACACCCACTCCTTTCAACACACCCACTCCTTTCCTTTCAACACACCCACTCCTTTCAACACACCCACTCCTTTCCTTTCAACACACCCACTCCTTTCAACACACCCACTCCTTTCAACACACCCACTCCTTTCCTTTCAACACACCCACTCCTTTCCTTTCAACACACCCACTCCTTTCCTTTCAACACACCCACTCCTTTCAACACACCCACTCCTTTCAACACACCCACTCCTTTCCTTTCAACACACCCACTCCTTTCCACACCCACTACTACTTTCCTTTCAACACACCCACTCCTTTCCACACGCCCACTACTACTTTCCTTTTAACACACCCACTCCTTTCCACACGCCCACTACTACTTTCCTTTCAACACACCCACTCCTTTCCACACGCCCACTACTACTTTCCTTTCCACACGCCCACTACTACTTTCCTTTCAACACACCCACTCCTTTCCACACGCCCACTACTACTTTCCTTTTAACACACCCACTCCTTTCCACACGCCCACTACTACTTTCCTTTCAACACACCCACTCCTTTCCACACGCCCACTACTACTTTCCTTTCAACACACCCACTCCTTTCCACACGCCCACTACTACTTTCCTTTTAACACACCCACTCCTTTCCACACGCCCACTACTACTTTCCTTTTAACACACCCACTCCTTTCCACACGCCCACTACTACTTTCCTTTTAACACACCCACTCCTTTCCACACGCCCACTACTATTTTCCTTTCAACACACCCACTTGTCCATACTCCGGTTGCCATATCGGGATGCAGTTACCCCGTCTTGTCAAATGCTTGCATCTGCCCTCATGCATATTTACATTTTTGTAAAACTCAGCAATATCCCTTTCCTCTCTTCCCTTTAACATTTATGGGGGACTTTACTTTTCATACACTGACAAGATACACTGAGAAAAGAAGTGTGCATTAAAATAAAATAGGTTTTTAAAATTCTGTATTTCAAATCAGATTTATATAGGCCTATTGTACTCGTGTGCATGCCTAATCTAATTTTCCATTTATGTTTGGCTCCTGCTGACTAAAGGAATGCCACTGGTCAAAATAGAAAGACTATTTCCTTGTCTGTTTCTGGGTATTGTCATTAATGAGATTAATTTGACTGTTGCGATTTCTTAAACAAAACATTAATTGGCTACTTAAAACATATCCTATAAAGATAACCTTGACTATTTGAGTAGTCAAAGCTATGCATTCAAATCAAAACAGAAGGGAATGTGGCAACATTTCCTTTTCCTTTTGTATACATTACATTGGGTAGTTAAAAGCATTATTGTTATTACTAAATTAAGGGACACTGCTGGAGTGTGTTTAAGTATCAGCCAACTTGGCATAATGTGAAAACAGCTTTACTGTATATGGGGGAAATAGCAAATAGGCCTAGTGTACATTTTGCCTTTATAAAATTCCACTTGTGTCCACTTTATAAAAGTAATCAGAGGCTTAGTTTTGTTGAACTGGCACTGATAGACCAGTACTGTTTTACAGTATAAATGAGCGGAAGTCAGTAGTGAGAAAGTGAATGGGCAGTAGTAGACATTGCTGAGTGTGTCTGTGTCCTGGAGGCCTTTGTGACGTTGGTTTCTTTTCTGGTAATAATAGGAGCATGGGAGAGCACGAGCTGCAGCGGTGAGCAGAACAGTCTGATGACTATCACACAAACACACAGCCTCCCCTAAGTGATACCGCATGGACATGCCTGACACACACACACACGAGACCAGCGAATTATGTTGTGAAACATTTTATAACGTGAATTTCCATTTCTCTGATCACATTCAGTTCCTCCTATGTTGAGCCTTGAGGGATCACCTCCTACTAGTGTTTTCATTAACACACACTTTCAATTCCATTCTGTTAAATATTGTCACTAATAAAGGATTAAGCCAAGATGACAAAACATGCAATTAAAATGTTTTATTTTTTGTTCTTGTAGTTGATTCAATGTATAATGTCACATACATTTGATAGACCCAGCACTTTAAAAAAGCATTTACACTTGTCTATGATACTCAACTTCCTGGGCAGAGGGATGGTTCACTCCCCTGCCTGATGCTTTTTGTACCTCACAAGGAATTATACATCCATGATCAAACACAATGTTTAAAAAAATACACCTCTTAGTACGAAAGAGTACATCTATCACAAAGACATCAAGTGAAAATCCAGAAACTGCAGAAAGAGGAAATTAGGAATATATGTATAATTAGTTAACTACATGCACCGTACATGTGAAAGCTGTAAGTAGCAATATAAGTATTGTTGTCCGTTAGTTTACTCCAATCTGGGGAGGGGTGGTAGTGTTGGGTAAAAATAAACGGGATTAGAAATTATGCAAACTATTAGATTTTAGGTTCTATCAAATTATCTGCAATATTAAAACTGATCTATCCTATGGTACCCTCTTTTTTTCTTTCAAGACTTATTTGTGTGACTAGCATTGTCTAGAACACACGAACATTACACAGATCATCATGATAAAAAACAGACAAAAACGTATTAGTTATGCCACAGCCTTAATCCCACCTTTGTTCACACCGTAACATTATTATTCTTTTTAAACCTCTTGGCACCATTTATGAAACATGACAGTTACATGTGTGATTGTGACAACAGTGTCAGAACAATGAGAACATACTGGTAACGGTAAGAGGGTAAGTTTCTATATCTAATGTCACCTCCATCAGGGTGCTCCTCTGTCTTCCACAACCAGAGCCTCATAACACAGAGCATCAGGGAGGGCACTAGATCACGTCTGGGGGCAAGGATGGGGGAAACGTGGGGTGTTGGGATGGGGTTGGCAGGGTCCAGAGTCAGTGGGTTGAGATCTGCCGGGACCCACTCCCTGGACAGTACCCCTTCCGCATGGGGGGGTTAGAAGTTGGGAAGTCCATAGTAACGACAGCTTGGAGTGAGGAATTGGGTTCAGGGCCACACCCTCCCTGAACAGCAGCCCCTGTTGTGATAGTAGAGACAGAAGATGGGGGCTATGGTAGGGGGGGCTCGGAGACCCAGTCCTTGAGCTCTAGGCCTTCTGTGTGAGGCGGGCTGGGGTGCGAGCCGGAGGGTGGACACAGAAGGAGTCCTCACTGCTAGCAGCAGCCTGACTTACTCTCGGCAGCCATCGTCTCCTGGTCCAGTTTGATGCGGTCTCCGTTGCTCTCCTCGTACGGCAGGCCCTTGTCATTCAGCAGGATGTTCTCCACCAGGAACCGAGCTGCCTCATCCACGTTGATGTTGTCCTGGGAAAGGTAAAACAAAGTCAACAGGCTTAGGGTTAAAGGTCATATCAACTCACATGAAAACACAAATACAGTTGCTGGGGGATATGGTTTTGGCAGTTACCTAATGAGGTGCAACATTGGTGAAACCGGTTTGGCCGCATCCATTTGTTACACAGAACATTAGTCTAAAAAATATATAAACCACTGGTTATTTCTCTAGCTTTCTCCTCTATCCAAGTAAAATAAGTTATGTTCTCAGCTGTCAACTCAAGATGACCACCTTCCCCATGACATATGGATGAAGTTTATGGTAGAGAAAATGAAAAAAATTATGGAACGATGCAGGGTCTCTCTCTGAGCTGTCCAACAGTTGATGTCCTGACCACAAGACGCCACAGAAAGTCATGTGACCCGTGTGCACTCGCCAACCTTTAGGGACTGTAGCCTGAGGCGTGCTTCTGAATGGTTGGCCAACGCTTCACATGGTGACCAATGTTCCCTCTAAGCTGTGCACGCGCCCCCGGGACTGCCGCAGAGAAATATTAGCCCATAGAGCAGTGGCGGATTTAGGTATAGGCGACATGGACAGCCGCCATCTTGCCGGGGGCGGCACAGAGCCCCCGCACAAAAAATTTGTGCAATCGGTTTTCTATTGCTCATTTGCACGTCACGTCAATGATATCATGTCACCGTGTGGAACTGTGGGTCAATTAACCTTGTCGGAGTGGGCGCCCTGATTCTAGTTTGTGAGCCATGCAGGCGACTGCCTGGGAAGGTCTCCCACTCAGATGTACGAGATGGGGGGGGGGATAGATTGACATTAGGTCTCCCCCACTGGAAGCCCGAGGTGAGGGAGCGGGGGAATCTATTAAATAGCGCACCTTTAACTTTGTACAGTACAAATGCAATTAGTAATGCAATTAGTTGTGCAATTTAGTTTGTTTCTCTTGTTTGAAGTGCAATAGTGTAATAATCAGGTTCTCTTCTTTATAAGTGTGTTATTCTATTTGTGTTTTTGTGTGATAAAGGATTTGTGCAATTTAGTTTTATTTGTGTTTTTTGTTAGCAATAGGGTAATAGTGTAATAATTCAGTTAATACAGTTAATGCAGAAAGGGGCCATTTTTTTGCCGTGGCAGCGGGGGTGCTGAAGGGGGCCATACAAGCTACAATTGCCACATTGAGAAAGCACCAGATTGAACTTCACTCAACTTTCTAGAGCAGTGGTCACCAACTGGTCGATCACGCTAAAAACCATAAAATGCACGTTCTTCCTATTTCCCCTCAGCACTACAACAAGCACTGCAGCAGTAATGAAAGTAGGAAAGTGTATCTTTTAAGCTTGCATTGTTGTTATTATTAACGACTTGGGTCTTTTTTAATATGGAGGAATATTTAACTTTTTCTGTTCAATAGGAGTAGCATGAATTTGAGGCGGAAATAATGCGGTGCGACTCGAGTTTCACCATCATATGGAAGACGGTGCTCCTTTTTGGTAAGGGAGAGCGGAGGGATGTTGAGAGGTGGATCCTCAGTCTGCTGCTCTCACCCTCTGCTGAGATACAGGCACAATCAGCCCAATAAAATAAAAAGCAACTTATTTCAAATGTATGCTTACTCAGCTGTGCTTCACAAGTAATACAACATCAGATCTATTACTGGTGTGATCATATAGCATACCTCAAATGTTGGAATATAATTTTTTCAAAGGCCCGAAAAACTATGCATTGGCAGGGCAATTCAAGCAAAGCTAATAAGCGGTGGTAATGTATTGTGCCTATAGCTTACTGCACAAACTTCATTGCAACAGTTCTGTTTTTAATTAGTTAATGTTGAATAGGCTTACATTTTTAATCATGTTAAAATCTGAGTGGTAGATCTCGGCTTGCATTTTGACACAGAAAAGGTTGGTGACCACTTCTAGTTAATCGACACTAATCGACGTTTCCCTTTACTGTGGCAATTGTGATCGAATCAGCTCAATATTAGCCACTTTCAATGCAACATACCAAAACAAATGAACTATGCAAGAGATTTTGTTGTAGGCAGAACGCATCGGAGTAGGATTCTATTGCATTGACATGCACTACTCAGCCCATACTCGTCTACACAGACCAGTGTGGCATAAACAATTCAGAGCTGCAGTAGGCCTATATGCAAATAGACCATTGCCATATATGGATCTGTGCCATTTACATTGAACTGGACTGCGTTTACAGCATGAGTGGTTGTGAGTAGATGCACTTGTTTTAAGATCAAAGTGAGAGCTGCATGTAGCCACATGATTTAGCTCATAGGGCATGAAAATAATGCATTTTATTTTGTAAAGCGGTTTCTTGCATCAAACAACATTTTCAGTCACCTCCTTGTCTGAAAGACAAGTGGATAAACAGGTTAATGTCAAGCTCAATACAAAAAAATGTATAATAAAAATATGAATCCTGTATGGCTAACGTGGCCAACGCATTACTGAGCATCAACTGAAGTGTGAATGTCTAGGGCAAATGATTGTGCAAACTGCGTGTGTGTTCATGAACACTTTGTCTTGTAACAAGTTCAACTAGCGTTTTGTTTGTTGTTTTGAGTCTATTTTTCCTGCTTGCTACAGTATATCTGCGGTGTAGCTGGTCGGTTCCCTAGAGCCAAGTAGTTTTTTCAGAATTCCTCAGTAATTCAGAAACATGAGGCTGGTGAGCTCTTCAGAGAGCCTTTCATGTTAGAGAGGGAGAGAAAGACAGACGAGGAAGGGAAGGAGAAAGGGAGAGAAGGAGGGGGACCGATGGAGAGAGGTAAATAGAGAAAGACAGCGAGAAGCAGAAAGAGAGAGAGTGATATTTCCCTTGAGTCTCATATTTAAGGAGATGGTTGTTAGAATAGAGGTTCAGCACAAAATAAGAGCAGACATGTCTCTAAAACACACGTGTGGTACGTGCCTTCACAGCCAGAGCTCCATGCCAACCATCTGAGTTATGTCCCCTAATAGAGTTATTTATCTCAGGAACATGTGCTGGTGCATGCTGGGTACTAGCACACCTTCTGTCACTCACATGAACACACACACACACACACACACATGCGTATGCACAGCTGCAGGTGATGACAGAAAAGTAAATTCAGCAGCAGGGACATTTTGCGTTTCACGAAGGCTGAGATTTCCTGAAGGCTAATGTTTGCCATTCTGTTGAACTGTTTGACAGAAGTGCTTATCCCACACACTGCAATCCCACACACTAAAACACACACACACACACACAATTCTCAAGGCTTTGAACAGACATAGATAGTCTTTCTCACAATGAAGGTTAATAGGTGATCCTATGAGAAATTACACAGGAAATCAAGTTTAAAGCACAGAACCTTCTACAGTACATCAGTATTTGACCATCAAGCTGTTGCAACAATCAGGGTGGCTTTATGAAGGCCATTTTACATTGGATATGAATATGGATTGTGCTACAAGATTCAACACATGATGGCCTATTATGAGTATCTGTATAAGGTTGGACTTGACCGATTCTGCAGAGAGGAATTCTCTCCTATGGCAGAGATGGGGCTGAAATAGCAGTGGCCTGCTTTGGTTTCTAGTGGCACACGCTATGATCAGTCAAAGGACATGTCTACGCTCTTACAGGTCTAACAGCTCAGGATTAGAGCTGATAAAGACACTAAGTTTGTGTGGCTCTAAAAGGTCTCCCCATGGGCTAGCGCAGTGGTTCCCAACCAGGACTACCTATCCACTGCGGGGTACTTGAGAAGACTCATGAGGCCATAGACCTACTGGTAAAATGCATAGGAAGGGCTACTTCAGGGGTTCTCCATGCAGAGATAAACATATGTTGGTGGTGCAGTAACCTAAAAAGGTTGGAAACCACTGGGCTAGGGAATGGGGATGTCCCTGTGTGTGTGTGTGTGCGCATGCGTAAATGCTACAACTGCCTAAACAAACTCTGCTCAAACACATACACCATATTGTTTCATTGGTGTGTGTGACCCCTTGCTCAGACCTGGTACAGTGTCTGTCTGGAATGGTGCTACTGTGTGTAGGGGACAGGGACACTGCAGGGGGACATGTGTGAGAGGTAACTGTCATTTACCCAGGGTTGGTGGCTCGTGGGGGCATTAGAATTGAGGTGACAGGGGCAAGCAGAAACCGAAAGCCCCAGTGAATTGAGGCGCGCACACACATAAACAGAGAGAGAGTACCCTCCAATGCTTCATGACAGGCAGACCCCAGTTGACCTCATTTTCACACAGAGAGCCGATTGCAGTACATTCGGAAAGTATTCAGACCCCTTTTTCCACATTTTGTTACGTTACAGCCTTATTCTAATATGGATTAAATTATATATTTTTTCCTTGTCAATACACACAATACCCCATAATGACAAAGTGAAAACAGGTGGCATTGTGTTGTGCGACTAAACTGCACATTTTATTGTAACCAGCACAAGGTGCACCTGTGTATTGATCATGCTGTTTAATCCGCTTCTTGATATGCCACATGGATGGAGATGCCAGGGGGATGGATTATCTTGGCAAATGAGAAATGTTCTTTTACAGGGATGTAAAGAATTTGTGTGCACAACATTTTAGATAAATAAGCTTTTTGTGCATATGGAACATTTCTGGGATCTTTTATTTCAGCTCATGAAACATGGGACCAACACTTTACATGTTGCGTTTATATTTTTGTTCAGCATACATACTGTCGTATGGGGCACCCCTCTGAGGCTGCATAATAATTTACTCTGTCGTCACAGAAAATTATCACAGTGGCATGCCATTCATTTTCCAATAAAAGCTGAGTACTGGGGTATTGTCCAGACAAAGATTTTTAGTGTAGCAATATTAAGTTGTATGAAATTAAATCAGTCATGTCATTCTGTTGATTTGAATACCTGTAACTACTTGCTCATTAAGCCTTGAACTTCATAGACAAGTGCATCCAATCATGAGAAAAGGTATTTAAGGTGGCCAATTGCAAGTTGTTGTTCTCCTTGACTCTCCTCTGAAGAGTGGAAACATGGGGGCCACAAAACAACTCTCAAATGACCTGAAAACAAAGATTGTTCAACATTATGGTTTAGAGGAAGGCTACAAAAAGCTATTGCAGAGATTTAAGCTGTCAGTGTCCATTGTGAGGAACATAGTGAGGAAATGGAAGACCACTGGCACAGTTCTTGTTAAGGCCAGAAGTGGCAGGCCAAGTAAAATATCGGAGAGGCAAAGACGAAGGATGGTGAGAACGGTCAAAAACAGCCCACAGACCACCTCCAAAGACCTACAACATCATCTTGCTGCAGATGGTGACACTGTGCATCGTTCAACAATTCAGCGCACTTTGCACAAGAAGAAGCTGTATGGGAGAGTGATGCGGAAGAAGCCTTTTCTGCACACACGCCACAAACAGAGTCGCTTGAGGTATGCAAATGCACATTTGGACAAGCCAGCTTCATTTTGGAATAAGTTACTGTGGACTGATGAAACAAAGATTGAGTTATTTGATCATAACAAGGAACGTTATGCATGGCGGCAAAAGAACACAGCGTTCCAAGAAAAACACTTGCTACCCACAGTACAATTTGGTGGGGGTTCCATCATGCTGTGGGGCTGTGTGGCCAGTGCCGGTACTGGGAATCTTGTTAAAGTTGAGGGTCGCATGGATTCCACTCAATATCAGCAGATTCTTGGGAATAATGTTGACGAATCAGTCACAAAGTTGAAGTTATGCCGGGGCTGGATATTTCAACAAGACAACGACCCAAAACACTGCCTTTTCCCACCTGGACAAAAGGAAGGCCTATGTCAGAATGCTGTTCGCTGACTACAGCTCAGCATTCAACACTATAGTGCCCACGAAGCTCATCACTAAGCTAAGGACCCTGGGACTAAACCCCTCCCTCTGCAACTGGATCCTGGACTTCCTGACGGACACCCCCCAGGTGGTAAGGGTAGGAAACAACACATCTGCCATGCTGATCCTCAACACTTGGGCTCCTCAGGGGTGGGTGCTTAGTCTCCTTCTGTACTCCCTGTTCACCCACAACTGCGTGGCCAAGCACAACTCCAACACCATCATTAAGTTTGCTGACGACAAAACAATGGTAGGCCTGATCACCAAGAATGATGAGACAGCCTATAGACAGGTGGTGAAAAGAACCTCTCCCTCAATGTGAGCAAGACAAAGGAGCTGATCGTGGACTATAGGAAAAGGAGGGCCAAATACACCCCAATTAACTTCTTAAGGTATAGGGGGCAGCATTTTCACTTTTGGATAAAGAGCATGCCCAATTTCAACTTTCTGCTACTCATGCCAAGAATATACGATATGCATATTATTAGGATAGAAAACACTCAGAAGTTTCTAAAACTGTTTGAATCATGTCTGTGAGTATAACAGAACTTAGGTAAAGTATGGTCAGAGGAAGGCCCAAAATGTGTCAGTCTCCAGTAACCCAAGTCATAGACTGTTCTATCTGCTACCGCACGGCAAGTGGTACCGGAGCGCCAAGTCTAGGTCCAAGAGGCTTCTAAACAGTCTCTACCCACAAGCCATAAGACTGTGAGCACTGCGACCTGGACTATTTACATTGACACCCCCCTCCCTTTGTTTTTACACTGCTACTACTCGCTGTTTATCTATAAATAGTCACTTTACAAATTACCTTGACTAACCTGCACCTGCACATTGACTCGGTACCGGTACCCCCTCGTTATTTTTATGTAATTTATGTAATTTTCTTGTTTTTTTTTTGTTTTTTTACTTTAGTTTATTTAATAATATTTTCTTAACTCTATTTAACTCTATTTATTTTACTGCAATGTTAGTAAAGGGCTTGTAAAAGTAAGCATTTCACGGTAAGGTGAATTTATTTGAAATGAATCGAACAAAAGGAATACCTGTTGTCTTCGGCGCATGTGACCAATAAGACATTATTTGACAATCCACTTTCTTTTTTTTTTTACTGAAAAGCAAACCTGTAAAATATCAGGAAACAACCTTGGAAACAAAGACCTACATTTACCTTCCATTCAAGCTGATAAAAAAAGCCTAATGCACACACTAGCAATAATAGTACTTGTAGTACCATCACTGTAGTTAATGCTTCCTGATTAGGGGAGATCTAATGGCAACAAAGCACACTGTTATAGCAGAGGAGGCTAGTCAGGGGAGGACTGCTCATAATAATGTCTGGAATGGAGTGAATGTTTATTTATTTTTATTTTTTTATTTCACCTTTATTTAACCAGGTAGACAAGTTGAGAACAAGTTCTCATTTACAATTGCGACCTGGCCAAGATAAAGCAAAGCAGTTCGACACATACAACGACACAGAGTTACACATGGAGTAAAACAGACATACAGTCAATAATACAGTATAAACAAGTCTATATACGATCTGAGCAAATGAGGTGAGATAAGGGAGGTAAAGGCAAAAAGGCCATGGTGGCAAAGTAAATACAATATAGCAAGTAAAACACTGGAATGGTAGATTTGCAATGGAAGAATGTGCAAAGTAGAAATAAAAATAATGGGGTGCAAAGGAGCAAAATAAATAAATCAATTAAATACAGTAGGGAAAGAGGTAGTTGTTTGGGCTAAATTATAGGTGGGCTATGTACAGGTGCAGTAATCTGTGAGCTGCTCTGACAGTTGGTGCTTAAAGCTAGTGAGGGAGATAAGTGTTTCCAGTTTCAGAGATTTTTGTAGTTCGTTCCAGTCATTGGCAGCAGAGAACTGGAAGGAGAGGCGGCCAAAGAAAGAATTGGTTTTGGGGGTGACTAGAGAGATATACCTGCTAGAGCGTGTGCTACAGGTGGGAGATGCTATGGTGACCAGCGAGCTGTATCAAACAAATGGAAACCAGGTGTTTGATGTGTTTGAAACCATTCCATTCCAGCCATTACTATGAGCCTGTCCTCCCCATTTAAAGTACCACCAGCCACCACTGTGTTATAGTCTTATGGTGTAGGCATATTTGTGTGTCTGTGTGTGTGCGTGTCTTACCTTGGCCGAGGTCTCGAACCAGCCCAGGAAGCCAGTCTCTTTACAGAAGTTGTCCATGAGGGAAGTGTTGTTGGAGGTCTCATTTTTCTGGTCACACTTATTGGCCAGCAGCACTGAGGGGATAGGGCTCCCATTGGCCAGTTTCACCTTGCTGTCCAAGTCGTGTTTCCATTTGGACACGGCCTCAAACGTGGAGCCCCTCGTCACGTCAAACACCACGAATGCCCCCACCGCCTCCTTGTAGTACACCCGCGTCATGTTCCCAAATCGCTCCTGACCTGCATGGGGACAGGGAAGCAACACGATCAGTAACTCAATGGGTCAATGGTACAGTACACAATTAAACCTAGTAGGCCTGCGTCAAAGTAACAAAGGAGATGGACTAGTTAGTAAACAAAAGGCTGTTGGGTCAAATGCTCAATGGGTTACCAGATGCAGAGATTCTGTTAGCCCATAAGAGGACATCAGAAAGGATTCAAGGAAAAAACAAGACATCTGAATGTACAAAACACAGGAGCCTATAGAGGGGTGGAAGCGACTTAGCCTTTGAGTGTTTCTAATGAGACAGCAAAGCAGGGTCTGTTCCTTCTGTACACACACAGATAGACCTGTGACAGGAGATTCCACAGGCCCCATTACCCAGCGCAGTGAGTACAGCACAACAAGGACCACTTGTGAGATCGATTACTCCACTTAAATCACTCACCACACTCCCATGAGACATTTAAAGGTGCCAGTTTGGGGAGAATTAGCCCAGTTTACCAGGAATATGTACATGTTTTAGACATGGATATAAAACTGAGTGAGGATTTGCCAGTGTTTCATCAGATGACAGAGGAAGGTAAAAGTAATTCAGAAGACAAACATATTTTATTCTCCTGCTCTAAAGTGCTGTGTGAGAGTAGTGTTTTGCCTTCATTTTGGTTTCCCTTCCCCACCAAATGACCAAAACGGATCTTGACCCACTTTTTCTAGTTTGTCATGACTCTAATCCAAAGACTCAAGCCAAGGAAGAAATCTGCCTCCTCGATAATGAACCCATTCTCTCCAGTCTTACTGGGAGAAACCTGGAATGATGCTTTACAAAGTGAAAGCAAGGGGAATTACCACCGGGATACTGGGTGTCACTACCAATCTAAGCAAGGCACTACTCAAAATACAGTCACAACGATGGCAAGACTAGTATTCCATAGCCATATTATCAGTCTGTGTATTAGCTATTAATCTCAGAGAGGAGTGAACATGCAAACACTGATAATGAATGGCCAAAAGCCTGCGGCATTGATTAACATTTGCATGCATAGGATTTCGATCTGCAAGCTTTAGTTGACATGGAGCATGGGTTGTACTCAATAATATGAGTATGATTCTCCTATCTAAATCACCCCCTTCGGTTTCTCACTTCGTTTCTATGTATACCTTAAATAGAACTGAACAAACTACAAATTGATATTATGCTTTCAAACATGTCCTCTATTGTATGTGTGGCAATTTGTTTGGGATATTACAAGAAAATTGACCCTAACAATTTCAAAGTTCCATCAAATTACATTAATGAGCACTGGACAAAACCTTTAGAGCAAACAGATTTGAGGTGGAGCCCCATCTCCACAAACTATTTCCAGGACAAGAATTTATAGAACCTTCAAGACTGCTGAAATCAATCAACCTGTGAGTGATTGTTCACTGAGGCGTACCTCAATTAAAGGTGAATCTTTGGTCGGGGGATTAATGGGAAGACTTTACCTCTGCTTTACCTGTTTGGGGTCCAGGATCACAACCATGCAGCAATTCTCTCTCTCTCTCCCTCTGATCCAACCCTCTTCTACATGTTACGTCATTTGCAGATCATAAGGCTTCCTACAGTTGTGTCAGGCAGGTTGTGTGTGAGACTGACAGCCATATCAGGGGATGAAAGAGCTTCTGCACTCCACTGAACCCTGAACACTGCTGCCTGCCCCACTGCCTCACAGACACAGTCCAAAAAGAGAGGAAAAAAGTGGAACAGACAGAGCTGTGATCATCCTCCCATATCTGAGCTCTTGCGAATCCACACCTATGCCGTCTCTCAGCAGAATACTTAATCGGAATGGAACATACAAGACTTCAGATTGTTCTGAGGTGTTCTGTTCAAGCATCCCAGAATGTTCAGGAATAATTTTTAGAATGCTAGAAGGCTCTGAGTTCCATGTCCGCACGGATGTAGAGGCAGAGAGAGAGAGAGAGAGAGGCAGAGAGAGAGAGAGGCAGAGAAAGAGAGAGAGAGAGAGAGAGGCAGATAGAGAGAGAGAGAGAGAAAGATTATCTATTCTAATGATATCACTCTGGGTTCTTTACCCTTTCACTATGACAGAAGAGTCTCATTAGAAGACAACAGAGCACCCATGGTATGTTATTGAAGAGATCTGGCAGGTTGCTATGCTAATATGGCAACAGCTCAGTTGGTTTTGATACATCTGAGCCTGGTGAATGATTGATTTATGGTCTAATTGCCAGTTCCACAAACAACAAACTAGTGTGTACCAGCTCTGAGAGCAGGTGGCCAATGCCAATGCCAATATTTTAAGGGGTTGCATGACTCATGGTTACCTACTCACCTAATTCTAAAATGACCATCCAAGAAATAACTTTGTGTTGGAATGTGGACATCAAATTAGAAGGATAATGCCGTGGCAGTGTTTAAAAATGGTTGCACTGTCTGAACACATGCAACAGAAATGGACATTGCTGCTGCTGCACACAATCCAATTAAAGAATGAGGAGTAGCTCACCTCACTGCACAGCACTAGTCTCCACTGCATCCAAGTTAAACACTGAATAAAGAGAGCTGTTTCAGGAACCGTGACGGCAGTTTCTTCCCCTGCAGTTTCACTTCATTACAGGTACTTACCCAGCTACGTTTGGAAACTGCGTGTCGCCGTGCGGGTGTGAGTGAGGGAGTCAATACACTGAGGGGCCTACAGGCCTGCTCAGTAATTGCTCATAATTGAGAGTCTAAATTTAGTTGGTTTAACCCCAGGTGAATTCACTGGGGACACGGCACAGTGGGAAGGCGAGATGATGGATTGAAATGAAGGCTTTAATTTCCAGGCCTTTTGGTGCCCAGAGATCCAAGAGAAGAAGTCTTAGAAGAGGAATACAGAAATAAAAAACCTCACTTTATTAAACGTTTTCCAAGCATATTTCTTGGGTATCACTTTATTTTAAAGGGTAACTAAAACAGGTGTCAAGTCCTCAGATGTCCTTTTTAATATCTACATATTTTTTACATGTAAAAATGTTGTCGTTTCTCTGTAATACCACTAGCCACCTAGACATTTTATGAAGTTGGCTTTAGCTGCCCAGAGACTCCCAATGTACCAACCTCATAACTAGCTACCAAGAAGCCATTTCAGGCTATCAATCAAGTTAGAGTAGCTGGCATGCCTGCTGGCAACAACTTTAGAAAATAAAGCATTTACTTAAGACTCACATTCCTTTCAATCTTTTACCCAGATTCAGAGAAGCAGATTCAGTAAAAAAACAACAACATGTAAATATATATAAATTACCACACACATCAGGTGGATACAGACGGCTCAAGAGGTATGCTTAGATAAGCAGAAAAATATTATTTTTTTGACATAGAATTAAGCACAATGATTATGTCTCTAGATTCCAGTAAAAATGTGTTTCAGGTGTTTGAAAAATGCTAAATTCCTACAACTTCCAGACCTAGCCCCTTGTCGAACCACCCCCCAGCCATCCTCACTTTGTGCCCCCTCAGATTTTTGGGGTGCATGACACCCCTGGTACCTAATAAACCATTTATAAATTGTGTTCACCATTTATTAATCATTACTCCCACATTTGTAAAATGTTAGTAAGCTAGTTAGTCACCCATGTATATATAGATACTGACGGAATGTATCCCAATGACATGCCCATCCTTCTGTGAGAAGTCACACTGGCCAATCAAAACATTTATAAAGTACTTATAAAAAGTATAAAGCGCTCACTTTAGATTAGGGACTGCAAAAATACTTAAATGATTAGTAAATTGTGGGAGTAATGATTAATAAACGGTGAATACACCATTTATATATGCCTTATAAATGGTTAATTAGGTACCCCTAAAATAAAGTGTTACCATTTATTGGCTTTTATTCGACAGGCTCCACACACACTTAACGCTCAGTCCGACCTCGAAGGAAAAAATACTTTTCAGTGTGAATCAAATTAACTAGTAGTCTGGGTAGTCAATAGAGAGAAAAAAATACTTTTCAGTGTGAATCAAATTAACTAGTAGTCTGGGTAGTCAATAGAGAGAAAAAAATACTTTTCAGTGTGAATCAAATTAACTAGTAGTCTGGGTAGTCAATAGAGAAAAAATACTGGCAGAGGTACTCTAATACTTTCAAAATGTCAGCTATTTGTTGATGAGAGACGAGAGAGGATGGTACATTGAGAAGCTTCTGAAGGATACTCTCTTATTATTACCTATCCTGATGCCTAGTCACTTTACCATGCCAATACATCATACCCCTCCTGCACATTGATCTGGTACTGCTACACCCTGTATAGCCCCATTCTTGTGTATGCTTTTCCTCTGAGTTACACTTTTTTGTACTCTGCATTGTTGGGAAGAGCATGTTGTATTCGGAGCATGTGACAAAATATTTTGATTTGATTTTATGTGGTT
Source organism: Oncorhynchus mykiss (assembly GCF_057628025.1). Lineage (NCBI taxonomy): Eukaryota > Metazoa > Chordata > Actinopteri > Salmoniformes > Salmonidae > Oncorhynchus > Oncorhynchus mykiss. The sequence goes on along the minus strand of NC_143025.1, from coordinate 74,507,600 downwards.
TTCACTCCCAACCTCAAAACAGGTTCACATACTGTAAATACCGAACTTTAGAAGTCTGTTTTCGCAAAAACCTAACTTTCTAAGTTTAGTATGTATAGTATGTGAACCTGTCTCCAGGTTGTGAGTGACAACAAAGCAGTGAAACTCTCCTTTTCATTGTTCTTCCTCTTTTCACCACTGTGCAAAAGTCAAGATGTTATGAAATGTTCCCTGCACATGGCCTTGTCTCTCTCTATTCACTGTAGTCAGACTACAGTGAGCTCTCTGCTACTTTTAAAGTTCTGATACATTTTATGAGCACCACCAAAACAGTGAATGGGAAAATGGATTGTCTGATTGGTCCCATAAACTGATGGGTTGGACCAGAGCCAGAACACACGTAAGTAAAGCAACGTTTGAAAATTCTGATACTCTGATTGGTTAGACGATTCAATCGCTGTTGACTGTTTAGTACAACGGCCCTCGTCAACACAAACAACTTCAATGATGGCAGATGTAGCGATAGATATAGCAGTGGACAAATTCAGTGTGTCGGACAAACTTGAATGATTTTCAAAAAAAAATGTGTGATACAAATGTAAAAAGCATGTAAAACATTCTTCCAACATGCAGTTGCCATCCTGTTTAAAAGACACCACTGACTTTATATCGAAAATACAAAGTATACCAGTTATTAATGAAGGAAATTGGCCAGTCACTTGGTGTCTCACCATTATACACCAATATTACGAATGATGGAGGCCTTCAAATTCTTCCTCTCCGACCACGGATGCCTTGTGCCTTCAAATTATATAATTGAACTTGCGCAACTAGTGTTCACTAAAAACTATTTTGTATTTGACTAATATTACTACCTACAGACCTTTGGAACAGCAAAGGGAACCCCATTAGCCCCTAATTACGCAAATCTCTTTGGATTTAAATTTATGAAAATAATCCATACAAAGAACATTTCAAATATTGGACCCGCTATAGACCAGACATTGGCAACTCTAGTCATCAGGGCAGGAGTGGTGTCACTCTGTCCACATCCCTAGCATCCACAACTGATTAAACAAATTGCATTCTAAACTGAAGATCATGATTAGTTGATTATTGGAATCAGGTGTGTTAGCTGGGACTGGGGCAAAAGTGTGACACCAATCAGGCCCCTGAGGACTGGAGTTTTTCCCACCCCTGATGTAGACAATTTCTTTATGAGCTGGACATGATCCGAAATTAAATTCAAATGAATCTCTTAACTACATTAACTCTAGGGTACAATCAATTTCCTTCACTATGGAAAAGAATATCAACTCTGTCCCTTTTTTGTAACCTAAGAAATGTATAATCTCTAAATACTACAGAAAACCTAAGATGAAAATACCATCCTGACAGATGATAGTTACTGTACCATCCTCTCCCCCTAAAAATAGGTTTACTAGTCATCCAACTCCATAGGCTGCATAGCATATCTGTGACACAGAGGAAGAATACGATGGACAATAAATATTCTCTCCTTGAGCATTTCAGCTCGAGGACACCCCGAGACCTGGCTTGATGAAGCTCCAAAACAAGTTAAAAGCTTGAACTGAAGCCAGTACTTAATAAATCCCGACAAAAACCGAAGAAACAGTTTTCTGTAAACGGTTTACTTACTTTCAATGACAGCCGTAATGGCATCACGTCTTCGTCAATAAGCACTGGCATATACTATCAGACTCCTCTTTGCATTCTGGCGCCCAGAATCCACCTTTTATTTACCTAGAAAACGATCAAGAAATCTAACAAACATATTGGTTTGATCAGATGTGGTCAGAGAGAGAAAAGAGACATTCATAAAAGGATGTTTCCCAGGTAGATCATGTACCTCATGTAGGACCATAACAAAACGTACTTGTATGCCCACAGACTTCTAGGACCTATGAGTTAAAGTCATGTATAACTTTCACTACTAAAGTAGTCATTTATATTTGACAATGTTCTTGCAATAAGATTTATATTGGAAAAACATCCCGCGCCTTGAAAGTACGCCGTGGTGTGAAACACTTTCTAGAACAAAATCACTCTAATCATTAATTGTGTTGCGTCGGGATTTTAACTAAATCCACCACGCAGAGGAGTTGATGATGACAACAAATTACTCCAAAAGAGAAGCCATGTGAATATATAAATTCAACTCTGTATCCCCACACGTTTTAAACAACTATATTACCTCCTTCCTACAGGCCAAATTTAGACCATTGTTCAAGGACAGTGTCCATATCATATTTTGCATATCATTTATGAGATAGCTTTCCACAAAGGACCTCCGCATCAGCCCCACACATTTAAGAACGGCCATCTCATAAATATATATAATGTATCGAAGTGAGTAGACACCTAAGGCAATTAATTCATTAACAGTTTGCACCTGATGCCCCCCAATTACCATTCGTGCCTGCATCCATACCCTATAATTCTGTACTTCTTTGTGAATGTAACTTGTAGACAAGGGAAGCCAGATCCCTGATTGGCAGATGAGTAGCAACACTGGTGCTCATCGATTGCTTTGAATGAAAAAGGTTTGTACCTACACACTGAAGGTGTCATGCTGGCATGGAATCAACCTGGAGCCGACTTAATAAGCTTCACTTTATTGAAAGCCATTGGAAATTGATTTCTTCAATGCAATCATAAAAGGAGGTAAGAAGCTTAGGGGAAGACGATGTCAGAAGGAAATGTAACTTTTTTCCTTCAACACCTGGCTCAATATTCAGTGCCACTCAGATGGTGTGTTCGATATGTAAGCGTTGCTATTCTGCTGGAGTAGACCTCTAGCCTTGCTCACACACCCCATGTGACCACACAGCGAGGAAGAGCTGTGACTCACTGGTCTGGACAGAAGGCGGTTTGTTAATGCAATATTTGTTCAGAAATTGAGCGGACGCATTGATTGGTTCTCTCAAACATTTTTTTTCTGGGAGATTGAGACCTCTCATTGCTTGGAATTAAAAATCCAACAGTTGTAATGGAAGGGGGCAGCACTTAGAGGCTGTATGTGGCTGTACCTGATTGATTGAGAAAGACACAAAGGAGAATCATCATGTAAAATCACAGCCCCCTTCATTATCAATGCATCATGCCGACAACATCAAAACAGCCTTGCAGAACTCTGAAGTCAGGAGGACTTCTAGTTAAGTGCTAGCCAGACTAGTAGCCCTCACCTTCCCAGTGGGGGGGGTCAAAACGATTCATAGAGATTGATTAAAGCGTTCAATACACCATAGTGATGATTTTAGTTTGTACTGAGGTGTTTGGCCATTCGAGGCAGGATGAGGTTCAATGGTTAGACAATAGATGACTTGCTATCTATCTATTATACTGCAACCTCCAAGGCAGTCTTGTAAATAGCTCCCCGATGGCATTACTTCAATGTAGGCTGCAATTCAACATTGTTAAGGTAGAACAGGATAACACTTAGGGTTGCAAAGGGTCGGAAACTTTCCGGTATATTTTCCATGGGAAGTTGAGCCCGGGAATTTGGGGAATTTTGCTTAAATTCATCAAAGAAGTTATTACAGTGAGCCTTTTTTGTGGGACACACAAGGCAATTTTAGGTCTTGAGGAATATTTTAGTTAAACTATCCCCAATTCAATGGAATTGCAACCCTCTGCATGCACAGTGTATTCTTCCATCACATCTACAGCTGATTCTCAAGATCTTGCACACTAATGAGATGCTATTGAGCCCACACTACTACATTGTCGGAGCCAAGGACTACATGCTTTCTGGTAAATTCTGATTACAATACTGGGTGGGGTGAATATATTTTATTTGACATACATGATTTTTTGTTAACTAGTAAATAGTAACCTAAAGCAAAGTGTGTTTAAATATTTTCTAACTTTACTCATTCTTCTAATCTTTACAGGAAAATGCCACGAGCACTATCTGATGTGTGGAGACATCTCACTGCAGCTAATGTTGAAGTAAAAGTTGTGTACATTTGCAAATACTGTGCCAAATGTGAAGAATGCAACAAAGATGCAGAATCATCTGACCAAGGCATAAAGTTCCCTCAGCACTCACAACTAGCAACCTTCTGACAAAAGTCCCTATACTTCTATTGGAGGTGAAAATGATGAATAAGATACCTTATTGATAGCAACAGCTCATGGTCCTCCCGGAATCAGAAGTTTTTGTTGACTCAATGTAGTCAGAGAAATGCTGAAGAATGTCTTGCTCGAGCTGTGTATGCAACTGGTTCAACCCTGATGCTCACAGGCAATGAGTATTGGAAGAGATTTCTGACTGTTCTTTGCCCAGCATATACCCCTCCAACCAGACGTGCTTTATCTACTCATTTGCTGGATGCAGAGTTCAACAGAGTTCAAGTGAAGGTCAAGCAAATCATAGAGAAAGCAGATAATCATCTCTGATGGGTGGTTGTATGTTCGTGGGCAAGAAATAATTAACTACATCATCTCCACCCCTCAACCACTATTCTACAAAAGCACAGACACAAGGGACAACAGACACACCGGTCTCTACACTGTAGATGAGCTGAAGGCAGTCATCAATGACCTTGGACCACAGAAGGTATTTGCACTGGTGACAGACAATGCTGCGAACATGAAGGCTGCTTCATGTTCGGTCTAAAGTGGTCAAAAGTGAAGGAGTCCTACCCTCACATTCATTGGCTGTGCTGCTCATGCATTGAATCTGCTCCTCAAGGACATAATGGCACTGAAAACAATGGATACACTCTACAAGAGAGCCAAGGAAATGGTTAGGTATGTAAACGGTCATCAAGTTATAGCAGCAATCTACCTCACCAAGCAAAGTGAGATAAATGAGAGCACCACATTGAAGCCGCACAGCAACACCCGTTGGGGTGGTGTTGTCATCATGTTTGACATTCTCCTGGAAGGGAAGGAGTCTCTCCAAAAAAATGGCCATATCACAGTCTGCCGATATGGAGAGCCCCATTGAGAGGATCCTCCTGGATGATGTATTTTGGGAGAGAGTGGTAAGCAGCCTGAAACTCCTGAAACCTATAGCAGTAGCCATTTTAGGGATTAAGAGAGACGATGCCATCCTGTCTGATGTTCAGACTCTGCTTGCAGATGTAAGAGAAGAAATCTGTAGTGCGCAGCCCACTTCACTGTTGCTCCAAGCAGAGGAAACTGCAGTTCTGAAATAAATCAAAAAGCGTGAAGACTTCTGCCTGAAGCCCATACATGCCGCAGCATACATGTTGGACCCCAAGTATGCTGGCAAGAGCATCCTGTCTGGTGCAGAGATCAACAAGGCCTATGGTGCCATCACTACTGCATCTCGCCACCTTGGCCTGGATGAGGGCAAGGTTCTTGGCAGTCTGTAAGTACACTTCCAAGCAAGGGTTTTGGGATGGAGATGCAATATGGCAGTTGTTCCAACATATCTCATCAGCCACCCGGTGAAAGGGACTTTGTGGATCTGAAGCTCTTTTCCCTGTTGCCTCCATCATCCTCCAAATCCCACCAATATCAGCCGCCTCAGTGCGCAACTAGTCCTTGTTTGGGAACACACACACACCAAGGCACGCAACAGGATGACCAATACAAAGGTTGAAAAATTGGTGGAAATCTGGGCAAACTTGAGGCTTTTTGAGCCTAACAACGAGCCATCCTCAACAAGGTTGGAAAATGACAGTGAAGACAGTCTGATGTTCAAGAGGTGGACATTGAGGAGGTCCAGGGAGAAGACATGGAAGCCTGAGAGGAAGACAACCAAAGCCTTAGTTTCTTGACTATAATTTTACAGATGTGTTGAAAATGTTTTGGGGAGATGCGATGGATCCTTGGGGATCATCCCAAGTAAAGAGTCAACTCTTTTAATTACAGTTCAATTTGTAACTAAATAGTTTATTTTTCTATTGGAAGGATTTAATCATTTGCAATTTTCTACTTATGATAAGGTAAAAGGTTTCTGTTTCTTTCTCCATATATGGTAAATATATACACTGCAAAAAACATCTACATTTAAATGGTATTAATATTAATTTGCATATATTTCCATTAATTCCCATATATTCCAGTTAATACCCATATATTCCCTTTAATTCTCAAAGTTTCAACCTCTGAATCTTCCAAAAATAAAATAGCATTCATTGCTTAAGATCCTATGAGACCATTCTCATAGAACTTACACAATGTTTATTCCAAGCATCAATGTCAGTAATTTAATGTATTTTAAAGTGGAAATGACAGCGTTTTAACACCTTTGCAGATATGAAACAGATAATCATAATATCAGTCAAAAATATCAAATTCCCAGTTGATGCTTCAAAACCAACTTTATAAAAATAGGTTATATTTAGCTCAAACGTCCATGAAGTACACTAAGGCATTGTTGGCAGTGGATGCAAGGCATGGATGCAGTTCAATGCATGATTAATATAATTCACCAATACATTTCTTGATAGTCCAAAAAATATTGCTATCAGGTTGTAAATCACAGCTGGCCTGGTACAATGTTTGCTGCCTCCACCCATTCAGGATGATGCACTGTTTCAGTTTAATGACTCAATATTCAGAATAAAAACGGACAACTGTAACGAAGGCTGGGAATGTCAATACAATCCAACTAGCAAGGACAATGATCACAAGTCGGTCATAACATGGGTAATAGTCTAGAGCATGTGTCAAACACAAGGCGAGACACATTTCTATCCGGCCCGCACAATGATTTGGGTTGTCAATTTATTTTGGCCCACTACTAGAGGTCGACCGATTATGATTTTTCAACGCCGATACCGATACCGATTATTGGAGGACCAAAAAAGCCGATCCCGATTAAATCGGCAGATTTTTTAAAAATGTATTTGTAATAATGACAATTACAACAATACTGAATTAACACTTATTTTAACTTAATATACTACATCAATAAAATCAATTTAGCCTCAAGTAGATAATGAAACATGTTCAATTTGGTTTAAATAATGCAAAAACAAAGTGTTGGAGAAGAACGTAAATGTGCAATATGTGCTATGTAAGAAAGCTAACGTTTCAGTTCCTTGCTCAGAACATGAGAACATATGAAAGCTGGTGGTTCCTTTTAACATGAGTCTTCATGGCGGCAGGGTAGCCTAGTGGTTAGAGCGTTGGACTAGTAAACAGAAGGTTGCAAGTTCAAACCCTGAGCTGACAAGGTACAAATCTGTCTTTCTGCCACTGAACGAGGCAGTTAACCCACTGTTCCTACGCCGTCATTGAAAATAAGAATGTGTTCTTAACTGACTTGCCTAGTTAAATAAAGATTTAAAAAAATAATAATATATATATATTTTTTTAATATTCCCAGGTAAGAAGTTTTAGGTTGTGGTTATTATAGGACTATTTCCCTCTATACCATTTGTATTTCATATAGCTTTGACTATTGGATGTTCTAATAGGCACTTTAGTATTGCCAGTGTAACAGTATAGCTTCCATCCCTCTCCTCGCTCCTCCCTGAGCTCGAACCAGCAACACAATGACAGCAGCCACCACATCGAAGCGTTACCCATGCAGAGCAAGGGAAAAAACCACCCCAAGGCTCAGAGCGAGTGAAGTTTGAAACGCTATTAGCGCGCGCTAACTAGCCAGCCATTTCACTTCGGTCACACCAGCCTCATCTCGGGAGTTGATAGGTTTGAAGTCATAAATAGCGCAATGCTTGACGCATAAGGAAGAGCTGCTGGTAAAACTCACGAAAGTGCTCAGTCAGATACTTAGATACTTGTATGCTCAGTCAGATTATATGCAACACAGGACACGCTAGATAATATCTAGCAATATCATCAACCATGTGTAGTTAACTTGTGATTATGATTGATTGTTTTTTATAAGATAAGTTTAATGCTAGCTAGCAACTTACCTTGGCTTACTGCATCTGCGTAACATGCAGTCTCCTTGTGGAGTGGAACGAGAGAGAGGCAGGTCGTTATTGCGTTGGATTAGTTAACTGTAAGGTTGCAAGATTGGATCCCCCGAGCTGACAAGGTGAAAATCTGTCTTTCTGCCACTGAACGAGACAGATAACCCACCGTTCCGAGGCCGTCATTGAAAATAAGAATGTGTTCTTAACGGACTTGCCTAGTTAAATAAAGATTAAATAAAAGGTGTAAAAACATTATTTTTTTTTAAATAAAAAAATGCTTTTCTTTTTTTTCTTAAAAAAGATTTTAAAAATAAAATAAAGGATAAATCGGCACACAAACAAAATACAGATTTCCGATTGTTATGAAAACTTGAAATCGGCCATTCCGATTAATCGGTCGACCCCTACCCCCTACCATACAGTCAGCGTTGCACTAGTCACAGCAAGCACTGCCAACATGCTGCACACCAAACGGCAGTGCGTTGCCACACGCACACATAACCCTCCTCCCAGAACCACAAACACATGAGCAAGCCAGTGCACTATATCATATCATCACTAATAGCACTGACCGAATCTCCTACCGGACCAACAGTTTAAACATGTTGAAGGCTAAACGTCCATGCCAAGTTTCGGGTTCCAACAGCTCATTGCTGTAACCTACAGAAAATGCAATAAAATCAAATTGTATTTGTCACATCTGCCAAATACAACAGGTGTAGGTAGACCTTACTGTGAAATTCTTACCTACAAGCCCTTGCCTACAAGCCCAACAATGCAGTTCAAGAAATAGAGTTAAGAAAATATTTACTAAATAAAATAAGGAGTACCGAACTGAGTCAATGTGCAAGGGTACAGGTTGTAAATATGACATCAGATTTTTATTTATAAATTAAAACCAGTTCTTGCTTTTTGTCATTATGGGATATTGTGTGTAGATTGAAAACTATTTACTACATTTTAAAATTAGGAAAAAGTCAAGGGATCTTAAACATTTCTGAATGCATTGTAAATCACTACTAAAGAACAAGACAACAGGACACACAAACCAGTATAAATTAGTCAACAGTTTATGAAATTCCAGCCTGATGCAGTGAATTCAACTTCAATTGTGCTGCTTTCATGTGTCCAGTTTACAGCGCATAGTAGAGGGAAAGTGTACATACCACAGTACTAGCTAGGCTACTAAAATGTTGCAGTCTGGCTTCGGTTTTTAAAGCTAGAGAATTAATAACAAAAAAAACTAAACCTGCATCAAAACACCATGCCAAGGAGAAACATGTGGGCCTATTACAGCAACAACTGAGCGGTAGCATAGGCTGGTACTCAACTACAGTACAAGACATTGAGTCCACCATACAGAAATGCTGTAGCCTAGTGGTTAGAGCGTTGGGCAAGTAACCGAAAGGTTGCTGGATCAAATCCCAGAGCTGACATCTGTTGTTCTACCCCTGAACCCCTGAACATGTAGACTGTTCCCCGGTAGGCCGTCATTGTAAATAAGAATTTGTTCTTAACTGACTTGCCTAGTTAAATAACTAGGCAAGCTAAAATGATCTTAAATAATTATTTAGAAAGCTAAAAACACAGAGCCTAACATTAGCTAGCTAGCTAGCTGCTAGGATGATGTCATGTCATTGAATGTGTTGTTGAGTGACCAACTTTTTCCCCTCAGATAATTTTTCGGTAGCTACAGTTGAAGTCGGAAGTTTACATACACTTAGGTTAGAGTTAATAAAAATTGTTTTTCAACCACTCCACAAATGTCTTGTTAACAAACTATAGTTTTGGCAAGTCTTTTAGGACATCTACTTTGTGCATGATACAAGTAATTTCTCCAACAATTGTTTACAGACAGATTATTTCACTGTATCACAAGTTTACATACACTAAGTTGACTGTGCCTTTAAACAGCTTGGAAAATTCCATAAAATTATGTCATGACTTCTGATAAATGATGTCAACTAGCCTGAGTCAATTGGAGGTGTACCTGTGGATGTATTTCAAGGCTGACCTTCAAACTCAGTGTCTCTTTGCTTGACAGCATGGGATTTTTTTATTTGTTTTATTTTTTAAATCAGACAAAATTGTAGACCTCCACCAGTCAGTCTGGTTCATCCTTGGGAGCAATTTCCAAACGCCTGAAGGTACCACGTTCATCTGTACAAACAATAATACGCAAGTATAAACACCATGGGAGCACGCAGATGTCAAACCACTCAGGAAGGAGACGCGTTCTGATGAAACAAAAATACAACTGTTTGACCATAATGACCATCGTTATGTTTGGAGGAAAAAACGAGGAGGCTTGCAAGCCGAAGAACACCATTCCAACCGTGAAGCACGGTGGTGGCAGCATCATGCAGCATCATGAGAAATCACGCTTCGCCATCTGGCAGTCCAATGGACGAATCTAGGTTTGGTGGATGCCAGGAAAACACCACCTGCCCAAATGCATTGTGCCAACTGTAAAGTTTGGTGGAGGAGGAATAATGGTCTGGGGCTGTTTTTCATGGTTCGGGCTAGGCCCCTTAGTTCCAGTGATGGGTAATCTTAAACTACAGCATACAGTGACATTCTAGATGATTCTGTGCTTCCAACTTTGTGGCAACAGTTTGGGAAAGGCCCTTTCCTGTTTCAGCATGACAACGCCCCTGTGCACAAAGCAAAGTCCATTGAGAAATAGTTTGTTGAGATTGGTGTGGAAGAACTTGAACACCTTTGGCATGAACCCCGTAGAACACCTTTGGGATGAATTGGAACGCCGACTGCGAGCCAGGCCTAAATGCCCAACATCAGTGCCCAACCTCACTAATGCCCTTGTGGCTGAATGGAAGAAAGTCCCCGCAGCAATGTTCCAACATATAGTGGAAAGCCTTCCCAGAAGAGTGGAGGCTGTTATAGCAGGAAAGGGTGAACCAACTCCATATTATTGCCCATGATTTTGGAATGAGATGTTCGACAAGCAGGTGTCCACATACTTTAGGTCATGCAGTGTTAGTCAGAGAGGGAAAGTCAACTTTCCTTTCTACAGACACATAATGGAAAGTGTGTACATCTTCTCCATGGTCCTTGTGGGAGTTGTATTCATGAAAGAGGGAAACACAGAATGTGAATCTATTCATCATCCTGCGCCCTAGGAGACAGATTCCTCTACGGCAGGGTTCTCCAACTGGCGGGGGGCCATAGGCTGAATCTTGGCAATTATTTATTTTAAAAAATATACTGTTGAACATAAAAGACAAAAACACCAGGAAATTAGCTTAAATTAATTTTGGAAATCTATTCCTAAATATTCCCATGCATAATAGAGAGACACGTGATCATATACAATTTTAAGCAATGTTTGAAATGATTGTATAAGTCTATTATATTTGTTTGGGATTCTTGCGGTCAATTTGCAGTCTACAAATTATTTGTAATTACCTTCCGGCCCCCCGACCATCAACGCAAGAATGTTGATTCCTGCTCTACGGTCTGCATTGAGATGCTATCTGTGAGTGAGTTACCATGGTAACTGTCCAAGACAGATGCTGCAGGGGCAACAGAGACAGTCTCACCAGTCTGTTGCACCCAAACCATATCAAAGTTTATTTGTGACATGCTTGGTAAACAACAGGTGTAAATTAACAGTGAAATGCTTACTTACGGGCCCTTCCCAACAATGCAGAGAAATAAAAGAGAAAAGTAAAATACTCATTTACACCAGCTCTGTCAGGACGAATGGGCCAAAATTCACCCAACTTATTGTGGGAAGCTTGTGGAAGGCTACCCGAAACAGTTGACCCAAGTTAAACAATTTAAAGCCAATACACTCAATTAGTATTTGGTAGCATGTAAACTTCTGACCTACTGGGAATGTGATGAAAGAAATAAAAGCTGAAATAAAATCACTCCACTATTATTCTGACATTTCACATTCTTAAAATACAGTGGTGAATTTTTACTAGGATTAAACGTCAGGAATTGTGGAAAAACTGAGTTTAAATGTATTTGGCTAAGGTGTATGTAAACTTCCGAATTCAACTGTACTTCCTGTTTGAGTTTTTGCTTGTAAGCAGGAATCAGAAGGATAGAGTTATAGTCAGATTTTCCAAATGGAGGCCGAGGAAGAGCTTTGTATGCGTTTGTGTGTGGTTGAAAGTTATCTAGTTTATTTCATCTCTAGTTGCACAGGTGACATGCTGTCAGAAAGGAGGTAAAACGGATTTCAGTTTTCCTGCATTAAAATCACCAGGCCATCACCAACGCTTCTGCCATCACCAACGCTTCTGCTTCTGGGTGAGCATTTACTTGTTGGCTTCTGGCCCTATACAGCTCATTGAGTGCGGTCTTAGTGCCAGCATCAGTTTGTGGTGGTATATAGACAGCTAAGAAAAATATAGATGAAAACACTTTTGGTAAATAATATGGTCTACAGCTTATTATGAGGTATTCTAACTCAGACGAGCAGAACCTTGAGACTTCCTTAATATTAGAGCTGGTGCACCAACTGTTAACAAAGAGACACACACCTCTCCCCTTGAGCTTACCAGACACTGATGTTCTGTCCTGCCGATGCATAGAAAAACCACCTAGATGTTTATTATCAATGTCCTTGTTCAGCCACGACTCCAAGAAACCTAGTATATTACAGTTCTTCAGGTCCTGTTAAGAGAGGCGGGCACGCTGAGGAAACGACGTCGGTGAGTGCATAAACTGCCTCTACCCTCAGTTCTATTGGCGAACGTACAATCACCGGAGAACAAACTGGACGAGCTCCATTCGAGACTATCCAATTAAACCGCATTGCTCTTTTTTGAGTCTACGGGATTAGGGCCTGGTCCGGGGTGAGCAGTATGAAGTGCGCCTCATTGAAGTAGAAACTGACTCATTGAAGTAGAAATCTTAATCCAAATCAAGGTTAGTGATTGCTGTTCTGATGTCCAGAAGCTCTTTCGGTCATGGTGGAAACATTATGTCCCCCACTAAATTTGATTAGCGCAAAAAAACACAAAACAGCAGAGTTGGTCAGGAGCCCATAAAATGGCTGCTTTCCATTACAGACCCTTTCTACTTGTTTGGAGGCTCGGGGCTATGAACCAACCCCCACAGAATTATATTCAAATGCCAGCCAAACATTTCTCTGGCAGAGATACTGTACATATGGTGGTTATTACGAGACAGCTAGGGCCAATAGGAAGTTGCAACATGCAGAGTGAGTTGCATAGGAGAAGCTGTAAAACAAAGACCATAACTAAACCACATGACTCACAGTCACATTCCACTATGGAGCATGCAAACTTAAGCGTTACTCTCTACAGTCTTTAAGACTATGACCATTGCCACATAATCCCATACTGTAATATGGTAATACCCTTGTTGGACAATTGCCCCTCCCTCCCTTTCACCCATTCTGCTTTTCCTTCCTCACCTCCCCTCCCAGTGAACCAGTGAGGTGCCCTTCTCTCAGGATGTCTAAATCCTTGGCACAAGGTGCTGGCTTATTTACTTCACCATCACCTCATGGTTGTAATTATCCTGTCCCCAAGATCAGACAAGCCCAGAGAAGGGGCAGCTATTCTGGGCCACAGGGGCGGGCAAGGCCCTGGCTTCACGCTGACTTCCAACGTACATCCATCTTCCACTCGGCCCTGATTACCATCATTCCATCCCAGATTGTAATCATTACGGGAGAGTAAAGATGTTGGTTTGACGTTGGTTGGTCCTTATCGTTGCCATGAGGACAAGCCCACCCCTTTTTTCTGCACAATTAAAAGGCTTAGCGACTGTTCTTAATTACACAGTTAACCCACTGTTCCCCGGTAGGCCGTCATTGTAAATAAGAATTTGTTCTTAACTGACTTGCCTAGTTAAATAAAGGTTAAAAAAAACAAAAAAACTTGGCAATACAACTCTCACTTTCTCTCCCTCATTCCTTCTCTTCTCTGACTCATTGTCATCCTCAATGTCTCCAGAATAGGCCTTGGTGTATAGGTGTGTATATGTCTGTGTGTGGGAGGGTGTGTATAATGTATATAATTGTGTATGTGTGTGCGATCCCCCTCAGAGCTCATCCGATGTGATATCTGTGTGGGTGTGAGTGTGTTCTCTCTCACAGCTTGTCTCTCGCAATGATACAATCAGTAAATATGAATGAGGAAGTGTGTGTGTTTTGCCCGCAAAGCTCCTTTGCGGTCAAGCTGTGACAGGCCGCCTTTCCTGGTATGAGCTAACACCCATGCCCGGTGGGTATCTGCACCCTGTCCTACTCTCTCTGTGTCACCTCATTGTCTTACATCAGATAGCACATCTATTCTGCCTGCACTGTCTCGTATCTCGCAAAGGGTAATGGGATAGACAAAAGTAGTCTGGCGACAATGGGCTGCCATAACATTCAAAAATATTACCTAGGTGACATCGTCTGCCGAACCCCATTTCTGCCTCAAAACTGTTTTTTGAATTATGAATCATGAATTAATCTATGTTAAAACAATTAAAATTGTTTTTTTGGTGAGAAAGTGTCACCCCATTTTACATCTAGCTAAGGATTATTGTGCTTCAAATAGCAGTATTTCTGAAGTTTGACTATGGGCACAGAAGCTAGCATAAACATGTCTAACAGCTGAGCCAGTCACTGAAATCCTCTTTAAGTGAAATGCTGCTGCTGACCAACTAGCGACCTACTTAGTGCTGCACACACAATGTTGAATCATCCAACAAAAGCTAGCTAGCAAGCTACTGTAGCTAGTAGTGCTAATGCTTACATTATTATTGGTTTTCATGAAGCAGATTATCTTCTGCTACGAGACATTACAGTAGCTTCCCGAGTCAGCTGCTGTGCTCAGCTGACCCAACAATACGATCGTAGAGAAACATGCTGATCTACGGACTGATTTCTGATAACTGCCAGTGCTTCTTAATTGTGCATGAGCTGCACGTCTACAACTTCAGGGTAATTTAAACAGGATAAGCAAGCTTTTTATGTCAGTGACGGAAGAGCTACCTAGCTATCTATGTCAGTAAGCTAGCTACAACAGTTAGCTACACAGCTGACCAAGCCACTGCACTGGCGACCAACGTCCCTGCACAGAATCTGTGCAGGAGATAGCCACTGGTTAGTTTTTATTTTCTCACAATTGCAAACTATTAAATCACAATTTAGCAAGATAGCTATTCTGCATATTTCATACGAGAGCAGTGATATCAAAAATGTTGAACGATGTTTGCAATTTTGTAATGGTGGATGCTCAATATTTGAATGTCAGTTCAAAGTCTTAGAAGACAGATCAGTTGAGGGACCAGCGTCACGGAGGAATGACGCCATCTGATTGGAGACAATGGTGTCACCTATCAGAGCTAGTGACAGACGATGGTTGTCGTGACGACCTGTCTCATTGCGCTGCCAGTGTGTGATGAGATCACAAATACGGTTGAAGACTGTTGAAGACCGTTTTATTGTGTAGACTGTGTGTCCGGTCTGTCTCTGTCCATGTCAGTCTGCCACCCTACATGTCAGACTTGTCTCCTCAGAATGGTTTTCCCTAGTCCTATATCTAGTTTCAAATTCAACCTCATTCATAGTAAATTTAACATCCATCACAATGTAATTCACAAATTCAAATCATGACAGTTATAGACTACAGTGCATGTCCTGATCCCAATCCCACAACCTCATGATTGGCTATAAAACCAATAGATCACTCTCCCGTTCTCTCTCTCTCACACCCCTTTTTAAAACTGAATCACAGAGCTTTTACTCCTGGCCTGACCGTGACTGCTGGCTAATGACTAACTTGTAGCCTCTCTCTCAGCTGCTAGGTGTATAACAGAGTCAGCTGTGCCCATATGGCTGCCTGTATTCCTGCCTGGCCTAATAAAGGACTTGCATGTGACGCATAGTGGAAGCCAATACTAAATGTATCCATTCATTGAGAGTCCTGTTGGCAGATTGCATTACCGTCAGTTCGGAAGAGTCTGTGTCTGGGACTGGAGAAATATGTGAGAAGAAATATAATTACATATAGGATCATGTGAGCTGTGTATTGGTCATGGTAGGAGGCTGAGGTTGGCCTTTAAGTCAAACTAATTGATTTATTGTGATGATGGATGATGATGATTTCTTCCCATGAATCCCTGACTGAATGCCCCCCACTAGAAGTAGGGCCTCATATGGCAGTGAAGTGCCTTGAGGTCATAGAACCAAAACCCATTGTAAATGTTTGCAGAGTCACAACTCAAACGTGTGATGAGGATCTTTTTAAACACAGTGTAAACAGTTTCAAGTGGCCTGTGGCAATCTGCCTCCCAATCTAATTTTAGAATCTTAATTTTGAGATCCTGAATGGAGGACTTGTCATGAGGTTTCCAAAATGGGTTGTCATAAGGTTGACAAAAGAAGAATGGAGGGTTAGAGAGACTGGAAAGAGAACAGAGAAAATGTGCTGGCATGCATGACTGAGTTTGGAAAACACCCCACAGACTAGATTGTAGGCTATTCTTAAGTCTCTCTCTCACTCTGTATGTGGACTGGGCCAACTGAAACTTACTCAACCTGTAGAAATATGATGCCAATTGGCAAAGGTTGGATTCCTCTCTCGTACTGGGTGGGCACTCAGGCGACCAGCCCATGACCTACATTCCGTTGGCAATTATATGCGCTAACCTGATCATCATACCACGGGGGGAACAAAACAGACCAGTCTATACAGGAATTTTAAATTCAATCTGAATATTCTCCTACGTACTTGGGTAAAAAGTGAGAGAAAAAAATAAACGTATTGCGATTGTGCGAACATCGTGATTTCACGAGCGCCTGTGATTTCCAAAACTTCCCCTTTTGAAGTGCGCAGTCACTGCACTCAATCACTTTTCAGGGCATAACATTTAATTCTCAATTTTGTGTTACATAATCTCAAAAATATTGATTAATGAAAATGTGCATCCATGTCCTACCTGCGATATCCCATAGTTGTAACCGCACCAACGTTTTGCTGTCCCAGTTGATCACTTTGAGTGCAAAATCTACCCCAATAGTCGCTCTGTAGTGTTGGGAGAATAGCTGGTGGACATATCGTTTGATGATGCTGGTTTTCCCCACACCTAACTCCCCGATGACTAGGACTTTGAACAAGTATTCCTTACACTCCGATACCGAGCCGCCTGCCATGGTGTAAAACTCTTGAGTGACACTTACAACTTTCTCAAACTCAACAACTTCCTTTTTTTTCTGACTAGATGAGGAAAAATGAATCTGTCCTCTCTGTTTCTGTGTTGTTTGGAAATATGGTAACTACAATAGAAAGCGCTCTACTTCCCTCCTCCTTGTTGCTCAAAACCACCTGATAAGTCATAGGACCCGGAAATGTTTATTTTCGGTTCAACTTTTTTTCTCTACTCCAGTGTTTACATGGTAACCAGGGTGAGTCTGACAGAGAGACACACTTGCACTTTGTTTTTGTTGAGCGGTTCTGCTCATGCTAATTCCTGAAACGCACTTTTTGCTCCTCATATATGATGTTTTCTATTCATGCACATTTGACCTGTAATCAAAATGTCCAAACAAATAGTAGGGACCTATTTGGACCAAATGCATTGTAAAAGTTTATCGGGACTGCCATTTAACTGGCATTTAACAAATTAAAGCATAATGAAATCATGCAATCAACAGTAATCTTACTATAAAATATGTTTATTTTACAGCATTGTTCAACCTTGCCAAAAACATGTAGGCCTATCTCATTCAAGCTGAGACTGTGTAAAACGTGATCTTTCTGTTACTTTACATTTAAGAAATGTTAAAATCTTCAATCAACTTACACTAATAGACTAAATATAACATTTTGTAATAACAATTACAATACTATAGTACTATACATACTGTATATTCATGTTTATATACTTTGGATTTTCATTCTTACAGATAAAGTACTAATAAACTTATGATCAAGTAAACCAACTGCAATTTTATAGTACAAGATCTAAGCGAGATTGAAGCGTGTATAATCTTACCACAAGAAGCAACTAACTACCCATTGGTAAGCTTTACATCTTAATATTTCCAAGTGTATACAGTTGACTTGTAAAGTTTATCTGAAAAGTTACGCAAAATCAATGTCAACACACAGCTCTTCTAGAAGCATCTGTAAGACAAGTTTTAAAATGTATAAATAGTTTAACATTCTAAATATATAAACATTTACTGATATTACAAACATACCATCTGTGTGAAAAAATGAGAGATGGCTCAACAGTATTACAAACTTTGAAAACATACACAAGTAGATTCCCATTACAATGACACTGCGACCTCAGAAAAATATATATATCATCACACACACAGTATAGGGTGTCCAATCAGAAACACATCTTTTGACCTTTGGGTAAAATATGTTAGTTGTGTAGATAATCCTCAAAGAAAACTAATGGTCCAAGCCTCATATCTCTATCATAATCCATTCAAATGTTATTGGAGTATTTACCCTTATAGGATGGCCAGAATTAGGGTGACTAAATCAATGGAGGCTAGAAAAAAAAGTGGTACAAAAATCAGGAAATGTACATTGTGTCAGATAGGCTGGATTATGTGCAAGAATTAAGGCTATGGTTACCTGACAGGTTCACTTTCCTGTTGAACTCGTCATTTTTCTTCCCGAATTCGCAGGGCCTTATAAAAATATAGATGGGATATTGATTTTGAGACATGTCATGTAGTATTTTCATATTTTAGTATACGCTTTTCATATTAATTCAAAATTCCTGTCATTTTTGAAGATTTGTCACCAAAACATGCTTATCTCTGTGAAATGTCAATGAAGCACAGAGCGTATACCAAGCGTTTTATTTTCAAAGCCCTTTACCTTTAATTCAGCTCGTCATGCATATTTTGGTTTTTGCGACCCGCGGAAACAACTTTGGAGACGACGACCACAAAATGTTAAATCCTCAAAAGTTGTTAGGAGAAACTTGCAACGCTACCCTATGTCAACGGAGCTCTGTGCTTATTATCGAATGTATTAGGTTAAGAAATCCGTCTTTTTGGTAATAATGTTAATGATATGTTAGAGACTGAATGATTCAGAACATGAAGAATAATATTTGTCTTGGTAAAAATGTATTGTATAACATAAAGAAGTGAAATTTCATCACCAAAACATGTTTTCAAACACTCTGGGCAATGTGGGTGGACACCCTACACAGTATGGAAAACAGAACCACATCTTCATAGCGTTCTGTGTGAACCAAACATGTCTCAAAATGTCATAGAATATGTTTAAACCTATATCATAACATTACTGTCGCCTACAATCAAACCCACCATATAATATAGAATACTGTACACAATCTCAGAATCTCCTGAAGTTGCCTTATCACCAGTCTCTGCAAAGTGCGATCAAAGAGCAATACAGTAAACATTAATGCAGAGAACTGGAAACCTACTTTCAATGGCACAATAACAAAACATGTTGCAAAGTATCTCACAGCGCAAATACTCAATCTCCAATTCAAGTATACTATGTTACAGTACCTTGGGGCCTTGTATGCAATGTCAGAGACACATAATACTGCATGAAAACATCAGTCTTATATAATATACTGTAGCATATCCTGCTGTTCATAAAGAAAGTTTATTTCCTATCAGAGAGCAAATGTTTGAGCTGCAATGAGGTCAGTAGTAAAAGTACTGGTAAGCTGAGGTGAATGCTTCTTATTGACAACTAAGTCTATGAAAAAAGGCAAAGGGTCTTGAAACAGCTGTGTCTGCTACACATAATATTATAAACTGCACAGGTACAGTATTGGACCAAACAGGCAGTGCATTCTGTGATCTGTAGTCTTTAGCCAGCTTTGTCCCTGTATCTCACTGAAATCATAGAAGTCTCAAGCACCTTATACACAGCAATAGGGCTTCCCTCCATTTGTCTCATAGGATATGTTAAATGCACAACAATAGCAAAACCAAACCATATAGCTGCAGCCATCATTGTGATTGCCAATCCATTTGGCTCAAGAACCAGGTAGTTTGGGCTCTGTTCCCAGTCTCAAAGTTTGCTGACAGGCTGGTGGGAACTCACAGCCCTTCAGAAACATGATTGCTACTATTCCATGTATTTATTTATTTCTCTCTTAGACTCCCCCTTGATGTAAAAAGTATTGTATAATCCAAGCAAGCGAATGACAAAGCAAATGGAGAAATGTATAAATAAATAAATAATACAATTGTTGATGTTACCTCTTAGTAACATGGTGTGTCGGTGTGTGAGTCTGTGTGTGTGTGTGTGTCAGTGCCTGGTAGCTCTCACAGTGTCGAGGAGCTCTGTCTGAAGTCCTGGAGGATGACGGAGGAATAAGCGGAGCTTGGGGGGCTGCAGAAGACCGACTCAGAGACAGGGGAGCCGGGAACCGACCCGGCAGAACACACTGAGTCCCTGAAGGGGGAGGGGGGAGTCAAAGCCAAGGAGTCTTCCAGAGTCAGCTTACTCTGAGCCAGCTCCTCCTTCTCATCGTCCTCTTCCTCCTCCTCTGTGTAGCTGTGTAGGAGGTCCAGTGCCCCCCCCTCAGCCCCCTCCAGGGAGGAGATGAGGTCCTCCTCTCCAAAAGAAGCACCCCCTTGCAGGGGATGGGAAAGCTGGGAGAAGGTGAAGCTTTGGGGTTGGTTGGTGGAGCTGGCCTGAATGCCGGAGGCACCCATTGTGTCATTAAATCCAGGGACATTGGAGCTGTGCGTGTCCACCATCGCCCCCTGCAAATGCTCAGTGGTACAGTCCGTTAAGTGAGAATAAGAGGGTGGCTCCTCCGAGTCCTGCCCGTGGAGCATTCCAGAGTGGGAGTGGGAGGGAGTCCAGAGAGGGCGTGCTTCCCCCCCCTCGTCCTCCTCCTCCGCCAGGTTGTACAGAGCCTTGGTGCCGGGGTGGGGGAGGTGGGGGTCTGTGCCAGGGCCATGGTGGTGGGGGTCGCAGCTGTGGGGGTCGACGGTGGCGTTAGTTAGGGGCCTGATGACCGCCGTCTGATTCGAGCCGGCTTCCTGTTTCCTCACATGCACAGACAGTCTGTGCCACACATTCCCCCCCCTCTGAGGGTGTCTTGCACCTGGTTCAGACCATGACACAGACTTGCCATTAGAACTATGAACGAGATAAAGACTGCAGTTACTAACAGAGACAACCAGGGGGAAGGGTTAGACAACAGCAACAAAAAACAACATAGCACAATAGAACATAACAGCAGCATTTCAACATTTCTCTATGCATGTTAAAATACTTTAAAGACATTTTAACGACATTAAGAGGCAACAATGCTGTGGGTCATTCATTCATTCTAAGAGCCAATGCTTTTAATAATCATTCTGCGCACTTAACTAAATACTTAGTGATTCATCATTTCATAATGTTCTGTTTGAACAGAATTATGAACCCTAGATGGCTGAATTCAAAGCATTTTGAGCCGTCCACCAAATGTAGACCTGTCTATCTACAGTAAGTGCTTATCAAGCTGAGATGGGCAACATGCACTTGCAAAATGTGGTGCCTGTACTGTCTGACACAAAGTAATGACACAAGGTTTTAGTGCTGTGCTTAGCCGGCTAGGTTAGATTTGTCTCCCTTATGTGATTAGTGAGGGAGACAGAGAGGCATTCATGCTTTCGACACTGGGATAAATGTGAGGGCAATTCAGGATACACCAAAAGCACCTAATACAGGGGTGTGCACATCTTCTTCCCTTGAAGGCTGCAGTGTCTACTGGCTGTCATTCATACCTTGTAATCACCAACCAGTCTGGAGCTATAAAGAAAGATTAGTAGACCCTCCTACTAACCACTGAGCCCTTATTTTCCGAAGACACTGCAGCCCTCAAGAATAGGAGTTTGCCAAGCCCTGTGTCTAAAAATTAGCCTGTCAGAGTCAACCTCTGTCCGTTGGAAGAGTTTGAGAGGAGCATATTAGAGTAATGGTGAGAAACAACACTCAAAGACAACATTCTCTCATCTTCCGTCTCAATCCTTACTGTCAGTGTCTTTGTGGAACGCCTATTAGGAATCCACTTTAAATCTATACAATCTATTCTTTAATCATCATACATAAAGTATACACTCCCATTATTTAGTGTTAATCTTGCAATCGGACTAGCTTTGAAGATACACCCAGTTCTGAGTTAAATCAACATATATTACCTAAAGATTACATATGTTAATATCTAGAACATTTTGTTTTTAATTGGCTAATCTACCACACATTATATGTCATCATATTTGGGCAGAAAACTGTAGAATGAAAGAGTAGGGTCTACAGAAAATTGTTAATTGTAGTCACAAGACAACTTTTGGATCCAAATACGTGTGCAGGCCCTATTCTCTCCTTCTATATGCCATCCTATTTAGGCCCTGAGGTCTGAACGTCACTGAAGGTTACTCACTTGGTGCTTCCGTTTCTGTTCTTCTTCCTACGGAACATGTTGAGAATGCTCTTGCTCTGCTGAGCCGCCTGGCCGTCTCCCACATGCATCCTGACTACATCGGAAGTGGTGAAGGCGCTCCTCACGTTCCTCTCTGGCTTGGCGATGATGATATACATCTTGGGCGAGAACATGCACCCCAGCGCCACGGTGACGCTCAGGCTCACGGAGAAGGACGTGGTGATGATCTTGTAGTTGGAGCCGAAGTAGATGGGAACGAAGGCCAACCAGATGATACAGGTGGTGTACATGGTGAAGGCGATGTACTTGGCCTCGTTGAAGTTGGCCGGGACGTTGCGCGTCTTGAAGGCGTAGTAGGTACAGCTCATGATGAGCAGGCCGTTGTAGCCCAGCGGGGCCACCATGCCCACCGTGCTGGTGTTGCAGATGAGGTAGACCTCACGGATGCTGGGGTAGTACTTGACGGGCATGGGAGGCTCCAGGATGATCAGGGTTATCTCCAGGATGAGTTGCAGGCTGATGAGGAAGAAGGAGATGAATACCTGGGCCCAGGCCGACATGAAGCGGGGCTTCTTGGTGCAGATCTTCTTCTTGCTGCCGGCCAGGATGCGGGCGATGCGGTTGGTTTTGGTGACCAGGGCGGAGTAGCACATTGCGGCTGAGAGGCCGACTAGGAGGCGCTGCAGGTAGCAGGATGCCACAGTGGGATAGGCGATCAGGGTGAATGGGCAGATGTAGCCCAGTAAGACGCCCACCAGGATGATGTAGCACAGCTCACGACTGGACGACTTGACCACGGGCGTGTCGCGGTACACCACAAAGATTAAGATAACCCAGAGGGTGACCAGGATGCCCACGCAGGACAAACACACTGCCACGATGGACTCCACGTCTGACCAGTCCAGGTAATTCAGAGGCAGGGGCACACAACCTGCAGATGACAGAGGAAAGGAGAGATGCTGTTGTCTATCTAATCATTGAAGTGTATAAATTGTGGAAAAGAAATAGGAAGCTCTGTAAATGGAAAAGAGGGGAACATGGATAGACTAAAGAATTACTCAAGAACACACACATACGCTCCAAATCTGTCAGATTTTCCTCCCATGCTTATGCTGCAGAGTAAATTGTGTGTGTGTGTGTGTGTGTGTGTGTGTGTGTGTGGGGGGGGGGGGGCTGTCCATCATGCCTCATTGGTGGTGATTTGTCATCTGACACACACTGAGAGTCGCAAGGGCTTAATGGGAGGAATGTGACATCCCCAGACTCAGCTTAAAACCCATGTATTACACAGTGCTCCTAGGTAATAGCATTACAGCGCCACCACAGGCCAGGCCTGCCTACATCTATGCCACCACAACCAGCCTAATTTAGTCCTCAAAGCCAAATCACAAGAACTTTAACATTTCTGGCCTCCAAGCTTAGTTAATTAGGCTCACACACCGCCAATGGAAAAGGGAGGCAAATATGAAATGCACTTATCATCATCCTCTTTCTCAAAAATCTTCAAATCCCATATTTCTCTTCCCTACACAATCCTGTCAGAGCTTTAAGAAGACCTTTGAATAATTCCAGCATTACTTATAAAATATTCACTCCCTCCTCGCTCCTCGAGTTCACAACACCTCCCCTTCTCTAAATGTGGGTTTCCCCAGTAACCAAGAATGACATAGCTATGGGAACCAAAACAACTAGTCAGAAAAATATCCACCTTTCCACTTTTCCATTCGGATGTGGGAATTATATTCCCTATTAGTATTCCCCAGACATGCTTAGGAACACACAGGAAAGCGAGCAATTTCATCTCAGATGACAAACTGTTGGAAATCTATCCGTGTCCTCTGAAATAGCTAATGGGATTTTTCACCTAGCAGCTTGAGAGAAGAGAGCTCCCCTCAGTTGGAATCGCTGACAAAACAACTCCTGGGTCAGGGAGAAGGCACCGAGGGGAAGGGGGAAGACAGTGGAGAGAGAGAGAGCTGAGAAGAGAAGGCAAGAGGGAGGGGAAGATGAGACAGACAGACTGATAGACAGCAGGTAAGAGAGCAGGAGGTGAGATGAAAGGAGTTGGGGAAGGCAGAGCACATGACGGAGAGAGTAATGTCTTTAGGTGATAAGAGTATAGAAATCAAATATTAAAATATTTTCAAAAATTCTGTCGTCCCTTCTCGAAGCTATTGTTCTCAGAAACTCCGTTGTCTATTACATATGTTATATCCTTCATCAGAAACCAACGCTTCTTGGGCAGTTCTATCTCTCGATGCAGAAAAAGCTGTTGATAGACTAGAATGTTCATATCTTTGGTTGGTTTTGGAACCTATGGGACTTGGCTCCAATTTAATTAATATGATTAAAATAATATATGCCAATCCCTCAGCCATAGTAATAACGGGCAATACCTGCTCTGTTCCGTTCAGAAAAACTGGAAGTAGCAGACAAGGTGATCCCATCTCACCTCTGCTATTTTTTTTGTTGTTTCTGGAGCCCCTGGCCCAATTAATTCGACAATCAAAATAAAGTACACCGATATCTCTAAATTCTACAGATCACGCCATCTCCTTATACTCTGACAATATCTTACTTTATCTAGACCTTAGATTAAAACTATTGTTTGAAACTTTAACAGAATGTTCAAATCAATTAAATCCTCAGCAGATGGGATAACATTCCAGTTGCTTTAACCTGCAGAATATCGATTGTCAAAATGAATATATTGCCACGGCTGAATTTCTGTAGTTCAATGTTTCCCTTGACTCCCCCTTCTGGCTTTTGGGATAAAATCCATAGTTCGGTTTAAAAATGTATATGTCAAAGTAAGTGATCCCGGATAAAATTAACAAACCTACAAAGAGGGAAAGACGTAGCCATAATCCATACCAACATTTTCAATCTGTTTCCAGGCATTTAATCCCATCCTGAATTGGTTTAGACATGATCCTTCCACCCCCTGGCTAAGTATAGCAAGAAGTATGGTGTCTCCTATTGCCCTGGAAGCAGTGGTCTTCACTGATCTATCCCTTAAACTATGTAAACTACAGATTGGTTCTATTATTGTTTACACAATCTCTATTCGGTGGAAAATTTTAAAACAATTTAACTGGGAATCAAAATGGCATGCCCACAATCCAATAATTCACAATAATGCCTTGCGATCTGCAGGGCAGCCTTTAGCATCCCCCCAATGGTCTAAATGTGGAATCCATATCCTGATATCATGGACAGTAATGGATCGTAAACCCAACTACTAAACCATCCAATGATGTTAGTTTTTATATAAATTATCTGTGCTCTCTATAATATATAAACAACTTTTGGAAATCTCATTCTGAGCTAGCCATTAAAAAAGTAACTGGAACAGAATATGGAAAAATACAGTGAGCTCCAAAAGCAGTGACATTGTTGTTGTTGTTTGGCTCTGCACTCCAGCACTTTTGTTACAATACTATGACTGTGAGGTTAAAGTGCAGACTGTCAGCTTTAATTTGAGGGTATTTTCATCCATATGAGGTGAATCGTTTAGATTAAAGCACTTTTTCTACATGTTCCCCCCATTTTCGGGGACCAAACGTATTGGGACCAATTCATTTGTGTGTACTAAAGTAGTAAAAATGTAAGTATTTGGTCCCATATTCATAGCACACAATGACGACATCAAGCTTGTGACTCTACAAATTTGTTGAATGCATGTGCTGTTTGTTTTGCTTGTGTTTCAGATTATTTTGTACCCAAAAGAAATTAATGGTAAATAATGTATTTTGTCAAGAATAGAACGTCACTAGTTGTTTCTTTACATATTAAATGTATTGTTGCTTTTTGGCTCTGTGGTATGATAATTTGTATTTGTGTACTTTTTAAAACTTCTTATTTTTGAGTGGCATTCCACAGGTGGGTGCAAGCTATGAAATTAGAATTAATTTGTTTATTGTCTGTAGCCCCCCCCCCCCCCCCCCCAACAAGAGAATGACAAAATGAAGGGAGAACAAAGCAGAGTGCAGTCTGCAGGGAGTTGGGGACTGGGTTTAAGCAGAAACCTGGGATATATTGTCAGTATGTGGTGGTGGATTGGGAGACTAGGGAAGTGGGTGTTAGAGGAGATGAGGGTGGGCCAAGGCTGGGGGAGGTATAGATAGAGGGGATAGTGGCTGGGACGGACATACAGGTTAGAGAAGATGTTAGGGTTAGAGGGGGTAGGACCTGGGTAGGACCTGGAGGAGATACAGCCAGGTAGATCCATGTAGTCAGTCATCATGGCTCATAAATACATAGTTCCCAGTTAGTTAGTTACCTTCCAGCTCGTCATCGGGCCACCAGCCCAGGTCACAGGCTTGACAGGTGAACTCATCCCGGACAATCTCATTGTCCTTACAGGTAGTGCAGATCCAGCAGCAGCTCACCTCGCCCTTCCTGATCACCTGATCACACAGAGGTCAGAGGTCACAGGCTATCAGTCAAAACAGTAACAATACCCAAACCACAACAAATCACAACCCCCACACCACTAACCCCAATCAGATATAAAGACGGGTATTAGTGTCTAATATGGCCTTGATGGTGCAAGATTAGGCCCTTCGCACCCCTAGGAGCTAAAATTAATAAGTCAAGTCAGGTGCATTATTATTATTTTTTTTTGTATTATGTTTTTAACCTTTATTTAACTAGGCAAGTCAGTTAAGAACAAATTCTTATTGACAATGACGGCCTACCCCGGCCAAACCCTAACCCAAACGATGCTAGGCCAATTGTGTGCTGCCCTATGGGACTCCCAATCACAGTAGGGTTGTGATACAGCCTGGAATCGAACCAGGGTCTGTAGTGATGCCTATAGCACTGAGATGCAGTGCCTTAGACTGCTGCACCACTCGGGAGCCCATTTTATAAGAACCTATATGGTGTAACAGTTTTTCCTTAGCGGTACACAAATTATATTCCAAAAGACAAGCTCAGCTGCATTTACTTTGTCCTGTTCCCAGAGTGTATGTTACCAGAGCAGTGATATGTAAAACAGGGTGATGCACAGCACAGGGCTGTAAA
Source organism: Oncorhynchus mykiss (assembly GCF_057628025.1). Taxonomy (NCBI): domain Eukaryota; kingdom Metazoa; phylum Chordata; class Actinopteri; order Salmoniformes; family Salmonidae; genus Oncorhynchus; species Oncorhynchus mykiss. The sequence continues at coordinate 74,480,316 of NC_143025.1, read as the reverse complement.
CAAAGCTTTAGCGGGCCCAACTAAAGCAGACAGGAGAGTGGTCATGCTCCCTATGGTGGGCTTATGGCCAGGCTGAATAATACTGGCCCTGGTTGAAGAGACTCAAGGTGTTTCTATACCTGCATTGCTTGCTGTTTGGGGTTTTAGGCTGGGTTTCTGTACAGCACTTTGAGATATCAGCTGATGTAAGAAGGGCTTTATAAATACATTTGGTTTGATTTGATTTGAGTTTCCTCAAGATAATATAGGCTTCACTGCATTTTGTTAATACACAATGAAAGTATACCTTTTCAACCAGGAATGGAATCTGCTCATCAATTCCTAAGCTAGGGATCAATTTACAGAGCAAACTTAGTTCAAATAAGATTAAACAAAAGCATTAAAGCAGAAAAATAGTGAAAGTAGTTGTGCACTAAACTGCGTTCTGGGTATTCCTGACAGACTGGTTCAGGACCTATCCCAATCCAGCCTGGCCCAGCCTGGCTCAGCGTGGTTTTTCAGTGTCTGTACCTTGATCTGTCCCCTGGAGCAGGGCTCGCTGCAGACAGAGCGGACCATGTCACTGTTGTTCATCCACAGCTTCCAGTCATCGATGTTCAGAATGCCCTCGTGCCACGAGCCCACCTGCTGGTAGTCATAGCTACCGTCTCCCACACTTTGCAGGTTCATGATGTCATACCTGAGAGGGGGAAAGGAGACGGTAAATGGGTGAGAGAGAGAGGGGGGGGGGAGACATGGAGAGGGACAGGGAGAGATTAAGGGAGAGAGAGAGAGAGAGACACACAGAGCAAGGACAAAATGGAGAAAGAGAAATTAAGAGTGAATTAGTGGCATGGCAGGTGTTTTAATGATAACCCCTAAATACTTTGCTTAGAGCAGATCCCTTTATTCAAAATCACTAACAGTTTATAGACTATATGGTTGGAAGTTTTGCCAATCAATTTCAGGTAAAGCCACTCAGAGGGGTACAGAACGTCACCTTTGGGCTTAGAACCCAGATCTATTTTGATTATGAGGCCATGCCTAAGTACTAGCTCTGACCTCTGGCTGAAAAACAGATGACTGGGGGTGTTTTTCACCTGTCTTTCAGGGAATGTCTGTAGCTGGCTGGCAACAAGATCTCATATTCTCCATTCGAAATTCATCTTATTATTTTCGATGCATTAATTCCACGTGGTTAAAGGGTTAAAATAATTCAAAGGTTAACAGTTCATGTATTCATTCTGAGTGGTTAAGGTGTGTGAGTGTGTGTGTGTGTGTGTGTATGTGTGTGTGTGTGTGTGTGTGTGTGCCCATGCATATGTTTTCATAGTTATTTCACACAAAATCTGCTCGCCAACAATTCTCCATAGCAACCCTCAACCCCCTCTTCCTCCTCCTCCTACTCCATCCATCGCCCTCACCTGCCAGGAGTGTCCCCGTTCTCATCGAAGTACACATCCTCCCCTGATACCCCTCTGAAGGTGGTCTTGAGCAGGTAATCCAGCAGCTTACTGCCATCGATGGGGTCCATGGCCTCACACAGGCCTGGCTGGCCAGGGCACAGCTCACTGTGCATGTCATGGAGACCGTGGGCCATGGCATAGATGGCATTAATAACGAAGCCCATCTTACTGTCCTGGACGTAGTTCTCATGAAGACTCTCATTGCCTAGGGATTGGTGAGAAATTTACAGAATGTCAAAATGGGGGATTGGTTGATGTTGTTTTCCTAAGGAGGCAAACATTTTGTTTGTTTGTGCTGAATTTACAGTGTCGTATCAATGGGAACATTTTATCACGCAGAATATTGTACTACAAGAGAATTATACAACTTCTTTCTCCAACCCATGAAGAACTGAGTTTTGAATTATAATTGGATCAAAACGTACAACAAAAACATCTCTCTTTTGCAGCACAATAGAATTGGCACACACCATACAGTAAATCACAATAAGATGTCCAAAGGCTTATTTTTTCCAAAGGATACAGAACTTGGAGGAATCTTGAGGGAGAAAAAGTCTATGGACACCATATTGTGTAACAGGCATTTTTGGTCAGCCAGCTGAAAGCATTGTCAGGCAATACAACTGGCAAATCAAAGGTGGACATTAACAAAGCACAGGGAATAGGGCAACCATAGCACTAATAGTGACATTTTTGTAAAGATACATTCATTCACCTTATAATCATACTGTACCTGAGGTGCTACTCCGTGAAATGTTTAACTGCTTAAATCTCAAACAATTTTCTTGACATATTTTCCTATTGTTTCTTAATTCATTTACAAAATGGCCATATTTTGTCTGTGGTGATCATGCAGATAGGCAGCATTGGGGTATTCTATATACACATCGCTCTCATACTCAGGTGTTCTACTGAAAGGGGTCGTGAACAGTGTGTTTCAGTGACTCATTCTTCCTTGTGCTCCCTCCACATTGCAGTACTTAAAAAAAAAAAAAAAAAGCTTGTACAGTAGAGTTTGACTGATTTGACCCTACCCCCGGCTTTCTCCGAACACAGCAGCCAATTTGAAGCTTTCTATTTATTTCACTGGTCTAGAGGTAGAACAAGGGTCCAACATGATCCTCAGAGACGGCACCAGTCAAACTCTACAAGTCTTGCCGAAGTGAAGTGATGTGCTTATACAGTACGATGCAAGTGCTGGAAAAGTCATCATCTTCTTAATCCTGAAATATACACTTACCACCTTGGAGATCTTTAGGAAGAGAACATAACATGAGATACAGCAAACTATCATAGATCAAACCCATAGTGGTTTAATAACTCTTCAGAGAGTTGAGGTGAGGTGAACATACTCACAACAGCATCGATACTTCGAAAAGCTTTTCTAACAAAATGTTTGAAAGCATGCTTATTGAGCATTGTTTCAGGTGATCAATCTAATCGGTATGTTAATGATTTGTTGTGAATAATATCCATAAAAAAAATGTGTTAGTGATTTTGGTGGGGCAACAACTCAGTTTACCTAGATCACCTTTTGTTCGAAAGCAGAGAGAATATTTGGAAAGGGGGAAAAAGGGAGACATCAATATCATTATCATACAATTGCCATTTCAAAACATTAAGATTAACTATTCATGTTATCCCGGCCTAACTCATCATGTATTGAAATTGCAGTCAATATATAACCTCCTTTTTTATATAAGATCATTTTCTTCCGATTGCTTTCGTTGATTTTAAGATGTATTTCCTTCCTCCTCCCAACGTAAACCCTGCTAATTCCTCATGACTCTGGGTAATGTAGTTTATTAGTGATTCTCACCGGAGCAGATTTTCTTGTATTTCTTCATTTCCTGTGGATGTCCGGCCAGCCGGCACTGGAAGCGGTACTGCCAGAACTCTGGGAACCACGGGTTCCGTGAGTTGGTGTCCAAACGCAGCTTCAGGAAGTAGTCATCAAATGACTTCACTTCCTCTGACTGCAGCTTCATCGTGATACCACCTTCAGCTTCCTGTTCATACCCCTCTACCACCTCATCACGATCTGCCCATCCATCACTGGAGAGAGAGGGGGGGAGAGAGAGACTTTTGTAAAACAATGAAAATGCCGCTGATCGGGCACTTATTGGTAAAACCCCATTTCACTTAACTCCCAATTACACTTAAATCGTGCATGGTTAACTAATCAAGAAAGGCTATTTATACTACAGTATAATGAATGTTTAATGTAATAGTTAAATCAGGGCCCTGATGCACAGTCAGTTCAATATTTTGGAGAGGGAAGAGCAAGTTCATTCTGAAGAAAAAAGCTTTCAACCCAAAAGAAAACCAATTAAATAATTTACTAAAGAATTATGTCTGTGTTACATTTCCACATGAATTCATAAGGAGGACTTCCGGCATTCATCCAGTGACACTGCTAGCCAGAGCAATGATGGTGTTACATTCTGGCTGCTTACCATTCTGAGGTGAGCAATTTAGAACAGACTCACTGTCTTGTCATTGTTAAGTTCACTGACAATATCCTTTCAGACCACGCCACATTAAGAGAGAAGGGGAAAAAGTGTAGCAGAGCTTAGGCTATGTGTCAAATCGTCCCAACAATCAGATAACAACCACTGCAAAGGTCCATCCTTTGCTCTTCAAGCTAATAGGCAGTGACCTTCAAGTCTACTATAGTTTCTATGGTCTCTGTAGGGACCACTAGCCCCTTAGCTTTAGCTCTGTGGCCATTGATTAATCCCAATGTGTAAGGACCGACGCCGGACAGGAGAAGCAGGTACGGGGAGTCAAACATTTATCCAGAAACGGACATAGAACACGACAGGTACAGCGTCAGCACACGGAAAAACAAGGATATATGACAAACAATCCCGAAGCAGGGAACAGAGCTAGGAAAGAGATGAGGAATGGGGCAGAGGAAAGGCAGGTGTGCGTACTGAAGGTGGCTTGAGTGCGTAATTTTGGGGAGTCTGGTGCCCTCGAGCACCAGAGGAAGGAAGAGCTGGAGCAGGCGTGACAGTACCCCCGCCACCCGGCCTCCCACCTGGGCGAGCCGGCCGAGACATGGGAGCCGGGCAAGCTGGCTGGGGGTTAACTCCCAACGAACCGGCAAGGGCGTGGGAGCCTGGCGAGACGGCTGAGGCATGTTCGCTTGTCGATCCCACTGCGACGTGGGAGCCCGATGATTCGACGGAGACGTGACAGTCTGACGAGCCGGCTGGGAGAACAGGACCTGACGATCCGGCTGAGGCCCGACATGGGATGGGCTCCTTCCGAGCCAACCGGGGCAAGGAAACCTCTTGAGCCAGCTAGGGAGTGGAAGCCCAACGAGCTGGCTAGGCACCTCCGGGTTCCATCGGCGGCGACCCAGAACCGACGTTACCACCAAACAGAACACCAGTACTACCCGATGCTTTGTGTGATGGCTTCGGGATTCTGTAAGGAGTGACACCGGACAGGAGAAGCAGGTACGGGGAGTCAAATATTTATTCAGGAACGGACATAGAAGGAAATTACGCAAGTAATTGAGTCCACGTGAGTCCAATGAGCGCTGATGCGCGTAACGGGGAACGGCAGTTGTGCGTACTGAAGGTGGCTTGAGTGTGTAATGTTGGGCAGTCTGGCGCCCTAGAGCACCAGAGGAAGGAAGAGAGGGAGAAGGCGTGACACAATGTCTCTCTCCACTACTATCTGCATCTCTTTGTGGATAATATAACAAAGACAGGGCAAAGATGGCTTCCATCTTAATTGTCAGCTCCAGTAACAGTGGAAACTCTTCAGAGGAGGAAGGGAAGGACCATCCTCCTCAGTGAATAAAAAAATAAATAAATTGTGAAACATTTAAAAAGTGATCCTTTTTAGATAAAACTATTCTAAATATATTGACTTCACCAAATAATGAATTAAAACACACTGTTTTGCAATGAAGGTCTACAGTCCATTCGGAAAGTATTCAGACCACTTTACTTTTTCCACATTTTGTTAAGTTACAGCCTTATTCTAAAATTGATTAAATAAATAAAAATCCTCATCAAATCAATGCAAAATACCCCATAATGACAAAGCGAAATCAAGTTTCTGCGTTGTCTTGGCTGTGTGCTTAGGGTCGTTTTCATGTTGGAAGGTGAACCAGTCTGAGGTCCTGAGCGCTCTGGAGCAGGTTTTCATCAAGGATCTCTCTGTACTTTGCTCCGTTCATCTTTTCCTCTATCCTGACTAGTCTCCCAGTCCCTGCCGCTGAAAAACATCCCCACAGCATGATGCTGCCACCACCATGCTTCACCATAGGGATGGTACCAGGTTTCCTCCAGACATGATGATTGGGATTCAGGCCAAGAGTTCAATCTTGGATTCATCAGACCAGAGAATCTTGTTTCTCATGGTCTGAAAGTCTTTAGGGGCTTTTTGGGAAACTCCAAGCAGGCTGTTATGTGCATTTTACTGAGGAGTGGCTTCCGTCTGGCCCCTCTACCATAAAGACCTGATTGGTGGTGTGCTGCAGAGATGGTTGTCCTTCTGGAAGGTCCTCCCATCTCCACAGTGGAACTCCAGAGCTCTGTCAGAGTCACCATCGGGTTCTTGGTCAACTCCCTGACCAAGGCCCTTCTCCCCGATTGCTCAGCTTGGCTGGGCAGCCAGCTCTATCAAACGTCTTGGTGGTTCCAAACTTCTTCCATTTAAGAATGATGGAGGCCACTGTTCTTGGGAACACAATCCTGTCTCGGAGCTCTACAGACATTTCCTTTGACATCATGGCTTGGGTTTTGCTCTGACATGCACTGTCAACGGTGGGTCCTTATATAGACAGTTGTGCCTTTCCAAATCATGTCCAATCAATTGTGTTTACCACAGGTGGACTCCAATTAAATTGTAGAAACATCTCAAGGATGATTAATGGAAACAGGATGCACCTGAGCTCAATTTTGAGTCTCATAGCAAAGGGTCTGAATACTTATGTAAATAAGGTATTTCCTGTTTAATATTAATACATTTGCAAACATTTCAAAAAAACAGTTTCGCTTTGTCATTATGGGTTATTGTGTGTAGAATGCTGAGGGGATGTTTATTTTTTTAATCCATTTTAGAATAAGGATGTAACATAATTTTTTTTTGGGGGGGGGGGGGTTCAAGGGGTCTGAGTACTTCCCGAAGGCACTGTATACAACGAGCTGTTTGTATGTGGTTGCTATGAAAGTTAACTTTGTGGGTGTGTGATCAGGGGTGTATTCATTGCGCCTATTTTGTTGAAAAATGTTTCTCTAACGGAACGAAACAGAGATAAACACACCTGAATTTGTCCAATAGAAACTTTTGTTTGCAGATGTTGGACTAATGATTGCACCCTAGACCAGCTAGGTGCAGGCAAGTGTGTGAAAGGAGGTATTGAATGTTTCACTGTCACATTGATTACTCAAAATTCTCTCGACCTGTGCACCTACGTTGTAAATGTTCAGTCATAGGCTAGGTTGTAGCAACCTCATGATGGCTACAGGGAAAATTTGCGTATCATGTAGCAGCCTAAACCTATCTTACATTTAACTGGTTGAATGGAATATGAATGACAGTCATCCAACACGCTGTAATAGAAACAAGGCCATGCCCATTAAAAATGTAATCATCCTCCTTCTTCAACGGCACTGACTGCCACTGTCTACCAGGGTCCCCCAATTTGCCTCTTTGTTTGTTTTCTTTCCTTCTGTGTTAGATTCCCCATTAAATGAAGCTCATTTAGACATGCATCTGAAGCCTGAGACAGACAAAGAAAATAAATGACTAGATTTACAGTGCTCCTCTAAGCTGTGCTCTTCTCTTCTCTGGCGTGTTCGTTTTGGTGTGGCTGTCCGCGTTTGTGGGCGGTGGCTATACTCTCTCTCTCCATCTGTAATGTGGCTAGACTCATTGGCTCTTATTTTCTCTGTGCGGCTGGCTGCAGCATCCTTGAATACCTGTACTGTTGACAGCTATCCTCCAATTAGAGAGTGAGTCAGCCAGTAGCCAATTACCCCTGACAAGAGCAAACACTGTGTACAAAACATTAAGAACACCTGCTCTTTCCATGACATGGACTGACCAGGTGAATCCAGGTGAAAGATATGATACCTTATGGGTGTAACTTGCTAAATCCACGTCAATCAGTGTGATGAAGGTGAGGAGACAGGTTAAAGAAGGATTTTTAAACCTTGAGACAATTCAGACATGGATTGTGTGTGTGTGCCATTCGGGGGGTGAATGGGCTAGACAAAATATTTAAGTGTCTTTGAACGGGGTATTGTAGTAGGTGCGAGGTGCACCAGCTTGTGTCAAGAACTGCAACGCTGCTGGGTTTCTCACGCTCAACAGTTTCCCGTGTGTATCAAGAATGGTCCACCACCCAAAGGACATCCAGCCAACTTGACACAACTGTGGAAAGCATTGAAGTCAACATGGACCAGCATCCCTGTGGAAAGTTTTTGACACATTGTAAAGTCCATGCTCTAATGAATTGAAGCTGTTCTGAGAGCAAAAGGGGGTGCAACCCAATATTAAGAAGGTGTTTCTAATGTTTGGTATACTCAGTGCCTATGTGTGTGTGTGTGTGTGAGGAGTCTGTATGCGAGGAGTGTATGTGGATGCCATGTCCAACCATTTTAAGGGTCTATATCCACGAGAAACGAAGCATAAGGAGTGATATAGTTGGCTGCTCGAAGATTTCGTAGTGTTAATGTTTTTAGCACTGATAGAGGCACAGGGAAATGTCTCTCCACGTTTTCGAGCTCACTTATGTTCACCACTCCAATATTGTTAACACCTCATCATCCTCCACTGACTCGCTTCTGAATTCTGGGTGTTTTTGTTCTATTTTTTAGAAAGGTTGGCCAACAGAATCCTATCTTCCCCTCTCTTAATTGAGTTCAGGCCAGAAACACATGACATTGATTAGTCACAGTTACTTTTGCCTCTGAGGCTCTATGTGCATTTCCATGCGTATCTCAAACCACCGTCACTCTTCCTCCCATCAGATATTCACAATCAAAACAACCATCATTATTGTGCACTGTGCCTAATCCACCATAAAACCCCTCCCTCCCTTCCCATCACCAGTCCATGCTCAGGGCATAGGTAGCTAACTGCATTTGCAGTGCTATATTTGATACAGTGTTATACAGGGACCTCCAATATGTGTCCACACAGAGAAGTGGAGTAGTGCAACAGCAGGCTATGGCAAAGACAGATTGGGTTTGGGAAATAGACTTGTGTGTGTGTGTGTACTTGTGTGCGTTTGGGAAATAGACTTGTGTGTGTGTGTGTACTTGTGTGCGTTTGGGAAATAGACTTGTGTGTGTGTGTGTACTTGTGTGCGTTTGGGAAATAGACTTGTGTGTGTGTGTGTACTTGTGTGCGTTTGGGAAATAGACTGCGTGTGTGTGTGTGTGTACTTGTGTGCGTTTGGGAAATAGACTGTGTGTGTGTGTGTACTTGTGTGCGTTTGGGAAATAGACTGCGTGTGTGTGTGTACTTGTGTGCGTTTGGGAAATAGACTTGTGTGTGTGTGTGTACTTGTGTGCGTTTGGGAAATAGACTGCGTGTGTGTGTGTGTACTTGTGTGCGTTTGGGAAATAGACTGTGTGTGTGTGTGTACTTGTGTGCGTTTGGGAAATAGACTTGTGTGTGTGTGTGTACTTGTGTGCGTTTGGGAAATAGACTGCGTGTGTGTGTGTACTTGTGTGCGTTTGGGAAATAGACTTGTGTGTGTGTGTACTTGTGTGCGTTTGGGAAATAGACTGTGTGTGTGTGTGTACTTGTGTGCGTTTGGGAAATAGACTGCGTGTGTGTGTGTACTTGTGTGCGTTTGGGAAATAGACTTGTGTGTGTGTGTGTACTTGTGTGCGTTTGGGAAATAGACTGCGTGTGTGTGTGTACTTGTGTGCGTTTGGGAAATAGACTGCGTGTGTGTGTGTACTTGTGTGCGTTTGGGAAATAGACTGCGTGTGTGTGTGTACTTGTGTGCGTTTGGGAAATAGACTGCGTGTGTGTGTGTACTTGTGTGCGTTTGGGAAATAGACTGCGTGTGTGTGTGTACTTGTGTGCGTTTGGGAAATAGACTTGTGTGTGTGTGTGTACTTGTGTGCGTTTGGGAAATAGACTTGTGTGTGTGTGTGTGTACTTGTGTGCGTTTGGGAAATAGACTGCGTGTGTGTGTGTACTTGTGTGCGTTTGGGAAATAGACTGCGTGTGTGGAGCATTTATTTACCGCCCCCATAAATGATTCATGAACTGTTGCCAAGGTAGACATACATTGCTACATTCACATCAGAGTTTGCAATAAAGACAAAATTACACTGTCTTCATGCTGTCGCTGTACCCTGATGTACATACCTTTAAATAGTGTATTCAAAAAGCATTCAGACCCCTTGACTTAATTCACATTTTGTTACATTACAGCCTTATTCTAAAATGGATTCAAAACTAAAATACAGTTGAAGTCGGAAGTTTACATACACTTAGGTTGGAGTCATTCCCAAACTCGTTTTTCAACCACTCCACAAATTTCTTGTGAACAAACTATTGTTTTGGCAAGTCGGTTAGGACATCTACTTTGTGCATGACACAAGTAATTTTTCCTATAAACTATCAAAATAAAGAATGTCGCACACTCCATGTATAATCTCCCAGCAATTTAATGTTTTTTTTTTTATCTACAAGTAATTTTTCCAACAATTGTTTACAGACAGATTGTTTCACTTATAATTCACTGTATCACAATTACAGTGGGTCAGAAGTTAACATACACTAAGTTGACTGTGACTTTAAACAGCTTGGAAAAATTCCAGAAAATAATGTCATGGCTTTAGATGCTTCTGATAGGCTAACAGATATCATTTGAGTCAATTGGAAGTGTAGCTGTGGATGTACTTCAAGGCCTACCTTCAAACTCAGTGCCTCTTTGCTTGACATCATGGGAAAATAAAAATAAAATCAGCCAAGACCTCAGAAAACAAATGGTAGACCTCCACAAGTCTGGTTCATCCTTGGGAGCAATTTCCAAACGCCTGAACTTACCACGTTCATCTGTACAATAGTACGCAAGTATAATCACCATGTGACCACGCATCGGTCATTCCGCTCAGGAAGGAGACGCGTTCTGTCTCCTAGAGATTAACGTACTTTTGTGCGAAAAGTGCAAATCAATCCCAGAACAACAGCAAAGGACCTTGTGAAGATGCTGGAGGAAACAGGTACAAAAGTATCTATATCCACAGTAAAATTAGTCCTATATCGACACAACCTGAAAGGCCGCTCAGCAAGGAAGAAGCCACTGCTCCAAAACCGCAATAAAAAAAGCTAGACTACGGTTTGCAACTCCACATGGGTACAAAAATCGTACTTTTTGGAGAAATGTCCTCTGGTCTGATGAAACTAAAATAGAACTGTTTGGCCATAATGACCATCGTTATGTTTGGAGGAAAAAGGGGGAGGCTTGCAAGCTGAAGAACACCATCCCAATCGTGAAGCACGGGGGTGGCAGCATCATGTTGTGGGGGTGCTTTGCTGCAGGAGGGGCTGGTACACTTCACAAAATAGATGGCATCATGAGGCAAGAAAATTATGTCTATACATTGAAGCAACATCTCAAGACAGTCAGGAAGTTAAAGCTTCGTCGCAAATGGGTCTTCCAAATGGACAATGACCACAAGCATACTTTCAAAGTTGTGGCAAAATGGCTTAAGGACAACAAAGTCAAGGTATTGGAGTGGCCTTCACAAAGCCCTGACCTCAATCCTATAGAATATTTGTGGGCAGAACTGAAAAAGTGTGTGCGAGCAAGGAGGCCTATAAACCTGACTCGGTTACACCAGCTCTGTCAGGAGGAATGGGCCAAAATTCACCCAACTTATTGTGGGAAGCTTGTGGAAGGCTACTTGAAACGTTTGACCCAAGTTAAACAATTTAAAGGCAATGCTACCAAATACTAATTGAGTGAATGTAAACTTCTGACCCACTGGGAATGTGATGAAAGAAATAAAAGCTTTTATTTTATTTCACCTTTATTTAACCAGGTAGGCTAGTTGAGAACAAGTCCTCATTTGCAACTGCGACCTGGCTAAGATAAAGCAAAGCAGTTCGACACATACAGAGTTACACATGGAATAAACAAATATACAATCAATAATACAGTAGAAACATCTATATACAGCTTGTGCAAATGAGGTAGGATAAGAGAAGGCAATAAATAGGGCATGGTGGCGAAGTAATTACAATATAGCAATTAAACACTGTAATGGTAGCATGTGCAGATGATGAATGTGCAAGTAGAGATACTGGGGTGCAAAGGAGCAAGATAAATAAATAAATACAGTATGGGGATGAGGTAGATTGGATGGGCTATTTACAGATGGGCTATGCAAAGGGCCTGAATACTTATTTACATAAGGTATTTCAGTTTTTTTCTACGAACCTGTTTTCACTTTGTCATTATGAGGTATTGTGTGTAGATAGATGACGAAAAGCAATCATTTAATCAATTTTAGAATAAGGCTGTAACGTAACAAAATGTGGAAAAAGTCAATGGGTCTGAATACTGAATGCACTGTATCTCATCATGAAAACACAGACCTAACCACAGTTAGACTAAGACTGTTCAACACCTACCACTGCTACTACTATTAGTCGCACCACATCACAGCTATTTGAATCACTGGAGGCAGCACCCTTCCTTTTATTCTTACAGAAATATATTAAAGTCCAAATTACCACATGCATCAAGTGGTCAATTAGAGATCAATGTGTGTGTGAACACTGGCTAGATGATTGACTGATCCTCAGTGTTGTGAGACATTGCTGTGGAGAAGCTGCTGAACCAACAGTTAGATAATTCATGTCTAAAACACAACAGAGCTTTCAGCCGAGTGCCAGGAGAGAGAACAAACGAACGAATCCCCTGACTATTTCAGATGATCTAGTTCCAGTTGGATAGCTAACACATTTGTATATTTATGAAGCCATGAATTAATTGGCGGGGTAGAATCTTAATCACATGCACCGTCTCCTGAGGGAAAGAATTGATTGTACAAGAGTTTCCAAAAAAAGTTCAAGTAAGAGATTCATTATGCATTCCCTTGTTTTGACCCATTTGACACAAGCAGACAGCGGGCATGGCCAATGGCGCGGCTCCCACCAAAAATGTAAGAGTCTGTGTTCTTGGCCGAAGAGACAACATTTTGCTATTTTAAAGCTAATTTTCTGCAACTCTACACATTTCCCACATAGGGAGAGAACATTTTACAGTTAGACTATGTATGTGTGTGTGTGTGTGTGTGTGTGTGTGTGTGTGTGTGTGTGTGTGTGTGTGTGTGTGTGTGTGTGTGTGTGTGTGTGTGTAACTGTGTGTGTAACTGTGTGTAATTGCTTACTTGTGTATGTGTGCAAACTATAAAAACAGAAAATAAGCAAGGGGGCCATCATAACAGGGACATTGTTTCAACCTCAGCGTGTTCTGTCACAATGACATCCAGATGCCAACCCAGGCATGCTCTTCTGATCATTTCATACTAGTCCTTCATACTTGAAAAAAAAACAAGGCATCGTGACAATGTTTTTCTGCTTTCAATTAAAGTCTGTGATACGTTAGGAATATTCTAATTCATCTTGTAAAACCTCTTGTTCAGTGAAACATAAAGAGATGCAACTTAGATGCATAAGTCAATTGTAAAATACTTTGGAACTACTATTGAGTATAATCACCCAGAAAAGCTGCAGACCTATCGTTGCCTTCTCTGTGACATTTTATGTGATATATGCTAGAATTAAAACTGTGGACTTTCAGAGTATTGAGCTATTTTCCTTAGAGGCTATTGTTTGACTGACTGACAGGTCTAGACTCAGAGACGATCAGCCAAGCCTCCTAGCCTCTCATCAAACAAAACCAAATCGCCATGGTGATTGTAACGTTAGCAACATGCTAACATCGGGGAGCAAAATGGACTTTATGAAATCACAAATCCCAGTTATAACAGAAAAGGGACATGCTGTAGTGTACATATCTGTGCAGTATCACCCGAAAAACGCCCCAGAACATGCCCTAATCAACTGAATCTAGTATCACCCGACAAGCCAACACCCCAGAACATGCCCTAATCAACTGAATCTAGTATCACCCGACATGCCAACGCCCCAGAACATGCCCTAATCAACTGAATCTAGTATCACCCGACAAGCCAACGTCCCAGAACATGCCCTAATCAACTGAATCTAGTATCACCCGACAAGCCAACGCCACAGAACATGCCCTAATCAACTGAATCTAGTATCACCCGACAAGCCAACGCCCCAGAACATGCCCTAATCAACTGAATCTAGTATCACCCGACAAGCCAACGCCCCAGAACATGCCCTAATCAACTGAATCTAGTATCACCCGATAAGCCAACGCCCCAGAACATGCCCTAATCAACTGAATCTAGTATCACCCGACAAGCCAACGCCCCAGAACATGCCCTAATCAACTGAATCTAGTATCACCCGACAAGCCAACGCCCCAGAACATGCCCTAATCAACTGAATCTAGTATCACCCGACAAGCCACGCCCCAGAACATGCCCTAATCAACTGAATCTAGTATCACCCGACAAGCCAACGCCCCAGAACATGCCCTAATCAACTGAATCTAGTATCACCCGACAAGCCAACGCCCCAGAACATGCCCTAATCAACTGAATCTACTATCACTCGACAAGCCAACGCCCCAGAACATGCCCTAATCAACTGAATCTAGTATCACCCGACAAGCCAACGCCCCAGAACATGCCCTAACCAACTGAATCTAGTATCACCCGACAAGCCAACGCCCCAGAACATGCCCTAATCAACTGAATCTAGTATCACCCGACAAGCCAACGCCCCAGAACATGCCCTAATCAACTGAATCTACTATCACTCGACAAGCCAACGCCCCAGAACATGCCCTAATCAACTGAATCTAGTATCACCCGACAAGCCAACGCCCCAGAACATGCCCTAATCAACTGAATCTAGTATCACCCGACAAGCCAACGCCCCAGAACATGCCCTAATAAACTGAATCTAGTATCACCCGACAAGCAAACGCCCCAGAACATGCCCTAATCAACTGAATCTAGTATCACCCGACAAGCCAACGCCCCAGAACATGCCCTAATCAACTGAATCTAGTATCACCCGACAAGCCAACGCCCCAGAACATGCCCTAATCAACTGAATCTAGTATCACCCGACAAGCCAACGCCCCAGAACATGCCCTAATCAACTGAATCTAGTATCACCCGACAAGCCAACGCCCCAGAACATGCCCTAATCAACTGAATCTAGTATCACCCGACAAGCCAACGCCCCAGAACATGCCCTAATCAACTGAATCTAGTATCACCCGACAAGCCAACGCCCCAGAACATGCCCTAATCAACTGAATCTGGTAACACTCGACAAGCCAATGCCTCCCTAATCAACTGAATCTAGTGTCACTCGACAAGCCAATGCCTCCCTAATCAACTGAATCTAGTGTCACTCGACAAGCCAATGCCTCCCTAATCAACTGAATCTGGTAACACTCGACTAGCCAATGCCTCCCTAATCAACTGAATCTGGTAACACTCGACAAGCCAATGCCTCCCTAATCAACTCAATCTAGTGTCACTCGACTAGCCAATGCCTCCCTAATCAACTGAATCTCGTATCACTCGACTAGCCAACGCCTCCACAACGTGCCCTAATAAACTGAATCTAATATAACTCGACGAGCCAATGCCTCCACAACATGCCATAATAAATTGACTCTAGCATCACTCGACTAGCCAACGCCCCCACAACGTGCCCAAATAAACTGAATCTAATATCACTCGACTAGCCAACGCCCCCACAACATGCCCTAATAAACTGAATCTAATATCACTCAACTAGCCAACGCCCCCACAACATGCCCTAATAAACTACATCTAAACCCAGATTCTAAACCCAGATTCTAAACCCAGATTCTAAACCCAGATTTGTAAAATGGGTAAAAAGGGTAGCAACATGGCAGAAGGAGGAGAAGAGTAGAGATGTATTTATTTATTTCTGTCTGTCTTTCTCTCCCTCCCTCTCTGACTTTCGCTCTCTCTCTCTCTCTCTCTCCCACTCACTCTCTCTCTCTCTCTCTCTCTCTCCCACTCTCTCCCACTCTCTCTCCCTCCCTCCCTCTCCCTCTATCTAGGGCCGTAGCTACATATGAGGACAACTAGGTCCCGACCTTGGTAATTTCTTCAAATAGAGTGAGGCTCAACTTCTCTGCTGTTTTGGTCCCGTGGCTTCCACACTGTGAAGTGAACCTGTACACATGCGATCTGTGTGTGACTGTGGGAGAGTGAAGTCTTGCATCTCACTCATTATCTGTGGTGCTGCTCATGGCAACGTTGTTTGGCAACGACATCTTCCCAATTTTGTGATATCCAATTGGTAGTTACAGTCTTGTCCCATTGTACGGACTTGGGAGAGGCGAAGGTTGAGAGCCATGCGTCCTGTGAAACACGACCCTGCCAAGCCGCGCTGCTTCTTGACACACTGCTCACTAACCCGGAAGCCAGACGCACCAATGTTTTCGGAGGAAACACCGTACAACTGACGACTGTGTCAGCGTGCATGCGCCCGGCCTGCCAGAGGTGTCGCTAGAGTGTGATGGGACAAGGACATCCCGGCCGGCCAAACCCTCCCCTAACCCGGACGATGCTGGGCCAATTGTTCGCCACCTCATGGGTCTCCCGGTAGTGGCCGGCTGCAACACAGCCCGGGATCGAACATGGATATGTAGTGATGCCTCAAGCATTGCACTGCAGTGCCTTAGTCCACTGCGCCAGTCGGGAGGCCTGCTGAGTCTACCTTAAAAAATGTTGGATTGGTAAATTAGTCTAGTTAATCTAGCCAGCTGTAGTAATCATGGCCGAATTACTGACCGGGCACACGGGGCACATGCCCAGGGGCCTTAACCTTCAGGGGCCCACATTCATTTTGTTCTCATTCTCACTCAGATATCATATTAACATGGCATAAGTCATGGCAAAATGTGTTGATTTGTAGGAAATTGTAAGAAAAACCCTTCACTTCACAGCCTTCTCTGAGAAAAGGGTTTAATTATAAGCTGTAAGGCAGGAATCACAGGCAGGCCTCCTCTGTCCCACTATACTGACCTACTTCACTATAATGCACCCCATGCTGGTTGCCCAGGCTGTCCTAGGCTGTCCTAGGCCTACCCAAGCAACACTGGGGATGAGGGATGCCAGTACAGGAGTAAATCAAGAAGAAGGTGAGAAGTCTCCCTATCAAATGTTCATAATGTAGCCCTACATTACCTGACTACATAGGTCCTTATTCAATCTGAACCATTATCAGTGATTGCAGAGCCAAGTCCTAATCTAATGAGAAAGTAGCCCATTAATTTAGGGAGATAATGAATCTGCTCACTCCATTCTGTTCTGGCTGTGCAATAATGAATATGCAGGAATTACTTCCTGTTCTTTCATTCCTCAGAGATGGAGATAGGGAAGAGGAGAGATAAAAGCCTGTGAAAAGCAGGACACAGCTAAATATGTCGTCGTACTCCTCTCTCTCTCTCCCTCTCTCTGCCTCCTTAAATGTTTCATTTATTTAAGCTGGGAGAAAAAACAGAGCCCAGTCGTTAAGGAAATGGAAAAGGCACTGCCTCACAGAGAGAGAGAGAGAGGGGAGAGACAGAGAGAGAAGAGAGAGACAGAAAATACTGATTCACCTCCATCTCTCAGACACAAAAGTACCTGGGCTGCTAATGTGCCTGTCTTCCTGTCTGTCTCTCTGCCTGCCTATCTCCATTTTGCAAAATAAAATTGAAGAGAGTGAGGAATTCATGGTTGCCATACAAAATAGGAAACAGACAAAAATCTAAATGTAAAAAAGACTGGGGCTAAAATGAGTGAGTACAACAAGTGGAAAAGCAGCTTATGCAAATGTCTGTAGTAATAACAGCATTGATGCAGGCAGCATTAGAGGGGGAGATATAGGATATGAATGGTACTAATTGCGAGCAGGTGGGTGGGACTGACTCTGCTCCCCACACAGTCATTCTAATGGGGGAGGTTGGGTAATGGAACAGTGGTGGTGATGAATAAAAGGTAGATATGATGCGACTAACAGCCAACACCGTTGAGGGAAATAGTCTCTTAGCAGTGTTTCTTCACCCCACTAATCGCTACTTTGTGTGTCAATCATGATCAAACAGACAGATTCACCGCTGAGCTAACAGAACTGTACTTTACCCCATGGATAATTAAGTCAAATCAGTAAGAAGGTCAGGCATATTATTCCATACAAGAAAGAGATATACTATGAGTGAGATGCGACAACTCGCAAGGGTTCTAGAGTCACAGATGTGCTTCTCTCCACAGCTCAGTCCGCTATGCTGGGAGGCTGTGTAGAGTAGACCAGTGTCTTTAGTTCACTCCGGGGTCAGAGCTCAATGTGTGATAATAGTCCCTTCTCCCCAGATCTATGATTCCCTCTACGGGACGTCCCCTGACATGAGGTGCTAGTGCCCCCTTGTGATGCGACATCTGTTCAGTATTCACACCCAAGCACATCCTGGGTTCGAATATACAGTTCCTCTCACATGCCTCCAACACCAGCCAAGACATCACGCCATCAGACATCAAATCTAACGCCAAGTCACTAATCAGAACCCTAAACCCCGAAGGTCTGGTCTCAACCTGGGACCCATGGCTGTGATAAGAACGATATAACTAATACTGAACCATACATCTCTTTAGACAAACCCAACCACACAACAGGCAGGATCAAATTCATTCATTTTTCTATCTACTGACGGCCAGGGAACAAAATGTAATTGAATAAATAATGCTGCAAGTAATATACTTTCATCCATTCAGCGAGGGAGGAGCATTCAATCTTCTTTATCTCCTTCATTTTATTTGAAGGAATCACTTGCTCATGCTATTGCTAGGCACAATTACCACCCAGACAATCTAAGGTAGGGAACCAGACATGTAAAATACCTGCTTGGATTATTCACTTTTAATGGGAAGTCCATGGGTGGCTGCTTGTAAACGCTACTCCACTAAACATGTTTTATGAAAGTAAATATTTCAGTTACCTAAGACGATCCTGAGTAACAAAGGGGGGAGACTCATTTTCTGGGCTGTCGGATGTCATTAATGAAAAACTGCTCATTTATTGTGATCTAGTGCTGCATGAGTGTATGACAGTCAGAAGAGAGAGATAGAAGGGGATATTAAGTATGTAACAAAGAGCTCCCAGACAATGAGAGCCATTCACCATAGTGACATGGCATGCAACATCACACCCAACCTAACTACTTTCCACTTCTGCTTAGCTGTGCCTTGACACATAATACAATTGCTTACCAATCACATTCTCTTTCTGAATACATGTATCTATCTATGCTGACATGAAACTGGCTGAAGTCATGAAAAAAACACTTTGATTCAAAGTACAGACCAAGGCATTGGTTTAATCCCCAGAGATCTCTACAGACAGATCTGTCATGCACAGATTGCGACACGGCCCAAAAGATTGACATAAACGTCCAGAGCAAAAGATACAACACTCTGTAGCGAAACCATGGAGACGATCAATCTGCAACACCCCGCTAGCTACCCTCTGCAACATCACAGAGAGACGGAGACAAAGGACGAGCCATATGACTGAGAATAGAATAGAAGAGCAGAGGAGAGTGAGTTGGGGAGATATGGTTGTGGGGCAGGCCTAGGGCTGCAGGAATAAAGTGTTCTCGTATGAGAGTGCACCTGGCCCTCGTCTGAAGAGCAGGCGAGTGTTCAACAGCAGAGATGTAAAACAAGAGTTCTCAGACTCTAAACCTGCCCATCTGCCTGCCTGTATCTCTCTCTGTCTGATTCTCCTTCTTTCTCTCAGGCCCTTTCTGTCTCTCACACTGTGATTTTATGTATTACTGTCAGCCATAGAGAGAGATCCTCTACCCCCTCACTCTCTCTGTCTCTCTCTCTCTCCATTTATTGTCCTCGCTATGTCTCACTCAAGTCACTCTCCCTCTATCACACTCCCTATTTCAACTATGAGCCCTCCTAACCTTGTTTCATCTCTGTCTCTCTCTGTATCTCTGCCTGTCTTTCACACTCCCCCTAAAACCCTAAACTCTAAATTAAATATCTCTCTCTCTCTCTCTCTCTCTCTCTCTCTCTCTCTCTCTCACAAACACACATACACATCAACAGCCTCTCACTCGGCTGGCAGGCGAGGGCACAAATTAGCATGGAATAGCAGGCTGTGTTTTGATGAGCTAATATCTGTCAACCAACCTCCAAGCCTGTGACCATGACACTGTAGCCAAGCTTTACACAAACACACACACACACACATATACACACACACAGGTTTGGCGTATGTGATGCTCCATCAGTCTTTCTTTCTTTATTTCTCTATCTCTCTCTCTCTCTCTCTCTCTCACTCCTCTCCCTCCTCTCTCTCCACTCTCTCTCACTCACTCCTATCTCTCTCACTCCATTCTCCATCTCTTGCACACTCCTCTCTCTCTCGCTCACTCCTCTCTCTATCTCGCTCACTCCGCTCTCTCTCTCTCTCCTCTGTCCCTTGCTCCCTCTCTCACTCCTCTCTAACTCATTCCTCTCTCTCTCCCTCTCACCCTCCTCACTCTCTCTCTCTCTCTCTCTCTCTCTCTCTCTCTCTCTCTCTCTATCTCATTCTCTCTCTCACTTTCACTCCTTTCTCTCTCTATCTCCCCTCTCTCTCACTCCTCTCTCTCACTTTCTCGTTCACTTTATTAATCTCTCTCTCTCTCACTCCTCTCACTCCTCTTTCTCTCTTTTCTCTCTCTCTTACTCATCTCTCTCTCCGGTCTCTCTCAATCCTCCCTCTCACTCCTCTCTCTCCCCTCTTTCTCACTACTGTCTCTCTCTTTCACTTTATTTATCTCTCTCACGCCTCTCACTCCTCTTGCTCTCTCCTCTCTCTCACACGCCTCTCACTCCTCTCTCTCTCCACTCTCTCACACGCCTCTCACTCCTCTCTCTCTCTCTCACTTTCTTACTGCTCCCTCTCACTCTCTCTTTAACTTTATTTATCTCTCCCTCTTACTCCTCTCACTCATCTTTCTCTCTCTCCTCTCTCTCTCTTACTCCTCTCTCACTCCTCTCTCTCTCTCACTCCTCTCTCTCCCCCCTCTCTCTCTCACTCCTGTCTCTCTCTTTCACTTTATTTATATCTCTCTCACTCCTCTTTCTCTCTCTACTCTCAATCTCTCTTTCACTTTATTTCTCTCTCTTACGGCTTTCACTCATCTTGCTCTCTCTCCGCTCTCTCTCTCTCATGCCTCTCACTCCTCTCTCTCTCTCTCACTTTCTTTCTCTCTCGTACTCCTCTCTCTCTCTTTCACTTTATTTATTTCTCTCTCACACTCCACTCTCTCACACTTTCTTTCTCTCTCTCACTCTCTCTCACTTTCTTTATCTCTCTCACTCCTTTTTCTTTCTCTCTTCACTCTCACTCATTTCTGTCTCTCCTCTCTCTCACTCCTCTCTTTCTCCCCTCTCTCGCTTTCAATGTGTTTCTCTCTCTCACTCCTCTCACTCCTCTTTCTCTCTCTCCTCTTGCTCTCTCACTCCTCTCACTCCTCTCTCTCTCTCTCTTATTCCTCTCTCTCGCTCTCTCCCCTCTCTCCTCTCACGCACTCTCTCTCTCTCACTTTTTTTTCTCTCTCACTCCTCTCTTTCTTTCTTTCACTCTTTCTCTTCCTCTCTCACTCCTCGCTCTCTCTGACCCAGAAGCATGTGGAGCTAAACCACCAGTTTCCTTCTCTCTCCCATAGAGACCTCCACACCAGTTAAAAAAAGACCCACTCTCCTATGGAGAGGAGAGAGAGAGCGAGGAAGGAATAGGGAAGGAGAGAAGAGAGAGAGTGGGAAACACTGGAGCTTCATTAGGATGGATAATTAACATGGAAAAGAGAGAGTGCCTCTGTTTCCCCTCCAAAAACCACTGAATTCCCATAGAATAGAATATGACACAAACAACACAAAGACAACCTGACGAAGGTAACTGATTTCCCTTCATCCCTGCTGTTTAGACATTACAGCCTCCATCTCCAGAGCTGTGAGAGAAAAGAGGAGCAACAGAAGGGCTCTCCACAAAGATGGCCCTGATGATGGAGCAGCGTTTGGGCAATGTTTTGAGAAGCGTTCATCAAATCCACTAAGAACGGTACTTACCCTGGCTTAGAGTCTACTGCCTCCCCCATCACTCTGCCTGTCTCATCAATGTCCTCCTTCTCAGACATAAGCCTGGCAGCTAGAAGAACCAATGTCCTACAACCAACCTCCACACCCCAAAAATCCCCAATAAATAGAGAGGATGTCATGCACCATGAAAGGAGACAGTGGAGGTCAGGTTTGAGACATCACTTTTGATGACAACAGAGGATTGTCCTTGTCCTTGAAGGTCTTGATTAGGGTTGCAAAGCTACCGGGAATATACCAAAGTTACCCGAATCTTCTGAAATGTTGGTAATTAACATGTAATCTATTGCAATTTATGGTAATTTTGGTAATTTAAACTTGAATAACTTTTAATAAATGTATTCATGGCCATTTTTTTAAATCATCTTATTTTATTATTATTTTTATCTATTTTACATGTAATAAGGCCACACAAAGGGGCAGAGATCATTACAGACACCTGTGATCATCCGAAGTACGCAAAAAGACCACTAGATATCATCTTATAAAATACCCTCCAAAAACTTGAAAGTTACCAAAATGTGGGTACTTTACCGTTAAACTAAAGTTTTATATATATACCCTCCCTTTGCAACCCTAGTCTTAAGGGTGTACTGGATGTTTGTCACACTGTGAATGTATCTCTCCATGGGAGAGATTCACGCTGGAGTCACCCAGCGTTGACACATAGAGAGCCTCTCAGACAACGATGGCTGTGCCCTCTGCCACCAGGATGGGCCCATCAGAAAAGAGAGAGGGTGGGGGAGGAATGAGAAAGTGGGAGGTAGAGAGAGGGGGAAGGGTTGTTTTGACTTCAAAAGAGCAGCTGAAAGCCCTTTTGTCACATCTGCTCCTGCAACGCCCTCTACTGCTCATCCCGTGTCTCCTTGACTCATCTCTCTCTCTCTCTCTCTCTCTCTCTCTCTCTCTCTCTCTCTCTCTCTCTCTCTCTCTGTTTGATTGTGTGGGCAGAGACAGGTGTGCTGGAGAGCAGATCCCCACCAGCTGCAACGTGTTCCATAATCAAGACCTCTACAAATACTCAGCCCTGCCACTTCCATGCAGACAGATCGTAATCTCTGCTCAGTCAGTCTACGTTTCTAGCCGTTTGTTACTATTCATATCCTGTTGTGCCTGTTTTCCTTGCCTGACGCTGCTTTCCTCTCTGCTACAGTTCTGTGAGGGAACCGTCCCTGTCATCATGCGTCTCTCTGAAAAGATCAGTTTCCACATTGACTGTCCTTACTCTCGACTGCCCTGGTTCTTGGCCATCCATGGTTAAAGCTACACAACCCACAGATTGACTGGACCACCGGAAAGGTAACCACTTCATTTTGAAGAGTTAATTTTGTCACTCAACTTGTTTACATTTTGTCCTTCCCCCTGCCTTGTCTGTGCTCCAGTTCATTTCAGAACCTCCGGATCTGTCATCAGTTCCTCCCGAGTATCACAATCTAGCTCCTATGTTCAGCAAGCACCATGCCCTGTCGCTGCCACCTCATCGGCTGTACGACTGCGCCATTGACCTCCAGCCTGGAGCTCCTCTCCCCAAGTACCCCTTTCCACTCATCAGCTCTGCTTTCCCCACCTCCATGGTGCCACTGTGTTTACCAAACTCGACCTCTGGAATGCCTACCAACTTGTCCGCATAAGAGAGGGGGACTAGTGGAAGACTGCGTTCAACACACCACTTGGTAACTTTGAGTATTTGGTAATGCCTTTTGGTCTTACTAACGGAACACACTCACGCTCCTGCTGTTTTCCAGAACCTAGTCAATAATGTGCTGAGGGATGTGATTGGATGCTTTGATTGTGTCTATTTAGATGACATACTGATTTTTTTTATTTTTTTTTCCAAGGACCCTGAGGCTCACCAGTAAAACGTTTGCCAAGTTCTTCAATGGCTGTTGGAAAATAAGCTTTTTGTTAAAGCTGAAAAATGTGAGTTCCATGCTGCCACAGTGTCTTTCCTGGGTTATATTATTGCACAGGGACAGTTACGTATGGACTCCGCCAAGGTCATGGCAGTCACAGTGGTCTGCGCCCTCCAACCTAAAACAAGGAGATGAGTATAGCGTTTCCTGGGGTTTGTTCATTTTTACCGATGTTTCATCCGCAACTACAGCCATCTGGCAGCGCCTCTCACCTCCACCTCCACTCCATTCCACTGGACTCCTGAGGCAGAGGCAGCATTCCTGGAACTCAAGCATCACTTCCCTTCTGCGCCGGTCCTTACTCAGCCCAACGCAGAACTCCAGTTCATTGTGGAGGTGGATGCCTCTGACACCAGGGTAGGTGCTGTTTAGTCTCACTATTCCCCCTCTGATCAGAAGGTCAACCCATGTGCATTATTTTCCCGTAAGCTCTCACCTGCAGAGGAATTTTGACATCGGAAACCGGGAACTCCTGGCAGTTGAGCTGGCTCTAGAGGAATTGTGTCACTGGCTGGAGGGCTCTGTAAACCCCTTCATCGTGTGGACTGGCCATAAAAACTTGTCCTACAGCCAGACCACCAAATGTCTGAATTCCCGGTGAGCCTTGTTCTTTGGTAGAATCAATTTCACACTCACTTAATGCCCCGGTTTGAAGAATACCAAGCCTGATGTCCTCTCTCGCCAGTTCACCACTGACAACACAGGTACCGAGCCAGAAGCCATTGTGCCATCCACCTGCAACGTTGCCGCCGTCACCTGGGAGATCGAGTCCCGTATTCCACCAGGCTCAGCAGAACCAGCCTGACCCAGGTAACGGTCCTAGTAATGCTCTGTTTGTTCCAGATTGTGTTCGCTCTGATGTTCTTCAGTGGGGCCATTCTACCCACATCACCTGTCACCCTGGTATGAACCTCACCTTCCTGCGTCAGTGATTTTGGTGGCCCACCATGGAGAGAGATGTCCGGGGGTTTGTCTCAGCCTGTTCGGTTTGCGCCCGGAACAAAACCTCCACTAAACCGACTTCCGGTCTGCTGCACCCTCTTCCCATACCAGTCACCCCTGGTCACACATAGCTCTGGACTACATCACTGCCCCCCCCCCCCCCCCAGCTAACGGTAACTCCGTCATCCTCACCTTTATTGGCAGGATTTCCAAAATGGCTCAGTTCTTCCCCTCTCCAAACTCTCGTCCTCCAGAGAGATTATGGACCTGTTAGTAGCCCATGTGTTTGGTCTGCATGGCATCCCCACTGACATCGTTTCCGACAAAGGTCCCCAGTTTACCTCCCAGGCATGGAGATCCTTCTGTTCAGCTCTTGGTATCAATGTCAGTCTTTCTTCTGGATATCACCCCCAGACCAACTGCCAGACCAAACGGGTCAACCAAGAGATGGAGACTGCCCTACACTGCTTGACTTCTGCTAACCTTTCCTCCTGGAGCGCTCAGCTACCCTAGGTTGAATATGCCCACCTCACCAACGACTCATCAGGTATGTCGCCCTTCGGGTGTGCTCTGGTTTACCAACGCCCCTTGTTCCCTGCCCAAGAGGTTACGGTTCCCTCTGTCCAGGACCATCTCAGCCGTAGTCACCGTACCTGGAGGAAGGCCCGGGCTGCCCTTCTTCGTGTCTCAGACAGGACCCAGTCCCAAGTCAACCGTTTCCAGGCCTCAGCTCCAGACTAAACCCCAGGTCTAAAGGTATGGCTCTCATTGAAGGACCTGCCATTGAAGGTAGCATCGAAGAGAATTTCACCCCGACTCATTGGTCCCTTTGCAATTGACCGTGTCATTAACCCCTCTGCGGTGCGCCTGAAACTCCCAACCTCTCTCAGGATCAAACCTAACTTCCATGTATCCCTGATTAAACCTGTCTGCTCCAGTCCCCTGTCTCTTCCTGCAGCAGCTCCTCCACACCCTCGGCTCATCAATGACCATCCTGCCTGTACCGTCCGGCGGTTTCTGGACGTACCTGGTGAACTGAGAGGAATACAGGCCTGAGGAGCGCTGCTGGGTGCCCCGCAGTCACATTCTGGACCCCTCCCTCTTACGGGATTTCTATACCTCACACCCAGATAAGCCTTATCAGGCTTATCTTGGTGGTGCCAATAGAGGGGGAGGGGTAATGTCACATCTGCTCCTGCAACGCCCTCTATTGCTCATCCTGTGTCTCCTTGACCTGACGCCACTCCCCCAGTCTCCCTCTCTCTCTGTGATTGTGTGGGCGGGGACAGGTGTGCTGGCAACATGTTCCATAATCAAGACTTCTACAAATACTCAGCCCTGTCACTTCCACACTGACAGATTGTAATCTCTGCTCAATCAGTCTCCGTTTCCAGGCATGTGTTACTATTCAGAACCTGTTGTGCATGTTTTCCTTGCCTGATGCTGTTTTCCTCTCCGCTACAGTTCTGCCCGCTCTGACTCTGGTCCCTGTCTCCTGTCCCACATCTCGTCATCCTGGATTCCCCACTCTACTACTACATTGGACTCCCCTCCAGACCTGCTTACCCTGCCTCAACCCCTCTCGCTCCAGCCTCAGCCTCTGCACCTGGTTTCCAGCAACCCGCCCGAGCTTCCCCTGACCTGCACTCCATCTCCCCCCTATGTGTCAATAAATGCCTGGGTTACTTCATGCCTGTCTCCTCATTTGAGTCTGCTCTTGGGTTCCACTCCGTGTAACACCATTGAAGGCTTTGTGGATATACTTGTAAAGATCACTTTCAACAAATCTTTATTTTCATACCGGTACGCTTATAGCAACAGTATGTACATAGTATGTGATACTGGTAGGTCCTCAGTCTGTGGAATGTTTTATGTAGTGGATATAGGTGATTATCCTACAATGCCCTTGCCAATTCTTAAGATCTCCAAAAGCTACACATTGAAACAACATATGAAGAGACAGCACTTCCTCTCAGTTTTGTGTCTTTAACAGATACAAATTATTAATTACTGGCAAACATTTCTCACTGGCACTAGTGGTATCTGCTTTAGTTCCACTTGGTTTAATTCTACTCCAATTTGCATACTGCCCAAACAGATCCACAGATGATGCAATCTATTGCACTCCACCATGCCTTTTCCCACCTGGACAAAAGGAACACCTACGTGAGAATGCTATTCATTGACTACAGCTCAGCATTCAACACCATAGTACCCTCAACTCATCACTAAGCTAAGGATCCTGGGGCTAAACACCTCCCTCTGCAACTGGATCCTGGAGTTCCAGACAGGCCACCCCCAGGTGATGAGGGTAGGTAGCAACATGCCATGCTGATCCTCAACACTGGAGCCCCTCAGGGGTGCATTCTCAGTCCTGTTCTGTACTCCCTGTTCACCCACGAATGCATAGCCAGGCACGACTCCAACACCAAGTTTGCAGACGACACAACAATGGTAGGCCTGATCACCGACAACGATGAGACAGCCTATAGGGAGAAAGTCAGAGACCTGGCCGGGTGGTGCCAGAAGAATAACCTATCCCTCAACGTAACCAAGACTAAGGAGATGAGTGTGGTCTACAGGGAAAGGCGGACCGAGCACGCCCCCATTTTCATTGACGGGGCTGTAAGATTGAGAGCTTCAACTTCCTTGGTGTCCACATCACCAACAAACTAAAATGGTCCAAACACACCAAGACAGTCGTGAAGAGGGAACGACAAAGCCTATTCCCGCTCAGGAAACTAAAAAGATTTGGCATGGGTCCTGAGATCCTCAAAAGGTTCTACAGCTGCAACATCAAGAGCATTCTAACTGGTTGCATCACTGCCTTGTATGGCAATTGCTCGGCCGACTGCAAGGCACTACACAGGGTAGTGCGTACGGCCCAGTACATCACTGGGGCTAAGCTGCCTGCTATCCAGGACCTCTATACCAGGTGGTGTCAGAGGAAGGCCCTAAAAATTGTCAGACCCCAGCCACCCCAGTCATAGACTGTTCTCTCTAGTACCGCATGGCAAGCGGTACCGGAGTGCCAAGTCTAGGACAAAAAGGCTTCTCAACAGTTTTTTTACCCCCAAGCCATAAGACTCCTGAACAGGTAATCAAATGGCTACCCGGGCTATTTGCATTGTGTGCCCACCCAAACCCTCTTTTACGCTGCTGCTACTCTCTGTTTAACATATATGCATAGTCACCTTAACTATACATTCATGTACATACTACCTCAATTGGCCCGACCAACCAGTGCCCCCGCACATTGGCTAACCGGGCTATCTGCATTGTGTCCCGTCACCCACCAACTGCCAACCCCTCTTTTACGATACTGCTACTCTCTGTTTAACATATATGCATAGTCACTTTAACCATATCTACATGTACATACTACCTCAATCAGCCCGACTAACCGGTGCCTGTATATAGCCTCGCTACTATATACAGCCTCGCTACTATTATTTTTCACTGTCATTTTACTGTTGTTTTTATTTCTTTACTTACCTATTGTTCACCTAATACTTTTTTGCACTATTGTTTAGACCCTGTAAGTAAGCATTTCACTAAGGTATTCGGCGCACGTGACAAATAAACTTTGATTTGATTTGGTTGCCTTGGTGACATGCGTGTCTGGAAGTATGCGGCACAAAGCCACCCTTCGCCCAAAACTACCCAGAAATCAGTGCCTTAAAGGCTTGTGCCTTACCTGCCAATGAGGAGGAACTCTCCTCCAGCCACACCCAGACGTCTCATGGCCATTAGGAGGCCGCGTACAGTCATTCCCTCACAGAAACACACCACCACGCGAGCCTTGGGCAGACGTTCGCGGAGCTTCTTAAGTAGGCGGTCAAAGTGCTTCTCCCCAGCGTTGCTGTAGATCTTGTCAGAGTGGGCGATGCACAGACCCTCCTGGGTGGCCAGCTCCTTGAAGGCCTCCATGCCACTCTCCCCATAGTTTCCTAGGATTCAGAGAGAGGGGTAAGTCACCACTGCAGACACAAAATGGCCAACGAGGAGTCACCATTTTGGAACAGAAAATGCTCAAGTTCCTCCAGGCTGATAGTGACTGGATTCAGCCATACTAACAACTGTGGTAGTCTGATGACTTTGAGTCATCAGGCCGTGAGTGTATTGTGACTGTGCTGCTGTCCTGATCCATCTTCTGATATAGCCAGATAGTCTAGTGCCTACTGATTGCAATCAGGGATGCTGAATGGGGTGGAGAGGACTGCGCTACATTCTCCCATGATAACATCCTAATCAGTTGTACAAGCTTTGCAATGCTGTCTTATTTTACATAGATAGACTGTGTCTGAAATGGCATCATATTCCCTATGCAGTGCACTGCTTTTGACCGGAGCTGATGAAGCTCTGGCCAAAAGAAGTGCACTGCAGAGGAAGGGTTGCCATTTGGGACATGGTCCTAGTAGTGCATGGAGGATGCTGCAAAGAGGATTATGTATATTCAAAGTACTGGCTTCAATCAAAGATGTGTCTGCAATGTTAATGCAGTGCCTTTGTTTACACAATCATATACATGTCCTCATACACACCTGTCTTATTCTGAAAAATGAGAAAGGGCTGAATTGGCAGCACACTAATGCATTACTCTGGCATGATATTATAGACTAGGCTCCAATTGTTAGTTTGCCAGTATAGCAGTTCTATCTGAACAGGTGAATTCACATAATGGTTGATCAATTATAAACCCCTTAGATTCATAGCATTTCAATGTAAGGATTTCAGTGTTGTATTCAGTCAAATGTTTCATATCAATTAACATATTCACTCAATGTTCATCTCACCGCAGATACTACACGTTTAACCAATCCAAAAGCATTCCCAAAGTGCAGAAACACCATTTACCCAATACACTTAATATTCTAAACGTCAAATAGGCAAGTAGCCCTATAGTTCAAACTGAAGAGATGTGTTTAGTTAGATCCAATGAATCCAATGTTGTGGCCATCACATTGGGAAAAAGGGTCCTTGTAGAAGATCAAAACAGGGGCCCTGTACTCTGACTGTGGCTACTACACATACTGTTATCCTCCACTGTTTTCCTTCACACACAACACCCTTATTATGCCAACACTCTTATCTTTGGTCCCAGTGGACTGCTACCTACCAGGTCTGGTGACAGTCAGATACCTGGCACCCCCTAGCTGAGCCTCATGGCACTTCACCTCCACTCTCTTCTGGCCCTGCCTGCCCCTCAACCTGACCGTGACCTGTGAACTTTGTGACCCCCCTACAGGTTTCTAGTCTTGAAAAAACAGACCCTAGGTAACACAGTAACTAATGTCTGGTTTCAATGATGGACTCTTTTGGCATAGAGGAACTATGTCACTGCCTCAACGCTAATAAGAGGAATAAAAACCTTCTGAGGAATCTCCCAACAAATCACGATGCAGACATGCCAAAATGTCATGATTCAAAAGCGACGTTTTCAGGCACAACCTTTACAGTGGTTTTGGTTAAGATAGTTGATGCATACTAGCCACTTGTGAAAATCACTCATTACAAATAACCTCTGTGATTTCCATCTTGCTAGCGACTATTTTGTATTTTATTCAAGCGGATAAAGTAGTAGCATAGGCAGTGACGTAGTTGCAAAAGGGTCCATCATTGAAACCAGACCTTAGTCACTGTGTTGCCTAGGGTCTGGTTTTCTAGACTAACTGGTTTCTAGATTCCACCTTTACAAGCGGATTCAAAGTGCGACCCTCCCTTTAGGGCCTGTCTATCACATATCCCTCTAACAACTCTCAGAATTCCTTAGTGGCCATACACTCCGCCTGTCAATCATTACCTACTCTCATCATTGGGTACATTTCATTGAGGTTTACACTGAGGAGCCTTGGCTAATTGCTAATGGCAGAGATTTACTTGTAGTAACTACAATTTAGCTATCTCCACATCTCATTCTACCCTCTTCCACTTACAATAGTGGTAAACTGGTGAAAGAGTTTTATGTGATTGAGTTACATGGTGTGTGTTTGCATTGTGGAGTACTCTACTGGTATATTAACAAGTTCAGCACCCTGGACAGCACACTCACAAACAGCCGATAACACCTTCAGACAAGTGCTGCTGAGAAGCTATGTGGGCTGCTGTATTGATGTGCTGGTATTTCAGGTACTGAGGGGCATTGCCAGAACCCCTTTGCAAGCTGTGCTTAGACTACACATCCCTTCCAACCAGGGGTTAGATATGATGGAAACACCCTCAACACAGTAATTCCGCTACATCTGAATAGCAATAACACAGATGGGAGTTGATTTCTATCAATACACATAACGGGGGAACTTTTGTATGTATTAGTTACACACATAGAATTAGAATTACTAGTATGGATGGACCAGCGGGATTCTATTTCTATGATTCCACCCAGAGATACTTTAAATGACTATTTAATGATGTGGTTCCACCACCTGTAACCCCAGCCTGATAGTAGGCTACACCGCACAGAGCAGAGGGGAAACAGTCCATTAGTGCCCCTGTTGAATATGGATAGGCTGATTGATTAATTAAGACATGCTTAGGAATAATGAAGACGATAGAGCATGCCTGTTATTTTCTAATGGAATAGAATTAGCATCAAATTTAACATCCTGGGAGACAGAACATCTAGCATCTAATTTCCTTTTAATATAAATAGATACCAATAAACACCCAAATGCATTTCCATTCTGATAACATTGACCACAATTGGACTGAATTGTGGCTTGAGAGATTGGATGTGTTGCTGGGGTGTAGGTGTGATGAGCGGCTAAAGAACCAACTTTGCCTGTGGTGTGTGAATACTTATACTGCACCAGATGTATAGTTCTGTCTGGAGAGCGGGAATTCCATTACACAGCAAGTTTC
Organism: Oncorhynchus mykiss; assembly: GCF_057628025.1. Classification (NCBI taxonomy): domain Eukaryota; kingdom Metazoa; phylum Chordata; class Actinopteri; order Salmoniformes; family Salmonidae; genus Oncorhynchus; species Oncorhynchus mykiss. Next base: position 74,448,873 of record NC_143025.1, on the reverse strand, counting down.
CCTCCAAAGCAATATTGCACATAGGAGCACACCCATAGGGAGGACGACAGGGAGGAGGACACACATGCTTGCTAGCAAGTACTTATCTGTGTACAAACCACATTAACAATTTATCCACCACCTCTATAGCTAGGCATATTTACCTTAAGCATTGATTTCTTATCTCAAACCCAAACACATACGAGACAAAATCAACTTGACAGCATGTAAAAACCCTCTCCAAAGCCGAGCCAGTCCTCCTATGCCTACTGGGCCTAATCCTATCCTACCCCACAAACAGCTTTCAGAACCCCTGTGTTGAGTGGGTTGAGTGACTCACCCTCCGTGTGCACCGCAGACACGTAGGTCCAGTTGTAGCGTTGGACTATGTCCAGCATGGCCCGGGCCTGGAGCGTGTCAGAGGGCACGACCCGCAGGAAGTACTTAAACAGAGTCTTGTCGCTCAGGTCGATACTGGTCGCTGAGTAAGCAATCTGAGGAATGTTGAAGAGCTGTAGGAGGTTCTGTACCTGGATGGCAACGGAGCTGGAACCCGGCCCAATCACCCCCGCAATAGGCTTCTTGGAGGGCGGGGGTTGGTTGGACGGCGTGCCGTCTATGCACCACTTGGAGCCGTCCTTGTCATCCCGGATGGAGATGAGGGAATCCCGGATGAACTCAATGCTCTGCTCCAGGGCCACGGAGGAGTGCCAGCAGGAGTCCCGGATCTCACAGCCCAGGCTGATGTTGGGGAGCAGGAAAGGGTCGGAATTGATTCTGTCCAGGGTGTGGAACATGGCCTCTACCCGCTGGATGCCGTACTGCTCCCGAACATCCCCACACTTTCGATCAGCCACTTTTTCAGCAGACGGCTGGTGGTGGACGGAGAAGAGGGCACCGATTATCACATCTCCATCCATCCGGGCCACGGAGCGGGGTGCGGCTCGCGGAACTGCCGACCGCTCATAGATGTTGCTTTTGTGGGACAGCACGAGGACGTCGAAGAACAGCGTCGGAAGATACAGGAGCGCGAGGAAACCCATATTTACATGTGTCATATTCCACATCCTGTGAGCGGTGCCAGCTGCACGGGCATACTATCCGCTCCGGGCAGTTGAGCAGAAACGTTGACAGTCTCTCAGTATATCCACGTTTAACCCAGTGACCATAGTTTGGAAACACAGCGCCCTGAGCATATCCAAACAGACCTGGAGAGAGATCATAAAAGATCAAGCAAGATTGTGAAGGCAGCAACAGATATGCAACGTCTTACAGTTATCATATAGTCTCTATATTACATGGGTTTAAAAATAATGGTGGCCCTCACAATAAACACGAGCATATTCTTATTAAATTGACTAGGTTCATAGCCCAAACACAACATGCCTACTAGAAATAAGGCTAATTCAGTATCCATTTGCAAACAAGACCTGCAGAACATAAAATAAGAATTCGATTAAATTCAATATACTTTATTTATCCCACGGGGCCAATTATCATTACAAGTTTATTGAGAATAACACTGAAGTCAAAATGTTTTTGTCGTTCGATTGTCTCAGACAGGTAACATAAATTATAGCATACTTAAAATTTGAGAGAGTTTATCATCGTTTCCCCCAATTTCCACATAAGAGCATATGGCAATCGTTGAGAAACCGAGTTGCCCGGAAGGCAATTTCAGCACATTGGACAGCGCACTAACGAAGTCATACGATAATTGAGGAAACGGCGTCGTACATGTGCTGCTGATGTAGGCTACTGCCTAGTGAAGCTATGTGCTGGTATTTCCACGGTTTAGAAAGTATCTAATTGAGTTCCTAAACCAATCAATGTCCATTTATATTCCCTTCATTAGACACTACTGAACAAATCCTTGATACCCAGTCTGATGACATGGAACATCGTTGCACTGAGTGGTGTGAAATTATATTTGAACATACAGATCAGATTTCCATGCTGTCTCTGGGTATATAAGCCATATATCATGCTCTGTACGATCCAACGCGCAGCATGCAATATTTTTCACCCTCATCTGTCCGAATTCATTGCTCACAAACCTCAGTGGCCTGATTCCAAACATTCAATGATATTGCATTATCGAACAGGAGAGAAGCCGATACATAGTCCTTACACTTAGCTGTCCTTGTCACGAGCATATCAAAACCGACACCTGCCCTAACCTGTACATCTCTTCTTTCATAAATTAATTTGGTAGAAAAACTTGGGACGTACCTGAATCCGCGAGACATATCGCGTGTCTTGCTCGGTCTTCTGTGCAGCGCGGTCCTTGGCTTTGATAGTTGAGTTTGTATCGCTCGAACGGACGTTTTTTTCTCGCTCCTCCAGTGAGAGCACAAGAGCCCCCCACCCCTCCTCTTCTTCTTCTCTCGCTCTGACAGTTTCTCACCACATTTCATAAACCGGGTCATAAAAGCTGCAGCCTTAATAGGGCAAAACGCTGAACGTTTAAAACCCCACTACAGGTCACTTATTCTTATACAATAGACAATGGTATCATTCTTCACACGAGGGTTAATCAGCTTCAAACAGTGGTGCCGCAATGGAGAGTTGAGCGGTGCGCGAGCCGCTTAGACATGTAAGATAAATGGTGTTTGTCTACAGAATTGTGACCCTGCCATTACCCCATGCCACAACGGGACCCGTCTCACAGCAAAAACACATTCAGTGTGAGAATACCCCCATTTTTATGTAAATGGTTGACCAGGTAATGGAGGAATCATCAAACAAATGTTATTTTTTATATTAAGGGTTCAGAGACCATCATCGTGGTCCACCCTAGCTAATCCACCTATACATTGTACATTTTGATCCACACTATCTGACCTTTAAAAGCGGAGGGCACTGGATGGATGCCAGAAATGCCTGCTGGTTGCAGTCTGACTTAAATCGAAGTAGTACCCTTTTAAGGAAGCACCTCAAGGTTCGAAAAGATCTTGGCTTCCCGCCTATATTTGAAGTTGAAGACCTTAACTGGTAGCTGGTGGCAGAAGAGATATATTTAATTAATTGGTAAAAGTCAACTGGTATTTTGCAAATGTGAAAGTTCTGCAATTTTGGAGGGGTGCTTGGTTTAGAGTTGGGTCATTTCTGTGCCCAAATGGGTTTGTGCGACAGCAGAGGAAGAACTGTACATAATATCAAACAGCGTTTGGAAAAATAATTAGAACTAACAATGACTCCACGAAGCTAGAGAGGGGCGTGTTCCGTGGGCACGCGGGGAGCCAGTAGCAGAAGGCATTTAATCAGTAAACAACCGGAGCGCATATACGAGGACATGTCTCCCTGACACGCACCCCGTGGAGTGTGGATATGGAGACCGCGCATAATTATGTGTGTGTCTGAGAGAGAGAAAGAGAGAGCGAGAACACTTAATAGGAATGGTTGACACACGACGTTAACCTACTATAGTAGCCTGCCTACCTATTTGGTGGTTGTGACTATCAACGACCGGAAGTTAATTTTCGTTGCAGGTTAGGAGAGCATTTTAGCTAACTCGTACCCTTTTCCTAACCGTAACATACTTTTCCTATCTTACTACGTTAATTTTCCCAATCTGCTATGAAAAAGTCACTTTTGGTCGTAGCGGTATACCACATAGCCAAAACCCTATTTGATAGCCTACCGAGAACAGTCAATGGGATCAGTGATGTAAAGTACTTAAGATACTGTAAAGTACTACTTGTCGTTTTTTGGGGTATCTATACTTCACTATTTATATTTTTGACAACTTTTACTTTTACTCCACTACACGCATAAAGAAAATAATGTACTTTTTACTCCATACATTTTTCCATGACACCCAAAAGTACTCGTTACGTTTGTAATGCTTAGCAGGGCACGAAAATGGTCCAATTCATGCACTTATCAAGAGATCATCCCTGGCCATCCCCACTGCCTCTGATCTGGTAGACTCACTAAACACAAATGCTTCGTTTGTAAATTATATCTGAGTGTTGGAGTGTGCCCCTGGGTATCCGTAAAAATGTTTTTAAAATGGTGCTGTCTAATTTGCTTAATATAAGGAATTTGAAATGATTTATTCTTATACCTTCAATACTTAAGTATATTTAAAACCAAATACCTTTAGACTTCTAATCAAGTAGTAATTTACTGGGTGACATTCACTTTTACTTGAGTCATTTTCTATTAAGTTATCTTTACTTTTACTCAAGAATGACAATTGGGTACTTTTTCCACCACTGAATGGAATTTAAGATACTGAAGGCTATAGCAGATGTTACCTGAGCAGAATGACAAGCGTGACTGTAGGCCAGACAGAACCGTGTGAAAACGCACTAGAATAACATTATAAGTCACTGACTGTCCCACTCAACCATATCCAAATATGCCTAACAGTCAAGACAACCTGAGTCCCTTACAGTACCAGTCAAAAGTTTGGGCACACCTACTCATTCCAATGTTTTTCTTAATTTTTACTATTTTCTACATTTTAGAATAATAGTGAAGACATCACAACTATGAAATAACACATGTAGAATCATGTAGTAACCAATATATCAAAATATATTTGAGATTGGAGATTTCTTCAAAGTAGCCACCCTTTGCCTTGATGACAGCTTTACACACTCTTGGCATTCTCTCAATGGGCTTCATGAGGTAAGTCACCTGGAATGCATTTCAATTAACAGGTACGCCTTGTTAAAAGTTAATATGTGGAATTGCTTTCCTTAATGCATTTGAGCCAATCAGTTGTGTTGTGACAAGGTAGGGGTGGTATACAGAAGATATCCCTATTTGGTAAAAGACCAAGTCCATATTATGGTAAGAACAGCTCAAATGAGCAAAGAAAAACAACAGTCCATCATTACTTTAAGACATGAAGGTCAGTCAATCCGGAAATGTTAAGAAGTTTGAAAGTTTCTTCAAGGGCAGTCACAAAAACCATCAAGCGCTATGATGAAACTGGGTCTCATGAAGACCGCCACAGGAAAGGAAGTCCCAGAGTTACCTCTGCTGCAGAGGATAAGTTTCACCTCAGATTGAAGCCCAAATAAATGCGTCACAGAATTCAAGTAACAGACACATCTCAACATCAGCTGTTCAGAGGAGACTGTGTGAATCAGGCCTTCATGGTCGAATTGTTGCAAAGAAACCACTACTAAAGGACACCAATAATAAGAAGAGACTTGGTTGGGCCAAGAAACACAAGCAATGGACATTAGACCGGTGAAAATCTGTCCTTTGGTCTGAAGAGTCCAAATTTATATTTTTGGTTCCAACCGCCATGTCTTTGTGAGACATAGAGTAGGTGAATGGATGATCTCCGCATGTGTGGTTCTCACCATGAAGCATGGAGGAGGAGGTGTGATGGTGTGAAGGTGCTTTGCTGGTGACACTGTCTGTGATTTATTTAGAATTCAAGGCACACTTAACCAGCATGGCTCCACAGCATTCTGCAGCGATACGCCATCCCATCTATTTTGCACTGTTTTTCAACAGTACAATGACCCAAAACACACCTCCAGGCTGTGTAAGGGCTATTTGACAAAGAAGGAGAGTGATGGTGTGCTGCATCAGATGACCTGACCTCCACAATCACCCGACAACGACCCAATTGAGATTGGGTTGGACCTCAGAGTGAAGGAAAAGTAGCCACCAAGTGCTCAACATATATGGGAACTCCTTCAAGATAGTTGGAAAAGCATTCCTCATGAAGTTGGTTGAGAGAATGCCAAGAGTGCAAAGCTGTCATCAAGGCAAAGGCTGTGGCTACATTTAAGAATCTCAAATATAAAATATATTTTGATTTGTTTAACATGTTTTTTGTTTCATGATTCCATATGTGTTGTTTTATAGTTTTGATGTCTTCACTATTATTCTCCAATGTAGAAAATAGTAAAAATAAAGAAAAACCCGTGAATGAGTAGGTGTGTCCAAACCTTTGACTGGTACTGTATGTTGAGCCAGAGAGCAATGCAACCGCCCTCAATCAGAAATAAATTCACATAGACTTGATGGGAAAATATAGCCTGCGTCAATGGTAAAAAAACAATGAATTAATAAACGTATCCACAAATTCAAATAAGTGGCACACAGCATCATGCGTTGGACAGCTTCAGCACCAAGGACAGTGACTCCAACCAACCTTCTTTTTTAAAGCAACAGACTGCCCTCTGGTGTTTGTCTAATATCTTTTTAAACGTTCTTAACGTGCTTTCAGAAAGTATTTATACCCCTTGATTTATTCCACATTTGTTGTGTTACAGCCTGAAATCAAAATGGATTCAATCTATTTTTTTCTAATCCATCTAGACACAATGCCCCATAATGACAAAGTGAAAACATACTTAAAAAAGGTTTGAAATGTATTGAAAATGAAAAACGGAAATATCTAATTTCCGTAAGTATTCTCACCCCTGAGTTAATACATTGTAGAAGCATCTTTTGTAGTCTTTCTGGGTAAATCTCTAAGAGCTTTCCACACCTTTATTGTGCAACATTTGTTCATTATTCTTTTCAAAATTCTTCAAGCTCTATCAAATTAGTTGTTGATCATTGCTAGACAACCATTTTCAGGTCTTGCCATAGATTGTCAAGTAGATTTAAGTGAAATCTGTAACTTTGTCACTCAGGAACATTCACTGTCTTCTTTGTAAGCAACTCCAATGTATATTTGGCATTATGTTTTGGGTTATTGTCCTGCTGAAAGGTGAATTCAAATCAAATCAAATTTTATTTGTCACATGCACCGAATACAACATGAATACAACACCTTACAGTGAAATGCTTACTTACAAGCCCTTAACCAACAATGCTTTAAGAAGTTTTAAGAACAATTTACATGTAGGTAGAGTTAATCTCCTAGTGTCTGGTGGAAAGCAGACTGAACCAGGTTTTCCTCTAGGATATTGCTTGGGCTCAGCTCATTCCGTTTATTATTAAAAACTACCCAGTCCTTAACGATTACAAGCACACCCATAACATGATGCAGCTACCACTAGGCTTGAAAACATGGAGCGTTCTACTCAGTAATGTGTTGGATTGGATTTGCCCCAAACATAAAACTTTGTATTCAGGACAAAAAGTGAGTTGCTTTGCCAAATTATTTTGCAGTATTACTTTAGTGTCTTGTTGCAAACAGGATGCATGTTTTGGAATATTTGTATTCTATACAAGCTTCCATCTTTTCACCCTGTCTTTTAGGTTAGTATTGTGGAATACAGTGCCTTGCGAAAGTATTCGGCCCCCTTGAACTTTGCGACCTTTTGCCACATTTCAGGCTTCAAACATAAAGATATAAAACTGTATTTTTTTGTGAAGAATCAACAACAAGTGGGACACAATCATGAAGTGGAACGACATTTATTGGATATTTCAAACTTTTTTAACAAATCAAAAACTGAAAAATTGGGCGTGCAAAATTATTCAGCCCCTTTACTTTCAGTGCAGCAAACTCTCTCCAGAAGTTCAGTGAGGATCTCTGAATGATCCAATGTTGACCTAAATGACTAATGATGATAAATACAATCCACCTGTGTGTAATCAAGTCTCCGTATTAATGCACCTGCACTGTGATAGTCTCAGAGGTCCGTTAAAAGCGCAGAGAGCATCATGAAGAACAAGGAACACACCAGGCAGGTCCGAGATACTGTGAAGAAGTTTAAAGCCGGATTTGGATACAAAAAGATTTCCCAAGCTTTAAACATCCCAAGGAGCACTGTGCAAGCGATAATATTGAAATGGAAGGAGTATCAGACCACTGCAAATCTACCAAGACCTGGCCGTCCCTCTAAACTTTCAGCTCATGCAAGGAGAAGACTGATCAGAGATGCAGCCAAGAGGCCCATGATCACTCTGGATGAACTGCAGAGATCTACAGCTGAGGTGGGAGACTCTGTCCATAGGACAACAATCAGTCGTATATTGCACAAATCTGGCCTTTATGGAAGAGTGGCAAGAAGAAAGCCATTTCTTAAAGATATCCATAAAAAGTGACGTTTAAAGTTTGCCACAAGCCACCTGGGAGACACACCAAACATGTGGAAGAAGGTGCTCTAGTCAGATGAAACCAAAATTGAACTTTTTGGCAACAATGCAAAACGTTATGTTTGGCGTAAAAGCAACACAGCTCATCACCCTGAACACACCATACTCACTGTCAAACATGGTGGTGGCAGCATCATGGTTTGGGCCTGCTTTTCTTCAGCAGGGACAGGGAAGATGGTTAAAATTGATGGGAAGATAGATGGAGCCAAATACAGGACCATTCTGGAAGAAAACCTGATGGAGTCTGCAAAAGACCTGAGACTGGGACGGAGATTTGTCTTCCAACAAGACAATGATCCAAAACATAAAGCAAAATCTACAATGGAATGGTTCAAAAATAAACATATCCAGGTGTTAGAATGGCCAAGTCAAAGTCCAGACCTGAATCCAATCGAGAATCTGTGGAAAGAACTGAAAACTGCTGTTCACAAATGCTCTCCATCCAACCTCACTGAGCTCGAGCTGTTTTGCAAGGAGGAATGGGAAAAAAATTCAGTCTTTCGATGTGCAAAACTGATAGAGACCCCAAGCGACTTACAGCTGTAATCGCAGCAAAAGGTGGCGCTACAAAGTATTAACTTAAGGGGGCTGAATAATTTTGCACGCCCAATTTTTCAGTTTTTGATTTGTTAAAAAAGTTTGAAATATCCAATAAATGTCGTTCCACTTCATGATTGTGTCCCACTTGTTGTTGATTCTTCACAAAAAAATACAGTTTTATATCTTTATGTTTGAAGCCTGAAATGTGGCAAAAGTTCGCAAAGTTCAAGGGGGCCGAATACTTTCGCAAGGCACTGTAACTACAATGTTGTTGATCCATCCTCAGTTTTCTCCTATCACAGCCATTAAACTATGTTACTGTTTTAAAGTCACCATTGGCCTCATGGTGAAATCCCTGAGTGGTTTCCTTCCTCTCCATGGAAGGACGCCGTTATCTTTGTAGTGACTGGGTGTATTGATGCACCATCTAAAGTGTAATGAATGAAAATTCACTGCTCATCTGAGGGACCTTACAGATAATTGTATGTGTGAGGTAGAGAGATGAGGTAGTTATTCAAAAATTATGTTAAACACTATTATTGCACACAGTGAGGCCATGCTATGTATTATTTGACTAATTAAGCACATTTTTACTCCTGAACTTATTTAGGCTTGCCATAACAAAAGGGCTCAATAGTTATTGACTCAAGACATTTTAGCTTTTCATTTTTAATGAATTTTTCAAAAAATAACTAATTATGTGGTATTGTGTAGGGCAAGTGACAAGAAAAATCTATATAATCCATTTTAAATTCAGGCTGTAACAACAAAATGTGGAAAAAGTCAAGTTGTGCACTTTCTGAAGGCACTGTAGGTCTAGTAACTTTGTAGTGCAACTTGTCTGAGCAAAGAATAGTTTATGAAACAATTTCGCCCTCTTGTGGTTATAGCTTCGACCAGCATGTAGGCCAACATGATAAAAAAAATCATGATAGGTCTCACTATCTGACATTGCAGGTGTTCAAGGCTTCATTTACACAGGCAGGCTAATTCTGATATGTTTGCCACTAGTCTATGTTTGCTATGTTTGCCATTAGTCTTTTGACCTATCAGATCTGATATTTTGCCTATAATTGGGCTAAAAATCAGATCTGTGTTGCCTGTGTAAACGCAGCATATGTAGGCCTAGCCTATGAATGTCATGGAAATGTGTGAGGTCGAATTAAACCAGTTTTTACTGAAAAAGTAGGCCTTACGCCTAAACATCAAATAGACTAAAGACAGATAGTTCTTTGCTTGCTAGTCCTTATTGATAAGTACTCTGGGTCTGTGGTTTGTCTCGACCAAGTTTACGAAGTAACTTTTAATAATTATATTTTTAGGCTACATCAGTACATCAGTCTGCAACCCGCGTGAGCATCCCACGCAGACCCTAGACAGATGCGACCCGAACCCTGGGGCATGACCGCGGCCTCCTCTTTACATTATAGGGTCGAGGTGTGAGTCAAGTCCGTCCGGCGCTCCACAACACAAATAAACATTTATGGAGACTAGACGCTATGAAACTGCAACTGCTGCTGCCCCAGGATCGTGAAGCTGATATTGATCCAGACTAACAGTGACATTTTGAGGGGTAGGGAGATGTCGGCAGTAGGTGCTTCGGGGGACCTCAGTGTTTATTGTAGAGTTAATTTGAGATATAAGTCGGACGTAGCCTAGATACAGGTCCTATTATTTAAGAAGGGTCTCCCTAAATATTCTCCTGCTATAGATTGGGCTATATGCGGTCTCTGCAAGGTGCAAATTATGTCCATGGATAATAGCTAAGAGTGCCTTCATCAGGGAATGCACAACTGAATGTTATTGCCAAGCCTTGGTAGTGTTTTATCCCTCTACAATATTGATGTCACTATCATGACCGGACATTGTGACAAATGGTGTGATCTCAAATCTCAAAACGAGTCAAATGTTGCCGATCTATGTTTCCGTGTGAAGTGAAGACCCATCAATCAATCACCTTTTGAGAGGACAACCCTTCATGTTCGGCCTGACGTCATTGGTGACAGCTGGAACTGTCTTGAAAACGGGTGGTCTACACCCATCCATCAAAGTTACTGCAACGAGATTGATGGCCCGTCAGAACTATAATGAAGAGTTTATGTAGCTTGTCATATAGAGTGAATTGGGATTTACAAAATGTAATGTATTTAATAGGTTTACTTGAATTTCAATCAAAGATCCAACATTACTTTATTTATATCACACTGTAAAACACTTCTGGCCTAAATATGCAAAAATACGAATGTTTCAGCACTGGCTACAATGAACAGCTCCGTTGCAATACAAGATATCGGAGCTGGTTAACTGCTGAACCAAATAGGCCTTTTAAGGGTACTTTAGTCCCATCTCCAGAATAATGGATGCCCAAGTGACGGCCTGTTGCTCAAGCATCATGGCCAGACAGAACACTTACTGTGCTAGCTGCACAAACAAGGAGTTGTTAGATCTAACCACCGTTTCGAAGTCGACCACACTTACCGCTGTGTCCCTATGTAGGCTGCAGTGACGTGTATTCATGGATGCCAAGGAAAGCCATTCTTCCACCCAAAAATGTCCCTTCAATTCGCAAGAGGCTGAATGTATCTCACCAGAGAAAGCATCTGTCTCTGCATGTGTAGGCCATATATCTGATAATGTCTGGTCAAAATAAGTATGGTATTGAATGCAAGGGAAGCCAGCGAGCATTTGGCCTCACTTCATAAAAAAGTATAAAATAATAGCCAGTCAGCATTGAGCTAAAATGAGTGAACTCAACTCTATAAACAGTCCTGGCACACCAAAATAGTGTCAAGGGAAGACCGTTTGGATTTGGCTTCACCCCAATCACATCAAGAGCCAAACATCATTGACAGAAACAACTTGAATTGTTGCACCTTGTTGTATGTCCTCCGGTGGATAGCTATCTAGCTAAAATAGGATATTTCCTAAATTAGCCATGGATGGAGATATGGATTTGGACTTGTAGTTTCACTACATTCTCCGTACTGGCCAATGATTATAATGGCTATTCTGGTCCAACCATTGTGCCCCTGGCCTGGTAGGATGGAAGTTCAATATGTAGCAAAATGTAGAAGGCTGATGTTAACTAGCTGACTCAACTTGTACTGTATGACAGAGTCAAGGACCGTTTCGTCAACATGAAAGAGAGGAGGATGGCACTGAAGTTTCTCTACAAGTGAGTCAACATGTTTTTTTCTACTTGCACGAACGCACACACACACACACACACACACACACACACACACACACACACACACACACACACTCACACAGAGAAATCATAACCATGGACAGCCACATATTTACACTGAACAAAAATATAAACACAACATGTAAAGTGTTGGTCCCATTTTTCATGAGCTGAAATAAAAGATCCCAGAAATGTTCCATATGTACAAAAATATTATTTATTTCAAATGTTGCACTCAAATATGTTTATCTCCCTGTTAGTGAGCATTTCTCTTTGGTCAAGATAATCCATCCACCTGACAGGAGTGACATATCAAAAAGCTGATTAAACAGCATGATCACACAACACAATGCAACAGATGTCTCAAGTTTTGAGGGAACGTACAATTGGCATGCTGACTGCAGGAATGTCCACCAGAGCTGTTGCCAGATAATTGAATGTTCATTTCTCTACCATAAGTTACTTCCAACAGTTTTTTAGAGAATTTGGCAGTACATCCAACCGGCCTCACAACCGTAGACCACGGGTAACCACGCCAGCCCAGGACCTCCACATCCAGCTTCTTCACCTGCGGGATCATCTGAGACCAGCCACCGGGACAGCTGTGGGTTTGCACAACTGAATAATTTCTGCACAAACTGTCAGAAACCGTCTCAAGTAGCTCATCTGCATGCTCGTCATCCTCACCAGGGTTTTGACCTGACTGCGGTTCCACTTCGTAACCAACTTCAGTAGGCAAATGCTCACCTTCAATGGCCACTGGCACACTGGTGAAGTGTGCTCTTCATGGCTGAATCCCAGGATCAACTGTACCAGGCAGATGGCAGGCATGGTGTATGGTGCCAAGTGGGCGAGCGGTTTGCTGATGGCGTTGTGGACAGAGTGCCTCCCCCCCAAAAAAAACTCTATGTGAAGATGTCGAGCTGCATGAGACAAATGGTGATCACACCAGATACTTACTTATTTTTTATAAAAGTATCTGTATGCCCAGTCATGTGAAATCCGTACATTAGTGCCTCATTTATTTATTTTGACCGATTTCCGGTCAGCGTAGTTTACGTCGATTAGACTAAATAGTTTTCGGTATCTTTTAGTTGTCACTGTATTAGACTAAACAGTTTTCGGTATCTTTTAGTTGTCACTGTATTAGACTAAACATTGGTGATTTGATGATGTTGAAATGTTGAAGTTGAAATGGGGCTGGAATAGTGGAGGCAGCTCCTGTTTCTTTGTGACTTGCGGTAACTCTGTGGTTCTCAATCAATAGTAATTTAGTAGTTGGGAGAATGTCAGAAACATTAACTTACTTGACTATGCTGTAGGTGATGTAACTGTTTGTTACATGCATTGTGATGAAATAAAGGTGTGATTGAATTTATTATGCCACCGTGTCTCCTTATCGTCTCAGCCTTAGGCCTATATATCACGGTCGCAAGGCATTTGAACTAACAGGTAATAGAGCAAACAATGCAACTATCACAACACGTAAGTTGTCATATGGGTTTTTTTCAGGCTTCCCCACTTACCGCTACCGGTAGGTCTACCAGATACATTGTAACAGAGGATGAAATCAAAAGGAACAAACCCCGCTGTGAAGTCATTATGCACGCGACCGCTGCAGTGACTACTGAAATGTAGCCTCCCTCCGTCAGTGGCCTTAAAAGTCAACTGAAAACTCAGCAGTCAATGAAATCAATGAAACGCTGTTGGCAAACCTAACATTTCAACAAAACCGTTCGAGTGCAGGTTCGCATGAAGCCAAAACTTTAAAAAGTTTAGGAATTAGGAAACTTTAGGAATTTCCTGTCAATGAGAATCTATAGGCTAGAGGCTATTTTAATCAAAGGCTATGTATATGAAAAGTACACACAATTAGAAAACCCTATATGGACATTCTGTCTCATTCATGGTAGTTATGCACTGATATCATGGACAGCCTTCCCTGTTCCTTTTGAATTAGCTGGTGGTGACAACATTCGATGCATTTTATAGTAGGCATACCACCTCTGCTTGCCATGCCAGAAAGTGCTCCAGAGGTACTGCCAGCTCTTTTGGTGAAACCGCCTTTCGTCCTAGTCAAGAGGACATGAGTTAAGCATTAAACATTTGTATTATCATATGCAAATGAAGAGTGAGTCAGTCTGCTCTTAGATTGGGAACATGGCGTCTGACGACATGAAGAAAATGTGTAATCTTGTTATGGGAGGAGGGGGAGATGAAGGGAGAGCAAAGGAGCATTACTCCAAGCAGTGGGGCCTGAGGTCAGGGCTGCTGGGCAAGCTAATGACCTGGTCTCATCTGCTGTACGTATCCACAACAAATCCAAATTGAAAGGTGTTGTCTACAGTTGATCAGTAAACATCTCTAACATTCTGTGGATCACAATGAAAATTCACTCTGTGGGGATTTCTCAAAATCTTATTTGGGTAGTGCTTATAAATAATGCAATGTGTGTACACTGTACCGAAGAGAGGAGCACCATAAACCAAATCAGTACAGTACAATAAATACTTTATTTACAAAACTTAGGCAAGTAAAACAAATAAGTTGTATGAAATGGTATAGTATTTAAACAGTCTGAACATGTATGAATAAAATATAAATGGAAAGGCATATACGGGAGTCTTTGTCACGATATCAACTATGTTTTCCTGAGATCATTGATTATAATGTTATCTGTCAAATCTATGAATATGGCTTGATTAAAACCCTGGGTAGTAAAGAAATCTCCTCTTTCACTGTCTGCTTGATGATGTCCTTCTTGTTAGACAGGTCATACCGGGGGCACATCTCAAACAGCTAAGAGAGATCACACAATGGAAGAATATGATTACACAAAAATATTTTAAGGACAATTCCACCCTTTTTCAACATCAAATTCATCATCTCCAGCACCACCCCAACATTAACATATCTCCAGCACCACCCCAACAGCAGATTTCTGTTTTGGAGTAAAAAATGATAGAAGATAAGTGTTTTTGATGACATCATCCGGAGAGAAGGATTACATAATCTGGTGTGCAGCATGTGATTTTAAGTTAGATCTGGAAATGTTAATAACGTTGGATATATGTCCTCTTACTCTATTGTAGATTTGCTTCATTGTCACATCCGCCATGTCTGTGTATTTCAGCAGTGCCTTCACTCTCTCGCTCAGCTGGCAGTCTGTTAGAGGCTTCCTGATCATCTTAACCAATGGCTCGTCGTCAGAGCTGTCACCAGACTCCTCCACCAAACCTGATTATCAAATTACATAATTAAATCAAATTAGATTGCAAATTCATAAATTGTAACACAGTTTCTAAATCACAGGCCTAATCCTAATTCCTACAAAGCACGTCTGGCTCTGGCCTGGGATGGGACATAGACAAAGTCCCCTTATTTGAGATTACGAGGGGGAAAATGTTAGATGGGATGTGCACTGTATTCTGACTGACACAGGGATATGTCAAGAGCTTGACATTGACGTTTTTAGCCACTTGGCCATCGGACAAGTAGGACAAAAGCTGAAGTTACTTGTCCCAAAGAAACAAAAGGTCTGTAATGCCAACGGCCAAAAGGGTGACTGAACATTAGTGAAGTACATAGGAGGGATCGGAAATCATTTTCTGTGCTTACCCATTGACGATGTTATCGCCTCTAGCGGCCATCCCAATTTAATTGTATTTCTGTACTAAAAGAAGTCGAGCTCACATGCTATCCTGTATGCTATCCTGCCTCTCGTGGGCTCGTGAAATACTCAACGAATTGTGTGATGGGTGGGAATGTGCGGATTTCACCATTCCCTTCCCCAGCCATTGTATTGGGCAGTTCAATGTCTCAGTCCCTGGAGCAAATACTTTGTGCTATCCAGGAGCACGAGTATAGAACATCAATAAGCAGCTCCCAAACACTTTAAACCAGCGTCAGGAAATTGAGTCTAACATAGTTCCTGTGGGATTCAATGACATTATGAAGGGCAGCTCAGAACAGCTGAAAATGGATTTTAAAGAACTGATTGGGCCACTACTTGACACCAACAAACGGCCCATAATGTCTGTCTCGCTGCCTACATCGTGGCATTGAATGGTTCTGCAGACTTTTAGCCCTCTGTAACTGGCTTCGAGACTAGTTGTCATAATGCTTCAGCAAATGTACATTATCCCAGGTGCGTTGGAAGACACAATGTAAGTAACTTAATTTATTTCCCTCTTACTGCCCTGAATGCCTCTGCTGATCCCACAGCTTATGTATGCAGTAATCATGTGCTTATGAACCAGAGTGATACTGTTAGCACTGAGGCGGTGTGCCCTAGTTGGAAGTCCACTGTGTGCAGCTCCCCCTGCACTTATAAAAATAACCTGAGTATGTCTGCCCCTGCTAAGCTTCCCAGTAAAGCAATAAAACAATCAAGCATCCAAGGAAAGTGCAACAAATAGCCCACGTTAACATATGTAGCTGAAGAAACAAGGTTCATGAAATCAATCATTTGCTAGTAACAGGTGACATTCATATTCGGACAATCTCTGAAACTCTCTTAGATGGTACAGTGGTAGCAATACATGGTTATAAGAGTTACAGAAAATACGGAAATGCCAAAGTTGGAGCTGTGGCCATTTATATTCACAACCACATTTCTGTAAAGTTTAGAGAGGATCTCATGTTAAATACTGTTGAAGTAATATGGCTACAGGTTCATCTGCCTCGCCTAAAGCCCATTCTGGTGGGAAGCTGCTATAGACCACCAAGTGCTAACAGTCAGTATCTGGATAACATATGTGAAATGCTTGATAAGGTATCTGATATCAACAGAGTTATATTATCTGGGTGATTTACATATTGACTGGCTTACATCTTCAAACTAACTAGTACCTGCAACCTGGTTCAGTTATCAGTGAACCTACCAGGGTAGTTACAAACAGCACAGGAATTAAATCATCAACATGTATTGATCACATCTTTACTAATGCTGCAGAAATCTACTTTAAAGCAGCATCCAAATCCATTGGATGTAGTGATCACAATATAGTCTATGAAAACCAAAGTTCCAAAGGCTGGGCCTAATATAGTGTATAAGAGGTCATACAAGTTTTGTAATGATTCCTATGTTGTAGATGTAAAGAATATTTGCTGGTCTGTGGTGTGTAATGAAGAGCAACCAGACGCTGCACTTGACACATTTATGAAATTGTCGTGAGGTTGTGTGTTTGAATCTCATCATGGGCAACTTTAACATTTAAGCTAATTAGCAACTTTGCAATTATACAAATACTTTTAAACTACTTTGCAACTATTTAGCATGTTAGCTAACCCTTCCCCTAACCTTAACCCTTTAATTAACCAGAGCAACAATAAACTGGAATTCGTAACATGTCCTACATTTCACAAATTTAGCAAAATGTATGGAATGTAACATAATGTACAAATTTCTATTCGTAACATATCATACGAATTGTAATCATAAGTTAATACATACCATATGAAACATATCACACTAAATCAAATGTTTCGGATTTACGTACAGAATGATACGAAATGCTCTGAGACGAGGTTGCATTGGCTATCTCTGTGTGTGTGTGTGTGTGTGTGTGTGTGTGTGCGCTGAAGAGGTCGCAGATGGAATGAGTGAGTCACAGTCAACGAGCCTCGCTGGTTGTGTGTGTTATGGGTTGTCGTGGGCTGCAAAACAATTGCGCTGTCCTCAGAACTGGATAATTATACATGTGTTCACATTTTTGCCTCGGCTACTATATGCATTGTAGGTTGCCCATTGACAGAATAATATGAAAATTGGCCTAGCCCAACTACGTATTATTTATTTCATAAGCTTTCGTCAGCTGTAGGCTAACTTTTCTTTTGACTCATTCGATTTTTCCATCTTGGTCTTGTGGCCTAAAATATTGCTAATTAAAAATAAATCTGATTGAGAATAGTATAGAATCGGACTTTCATTATTATTCCAATTTTAAAGCTGCAACTGTAGGATATTAAACACTGTATTAGAATAGTTTGGAAAATACTTATAATTTTAATTGTCTTAATGATTTTATGATATTTTAATTAGTAGGATTAGGCTTTTGCTCGGTGGCAAAATGAGGATTTCTTTCCCGGCCTCGCATGCATGCATCATTTGTGTTATAATGCTTTGCTCAACTATACGGTTTGTAAAAATGTCTCATTTGATTTCTATAACTTGCTGTTGTTTCTTATATCCCTTTCATTATTACCTTAGGGCTCCCATGATTTGGGGTTATTCAAAAACAACTTCAAACTTGTTTGATCATGAACTAGCGCGGCAGGAAAAGTCTAGCATGCCTTAAACTGAAAGAGTGGCTTAACAGGCCAAGTCATATTCATATAAAATGGAGAGAAAATATAAAATGTGGGCTTCTATAACAATAAAACACCAGAGTTTCCGCTATAAAAATAGATTTGGGCTATTGGCCCAGATCATCCAACATTCTAGAGAGCGAAAAATATATATATATATTTTCTGACCGGATATTCTGCGCTGCTTTGGTGAGACTCTACATCCTTCTCTGACAACTGAAATCCATATTCTGGTTGTCCGACAGTTTTTAAAAAATTGCCCCGGAGAAGCGGACAAGCCATAATGTCGAGCCCTGTATGTATTGTTTACTCACTTCTTGTCGGCATGAAAAAACTATATTTGAAGCACAACTTAAATCTCCGTAGTAAAGGCATAGATGAGCTAAAAATTCAAATGAGACCATTCTAACCTGTGTTTCTGTGGTTAGACACTTAGATTGGGCCCAATAGTGCAATTAAAAATGTTTCACCATGAGGTGACTGTTTCTCTGGCAGCAGTGACTTTGAAGATGCTTTTCCTCTCAAAGCTTGTGAAGTTTCAGGTAACTGCAACAAAACAGAGATAAACACGTGTATGAACAGAGGCTACATTCTCCCCCTGTTTTACAATAGATTCTGATGTTGGTCTTGAAATTCTGCTCCATATCAGGCCAAATGATAAGTACCTCTTCGTCAACGTATTCTAAATCTGTTTGATTCATCAGGGCCGTCTGATAAGTCTGAAGATTCCTCTGTTATCTCCTGGGACGCTTCCGATATATCGTCAGGGCCCGAAGTCTCATCCCATCTCTCAATGGAGTCATGGCTGTGATCTCTTGGAAAATACTGCAATGAAGTCATCAGAACAGAAAAATGATGAAGGCTTCAAAGTAAAACTTCTAATTACAAACGGCTAACATAATAGAAATGTCAAACGCACTTCAACTGAACTATAGCTGGCTCTTGTGATCAGGGTGGGTATACAGTATGAAAAGTGGAGCATGACAGTTTTTCCTTGATAATTATCATCTAATGTTGATTATTGGCATTATTCAAAATATTTGGGTCTATTGCAGATATGCCTGACAACATTCAACTCTTCCTTAATTTCCTCCTATTTTTTAACCACCACATCTAATATCTCCTTTCTTAACAGACTCTGATGGCAGAGAAACTGTCAGAAACGACCCAGGCAACACCGGTTTGGCGTCAGATTCCACCTGTAAATCACAAGATCAACATGTACCAATACAATGGTGACATGACGTTATATTAATTTTGTGTAAATTAATCACGGGATATTCCGAGACTCAAAGTAATTATTATAGGGAACTTGCCTTTAATACCTTCTTATTGTCATAAGAACTGTGTCACACTTGTCTGTCACAAGTTCGGGTTGTTTTTCCTTTGGCCCATCATCACAGGGTCCAGCAGAACCGAACTCGGGCCTCATCTTTTCCCTCCCACACCATACGGTCCTAGCCATGACATGGTGGTCAAATAGAAAGATACCTGTCCTCCTGAACCCATCCTTCACAGTCCTCTCAGTTTCAAAAGCATCCTATGTCTGCTTCAACACTGTGGCAACTATGTGCCTAAGGACAAAGTCCCTATAAGAAGGGGGGATGTCACAAGCATCCCTGAAAAACTCAGCCTTGAAGAGCCCAAAGAACTCCATGGTTAGTGGCTGCAGGACAGGGGGAAAGTCTGGTGGCAGGTAGATACTGAACAATATCACACCATCACTGCCTGCTTCATTGATAATATCAGAGTCAAGTAGATCTGTTTCTCCTTTGACAAACAGCACAAGCGGACGGTCCTTCACGGGAAAAAATTGTAATAAATGATACCACCCTTTGAAAAACGTTTTGTCCACATCCCCAATTTCAGATGAGTAGTGGAACACTTCATTAGGGTAAGCTGAATCAAATAAGTTGAGGTTAGACATTTGGTCTGACCCTTTGAAGAAGACGCTGGATGGTACAGCATCTGCAGCAGCGTTGTAGCTGGATGGTATAGCATCTGCAGCAGCGTTGTAGCTGGATGGTATAGCATCTGCAGCAGCGTTGTAGCTGGATGGTATAGCATCTGCAGCAGCGTTGTAGCTGGATGGTATAGCATCTGCAGCAGCGTTGTAGCTGGATGGTATAGCATCTGCAGCAGCGTTGTAGCAGGCCATTAGTGAACATTTGCCCCATCTGTTTGACCTCTGCCCATCTGGAGACAACATACTTTACAGCTATAGATTTGTTTTAGCTTTAAATTGTATGACTCTAGGGTCACATCAAGGGCTATGAAGTAGCAGGTGACTAGAGGAGAGGTAAAGAGTGCTTCGTCCCTTGAGCTAACAGTAGTCATACTATAGTACTTCCCACAATCGGTCAACTTAAGATATTTCCTTTAGGTGCAGTGTGCTTTCTTTCTGTAATGTAACATAAAGTCTATTAAAACAATAACCAACAACCCCAAGTCATAAAATAACCATATACCTCAAATACATAGCTTGGAGTTATAGAGGCGGCAGATAGCCTAGTGGTTAGAAAGGGTAGAAATGTTGCTGGATAGAATCCCCGAGCTGACAAGGTAAAACATCTGTTGTTCAGCCCCTGAACAAGGCAATTAACCCACTTATCCCTAGTAGGCCACAATTGTAAATAAGAATTTCTTCTTAACTGACTTGCCTAGTTAAATAAAGGTTAAATAAATAAATCAAATAGAATGACTTGCAGAGATTTAATGCAGTGATTTAAAAAAATATATATATATTGTTATTTCACCTTTATTTGACCAGGTACATTAGTTGAGAACAAGTTCTAATTTACAACTGCGACCTGGCCAAGATAAAGCAAAGCAGGGCGACACAGACAACAACACAGAGTTATACATGGAATAAACAAGCATACAGTCAATAACACTATATAAAAAAATAAAGTCTATATACAGTGTGTGCAAATGGCGTGAGAAGGTAAGGCAATAAATAGGGCATAGTAGCGAAGTAATTACAGTTTAGCAAATTAACACTGGAGTGATAGATGTGCAGATGATGATGTGGAAGTAGAAATACTGGTGTGCAAAAGAGCAGAAAATTAAATAAAAACAATATGGGGATGAGGTAGGTAGATTGGATGGGCTATTTACAGATGAACTATGTACAGCTGCAGCGATCGGTTAGCTGATGTTTAAAGTTAGTGAGGGAAATATAAGTCTCCAGCTTCAGCGATTATTGCAATTCGTTCCAGTCATTGGCAGCAGAGAACAGGGAGTAAAGGCGGCCAAAGAGGTGTTGGCTTTGGGGATGATCAGTGAGATATACCTGCTGGAGCGCATGCTACGGGTGGATGTAGATATCGTGACCAGTGAGCTGAGATAAGGTGGAGCTTTACCTAGCAAAGACTTATAGTTGACCTGGAGCCAGTGGGTCTGGCGACAAATATGTAGTGAGGGCCAGCCGATTAGAGCATACAGGTCGCAGTGGTGGGTGGTATATGGGGCTTTGGTGACAAAACGGATGGCACTGTGATAGACTGCATCCAATTTGCTGAGTAGAGTGTTGGAGGCTATTTTGTAAATGACATTGCCGAAGTCAAGGATCGGTAGGATAGTCAGTTTTACCAGGGAATGTTTGGCGGTGTGAGTGAAGGCGGAATAGAAAGCCAATTCTAGATTTAATTTTGGATTGGAAATGTTAAATATGAGTCTGGAAGGAGAGTTTACAGCCTAGCCAGACATCTAGATATTTGTAGTTGTCCACATATTCTAAGTCAGAACTGTCCAGAGTAGTGATGCTAGTCGGGCTGGCAGGTGCGGGCAGCGAACGGTTGAAAAGCATGCATTTAGTTTTACTAGCGTTTAAGAGCAGTTGAATCTCGTTTGTTGAATCTCGTCTCGGCATTGAATCTCGTTTGGAGGTTTTTTAACACAGTGTCCAAAGAAGGGCCAGATGATTACAGAATGGTGTCGTCTGCATAGAGGTGGATCAGGGAATCACCAGCAGCAAGAGCGACATCATTGATATATACAGAGAACAGAGTCGGCCCGAGAATTGAACCCTGTGGCACCCTCATAGAGGCTGCCAGAGGTCCGGACAACAGGCCCTCGGATTTGAAACACTGAACTCTGTCTGAGAAGTAGTTGGTGAACCAGGCGAGGCAGTCACTTGAGAAACCAAGGCTGCTGAGTCTGCCGATAAGAATACGGTGATTCACAGAGTCGAAAGCCTTGGCCAGGTCGATGAAGACGGCTGCACAGTACAATCTTTTATCGATGACGGTTATGATATCGTTTAGTACCTTGAGCGTGGCTGAGGTGCCAGCTCGGAAACCGGATTGCACAGCGGAGAAGGTACGGTGGGATTCGAAATGGTCATTGATCTGTTTAACTTGGCTTTCGAAGACTTTAGAAAGGCAGGGCAGGATGGATATACGTCTGTAGCAGTTTGGGTCAAGAGTGTCCTCCCCTTTGAAGAGGGGGATGACCGCAGCTGCTTTCCGATCTTTGGGAATCTCAGACGACACAAAAGAGAGTTTGAACAGGCTAGTAATAGGGGTGGCAACAATTTCGGCAGATAATTTTAGAAAGGGGTCCAGATTGTCTAGCCCGGTTGATTTGTAGGGGTCCAGATTTTGCAGCTCTTTCAGAACATCAGCTGACTGGATTTGGGAGAAGGAGAAATGGGGAAGGCTTTGGCGAGTTGCTGTGGGGGGTGCAGTGCTGTTGACCGGGATAGGGGTAGGCAGGTGGAAAGCATGGCCAGCCGTAGAAAAATGCTTATTGAAATTCTCAATTATAGTGGATTTATCGGTGGTGACAGTGTTTCCTATCTTCAGTGCAGTGGGCAGCTGGGAGGAGGTGTTCTTATTCTCCATGGACTTTACAATGTCCCAGAACTTTTTTGAGTTTGTGTTGCAGGAAGCAAATTTCTGCTTGAAAAAGCTAGCCTTGGCTTTTCTAACTGCCTGTGTATATTGGTTTCTAGCTTCCCTGAAAAGTTGCATATCACGGGGGCTGTTCGATGCTAATGCAGAACGCTATAGGATGTTTTTGTGTTGGTTAAGGGCAGTGAACCAAGGGCTATATCTGTTCCTGGTTCTAAATTTCTTGAATGGGGCATGCTTATTTAAAATGGTTAGGAAGGCTTTTTTTTTTTTTTTTTAAACAGGCATCCTCTACTGACGGGATGAGATCAATATCATTCCAGGATACCCCAGCCAGGTCGATTAGAAAGGCCTGCATGCTGAAGTGTTTCAGGGAGCGTTTGACAGTGATGAGTGGAGGTCGTTTGACTGCTGACCCATTACGGATGCAGGCAATGATCACCAAGATCTTGGTTGAAAACAGCAGAGGTGTATTTAGAGGGCAAGTTGGTAAGGATGATATCTATGAGGGTGCCCGTGTTTACGGCTTTGGGGTGGTACCTGGTAGGTTCATTGATCATTTGTGTGAGATTGAGGGCATCAAGCTTAGATTGTAGGATGGCTAGGGTGTTAAGCATGTTCCAGTTTAGGTCGCCTAGCAGCACGAGCTCTGAAGATAGATGGGGGGCAATCAGTTCACATATGGTGTCCAGAGCACAGCTGGGGGCAGAGGGTGGTCTATAGCAGGCGGCAACGGTGAGAGACTTGTTTTTAGAGAGGTGGATTTTTAAAAGTAGAAGTTCAAATTGTTTGGGTACAGACCTGGATAGTAGCCTGCAGAGTTCTGTCCTATCTTTGCAGTACATTGCAACACAGCCCCCTTTGGCCGTTCTATCTTGTCTGAAAATGTTGGTTTTCAGTAAATAAAGTAATTTCAGAAAATAAAGTAATTTTTTTCAGTAATTTCAATAAATGGTTATTGAAATTCTCGATTATCGTGGATTTATCGGTGGTGACAGTGTTACCTAGCCTCAGTGCAGTGGACAGCTGGGAGGAGGTGCTCTTATTCTCCATGGACCGTACAGTGTCCCAAAACTTTTTGGAGTTAGAGCTACAGGATGCAAATTTCTGTTTGAAAAAGCTAGCCTTTGCTTTCCTGACTGACTGTGTGTATTGGTTCCTGACTTCCCTGAACAGTTGCATATCGCGGGGACTATTCGATGCTATTGCAGTCCGCCACAGGGTGTTTTTGTGCTGGTCGAGGGCAGTCAGGTCTGGAGTGAACCAAGGGCTATATCTGTTCTTCTCTGGAGGTGGTATTGCTTATCACGTGGTCTGGTATACCGCAAAAAAAGATAGAATGAGATGTTTTAAAATCCAATGGCTATTCTGAGATTTGACTATGAAAGTCTGCAATTGGTCTGCTGGCTTTCCTGAATTAGCTCGCTCAACTAACGTTTAGCAGACAGACTCGTTCTCAAGACCATAAAAAGCTGCATTCATTACTATGGTGTAGATCTAGCCTATATTTTTTCTTAATCCTTCGAAATGAATGTATGTATTATTAATTGATCACTATACTTACATTGCAAAAAGCCATGCCCGCTCTTGAATCGGATGTTGACGATTTTATCATTACGTGCCTGCTGCGTGATGACGACATCAACTAGCGTCTCAGCAAACGATATCAAAATGATACAAGTTGCTAATTTCAAGTTGCTAATCAAGAATCGCATTACTACCTAATATCAAAACGTGGTATGAAGATATGGTATACGATTACTTAGAGATGTAATGAGAGTAGTTTTATGAAAACTTCACAGGCCAAACTTCCTAGGTTGAAGATGAATTAATTTTTTTGACCTATCTCGCAAACTTCTATAAGAAGGAAGGAACACCCCGACCCACATGACAACCATTGTCCAATGGGAACACACATCCCAAGGATCATCTCTCAGTTTAGAATAGAAGGAGAAGCAACAGCGGACAACGCATAGGGAGGTTGGTTGAAAGACAAGACAAGAGGAGAGATGTATAGGAAAAAGTTGTTTACATCTATTTGTAACTGTAATATGAACGGACACGTAGCTGGATTACTATAGTCGTGGAGTTTGAGCAATCGAGTCACGTCAACGCTACGGTAATTAGACAAGAATTGAAGTTTCTTTCTGAGTTGTTGTTCATGGGACAGCTGAAAGTTAGTGGCTCTTTCGTCACTCAGACTGCGACACGGTCTTCTTGCGATGTTCGGAGTTGTCTCAACAGCTACACTGAATCCCACCATCAGCATGACCAGTCTGTGAAATCAGTCCTTCAAATAGTATTTCTTCATTCATTAGGTTTGCTTTTGGTTTATCAAGCTGAACCTTAATAGCTGGCTTGTTTTCCTTTGCTGACAAAGCTGGCTAGCTAGCGGCTAACTTTGGCTAAGTAGCTGGTCAGCCAAGTTATTATTAGGCTATTGGTGTTACAATGACTCAACATAGCTAAGCTAGCTCGCTCTTTAGCTTAGGTATTGAACTGAGCTAACCTACTGTAGATAACTCATTTCCTATCCAAATTATTCCTTGCTACACTGTTGCTACTTGAGGAATGAATGGCTGGGTTTGATATTTTTCAACCAAATTGAAATGACTAGTGTACTGTATTGTATGCACCCGCTTGTACACACAAATTAACATTAATTCCTGTGTATAATGTCTCCTTTTTCCTCTGTGTTGTGGACTCTCTCCTTCCCATCACCACACCTCCCTGCTCCACCTTACACCCCTCCAGAAACTCCACTCCCCCTCTTCTTAAAGATGGAGCTGCAACATACCCACTGTGTGACCTGCCTGAGTCAGAGGTGCATGACCAGGCCTGAACCTGGTATCTCCTGTGACCTGGTCACCTGCCCCTTGGTCTGCGGGGCCATTTTCCACATCTGCAAAGGACCCGAGCACCGCCTCCTCTGCCCCCTGGAGAGGGTGCCCTGCCTGAACAGTGGCTTTGGCTGCCCTGCCACCCTGGTGCGGACCCGGATTCCCGCGCATCTGGAGGTGTGCCCAGCGGGCGTGGTGTGCTGCACCATGGAGTGGAACAGATGGCCGATCAGCTGCCTGGACTACACCTCATACGAGAGCCTGAGCTGGGGGGTGGAGGAGACAGAGCAGCTGGACATGGCGCTCGCCCTGCAGGACCAACACACACTGATCGAGTCCCTCAAGGTGGTCGCCATGGCGCCCACGGTTGAAAGACAGCCAACGGTTGTCGCCGTAGAGAGTGAGAAGGACACTGCTTCGGACTCAGCTGTGCTGGTGGTGGCCGACCCTATAGCTGCCACTTCTGAGTCACCACCACCATTGACGCCGCAGTCACCGCCACCATTGACGCCGCAGTCACCACCACCAATGACGACGCATTCACAACCACCATTGACACCACCGCTGGGCTCAGCAAAGGATAAAATTGCCAACGGAATAAACGGTTTGAACGAGGAGCGGTATAGCAAGCTGTACGAGGCCACAGTGGAGACGGCGAGGAGCCTTGCCGCCGCGTTGGACGTCCTCAGCAGCGCTAACAACACCTCTGATAACAACACAGAGCAACACATCAACGGAGGAGCAGTGCTGGAGCCTCAGCATAGCGAGAACAGCAGTGACAGGAATGAGGAGATGCTGCTTCACAACAGACTGGAGGTCAAAGGTCCTGTAGCTGAGGGTGTGAATTTGAAGGAGTGCTATGGACAGCTGCACCAACTCCACCAGGCTACAGTCCAGCTAAGGAGGAGCCTGGTCACAGCCCTGGGTGACCTCGGCAACACAGTAAAATACACAGACCCAATCAATGGAGCCCCCTCTCACCCTCAGGCGGAACCTAACAGCAGCTTCCACCAATTGGAAGATGCAGACTCAATTAATGTTGAGATGAAAGATGCTGAGGCAGGATCATCAGTCGGACCGCTGAGAGTGGTCAGCAGAACCGACAGTGAGGTTGCCATGAATGTTGTTGCTGATGGCAACATGCAGATGGAGCTTTTAGGTAGGGCCTCAAAGAGTATTGAGGGGATGGATGGACAGAGCCTATGTAATGGTTGTTTGAGTGGTGAAGGCTCCCAGAAGAGGCCACAGGAGCAGGTCTTAGGTTCAGATTCAGCAGACCAGCAACAGCCTGGAACCAGTTGGTCCACCAGTGAAACAGTATGCCTAGTCAAGGTGCAAGATGACTTGAATCTGTCACCTGTGCCTCAAGGGTCCTGTGTGTCTCAGTCACAGACACAACCCCAGTCTCACCCAGACCCTCCACTAGCACCACCCCTGCATATCCACCAGGGTATTGCACACAGGGCCAGCCACGTGGTCCTAGAGGACAGAGGGCTGGAGAGGAAGTTCCAGAACCACCAGTTGCTCAGAGGCTTGGGCCAGTTTGCTCTGTCCAATGGACGAAGGGTCCGGGTTAGGTTTAGACCCAAAATGGAGGACAAGGCAGTGGATACATCAGACCTGGAGCAGGAGGACGACCCCATGGGCCTGGGGGAGATCGACCTGATCACAGCAGCCCTCCTCTTCTGCCTGGAGGAGTCTCGCAAGTGCCGCAGGATCTCTGAAACGACCTATGTAGACGGCTTCCACGTCGACTTCGGCACGCAGACCTTCACTTTCCCAGCGGCCATCTTGGTGACCAGCACAAGGGTGGGCGACGTAGCGTCTGCGGCTGCCTGCGACCACGCGCCCCAACTATCCTACCCCAGCCCCTTCCGCACCCTCCGCCTGGACCTGGTTCTAGAGGAGGTTCCACAGATCCGGAACATGCCATGTAATCGTCTCCAGCAAATGTTCTCCTTCGTTTGTGGCCAGCTGTTCCGCAGGGATGAGTACTCCTCCCACTTCAAGAACGTCCACGAGGACATCCACGCGGGCCTCAACGGTTGGATGGAGCACCGCTGTCCCCTGGCTTACTACGGCTGCACCTACTCCCAGCGCAGGTTCTGCCCCTCATCCCAGGGTTCAAAGGTCATCCATGACCGGAACCTTCGGTCATTTGGGGTGCAGCCAAGCCCCGTTGGGGGGGAACCATTGGGCGAGTCCCAATCAGACCAGTTCAGTGGGCTTCCCTTTGAGGTGCTGGAACATGTGGCCCGCTTCCTAGACGGCTTTAGCCTGTGCCAGCTGTCCGTGGTGTCGCGGACCATGAGGGACGTGTGTGCTAGCCTGCTGCAGTCCCGGGGGATAGTGGAACTACGGTGGGAGAGGAGGCAGTACCCAAACGGAACCTTCTCATGGCAGATCAAAGACAGGGTAAATAACTCACATTGGTTGGCTGAAACTGGACCACCAGGACCATAAGATGTGCAAAAGTTTGATTTTTAGACCGCCAGTATTATAGTTTACAGCCATATTTACAACCACATCTGAGGATTTACATTCCCAGTCTGGGATTTTAGCGTGCCACTGCCACGATAGGGTCTTCTTATTTCGACACTGACACATGTACAATAGCATTGATGTTAAATCCCTTACCCTATACCCCATTTAAATGTTTGCATGTATAGGTTAATACTACTGGATTGAACTCTCTTGCCCTCTTATCAATACTCTCTTGTTCTGTTTGGGCAGGTGTGGAGATTCAGCACTGCCTTCAGCCCCGTTAGTGAGTGGCGGTTCGCCGAAGTCTCCAGCATGTCCGACCATCTGAGGACGTGCCGCTACAACACCGTCGAGCGCAAGATGGAGGCTGTTCCACTGCCGTCCATGTGCACAGCCAGAGACCGATCCCTCCTCTCCATCTTGAAACTCCAGGAGCAACACATGACCTAACCTCTGTTAGCTACACTGTGTAATTTAATACCATAGGTTTTGATGTTACATGTATTTTTTTATATTGAAAAATAATGTGGGAGAATCTCAATTGCATACTACTTGTGTCCTCTCCTTCTCAAAACCCATTGGAGGAGAAGGTCAGAGAGGAGGGACCTCTGGCTTTCTCATCCAATGGGTTTTGAGGAGGAGAGGATGTCAGCAGTATGCATTTGAGATTCTCCCTGTGTCCCGTGTTGTATGACGGTTGAAGAAGAGCCTTAATGTATGAAATAATACTTGATCTGCTTGACACACGGTTACAGTAGGTTTCTTGACCTGCAATGTATCCATACTAGATGTAAATTAGTACTATTTAACTTGCATGGTTTGTTGGTGTTTAAATCGTGCCCCTATTTTGGTAACATGATTTTCTTGGACAAATACTGACTATACATAGAAAGAAATATAAATATTTTCACTGTCTTGCCTTTCAGCAAGTTATTTTCCATAGCACTTTAATGACATGTGCAAGTCCCTGGTCACTCTTACACCAATGTACCAAAAGCATCCTCATTTAAATGAATATGGTGGGGATCAATATGTGATATGTGCAAACTGGACTTGAAGGACCAGTGGGTTGGACCAGAAAGTGACCACAACACACAAAGGAAGAGAAGTCATGCGTGGCCACATGGAGCTGTCCCAACAATGCATGTGATTTTGTTGCTGTTTAATAAAATGAATCTTCAATAACACCTTTCATGATCTTCCTTGTGTTTGTCTAGCTCTTTGATATTTTTTTATCAGCACCATAGAGCTTCAGTGAATCAGACAAACTTTAATTTATTTAATTTATTTGATAATTAAAAGTTAACTTGAGAGAAAGTGCAATAAAACATGGTTATTGAGATCAAAGAAGACAAGATGGAGTATATTTACATTCTCCATCTTTCCAAAGGTTAAATAAAATGTTCACTTGAATGGTCATAATTAGTAACAGATTTGCATAACTCTGGTTACTGGCAGCAGGGTATACTGTATTCCTTGGACACACTACTATGCCCTGTACTACAGGGCTTGCGAGCAACTTTGCATGCTCAGTCATTATGGTAACATGAACCAGCTCACATAGATACACTATTCTCCATCTCGGCAGGGTTCAGGTAGTTATAAGGTGGTGTAAATGTGGAATTCCTCTCAGCGATTGACTCACTGAGGTAGGATAACTCAGCCTGAAAGTGCTTCATCATCTGCTTGGTCACGTCAAAGTATCCATCAGTCTCGTCAAAGTATTGATTTGGGTATGAGCCAAGGGGGATCTGAGGAAAACAGACGATATTCAAATGTATTACTTTGTGGGAGAAGAAAATCTCCAGATATAAGAAGAAGCAAGTGAGTGAGTTATGTATTTGTGATGATTAGGCCTGTCGGGTCATTGGAGCAGTGGGGTAAAGTACTTAATTAGGAATATTTTAAAGTACTACTTACAGTAAGTAGTTTTTTGGGGTATCTATACTTTACTTTACTATTCATATTTTTGACAACTTTTACTTTTAGTCCACTACATTCCTAAGGAAAATAATGTACTTTTTACTCCATACATTTTCCCTGAAACCCAAAAGTACTCGTTACATTTTGAATGCTTAACAGAACAGGAAAATGGTCCAATTAACACACTTATCAAGACAACATCCCTGGTCATAACTACTGCCTCTGACTTGGTGGACTCACTAAACACAAATACTTAATTTGTACATTATGTCTGAGTGTTGGAGTATGCCCCTGGCTATCACAAAAAAATGGTCTATTATATTTAGCAATTACATTTACTTTTGATACTTAAGTATATTTATACTTTAAATATATACTTTAAAATTCTTACTCAAGTTGTATTTTGCTGGGTGACTGTCACTTCGATGAAGGTATCTTTACTCAAGTATGACATATCCACTTTTCCCACCACTTCATTGGTGTCAGGTATAGACTAGACTTGAGCAACAATGTCCCTGTTTGAATACTTTCAAAATGCACCCTTCTTTTCTTATTTCCTTGAGGAAATAGCTGATCTGTAACTGTAAGATTGTTGAAAGCAATGGGGAGGAAACCAGAGGAGGCTGGTGGGAGGAGCTGTAGGAGGACTGGCTCAATGTAATGGCTAGAATGGAATAATTGGAACAGTATCAAACACATGAATCATATGCAAACCACATGACTGTTCTATCCATTCCATTCCAGCCATTACGATGAGCCCATCCTCCTATAGCTCTTCCCACCAGCCTCCTCTGGTGGAAACAATGTTTTCACCTAACCCACACAGAGACCTGTGATTACCTCAAGCAAATAGGGTGGGAAGGGAGAAAGGAAGGACGCAATTGTATTCGAACAGGGTCAATGACTGCAGCAACAGTGACCACAGCACATCACAGATTTGACTCTAAAAATACCATATCTAAGCGGGTCAAATCATTGAGGTCAAAACTCACAAAGTCTGAGTATTTCTTGCTGAGCAGCCATGTGGAAGCCATTCCCCTCACTGTTGAGGCGACATCTGGCAGTGTCTCAAAAATGGTGCTCATGCTAGAGCACCCCTTAGTAGTGGGAGGAGCTTTGCATAGAAATATGGGGCTGTTGGGTACCCAGCTGCAGTAGTCAAACTAGGAAAGAGAAAGTAGTCATATGTAAAAAAAAATATATATATATATATATATATATATTATTTATGTTTTTTAAATAAAAATACATATTTTATATATATATATATATATATATATATATATATATATACTCAGTCCTGCAATGTAATTTGTTAACTTGTTTTGCTCTCTTCCTCATCTCACTTGTCCCATGCTGACAGCAGAATGTTGTGCTGACACAGTGAAGATCACCATGGTGATGAATTTGATGACTTCCTTCACTGTGTCAAAACGTTGAGGGATTCCTGGGAAGGTGACATCAGTGGATGAGGAGAAGGATCTTAAACAATAGAACTACAACAGTGACATTTCATCTGTTCATTTGATGAGTCATCATACCTGACTTTCCGTTTCCAAGGAACCCATGGATGAAGATCTCGTGGATCCAGTCCTGAAGCTCAGAGTCCCTGGACACTTCACTGTCAGAGGAGTAGAAGTGCTCCACCATCCCCTGGACAAAGCTTCACATCACAACAATCAAGCACTTATCTATGTTTGTGTTATTTTTTACAATACAATTATTTAATTGCCCATTAAGGTTACTAAGGTATTACTGATACGTCCATCAGTGTAGCCATAGCTCCACCTGTTGATGATGTTCCACAGCTTCAGGCCATCCTCCCTGTAGTAGAAGTTGGGGATGGACTCCAGTCCTCGTGCAACAATGTTCTCCGGCAGACAGAGGGAGCTGTAGGTGATTTCTGAGTGTGCCCTTTTCAAGAGTTCCTTCAACCCCTCCAGTCCTAAAGTGGTGTCCTGGATAAATGTTCGCTTTTTTTGTAATTTTTCGGGACACTTCAATAAAATATGCATTTGTTATCGTTAGGGTAGCAATGTCTATTGGGTTAGCTTTTAAGCTGTGTATACTTTTACCTTATTTAAATACCTTAATTAAGCCTTCTTCAGGTCCAAAAAGTATTTCACGGCTAATGGTGTTTACCGGCAAGGTATAACGGAAGTGGGGAATCAGCAACTGGACCGAGTACAGACAATTAGGAAGAGGGAAGTAAAGAAAGTTACAAATATACATCGAAAAATCTTTGTTAAAACGTATTCGGGATCGGTGTCGGTGAAAAAAAGGGGTCCTTAAGAGGTCCAATGCAGCCATTTATATCTCAATATCAAATCATTTATGGGTAACAATAAAGTGCCTTACTGTGATTGTTTCAATTAAAATGGTCAAAAAGAAACACAAGTAGCTTCTTAGCAAGGAGCAATTTCTCAAGCAAGAATTTTGCTAGGACTGTTTGGGAGCGGTCTGAGTGGGAAGGGGGAAACTAAAAACTAAAAAGGTTTGGAACGCTCTTTCTTATTGGTCTATTAATTAATTTACCACTTGATGACGTCACCAGGCAGGTCGAAACTCCTTCCCATCAAAACAAACTGAAATTTCAGTCTGTCTTTTCCAACACCTCTTGCACTTAAAGGGCATTATCACCATTTTCACAATATCACTGTATTATTCCAACCTCATAGTTTGGAAATATATATAAAAGACAGGATAATCATGTTTTTCACTGCCCCGGGTCACGTTTAACATATTGACATCCCATTATTCTAACATAGTAAATTGAAGTAAAAAATGGAATCATTAATGGTGAAACTGCCACATCCGTTTGGGATATTATAGAAACAAATAAGTTACTGCAAACAACGAACACTGTGTTTTCCCCTCGAATATCATTGCACACGCGACAGAACAGAAGAATATGTACTGCAATTAGTTTTACCACACTGATCGACGCAGTTCACGTCCGTTTCATCCACACAACAAAAACAATAACAAAGGTGCTGGGGCAGACAGTGGTGCTATTTCCCCTAATGAGGATTCCATCTTGAAACAAGACACTTTTTGATAGTTGATTGTTTGGTGGGACCCCAGTCTGTGTCAGGTTGTCATACCTTGTGGAGAGGGTGCATGATAGGAAGGTTCCGGAGGGTTGCCATAGCAAAGGCCTCAGCCAGTAAATGAGTGCCCAGCAGATTATAGCTATTCTGGTGTTCAATGAAATCTGCATTCCTCACAAACATCTTGGCTAGCAGCCAGTCGTGCTCAGAGTCGCTAGGCAGATATATGGGGTTCTGCTGAGAGGGCTGCTGCTCCAGCTGTGAGGTCAGAGAAACCCAGAACCAAAGGAATAAAGGCAAGTTTTAACAAAAACACAACTTTTATGACAACATTGTTCAGGTACAGTTCTCAATACACAAACATGTAGCATTTTGGCAAATAAACTTATTAATGTCATATCAACATTCAAATATGGATCCAAACATGGACTGACTCCCCCTTCTCAGATCTATAATTTAAATAGCCTTGAATACTGTACATACATGATATTGATTAGGGGCTGTGATGTAATGATAACTGTGGAAAGTAGCTTTGTTTTGAGTAGAAGTGTTTAGCATGTTTTTTCCTTTCTTTACTGTTAACAAGACATTCTTTCTCTTGTTTTTAAATGATTTTTTAATTGTTGTTTAATGGTTGTTTTATTCCTCTTTTTTTCTAATGACATTTGGTTGAGCTTTGTGGAACAGTTAAGATGGTACTACAGATGTAGGATCTTAATTTGAGCGAGTTTGCTACAGGAGGAAAATAATCCTTCAGCAACAGGAAATGTGAATTATTAAGTGGATTATAATTAATGGACATTTTTGTAGGGTTTTTATACTTTTTTGGTAAGGGAATATCCAGTCTGAAATTTCAAAGTGGAAATTACAAACTTCAGAAGTCCCTTTAAACCTCAAATATACTAAAAGTTTTCCTGCAACAGGGTGATCAAATTAAGACCTTACATCTGTATTTTTTTAGCTTTATTCTGAATTGTCTAGACATTTTTCTGAAGACAGCTGCATGTTTTAGTTTACCATTTGACCCTAATGTCTATGTCACTTAAGTATGCCATTGGTGCAGGTGTGTGTACCTGGATGGCGATAGGTGTCAGATTGTCCTCTGGGTTCTTGTAGAACAGGCAGAGAGCAGCAGTGAGAGGCAGTGGTTTACCATTGACCACCCGGGTTGGCACACCCTCAAGCCTCTTGTAGTCGCAAATGAATATGTTTCCTTCCTGTAGGGAGGACAAAAGAAGATGGAAGTTAAGGCATTTGTGGTCTAATTTAATTTACTTAAAGTAGTTATAGTAGCTCATGCCGCTCACACAATGGCTCCTACTAGCAGAAAGACAAAATATACGATTTAAGGTATCAAGGGGTTGTATAAGGGAACAGCAGGGGCACAAGCAATGAACCCTGTGCAACACCAAATTAAATTTTACCATCAGTTTAGGGGAAGAAACCCTTCCTCTAACTCCATTGTATTGTTAACTAGCACCACCCACCTGTGATAAAATACAAATCTATACAGCATATTTAGAGATCCAAGGCGTGGCTAAGACCAACTTGTTTTTCATACCTTCATCTCCGTCGCCAGGGAACTCCCGTCCTCCAGGAAGGGCTGTACCATCTCGTCTGTGACAGGGAAGTTGGGGGGAAGCGTTGTGCAGCGCTGGATCACATTGGGGTTGGTTCCATTCAGAAATTGGGACCCAAAAAAGTCATCCTCCTTCCAGTGTTCAGAGACATATTCTAGGATGGAGGTATTATGTCCATGTAAGCTTAAACACATCTCTAGATTGATTCAACAAACACGTCTCACTAGGACAGAGTTATGGCAGTATGCACTAGCCTAATAAGTGTATGGTTTCGAAGAGCAAGGACATTTGGTATAATTTTTTAAGCTGGTAGGGCCCACTGATGTAAGAGCAAGTTGCTGTTTGCTGCAATTACATCTAATAATGCACCCTATGTTTGATGTTTTAACTTGAGGGGTCTGCTCTTTTACCTGAGATGGGTGTCTTTCTGAACCAGAATACTTTTTTCATCTTATCCAAGTCTTCCCACTGCTCGGTGGAGTCTGAAAGGCCCTTCAGTTTGAGCTCAAACATTCTGGAAGAGGGTAGATGGGGTTAAAGGCGAAAGGTGAAAGGTTACAGGGATATTTCCTTCATGTTATGTCATTACCATCTCACAGTCTTAGGGATGGTTTTGTGTTTGCATCTTCAGATGGAAGAATGCTACACTGGTGGGTTTTGGTGGGTTTTATGCACTGGTGGGCTTTATATTGGTGGGTTTTATGCACTGCTTTGAACCTACCCTGATTCTCTTGTGTAGATTGTCTCTACCTCTTTGGAAAAGGAAAATAGAACTTCAGCAGGAAGGGCTGAGAGTTCTTTGGCACTGTTAATGTGGGGAAGTCCCTCAGCAAACTCATTCCACCTGAGGGTGGGACAAGAACACACACTTATTGAAACAAAGAAATGTGAACAGTTACAGAGACGTGTACATATACTCACAGTAATCTACAGCCTTATACAGATGGACAGTTATGTCAGTGTGTTGAGCTGGGAAGTGAAAAACGTA
Source organism: Oncorhynchus mykiss (assembly GCF_057628025.1). NCBI lineage: Eukaryota > Metazoa > Chordata > Actinopteri > Salmoniformes > Salmonidae > Oncorhynchus > Oncorhynchus mykiss. The sequence goes on along the minus strand of NC_143025.1, from coordinate 74,413,109 downwards.
CTGGAACAGTTTCTTGTGATGCTCCAGCTCCTTTTTACGATGGTGCACCAGTAGAGGGAGCTCATCCTCAAAAACCTTCCTGGCTGTGAAGTGGAGAGGCATAGAAAGATGACAGAGGATGAGCAAAGAAGGTCAAAGTAGGCAAATGTATCATATCTTAGCAACATTATTGTAATATAAGTTATACAGCTATGCAGAAGTTATATGATAAATAACATTGACTGGGGTATTATATTCCCAGAAAAATTGCTGATGCAGGGCACACCTTTTCCTCCTCTCAGCTCCACAACCTCCCCTCTGGACACCCATTTGTAACAGGGGAAGTAGATGACATCATGCTCAGGTGTCGTCACGACAACCTTGGAGCAGAACCACTTGTTTTCTGGCAGGAAGAGGTACTGCTCTTTCTCCAGCTTAACCAGGAGGAGTTGCCCCAGAGTTGAGGCGGTGGTCACAGTGTAGGTCCCTGTCTGTAGAGAATGGAGATGTGGCAGTTACATGAGGCAAGTCATTTTGACAAAAATATTTTTGATTTTGCCCAAAAGCTTTTTTGTCCAACATGCCATTTTTACAGCAGAGCCAAACAGTGTAAAAATCCACATGAGCAAAAAAGTTTACTTTTGGGGCTGTCAAGGTGGCACCTGGAAGTGAACTAACCTTTTAAAAATACTATAAAAATGTTTTAGGAGACTATCCTCCTTGAGGCCTGTCACTTTGTACATGTCACTACTAATATAGAATGCCATCATCCTCGTGACTCTACAATGATGGTGAGTGAATATGAAAAACACTCCAACTCACTTGCATGACAATCTTAATTTCCAGTCACGGTCAGAGAAAATGGCTGATGCAAATGTCCCACATGTGCTTAAGATACCCAAATGTCTCACCTTATCAATATTTGACATACATACTACAGTCTACCTCTCATGAATGAACATACAGCATGATATTGCACACCATGTTAGTCTCCAGCAGTGTTGGCAAAATTATTTTACCAATTCTGTGAACATCTTCCTATCGACATTATGTATAATCCTGTATATTGTTTGAAGTTGCCAGTTTTGTTTCAGGTTAAATCACACTTTTAAAAGCAGCCTTGAAAGTGATATTTTAGAAAAAAATCTGTCTTCTTCATGGTGCCTCTACCACAATCAGTCGTCTATACTTTGAGTGAAGGGCTATTACACATATTTGCAATTCTTAACTGCAACAACTCAGTTATCGATTAGCTTTTATATTTGTTTCACTGCAGGGTTAAAAAAAAAACATGCAAAAAAGACAGACAAAAAAAGACAATCTGTCACTGTCAAGCAACGTGAGGTACGCAAAGCTCATAACTCACCTTTCCAGTCATGACATCTAGGACACAGTTGGCCAAGTTCGTGCGCTCACTTGTCCCGTCTGTTCCGATCAGTGTGGCATATATACTGTCAGAGGTAGAAGAGTGCAGAAAGTCACCAGTACTCAGATATATGTTGTACTGGTGTTGTACTAGTATTGCCATGCTTAGTCAACGGCAAAAACAAACAAACCTGAGATAGGCCAAAAATGTACTCTAATATATCCCACTCTTTAGTGAATGTAGACAAGTGCAGGTAGAATATGTTTCTCTTTTGCTCTCTTTTTTTCTCTCTCTGAACATTCATTTGACTATCTTAAGGGGGTGTGTCTATGTCTGAATCAAACAGGAGTATGGTTCCATGCAAGTGGACAGGGCAAATTATAGCATGAGGATTATCTATTAAAACTTTCCATATCTACAATGTCCTTGGGCTTTAGTCATCATTCATCTCAAATATGGGCTGCATTCTGATCAACAATACAATGCAACTCAGTATGGAATGAGATACAAAGAGGACAAATTGCATTTGTAATCCACTTTATTAATGCATTCTTTATAAAGACAATTGCAAAGTTCCATTTTCTAAAGTTGGTGGCCCTTTCTTGCGACTTTAATCCAGGACTCGGTGGTACTCAGTGACTTCAGGACTTCAGCTGCTCCAGAGCCTTTGTATAATTTCAGCCAGTAGTTTTGAAAGAGGTGCTCACAAGACAAAACAGGTCCCCTTTTTCGTGTACTCCGTCATCAAATTGTTTACTACGCCATCCATGTAGTATGATATGTTATGTTGTGTACATTCAGTATGATATGTTACGAATCCAATTCGTAAGAAGAAAGAAAGTCGCACACTCCCAAACATTTAATGTGTATAGCAACCAGTGCCTTCTTCTTCAATATAATTTGTACTGTTACATTCTAATTCTCAGAGTAAAAACTCAATGGACATTATGAAAGCTTAACCAAGTTTATTCTTCCCAGAGGATCAATACAGCTGCATTAGACAAAAACATTTTCACACAAGCACTGATATTTAACCCTTCCTCCTAGGCCGAGTCTCCTCCTACACATCTGTACAACCATTGCATCTTTATTGCTAGGTCGGACACTAAGTGCTAAACTTGTATTTCTCCCTTAAAGTGACCTGACCTAGACCCCACTTCATCACTAATCCATGGCTCTCTCCCCTTATCAATGCCTGCCACGTGATCACTTCCCTGCACTCAATATTTCAACAGGATACCTTATATAATGTTTACGTTATACATTACCCTCTCTCCCTCAGTGACATGAATAAGTATATTTCATTTTCTCAGAACCCAACAGTACAATATGTTATTCATTTGTTAAGCTTAAGATCCCAGACTGCATCTTTAAGTAAACTGTAATCATTTGAATGGGCATAAGCTCAATCATATGGATACACTATTCTCCATCTCGGCAGGGTTCAGGTAGTTATAGGGTAGTGTAAGTATGGCATTCCTCTTAATGATTGATCGACTGAGGTAGGACAACTCTGCTTGGAACTGCTTAATCATCTGCATGGGGACAGCCTCATCAAAGTGTTGGTCTGGGTATGTACCAAGGGGAATCTAAGGAAGACAGCACAAACATGATTTAAGTGACGTATATTTTAGATTAGAAGTGAACAAATCAGACTCGTATTTATGAATGGGTTTGTCAAAAGCAACAGTGACTGCACCATATTACAGACATGACTCTAAAAACATAGCGGATCTTGACTTACAAGGTGAAACAATTAGGGGACTCACCGTGTCTGAGTATCTCTTGCTGAGCAGCCATGTGGAAGCCATGTTATTGACAGTAGTGCTGATGTTTGGCAGTACTTCCAAAATGGTGTTCATGCTTGAGCTCCCCTTCGTGGTGGGAGGAGCTTTGCGCAGTAACAGGGGGTTGTTGGGTACCCAACCACCATAGTCAAACTAGGAAAGAGAGACATCCTTGTATAAACCAATGGTCAGAAGGCAAAATAAGTAAATTTGAGTTTAAGTAACATAGCTATATTAAAACAAAACATGAACTATGTGATTATAGCCTAAATTCAAATTTTGATGAAATTCTATAGTGTGTAGCTGGCTAATTGAATTGCTCTCTTCCTTAACTCACCTGCCCCATATTGAGGGCGCAATGTTGAGCTGACACAGTGAAGATAATCATGGTAATGAATTTGACAACTTCCTCCACTTTGTCAAATCGCTTAGGGATTCCTAAGAGGCAACAGCAGTGGATGAGAAGGATAGGTAGTACAACACGTCACAACAGTGTAGCTTTCTTGGTTTTATTGACTGATACTTCATAAGTAACGTACCTGACTTTCCGTTTCCAAGGAACCCATGGATGAAGATCTCGTGGATCCAGTCCTGAAGCTCAGAGTCCCTGGACACTTCACTGTCAGAGGAGTAGAAGTGCTCCACCATCCCCTTGACGAAGCTTCACATCACAACACATTTTTAATGGCATGTTCAGTAAACCAAGCTAGCTACTAACAGTATTGATATCAAGCTTCAGCCCATACTGTTGTGTTATTTTTGAATAATAGGGAAGTGTTATTCAAACTTTGCCATGAGGGGTTATTCAAATAAATAGCTCCACCTGTTGATGATGTTCCACAGCTTCAGGCCATCCTCCCTGTAGTAGAAGTTGGGGATGGACTCCAGTCCTCGTGCAACAATGTTCTCCGGCAGACAGAGGGAGCTGTAGGTGATTTCTGATTGTGCCCTTTTCAAGAGTTCCTTCAACCCCTCCAGTCCCATAGCACCCTAAAGAAAAGAAAAGTTTACGTCAATACAAGTGGTAAACATGGAATTGTATCGGACGAATCAATGCATTTAAGGTACGTACATTTGCTAAGGGTCCATCAGGACTAATCAGTCTTTTTCGCGCAAGAAGGTTGATCTGCAGGGTGTAACGGAAGTGGGGTATCAGCAACTATGCAGAAACAGAGGGGAAATCGAAAGAACAAAAGAAAAATGAGCAAAGAGAAGGTGAACAATTTGTTTTATGACTGAATTTACAGCTCAGGGACTATAACATGCATTTTCTTGCTCTTCATTGTTTGGTGGGACCCCAGTCTGTGTCAGGTTGTCATACCTTGTGGAGAGGGTGCATGATAGGAAGGCTCCGGAAGGTTGCCATAGTGAAGGCCTCTGCCAGTAAATGAGTGCCCAGTAGATGGTAGCTGATCTGGAACTCGGAGAAATCTGCGTTCCTCACAAAGATCTTGGCTAGCAGCCAGTCGTGCTCCGAGTCGCTAGGCAGAAATATAGGGTTCTGCTTAGAGGGCTGCTGCTCCAGCTGTGAGATAATATATGACGTTTAGCAGAGTCATGTGTGCATACATTAGTCATGTGTGCATACATTTCACATATGGGTGGTCCTGGGAATTGAACCCACGACGCTTGCGGTGCAAGCGCCATGCTCTACCAACTGAGCCATACAGGACCAGAAAAGAGAAACCCAGAGGTCAGAAGTAATCATCACTTCTGAGGAACATATTTACTAAGCATTTGCAACATTGTAACATCTGCCCCTGTTTCCAGGTATGTGTACTGTACCTGGATGGCGATAGGCAGCAGTTTGTCCTCTGGGTTCTTGTAGAACAGGCAGAGGGCAGCCGTGAGGGGCAGTGGTTTACCATTGACCACCCGGGTTGGCACACCCTCAAGCCTCTTGTAGTCGCAAATTAATATGTTTCCTTCCTGTAGGGAGGACAGGAAACAGAGGTGAAGACTTTATGGGAACAGGGAATTTAAAGTACCCACTGGCCAAAAACTGGTTGAATAAATGTTGTTTCAACAAAAAATATTCAGTGGGATGACATTGAACCAACGCGAAAAGCCATCAACATAGGGTATTTTCCTATTTTTTCACCCAACTTGCAACTTAAATCCAATGACTTGGTGAAATTGTTTGTTGATTTCACGTTAGTTGATAACTCAACCAAATGTAAATCAAAAGTAGAAGTTGAACTGACGTCTGTTCCCTGTGGGTGGTTAAGCAGTAGCTCATGCTATTACAGGACGAAGAAAAAAAAGGATGGATGTTCACGGATGATGTTACAAAAGGAGAGCATGTATAAAGTGAACAGAAGGGATCCAAGTCCTGAACCTTAGGGAACATCACATCCCACTTCAGAGTTGCAAGATAACTTACAATCTAATTCATAATTCATACCTGCATCTCCGTCGCCAGGGAACTCCCGTCCTCCAGGAAGGGCTGTACCATCTCGTCTGTGACAGGGAAGTTGGGGGGAAGCGTTGTGCAGCGTTGGATCACATTGGGGTTGGTTCCATTCAGAAACTGGGACCCGAAAAAGTCATCCTCCTTCCAGTGCTCAGAGACATACTCTAGAAGGAAGGGATTTTAAAAAATAAATCCCTATTTTTTGTAGGAGTTACTTTTTACTGATATCTCAAAATGACCCTTATAGTTGATATCCAATTCAATGGATCAGGTCTCTTACCTGAAATGGGTGTTCTATTTTTCCAGAAAACAGTTTTCATCATCTCCAGGTCTTTCCACTGCTCGGTGGAGTTCACCAGACATTTCAGTTTGAGCTCAGCTATACTGGTAGGGGAAGATGGGAAGAGACAGGTTATAGGCCATGCTTATTCCCTCACAGTCATAGGAAAGGTTCTGTGCATCTGGATGAGCATCAGCGGTGGCACTTAAAATCAAAGGATGGGCTCATAGTAATGGCTGGAATAGAATGAATCAAACACCTGGTTTCCATGTGTTTGATACATTCCATTCACTACATTTCAGCCATTATTATGAACTGTCCTCCCCTCACCAGCCTCCTCTGTCGAACATACAGTATGTTACACTGGTACTGTTGTGGGAATTTAAACTGCTTTAGGTGTGCCGTCTGCTTTGAACTTACGCTGCAGCTTTGGTGTAGATAAACTCTGACATTTTGGAGAAAGAAAATTTAACTTCAGAAGGGAGGGCTGAGACTTCAGTGGCGTTATTGATGTGGGGGACTCCCTCGGCATACACAATCCACCTAATGGTGAGAAGAGAAGACACACACACAATCAATCTAAAAGTGTTGTACAGACAAGTTGACTGACTGTTGTCTGCTGTGTGTTGAGCTGCAGACAGTCCTACAAAAACAACTGGTAAAAACACTCACTGGAACAGTTTCTTGTGAAGCTCCAGCTCCTTTTTACGATGGTGCACCAGTAGAGGGAGCTCATCCTCAAAAACCTTCCTGGCTGTGAAGTGGAGAGGAGGACAAGATGTATTACACACTTATTGTAGGAGCAGGATTATAAAAAGCATTAGAGCATCCTCAGAACAAATGTTGAATCAGGACACACCTTTTCCTCCTCTCAGCTCCACAATTTCCCCCCTGGACAACCATCTGTAACAAGGGAAGAGGATTACGTCATCCTCAGGTGTCGTCACGACAACCTTGGAGCAGAACCACTCATTTTCTGGCAGGAACAGGTACTGCTCTTTCTCCAGCTTAACCAGGAGGAGGCGCCCCAGAGACGAGGGGTTGGTCACAGTGTAGGTCCCTGTCTGTAGAGAATGGAGAAGTACAGGGTGTTGAATAGCTAGCTACATGCTTGGGCTGAAGAGCAGGATCTCATTCATTATGATTATCCCCTAAACATTAAATGGAATGTTTAGGGGGGTAATGTACAGATAAGGACATACCTTAAGTTGACAGAAAGGATTTTAAGTGTTTTTTTTAACAATCTGGACCAACGAATGTTCTTAAAAGGGAAACCAGTGAGCAGTGTAAACTGGTTCTGCTGGTCCTCAAAGATAAGCCATAGCACCTCAAGATAAGATCACTTCAAAATATCTATTCACGTGTAAATATCCCTAGAATGTGCCCGGCGCTGCCGCCCCAAAACAACACATTGCTCCTGGAGGCATGGGTTGAAACACAGACTGCACAGCTTTCCATTCTATGTTCCATTCTTTCCATTCTATGTTCCATTCTTTCCATTATATGTTCCATTCTTTCCATTCTATGTTCCATTCTATGTTTCATTCTTTCCATTCTATGTTCCATTCTTTCCATTATATGTTCCATTCTTTCCATTATATGTTCCATTCTTTCCATTATATGTTTCATTCTTTCCATTCTATGTTCCATTCTTTCCATTATATGTTCCATTCTTTCCATTCTATGTTCCATTCTTTCCATTATATGTTCCATTCTTTCCATTATATGTTTCATTCTTTCCATTATATGTTCCATTCTATGTTTCAGTCTGTTATATCTGGAGTACTTCTCCTGTCCTATCCGGTGTCTGTGTGAATTTAAGTATGCTCTCTCTCTAATTCTCTCTTTCTTTCTCTCTCTCGGAGGACCTGAGCCCTAGGACCATGCCTCAGGACTACCTGGCATGATGACTCCTTGCTGTCCCCAGTCCACCTGGCCATGCTGCTGCTCCAGTTTCAACTGTTCTGCCTGCGGCTATGGAACACTGACCTGTTCACCGGACGTGCTACCTGTCCCAGACCTGCTGTTTTCAACTCTCTAGAGACAGCAGGAGCGGTAGAGATACTCTCAATGATCGGCTATGAAAAGCCAACTGACATTTACTCCTGAGGTGCTGACTTGTTGCACCCTCGACAACTGCTGTGACTATTATTATTTGACCATGCTGGTCATTTATGAACATTTGAACATCTTGGCCATGTTCTGTTATAATCTCCACCCGGCACAGCCAGAAGAGGACTGGCCACCCCTCATAGCCTGGTTCCTCTCTAGGTTTCTTCCTAGGTTTTGGCCTTTCTAGGGAGTTTTTCCTAGCCACCGTGCTTCTACACCTGCATTGATTGTGTTTGGGGTTTTAGGCTGGGTTTCTGTACAGCACTTTGAGATATCAGCTGATGTAAGAAGGGCTATATAAATACATTTGATTTGATTTTGATTCTATGTTCCATTCTATGTTCCATTCTCTCCTCATCTCAATCATTTATCCACTGTATCTATCGATTAAAAACACAAGATATGTTAATATATTTACAGTGCATTCAGAAAGTATTCACACCCCTTGACTTTTTCCACATTTTGTTGCGTTACAGCCTTATTCTAAAATGGATTAAATACTACATCTTGCTCATCAATCTACACACAATACCCCATAATGACAAAGCGAAAACAGGTTTTAAGAAATGTTTGCAGAAAAAACGTATTCACATACAATACCCTTTTATTGTTCATTTAATCAGCACAACAGTTTTCAGCTGTGCTAACATAATTGCAAAATAGTTTTCTAATGATCAATTAGCCTTTTAAAATGATCAACTTGGATTAGCTAACAGAACGTGCCATTGGAACACAGGAGTGATGGTTGCTGATAATGGGCCTCTGTACACCTATGTAGATATTCCATCAAAAATCAGCTGTTTCCAGCTACAATAATCATTTACAACATTAACAATATCTTCACAGTATTTCTGATCAATTTGAAGTTATTTTAATGGGCAATTATTATTATTTTCTTTCAAAAACAAGGACATTTGTAAGTGACCCCAAACTTTTGAACGGTAGTGTAAGTATTCAGACCCTTTGCTATGAGTCTCGAAATTGAGCTCAGGAACATCCTGTTTCCATTGATCATCCTTGCAATGTTTTTACAACTTGATTGGACTCCACCTGTGGTAAATTGATTGGACATGATTTGGAAAAGCACACACTTGTCTATATACAGTAAGGTCCCAGATTTGACAGTGAATGTCAGAGCAAAAACCAAGCCATGAGGTCGAAGGAATTATTAGTAGAGCTCCGAGACAGGATTGTGTCTAGACACAGATCTGGGGAAGGGTACCAAAAAATGTCTGCAGCATTAAAGGTCCCCAAGAACACAGTGGCCTCCATGATTCTTAAATAGATGAAGTTTGGAACCATCAAGACTCTTCCTAGAGCTGGCCGCCCAATACAACAATACCGATTGAACACTTTTATTTTAACTTAGTATAATACAGAAATAAAAATCTATTTAGTCTCAAATAAATATTGAAACATGTTCAATTTGGTTTAAATAATGCAAAACCACAGTGTCGGAGAAGAAAGCTAACGTTTAAGTTCCTTGCTCAGAACATGAGAACATATGAAAGCTGGTGGTTCCTTTTAACATGAGTCTTCAATATTCCCAGTTAAGAAGTTTTAGGTTGTAGTTATTATAGGAATTATAGGACTATTTCCATTTGTATTTCATATACCTTTGACTATTGGATGTTCTTATAGGCACTATAGTATTGCCAGCCTAATCTCGGGAGTTGATAGGTAGGCCTGATCACCGACAACGATGAGACAGCCTATGGGGAGGAGGTCAGAGACCTGGCCGGGTGGTGGCAGAATAACAACCTATCCCTCAACATAACCAAGACTAAGGAGATGAGTGTGGACTACAGGAAAAGGAGGACCGAGCACGCCCCCATTCTCATCGACAGGGCTGTAGTGGAGCAGGTTGAGAGCTTCAAGTTCCTTGGTGTCCACATCACCAACAAACTAGAATGGTCCAAACACACCAAGACAGTTGTGGAGAGGGCACAACAAAGCCTATTCCCCCTCAGGAAACAAAAAAGATTTGGCATGGGTCCTGAGATCCTCAAAAGGTTCTACAGCTGCAACATCGAGAGCATCCTCCCGACTGGTTGCATCACTGCCTGGTACGGCAATTGCACTGCCTCCGCCTGCAAAGCACTGATTATTTGCAACGCAGGACAAGCTAGTTAATCTAGTAATACCATCAACCATGTGTAGTTAACTAGTGATTATGTTAAGATTGATTGTTTTTATAAGATAAGTTTAATGCTAGCTAGCAACTTTCCTTGGCTCCTTGCTGCACTCCCATAACAGGTGGTCTCCTCGTGGAGTGCAATAATCTGCGTCCAAAAATGCAGATTAGAGATTGTTATGAAAACTTGAAATCGGCCCTAATTAATCGGTCGACCTCTACTCCAGAGCGCTCAGGACCTTAGACTGGGGAGATGGTTCACCTTCCAACAGGACAAGGACCCTAAGGACACACTCAAGACAATGCATGAGTGGCTTCGGGACAAGTCTCTGAATGTCCTGAGCCCGGACTTGAACCCGATCTAACATCTCTGGAGAGACCTTAAAATAGCTGTGCAGCGACGCTCCCCATCCAACCTGAGACTACTTTAATGTATTTTTATTTAACTAGGCAAGTCAGTTAAGAACTAATTCTTATTTTCAATGATGGCCTAGGAACTGCCTTGTTCAGGGGCAGAACGACAGATTTTTAGCTTGTCAGCTTGGGGATTCGATCTTGCAACCTTTCAGTTTCTAGTCCAACGCTCTAACCCAGCTGCCCCAGCTTGAGAGGATTTGCAGAGAAGAAGGGGAGAAACTCCCCAAATACAGGCGTGCCAAGCTTGTAGCATCATACCCAATACGGCTGTAATCGCTGACAAAGGTGCTTCAACAAAGTATTAAGTAAAGTGTCTGAATAATTATGTAAATAAGGTATTTGCAAAAATGTCTATAAAACTGTTTTCACTTAATCATTATGGGGTGTTGTGTGTAGATTGATGAGAATATTTTAAAAATATATATTTTCAAATAAGGCTGTAACGTAATAAAATGTGGAAAACGTGATGAGGTCTGACTTTGGACACACCGACTCATTCAAAGGTTTTTCTTTATTTTTACTATTTTCTACATTGTAGAATAATACTGAAGACAACAAAACTATGAAATAACACATATGGAATCATGTAGTTACCAAAAAAGTGTTAAAGTAATCAAAATATATTTTATATTTGAGATTCTTCAAAGTAGCCACCTTTTGCTTTGATGACAACTTTGCACACTCTTGGCATTAAAGGTATGTCCAAACTTTTGACTGGTACTGTAATACATATATATATATATATATTAATAATAAGTTGACAATTTTGTTTTGAGGGGATACATTATTAGTAATCAATGAATTGATACTTTATTATAAAATATTTATTCATTAACTATATTAAAGGAGCACTACGAATAAATTGCTATCCATTTCCTGGTTGCTAAAATTCTAATAATTCACCTAATTTAAGTTTATGTGAAAAAATAAACATAGATAATGTAGAGAATCATTGTGCTGTCTAAACCGTGGTGAAATATATTTTCAATAAGCATAAATACAGTATTTTCAGCCTTTTGAAGCTGGTGTACAACACAAAGTAAAAACTAAACTTAAGAACGGGAAGCATAGAAATAGAACATATGGAACACATCTACCGCTTCTTAGACTTGCTTTCAATGAGAATGACAGATTTATAACTCACGTTTCTATGTGCATTTGGTCAGGTTGGCCAAAAAGTTACATATTGCAGCATTAAGCATTTCCCCTCATTGCTCACTGGTAACTTACCATCCCAGTCATGAAATCTAGGCCATAGTTGTCAAGGTTAGTGCGCTCACTTTCCCCCTCTGTTCCAATGAGTGTGACATAAATGTAGTCAGATGAGCCAGAGAATAGAACTTCCCCTGTAGTCACCTTTACTTTGTATTCAACCATGGTGAGCCAACGGGAAAACTGGAAAAGGACAACAAATACTTAACACAGACAAAGGGGTTCTATCGTTCAAAGCATCAACACTTTTTTCCAAACCATATAATAGTTACAATATTTTTGGAGATCCTGGAATTTGGGATTTTTGTTATAGAGGATACCACAAGCATTGTTTTCTATATAATATCTAAATGAAGACGTCCTCTGAACCCCCAGACGTTTCACAATTTTATTGTAGCCCTGAACTAGCTCACCTGATTCACTTAGTCAAGGACTTGATAATAAGTTGACAATTTTAATTACATGTGTTAGCTCTGGAGTAGATAAAATACATGGGATGGCTGTGGGTCCTCAGTAGAGGTTTGAGAACCACTGGCCTATGGTATGGTTCTAGATACAAGCTTTTAGCAATATGCAATATCTTAAAGTCAGCATACCTTATCAACGAATGGAGATGATGGAGTCTCTCTCTCTCTTTCTGTATGGACTTTGTCTCACCGGTGACCTGTACTGTATTTTAAGGGCTGCCCCCTCACCTTGGTCTAACAGGTTCCTCGGTTAGAACCAGCCGATTGCCTTGGTCAAACAGGTTCCTCAGTTAGAACCAGCGGATTGCCTTGGTCAAACAGGTTCCTCAGTTAGAACCAGCGGACCGCATTGGTCTAACAGGGTCCTTGGTTAGAACCAGCGGATTTTGTGTGCAAATGTTGATAATGTACAAACAATTAACAATCCAACTATTTTTAAATCCAGAATGTAGCATATCACCAAGACCAGAACAGAAAAACAATGTGTATTGAGCTCATCACCAATACAGCATGTAATGATGGGTACAGCCAAATCCCTTCGGGGATGTGTCCTTCCCCTATTCCAGTATTTCCAAGGGTTTTAGGTCTTGCAGAAACAACTTCGTCTTGTCTGGGCAAGTGAGTTGTGTTAGAGAATGCTGTAAATAACGGTGTTCAGTTTCCTTTACTTGCCTGCTGTTGTCACTTAATGCTGGTGGGTAAATCCTGAACAGGGGCTTGTGCAAGCATCATGAAACAATTACACTACCGTTCAAAAGTTTGGGGTCACTTAGAAATGTCCTTGTTTTGAAAGAAATGCAACAAAAAAAAGACCATTAAAATAACATAAAATTGATCAGAAATACAGTGTAGACATTCTTAATGTTGTAAATTACTATTGTAGCTGGAAACGGCAGATTTTTTATGGAATATCTACATAGGCGTACAGAGGCCATTATCAGCAACCTTCACTCCCATGTTCCAAAGGCATGTTGTGTTAGCTAATCCAGGTTTATAATTTTAAAAGGCTAATTGATCATTAGAAAACCCTTTTCCCTAGTCTGAAAACTGTTGTCGTGATTAAATAAGCAATAAAACTGGCCTTCTTTAGACTAGTTAAGTATTTGGAGCATCAGCATTTGTGGGTTCGATTACAGGCTCAAAATGTCCAGAAACAAATACCTTTCTTCTGAAACTCGTCAGTCTATTCTTGTTCTGAGAAATGAAGGCTATTCCATGCGAGAAATTGGCAAGAAACTAAAGTGCAAACTGGGGTAACCAGAATAGAAAGAGGAGTGGGAGGCCACAGAGCACAACTGAGCAAGAGGACAAGCACACTAGAGTAGGCTACAGTCCATAGGGATAGGTTTCCTTGCCCTGGTAGCAGTCTATGGACAAGTTATGACAGCAATCCATGCTCTAGTTTAGTGTCCTTGGCAGTACGTGTTTCCACATGCTAATGGCACAAATCCCATTCAAGTCATGGGACCGAAATGAGCATTTTTCACACATCATGTTCAAAACAGTGACTTTGTTGAGCTTCACAATTCATTTGAGATACTTTCGGATAATGTAGACATGATAAGTAAAAAATTCTAACATTGGTCCCATGACTTGAAAGAAATTTGTGCCACAAACAGTTTCAAGGAAACTAAAACAAAGCATGGATTACTGTCATAACTGCTCACAGGATAAGGACACCAAAGTGTTGTTTTTGTAATTTGGGTGAACTATACCTTTAAGGACTGTAGCCTATTGAAAATGGAAGCTAAATAGGCTAATGATTTTATATACAGTGCCTTGCGAAAGTATTCGGCCCCCTTGAACTTTGCGACCTTTTGCCACATTTCAGGCTTCAAACATAAAGATATAAAACTGTATTTTTTTGTGAAGAATCAACAACAAGTGGGACACAATCATGAAGTGGAACGACATTTATTGGATATTTCAAACTTTTTTAACAAATCAAAAACTGAAAAATTGGGCGTGCAAAATTATTCAGCCCCCTTAAGTTAATACTTTGTAGCGCCACCTTTTGCTGCGATTACAGCTGTAAGTCGCTTGGGGTATGTCTCTATCAGTTTTGCACATCGAGAGACTGAAATGCAAAACAGCTCGAGCTCAGTGAGGTTGGATGGAGAGCATTTGTGAACAGCAGTTTTCAGTTCTTTCCACAGATTCTCGATTGGATTCAGGTCTGGACTTTGACTTGGCCATTCTAACACCTGGATATGTTTATTTTTGAACCATTCCATTGTAGATTTTGCTTTATGTTTTGGATCATTGTCTTGTTGGAAGACAAATCTCCGTCCCAGTCTCAGGTCTTTTGCAGACTCCATCAGGTTTTCTTCCAGAATGGTCCTGTATTTGGCTCCATCCATCTTCCCATCAATTTTAACCATCTTCCCTGTCCCTGCTGAAGAAAAGCAGGCCCAAACCATGATGCTGCCACCACCATGTTTGACAGTGGGGATGGTGTGTTCAGCTGTGTTGCTTTTACGCCAAACATAATGTTTTGCATTGTTGCCAAAAAGTTCAATTTTGGTTTAATCTGACCAGAGCACCTTCTTCCACATGTTTGGTGTGTCTCCCAGGTGGCTTGTGGCAAACTTTAAACAACACTTTTTATGGATATCTTTAAGAAATGGCTTTCTTCTTGCCACTCTTTCATAAAGGCCAGATTTGTGCAATATACGACTGATTGTTGTCCTATGGACAGAGTCCAGTACATCCAGAGTGATCATGGGCCTCTTGGCTGCATCTCTGATCAGTCTTCTCCTTGTATGAGCTGAAAGTTTAGAGGGACGGCCAGGTCTTGGTAGATTTGCAGTGGTCTGATACTCCTTCCATTTCAATATTATCGCTTGCACAGTGCTCCTTGGGATGTTTAAAGCTTGGGAAATCTTTTTGTATCCAAATCCGGCTTTAAACTTCTTCACAACAGTATCTCGGACCTGCCTGGTGTGTTCCTTGTTCTTCATGATGCTCTCTGCGCTTTTAACGGACCTCTGAGACTATCACAGTGCAGGTGCATTTATACGGAGACTTGATTACACACAGGTGGATTGTATTTATCATCATTAGTCATTTAGGTCAACATTGGATCATTCAGAGATCCTCACTGAACTTCTGGAGAGAGTTTGCTGCACTGAAAGTAAAGGGGCTGAATAATTTTGCATGCCCAATTTTTCAGTTTTTGATTTGTTAAACAAGTTTGAAATATCCAATAAATGTCGTTCCACTTCATGATTGTGTCCCACTTGTTGTTGATTCTTCACAAAAAAATACAGTTTTATATCTTTATGTTTGAAGCCTGAAATGTGGCAAAAGGTCGCAAAGTTCAAGGGGGCCGAATATTTTCGCAAGGCACTGTATATATATATATATGTGTATATATGTATATGTATATATATATATATATATATATATACACTGAGTGTACAAACCATTAGGAACACCATCCTAATTTTGAGTTGCACCCCCTTTTGCTATCAGAACAGAATCAATTCGTCAGGGCATGAACTCTGCAAGGTGTCAAGCGTTACACAGGGATGCTGGCCCATGTTGACTCCACTGTTTCCTACAGTTGTGTCAAGTTGGCTGGGTGTCCTTTTGGTGGTGGACCATTCTTGATACACACAGGAAACTGTTACGAGTGGAAAAACACAGCAGTGTTGCAGTTCTTAACACACCCAGGTGTGCCTGTTGTATCATGTACAAATATTCCCAGTGTGAAATAGTTCCCATCCAAATGACTGTTATTCTTTAACTATTTAATTATTTATTGGCCTCTACTTTCATTTATTTTTTACAAATCCCAAATCACTATTGCAGGGCTGACCAACTCTGTTCCTGGAGAACTACCATCCTGCAGGTTTTTGCTCCAACTCCAGTAACAACTAACGTGATTCAGTTTATCAACCAGTTAGTTAGGTGCGCTAGATAAAGGTTTAAACAGAAACCTACACTCTCATTCAAACCCAGAATCGTATACTGGATTTCTCCAGACTTCCAACACAATTCAATGAGACAAGATTTGGAAGGATGGCCACGCAAGGCTAGTGTTGAACATATCAACTAACCACATACCGGTGGTGTTCCTGCCCAGTGTTGCCAACTCATTTTCAGGGGAAGTTGCTAGAGGCAGGTTGATTTGTTGCTAAAAGTTGCTAAATGACGTCATTACGTAGAATATACAATAATGTTACTGAAAGTGACTGGCCATCTCGGCAAAAAATAAGATTTGACATTTGTCCAGGTACAGACTCCCACTCTTTTCTTTACTTCTGGCTGTGCAATTTTGATTGACTCATGTTGATTTATGTTGTAAGTTCTGTTCAAGATCAAACATTCGTGACCAACTATATTAATTGGGTTTGGCTCGTCGAATCCGTATTACTGCTGCTGCAGTCAGCCAACAATGATATGCAATTTGCTGCTGGCCTGCTGCTGCCTGTGTACGAGCTGAGCGCCTGCTGCTGATGTTACTCACAATGCACTTTTGCAGCCAGGCACGTGCGTTGTTACTGAATGCGTGACAGAAAAAATATTTTTGTGTCATTTAGAGGGAAAATGCGTGCATTTTAGCGTTTGAGTCACTTTTCAAAAGTTGCTAAAAATTCCAAATACATTTTTAAAAGTAGCTAAATTTGTTGCTAGGTGCTGTTTGAAAAGAAAGTTGCCAGGGTAGTCTGAAAAGTTGCTAAATCTAGCAACAAAATTGCTAAGTTGGCATCACTGTTCCTGCCTGATTACATGGAAGACATTGCATTGCATCAACCAATTGTTGTGCGCCACGTCATTGACTATCAGGCATTACATCACTATATCATGTGATGTGGTTAGCTGATATGTTATGTGATGTGTTATGTGATGTGTGTTTTGTCCTGTATTTTTCTTTTTAATCCCAGCACCCGTCTCCGCAGGAGGCCTTTTGCCCTTTGGTAGGCCGTCATTGTAAATTAGAATTTGTTCTTAACTGACTTGTCTAGTTAAATAAAGGTCAAATAAAAAATAAACACCTATCCAAGCTTTGCGAGATCTGGCAGGTGTCTGGAATGTAGTCCGGCAGGAATGCCACCCATATGATATAGCGTATAGCAGTCTAATGCTACTGCGCAGTTGATGACATGGCATGCAAATAACGTACCATGTAACTATTGGTTGATGCAATGCATTATCTGCAATGTGGTCAGGGCCTGGAACATGACCCTCAACTAGTTGAATCAGGTATGTTAGTGTAACCGATGTGAAATGGCTAGCTAGTTAGCGGCTTTTGTGGCGTGATGGGTAACGATGCTTTGTGGGTGTCAGTTGTTGATGTGTGCAGAGGGTCCCTGGTTCAAGCCCAGGTAGGGGCGAGGAGAGGGACGGAAGCTAACCTGTTACATTAGGTTAGGGTTGGATTGAATACCCACAGGATGGTAGATCTCCATAAAGAGGGTTAGGTAGCTCTATTGTAATTTATGGGGTGGCAGGTAACCTAGTGGTTAGAGCGTTGGATTTGTAACCGCAAGATCGAATCCCAGAGCTGAGCTGACAAGGTAAAAATCTGTCGTTCTGCCCCTGAACAAGGCAGTTAACCCACTGTTCCTAGGCGTCATTGAAAATAAGAATTTGTTCTGAACTGACTTGCCTAGTTAAATAAAGGTAAAATAAAAAATTAATTATGTAAGTACTCGGTTGTATTTATTGGTGTGGACCGTAGCAAAACTCCCTTTTGCAATGGAAAACTAAAAACATATAGGACAAGTTCAGGTAGTCCCTTGCAGTTTCAGTCCGTTTTCATTCTGTTTAGTGCTTTGTGAATACAACCCTGTACGGCCTCCAACCAAGTCCCAGGCTTTTGTGGACACACTGCCCCACAATGGCTCATTTGCACTTCTACACTTTCAGTTTTGTATTTGTGTAGAGAGCAGTCTCCCGCATTGGTCGTTGACCGACCCAGATTGAACTTTATAAATTCAGACAGACTGCCACTGCTCACATGAAAGATAAAAAGGAATGATGTGACAGACTGGTTGTGGTCTCCCATCTCGTCTGTGTGTAGTATCTTTAGATTTGTCTGTTACACTGGTCGCAGCAAGACTTTATTGCCAAACAGAGTTGGTGGTAATTACTTTTGGTACAGCATGATAGGCAAAAACTCCCACAAAGTTTGAATTTATTAGTAGAAAAGTAGAACATTTTTTGGCACGTTATGAATTGCATAGACTCTTGAATTGCAAGAGGCAAAACAATATAGAACAGCAACATGAAAAAAACAGACATTATACAGCTGTGCCAGGAAAATAACCTTTCCCTCAACGTCAACTAAACAAAATAGCTAATTGTGGACTTCAGGAGACAGCAGAGGGAGCACGCTCCCATCCACAGACAAGACCGCAGTGGAGAAGGTGAAAAGCTTCAAGTTCCAAGGCATACACCTCAGTGAAAATCTGAAATGGTTCACCCACACAGCTGATGTGGTGAAGAATGCGCAACAGTGCCTCTTCAACCTCAGGAGGCTGAAACATTTTGGCTTGGCCCCTAAGACTCTCACAAACTTTTTCAGATGCACCATTGAGAGCATCATGTCGGGCTTTATCAGCGCCTGGTACGGCAACTGCACTGCCCACAACTACCCAACACATCACTGTGGGCACACTGCCTGCCCTCCAGGACACCGACAGCACCTAAAGTCACATGAAGGCCAAAAAGATCATCAAGGACATCAACCACCCGAGCCACGGCCTGTTCTCCCCGCTAACATCCAGAAGGCGAGGTCAGTACAGGTGCATCAAAACTGGGACCAAGAGACTGAAAAACAGCTTCTATCTCAAGGCCATCAGACTGTTAAATAGCCATCACTAGCCGGCCTCCACCCAGTACCCTGCCCAGAACTTAGTCACTGTTAGTAGCCGGCCTCCACCCAGTACACTGCCCTGAACTTAGTCACTGTTAGTAGCCGGCCTCCACCCATTACCCTGCCCTGAACTTAGTCACTGTTAGTAGCCGGCCTCCACCCATTACCCTGCCCTGAACTTAGTCACTGTTAGTAGCCGGCCTCCACCCAGTACCCTGCCCTGAACTTAGTCACTGTTAGTAGCCGGCCTCCACCCATTACCCTGCCCTGAACTTAGTCACTGTTAGTAGCCGGCCTCCACCCAGTACCCTGCCCTGAACTTAGTCACTGTTAGTAGCCGGCCTCCACCCAGTACCCTGCCCTGAACTTAGTCACTGTTAGTAGCCGGCCTCCACCCATTACCCTGCCCTGAACTTAGTCACTGTTAGTAGCCGGCCTCCACCCATTACCCTGCCCTGAACTTAGTCACTGTTAGCACCCGGCCTCCACCCATTACCCTGCCCAGAACTTAGTCACTGTTAGTAGCCGGCCTCCACCCATTACCCTGCCCAGAACTTAGTCACTGTCGGTAGACGTCTACCACACGGTTACTCAACCCTGCACCTTAGAGCCTGCTACCCTATGTACATAGACATGGAACACTGGTCACTTTAATACTGTTTTACTCATTTCATATGTATATACTGTATTCAATTCTCCTGTATTTTAGTCAATGCCACTCCGACATTGCTCATCCTAATATTTCTTAATTCCATAATTTTAATTAGATATTTGTGTGTATTGTTGTGAATGGTTAGATACTACCGCACTGTTGGAGCTAGGAATAAAAACATTTCACTACACCTAAGACAATAAGATCTGCTTAATAAGTGTATGCAAACAATAACATTTGATTTGATTTGAATATATCATAGAATCATGTAGAAGTTAAATGTATCTCTACCAGTATAGTCTGATAGCAGAATGTAGGAAATAGTTGGAATGGCTTTGTCCTATAGCAGGTGGAACTGAGAAGCTGTGAACTGTCAGTGCTCTCTGAGTGGAGGGAGGTCGTGAAGGTGGTGCGGTGGATCTCTCATGTCTTTGAGGAGTAAAAATGTGGCTTCATATCTACATTCCGTTAAAGTTACCATCCATTGCCAAACACGGGAGGGTAGAGCTGGGGACAGGGGGGCATAATATAGCCATCTGCATTGTACTCACTTAGATATTACTGCATGGTCGGAACTAGAAGCACAAGCCTTTCGCTACACTCGCATTAACATCTGCTAACCATGTGTGTGTGACCAATACAATTTGATTTGAATTTTCAAGCTCCTTCTCTAGCTCTTTGGTGCAACTTACAAGTTGATCATCACCCTACTCCAAGTACAACATACTTGAATACATACGCCCTTGTAATATTGTTATAATGTTCTTATAATCTATATACTGTATATCAGCACCATGTCACCAGGTCAAATTTCTGTTTGTTCAATGTTCTGATTTTACAGCCCATTGTTACAAGGTTATTTACCAACAGAAGCAAAATCACCATGTCAATAACAACACAGTAACAGAACAATAGTGTACCGCCTCAGCCAACATATCATGGAAACTACCTCACTAGTGAGTCCTAACAATAATCAGTGGAGTAGGTTTTTAGTGTGTTAATGGCTAAGATCACAAAGCTTATACTGAAACATGCCTTATTGCATCTATGACTGGATGTGAATAATGTGAAGTCAGTATCATCTGCCACGGGGCTTGCCTTTTGTGTAATCATGTATTATGCCTTTGTGATTTCTTAGCTGATTATGGTCCACTTCTCACATGAAGTCTGTGATATGAATACTGGTCCATATATAACACTGAATTAAGATACAGTACCAGTCAAAAGTTTGAACAAACCTACTCATTGAAGTGTTTTTCTTTATTTTTAACTATTTTCTACACTGTAGAATAATAGTGAAGACATCAAAACTATGAAATAACACATATGGAATCATGTAGTAACCAAAAAAGTGTTAAACAAATCTCAATATATTTTATATTTGAGATTCTTCCAAGTAGCCACTTTTTGCCTTGATGACAGCTTTTCCCACTCTTGGCATTCTCTCAACCAGCTCCATGAAGTAGATAACTACTGGATATTAAGTACAGTGCAGTAGGTGCCAGAGCAGCAAAGATTCAGTTCAGTTTTCATCAACAGTCTTATGGCTTGGAGGGAGAAACTGTCTCTGAGCATGGTGCTGCTACACTTGATGCTTTGATACAGTTTGCAAGACGGTAAAGGAGCCAGATTTCTTAGTTTACAATTTTGATATAAGGCCTACCTCTAACGTCAACAACAATCAGAAGACGGTTGTACTGGCTGTGACAGTCATGGTCATCTTGTCTCCCCCACTCCCATCGTAGGCCCACCGGGACACATGGGATGAAAAGCCCTGACTAAGACAGACAGACACAAAGTTGTTGTAGAACAGACTACAGTAGTTGCAGATTTGAAACTACACTATCAAGGGGATATTTCATTGCAGAAGTTGTTAGAAAACCCCTGTGTGCCTGGCACAACAGATTTTATCACATTTCCCTAACTTTTATAGAAACTGAACTGTATGTACATGATCAACATTTTTGACTGGGAAGCAAGAAGTTGACAGGTTTGTTGACACGCATTACCATTCATAACTCCAACTAGTGTACAATGTTGAGAGTGCTGTGTGTTCTCACAGCACAGTGCCACAGAAATATTTATCTGAGCCACAATCCCCAAGGGCCATACAGTAGCTCAGCCTCCTCCAAAACTACACACACAATGCAGATGGAGTTGGTTGGAGGACATTCCAGCTCCACTGCAGGCATGTACAGTAGCTCCCTCAACATCACTGCCTTCCTTTTATTTATTTTTTCTGATGGAGGAGGTGCATCACTGCAGCTGGGCACAACTTCTGCTGCAGAAGGAAACAGCTCTGTTCTCCCAGTACTCCCTAGACTAGAGAGTAGTGACAATTGTTACTGAGTGGACTATCCTGGTTAAATTAAGTTGAACAGAACTGAACAGAGCAATTTTCTCACCGATCCAAGTTGATGGCAGGGGTGTACTCGCTATCACGCCTCTAGTCAGGTCTCTGTAAACCAGCGTGGCTCTTTTTCTTCTAAAAGATGGCATCTGTAAAGAAAAGCAAGACAATAACAACTAAATTTGATTCATTCTAAATTAAGATATAATATTAATTACATTTAAATGATCTGATACATATGACTAGTGGAGTTACTTTGCTTAAACTCAATTATTTTCTTAAAGGGAATCTAAAAGACAGTTATGGGTAGGAAGTTGTGATTCGCATGGACTTTGAGTAGTCTGAAATGGCTCCAGACAGGTGATGACATCTTTTGGCTTCAACAAGCATGGGACAGGAATATATTGGGCATCTTGGCTAATGGATGATTATAGTTGGAATTGCTATAATGTACCATCTAATACTTGCCTAGTCCAGCGGTTCCCGACCTTTTGGGGTTATTGTAGGCCCAATCACATCTTGCCTTGCCCATAGTATCCCCCCATATGCATTTTAAATGTAGGCATATCATATGAAATTAGTCTTTCTAAGTACCCACTTTGGATATTGGTTCCTGGTTATATGAATGGTGTAAGCATTGGCTGGAGAGTTTAAATCCATGCAAGAAAGTGAACTAGTGCTCACATCGGTAAAAGTATGGAGATTCATGAGACAGACAGGAGACGCAGCAAAATCATTTAGACGCAGTTTAGCACCTAAAACAGTAAATGACACCGTGGCATAGTTAAGCCGAAAAGACTGCTAATGCAAAATTGCAAATCCTTTTAAATTGATAATATATTCAGATCGAATTGCACTCAAAACATGTTCTCCACTAAAATGGGTCATATTTGCGGGCTATCCAGAGGTAAACATATATTTTTTAAATCATTACATTAGCTTTGTAAATCATGTAGAAGATCTTCTAGTTTTAGTTACACGTTTTAGTTGCAGCACAATAAAAAGGATCATTACCGCCACCAACGTTTACGGGGGTGTAAAACAGCAGTGGTTGATGCTTTTTGTTTACTCAGAAAGTACGATATGAAACGTTGATTTGAATCTTCTGACCAACTAGTATGTCAAGCGGCGCCCCACTGTCTGATTCATATCGCGTGATTTCTGATAATAGTTATCGACTGATTGGTTCTGTATGCGGTGCATGCTCCTTTACATGACACAGCGCACCAAGGAAAATTGTCCTCACCCAGCCACTGTAGATAGTCCCAGCTGTTTTTTTTTCCAACCTAGGTTTATTTTTAGGGCAAATGAATATGATAGTCTGCCCAAAATTCAACGCAGTGGTAATGTCAAGTAAAGATAGCCTACACGTTGTAAACTATTGTACGCAATGGCATTGCTGTGCAGCCTTTATCGTAAAGGGAGTGAGCTATGAAAGCGCCGCGATTTAGCCTAGTAATTTACCAGTAGGCTACTAAACCGCGACAATATTGTATCTCGTAGTGACCTTTTAGTTTAGGGCGATGTTATACAGATTCGGCGTCATTCTCACTCCGGAGTGCCCGGACGTAGAGGTGTTTGTGTTAGGGTCCCGTCCGGAGATGGGTCACTGGGACCCAAACAATGCAGTTCTGATGAAACGGACGCAGGTGGTTTTGTCCATGCGCGAACCTTGCCTCTGGATCGCCGACGTGCATCTGGCAGAACCGTGCCAAGAGAGCCTGTGGTTGAAGTTCATCAAACGAGTGGGGGGCAATTTCATCTGGGAAGGTATTATAAAATGAATAGTTAAAATTTAGTCCGTGATTGGGTTTATAGCCAACACAACTGTAGGCCATGCTCAATTCTGAACTATTTCCATCTGTTTCCATGCCATTTACCTTGACCGAGTTAAATTTGGTTTTATACTGGATATTTGCTGAATATTCGATTCTCTCGCGTCAATAGCTATTGAACCAAGCTAGAGGGTAACATACCTGCGGAGATCATTGTAGCTCAGTCGGCTGGGAGACGATGTAGGGATGAAAATATTTTAGTTGTCCCTCAGATTATTTAGAAACGGTTGACTTTCCTCTTTGTATGCGTTAGCCTAAACCTACCCATTGTATTAAAAGTACATATTTTTCGCATAATTCACACACAATCAGAATTCGCTGCTTCAACTTCAGTAGCCTCTTTCCTCTCCTAATGGACCGAGGTAAAGTCAGTTTCAGGTTGGATATTCGACAGATATTCGCCTGTAGTTTTCCACCAACAGCAGTTAGGGACCGTCAACATAGTAACAAATCAAATGTTTCAAATTTCAATAGCTCTTTAACGATTACTCCTAAAACTTTCTAAACTGGTTGTAGCTAACCCGATGGCATAGACACACATTGCACACACTTTTTTTTATCGATTTACATCTCGCACAATTATTTATTATTTATTTACATTTTTGAATTTCAATAGCTCATTGGTCATATGACCTAATGACTTCAAAAAAGATTCAGAATGTCCACGGACTACCCTTCTATATTGCACACCCTTTAGTTTGTCAATTTTCATCTCACATGATTTGACATGAATTTTTCAAGATAAAAAATGTCAATAGCCTCTTGGTCATGTGACCTAATAACTTCAAACAAGATTCCGAATGTCCACTGACTGCCCTTCTATATTGCACACCCTTTAGTTTGTCAATCTTCATCTCACTAAATTTTACATTAATTTTTCAAAATGTCAAATTTCAATATGTCAATTACACACCTAAGAAGCGTGCAGTGGATATACACCCATATTGCATAACCTCTAGTCATGTATCTTCTATATTGTTGTACATTAATATTAGTTTGACAATTAGGAGGTTCAGTTCAGTGTTGTGTTTCCCCTTTTCTTTGATATTTATCCATAATAATTGGTAGTTCTAAGTACTTCTTTTCCGTTTTTTTATTTTTCCACTGTTTTTAACAATAGGAGAGAAACAGATAATATCTCCTTTCTTCGTTAATATCAACCATAAAGGAAAAGGGCAAAGTACGAGAGTCATGCTATTAATTATCCAAAGCAGGGATGGAGAGTGAGCTAGTGAGGTAGGCTGCAGTGGGTTTGTTGGTCGATACATATACTGAACATGTAACCACAGTAATGGTGGCCAGAAAATCAATGAATAAAAATGTAATATTGACAAATTAAACAGAAATTGTAGATTTGTAGTATTTTCCAACATGTCACCAGACACTTAACTTCAAATAAGTATGAAACATTTCAGTGTTAACTTTCTCTTTATCCCTGGTTGATGTACATTTCAGAGCCTCTTCAGTGTGGATGGGGTATAGCATACATTTTCAACAACAAACTGTACTTCCAGTTTGTATTCTTTACTCTGTTGAACTATTTTGTCTTCATTCCTAGGCACAGCACATGGAACCACCGTTGGCATGCAAAACATTCAATCTAAAACAAAACAAAGTGTAACACGTTATAAATAATATCAAATATCAATGGAGTATGACGAATCAGCCATCCATTGTGTTATATCATAAATTGTCTTACATGCCATCACTGTTGTCAAAAGATTATAAACATGTTAAATAAAGTTACTAACCCAGTCAGTCTTTGGGCCACATCCAGGTTCTTTATCAGTGGCACACATTAAGCAGTTGTTGGCTTTGTTGAACTGTGAAATCATAGGCATGAACTGAACATATGGCTGTCCCACACAACTACATAAAAATAAAGAATTTACATTTACTTTGAATTAAATGTCATTACATACCAGACATTTTTAGTATATCCTCAGCCATTTCTTTTCACAGAAGGTTCCATATCAATGTGGGAGGGGATGTTGGAAGTTCTGTGCAACTTTCTTGGCCATCTACACCAAAAAATGAAATAGAGTTTTTGACCTAGTTGTCACATAACAGCTTACCATTCATTATTGAAAATATAACTATCAAATGTGCATTACAAAGACCCTGCAGCAGTCCTGCTGCATCTTGGGAGTTATTTCCCCCTCTTTCCACTTTATGTCCACTCAGTTGTCTTTTCCATGGCAGGATCTTCTCATTTGGAAGTATTATTTTTTTTAAAAATTTAAACATAATGGAATTCTGATTAGTTATAGGCAAATTAATACACAGGCCAAATGTGTATGCTGTTTTCCTTATCACTATAATTTAGTAGTAGATATAATTTCCTTTATGCCCCATTCTACAAACAGCCTCAATTATAGGCACTGAACCAACCCTATCACAGAGTGAATAAATGTAGAGTGTTTGTAGACTGTAAGAAAAAAATATTAAGAGACAGTTTCCTCAGTACGTGCTTAAAGAAAGTCATATCACAAAGAGGACAGTGCCCACCAAATCTATGACAGCAGAGAATGAATTGTAAGCACCAAAGTGTTTGTCAACATAATATCTGAAAATGTCAGTTGTTGAACATAATACTTCTATTTGCAATAGCAATTTATGATGTATGCAGTTGAGGAATATTCCATGTACCAACACTACATGTAGGATGGACATTCCCACATACAGTATTTAAAAAATTAAACAATATATTTCACCTTTATTTAACCAGGTAAGCCAGTCGAGAACAAGTTCTCATTTACAACTGCGACCTGGCCAAGATAAAGCAAAGCAGTGCGACCCAAACAACAATACAGAGTTACACATGGAATAAACAAATGTACAGTCAATAACACAATAGAAAAACCTATATACAGTGTGTGCAAATTAAGTAAGATTAGGGAGGTGAGGCAATAAATAGGCCGTAGTTGCGAAATAATTACAATTTCGCAAATATAAACTGGAGTGATAGATGTGCAGAAGATGAATGTGCAAGTAGAGATACTGGGGTGCAAAGGAGCAAAAAAACAATCTGGGGATGAGGTAGTTGGATGGGCTATGTACAGGTGCAATGATCTGTAAGCTGCTCTGATAGCTGATGCTTAAAGATAGTGAGGGAGATATGAGTCTCCAGCTTCAGTGATTTTTGCAATTCGTTCCAGTCATTGGCAGCAGAGAACTGGAAGGAAAGGTGGCCAAAAGAGGAATTGGCTTTGGGGGTGACCAGTGAAACACACCTGCTGGAGCGTGTGCTACGAGTGGGTGCTGCTATGGTGACCAGTGAGCTGAGATAAGGCGGGGCTTTATCTAGCAAGGACTTATAGATGACCTGGAGCCAGTGGGTTTGGCAACGAATATTAAGCGAGGGCCAGCCAACGAGAGCATACAGGTCGCAGTAGTGGGTACTATATGGGGCTTTGGTGACGAAATGGATGGCACTGTGATAGACTGCATCGAATTTGCTGAGTAAGGTGTTGGAGGCTATTTTGTAAATGACATCACCGAAGTAAACGACCAGTAGAATAGTCAGTTTTATGAGAGTATGTCTGGCAGCATGAGTGAAGGATGCTTTGTTGCTAAATAGAAAGCCGATTCTCAATTTAATTTTGGATTGGAGATGCTTAATATGAGTCTGGAAGGAGAGTTTACAGTCTAACCAGACACCTAGGTATTTGTAGTTGTCAACATATTCTAAGTCAGAACCATCCAGAGTAGTGATGCTAGGCAGGCGGGCAGGTGCGGGCAGCGATCCATTTAGTTTTACTTGTATTTAAGAGCAGTTGGAGGCCACGAAAGGTGAGTTGTATGGCATTGTAGCTCATCTGGAGGTTAGTTAACATAGTTTCCAAAGAAGGGCCAGAAGTATACAGAATGGTGTCGTCTGCGTAGAGGTGGATCAGAGAATCACCAGCCGCAAGAGTGACATCATTAAGAGTCGGTTCGAGAATTGAACCCTGTGGCACCCCCATAGAGACTGCCAGAGGTTCGAGGCTTCTCTATCTGAGAAGTAGTTGGTGAACCAGGCGAGGCAGTCATTTGAGAAACCAAGGTTGTTGAGTCTGCCGATAAGAATGCGGTGATTGACAGAGTTGAAAGCCTTGGCCAGGTCGATGAAGATGGCTGCACAGTATTGTCTTTTGTTGATGATCGTTATGTTATCGTTTAAGACCTTGAGCGTGGCTGAGGTGCACCCGTGACCAGCTCGGAAACCTGATTGCATAACGGAGAAGGTACGGTGGGATTCGAAATGGTCGGTGATCTGTTTGTTAACTTGGCTTTCGAAGACCTTAGAAAGGCAAGGTAGGATAGATATAGGTCTGTAACAGTTTGGGTCTAGAGTGTCTCCCCCTTTGAAGAGGGGGATGACCGCGGCAGCTTTCCAATCTTTGGTGATCTCAGACGATACGAAAGAGAGGTTGAACAGGCTAGTAATAGGGGTTGCAACAATTGCGGCAGATGATTTTAGAAAGAGAGAGTACAGATTGTCTAGACCAGCTGATTTGTAGGGGTCCAGATTTTGCAGCTCTTTCAGAACACCAGCTATCTGGATTTGGGTGAAGGAGAAATGAGGGAGGCTTGGCAAGTTGCTGTGGGGATGCAGAGCTTTTGTAGGGGTGGCCAGGTGGAAAGCAAGGCCAGCTGTAGAAAAACGCTTATTGAAATTCTCGATAATTGTAGAGTTTCCTATCCTCAGTGCAGTATCCTCAATATCTGTTTGAAAAAGCTAGCCTTTGCTTTCCTAACTGCCTGTGTATTTTGGTTCCTAACTTCCCTGAAAAGTAGCATATCGCGGGGGCTATTCGATGCTAATGCAGTACGCCACAGGATGTTTTTGTGCTGGTCAAGGGCAGTCAAGTGAACCAAGGGCTATATCTGTTCCTGGTTCTACATTTTTGAATGGGGCATGCTTATTTAAGATGGTGAGGAAAGCACTTTTTAAGAATAACCAGGCATCCTCTACTGTCGGAATGAGGTCGATATCTTTCCAGGATACCCGGGCCAGGTCAATTAGAAAGGCCTGCTCGCTGAAGTGTTTTAGGGAGCGATTGACTGTGATAAGGGGTGGTCGTTTGACCGCGGACCCATTACAGATGCAGGCAGTGATCGCTGAGATCCTGGTTGAAGACAGTGGAGGTGTATTTTGAGGACAGGTTGGTCAGGATGATATCTATGAGGGTGCCCGAGTTTACGGATTTTGGGTTGTACCTGGTAGGTTTCATGATAATTTGGGTGAGATTGAGGGCATCTAGCTTAGATTGTAGGACGATCGGTGGGGTTTGGCACATCCCAGTTTAGGTCACCTAACAGTGCTACTCTGAAGATAAATGGGGGGCAATTAATTAACATATGGTGTCCAGGGCGCAGCTGGGGGCTTAGGGGGGTCTATAACAAGCGGCAACAGTGAGAGACTTATTCCTGGAAAGGTGGATTTTTAAAAGTAGAAGCTCGAACTGTTTGGGCACAGACCTGGATAGTATGACAGAACTCTGCATGCTGTCTCTGCAGTAGATTGCAACTCCACTCCTTTGGCAATTCTGTCTTGTCGGAAAATGAATACACATACATAGAGGCATTTTTCAGCTGTGATTTCACCACTCAGAATCCAGAATGGATATGACAATGGGGCCAACACAGGACGTAATACACCCTTACAACAATCTACTGTTGATCTTCTTGACTTCTTATCTGGTAAACTGCTACTATGTCAAGAAAAGAGCCCCAATTAGGGGTTAGTGTACTCCAGTAAAAAAAGGCTAGTTTAGATTAAAAACTATTTTCATGTGTCCCCGTTCATAGGGGCATGAAAGACTAGTCACTGGTAGAATTGAGTTGGCACTTTATTGACCCAAACACCCACAGACCCACAAGGTTGAGGTTACTCATGGACAGTAATTAGTCTTTTTTTTGTGTGTTTTTTGCATTGATGCATTGTGTCTTCTAACTGTCCAAGTATAGGATCCAAAGTGTTAGGGAATATTTGTTCCCATAAATACAAAGGAGGATGTCTCTCCTCATACCTCTGGCACTTTAGTCAGACTGCCAGACTGTGCACCACAGAGCCAATCAGGAGAGAATACATACAGGTCAAAGAGTGTGTCTGTGCCTTTTGGATTACTCTTTCTTTACAGAGAACCCCTGTGGTTCAAGTCAAGAGCTACCCTTCCCTTTTCAGTCTGCTCTACGCATGTCTGAGAGTGACAGAGCCAGCAACCAAGAGTTTTTCACAGTATGTCCTAAAGAATTATTACACTTATGAATGTATGTAAAAATTTATTAGATCCAGTACAATGGAATAACTAAGACCTGAATTTGAATGCAGCGTGTTAAGAGTCCTCTTCTCTCTTTCAACCAAAAACACTTGGCCTGAAGGTTCATGCAGATGCTGAAGAAGCAATATAGAAATGTATTGATCCCTTAAGTGATTTCACTATTAAATGACCCATTTCACAACCTTCATACCTCTTCACAAAAATGTACCTAAATCAATTTTGGAAAAAGGATTTTACTCACAAAAGACGTAGGAATTAATTTTTCCAGTTAGAAATAGTAGGCCATACATCAAATAACTATTTTCATCAGAAAAACAAACCCTCAAATGCACTATTGCATTTTGTAAGTTGTCTGCAGGTGGCTTGTTGTGAATGCACTCAAATATCAAGTCATTATCAGGTTATGTAAACTGCGTTCTAATTCTCAACGTAGAAGGATTTGTCTTAATGTACAGTATATGAAAGTGATGCTATGAAAATGATTCTTTCATGTTATCAAGCTCACTGACTGACCAACCACTGCCTATTACTGTGATTAAAAAGAGCATATTAAACATTGTTTTTCATGAGGCCTGCCTGTACGCCTTCCTTTAAGCACCTCTGTTTGAACACCTCTCCTGTCCTTGATCCATTCCACATACTTCTTGGGTATGACGCTACAAGCTTGGCACAACCGGATATAGGGGAGTTTCTCCCATTTGTCGCTGCAGATCCTCTAAAGCTCTGCTAGGTTGGATGGGGAGCTCCACAGCTATTTTCAGGTTTCTCCAGAGATATTTCATCGGGTTCAAGTCCGGGCTCTGGCTGGGCCAGTCAAGGCCATTCAGAGACTTGTCCCGAAGCCACTCATGCGTTGTCTTGGCTGTGAGCTTAGGGTTGTTGTCGTGTTGGTGAACTTGTCCTGTAGGTGAACTTTCTCCCCAGTCTGAGGTTCTGAGCACTCTGGAGCAAGTTTTAATTGAGGATCTCTCTGTACTTTGCTCCGTTCATCTTTCCCTCAATCCTGACTAGTCTCCCAGTCCCTGCCGCTGAAGAACATCCCCAAAGCATAATGCTGCTAGCACCGTGCTTCACCATAGGGATGGTGCCAGGTTTCCTCAAGATGTGACGCTTGGTATTCAGGCCAAAGAGTTCAATCTGGGTTTTATCAGACCAGAGAATCTTGTTTCTCATTGTCTGAGAGTGCTTTAGGTGCCTTTTGGCAAACTTCAAGTGGGCTGTCATGTGCATTTTACAGAGGAGTGGCTTCCATCTGGCCACTCTACCATAAAGGCCTGATTTGGTGGAGTGCTGCAGAGATGGTTTTCCTCCTTGAAGGTTTTCCCATCTCCACAGAAGAACTCTGGAGCTCTGTCAGACTGACCATCGGGTACTTGGTCACCTCCCTGACGGAGACCACTGTGTTCTTGGGGACCTAAAATGCAGGAGACATTTTTTGGTGCCCTTTCCCAGATCTGTGCCTCGACACGATTCTCTCTCGGAGCTCTACGGACAATTCCTTCGACGTCATGGCAGCACAGACCTCTTAACCAAGCCTGCAAGGACTATGAAGATGGCATATTCTGAAACAGGAGTGGATGCAGAACAATCCACATGGAAAAATATATAATAGTTATAACAATAATAATAATAATTTATTTTGGATTTCAATCTTCAATAGCTGTTACATAAAATGTGCCAGGACTATGACAATTATATATTCTGAATCAGGGAAGGTTTGTCAGGGGTGCGTATCTGCTGGCAGGGAAGTCAAACGCAGGAGAGCAGAACTTGGTAAATAGCCGGAGCCGTTTAATGTAGATAATTACCAGCTTACGAAAATAACAACACACATGGGCACAAAAACCCGTATCGCACCAGTCACATTAAGCACACGTACTTACAATAAACAATTCCCGACAAGGACATGGAGGAAAACAGAGGAAAAATATACAACATGTAATTAGGGAATTGAAACCAGGTGAGTGAAAACAAGACAAAACAAATGGAACATGAAAAATGGATCGGTGATGGCTAGAAGGCCGGTGACGTCGACTGCCGAACACTGCCCGAACAAGGAGAGGAACCGACTTTGGCAGAAATCGTGACAGTAACCCCCCCTTGACGCGTGGCTCCAGCAGCGCGCCGTCACTGGCCTCGGGGACGCCCCGGAGGGCAAGGTACGGGGCCATCCGGACGGAGACGGTGGAAATCCCGCAGCATAGAAGCGTTCAACACGTCCTCCTCCGGAACCCAGAATCTCTCCTCCGGACCGTACCCCTCCCTGTCCACGAGGTACTGAAGGCCCCTCGCCCGACATCTCCAATCCAGGATGGATCGAACGGAGTACGCCGGGACCCCCTTGATGTCCAGAGGGGGTGGAGGAACCTCCCGCACCTCAGCTTCCTGGAGCGGACCAGCCACCACCGGCCTGAGGAGAGACACATGGAACGAGAAGTTAATGTGGTAATTGGGGGGAAGCTGTAACCTATAACATACCTCGTTCACTCTCCTCAGGACTTTAAATGGCCCCACAAACCGCGGACCCAGCTTCCGACAGGGCAGGCGGATGGACATGGGCGGCGTCCCATGTCTCCTCCACGCGCCGGAACCAGTCATCCACCGCAGGAGCTTCGGTCTGACTCTGATGCCAAGGAGCCAGAACTGGCTGATACCCCAACCTCTACCCCCTGGAAGGGAGAGAGGTTAGTGGCGGAGTGGCGGAGCGAGTTCTGGGCCATCTCTGCCCAGGGCACGAACGCTGCTCACTCCCCCGGCCGGTCCTTGCAAAAAGACCTCAGAAACCTACCCACATGCTGGTTCTCTCTCCACCTGCCCTTTACTCTCGGGGTGAAAACCTGAGGTAAGGCTGACCGAGATCACCAGACGTTCCATGAACGCCCTCCAGACCCTCGAAGTGAACTGGGGACCCCGATCAGACACTATATCCTCAGGCACCCCATAGTGCCGGAAGACGTGAGTAAACAGGGCCTCCGCAGTCTGTAGGGCCGTAGGGAGACCGGGCAAAGGGAGGAGACAACAGGACTTAGAAAAACGATCCAGGATCGTGGTGTTTTCCTTTGAAGGTGGAAGATCGGTTATGAAATCCACCGACAGGTGTGACCACGGCCATTGTGGAACGTGTATGGGTTGTAACTTACCTTTGGTCAGGTGCCTAGGAGCCTTACACTGGGCGCACACCGAGCAGGAGGAAACATAAACCCTCACATCCTTAGCCAAAGTGGGCCACCAGTACTTCCCACTAAGATAGCGTACTGTCTGACCGATCCCAGGATGACCAGAGGAGGGTGACGTGTGGGCCCAATATATCAGACGGTCGTGGACAGCAGGCGGAACGTACAGACGCCCAGCTGGACACTGA
Source organism: Oncorhynchus mykiss (assembly GCF_057628025.1). NCBI lineage: Eukaryota > Metazoa > Chordata > Actinopteri > Salmoniformes > Salmonidae > Oncorhynchus > Oncorhynchus mykiss. The sequence goes on along the minus strand of NC_143025.1, from coordinate 74,379,655 downwards.
GGGGGAGGGGGCTCTGCACATAACGCCCACTCAATGTCCACTTCCAGCTCCCACACTACCGGCGCCACTAAGCAAGAGGCGGGGAGTATGGGAGTGGGATCCATGGACCGCTCCTCTGTGTCATACTGCCGGGACAGTGCCTCTGCCTTAACGTTATGGGAACCTGGTCTGTACGAAAGGGTGAAAACAAAAAAGGTGAAAAACATGGCCCATACACACCTTCCCGAGCACTCTCATGACCACCCTGTGAGAGCCCTCTGTTGCCATGATATAGAGGGGTTATGATGAGCTAACCAGGGAAGGCCCAGTACCACGGGAAACACAGGAGAGTCAATGAGAAAGAGACTGATTCTCTCCTCGTGACTCCCCTGCGTCACCATGGCCAGGAAGATAGTGGCTTCCCTGATTAGCCCGGACCCCAATGGTCAACTATCCAGAGCGTGAACTGGGAAAGGTCTAGCCACAGGGATAATGGGGATCATAAGACTAAGAGCGAGCGCTCTGTCAATAAAATTCCCAGCTGCGCCTGAATCGATAAGCACCTTATGCTGGGAATGCGGGGAAATCAGGGAAACAAATAGGTACAAACAGGTGGACAACAGAGGACTCTGGATGAGAGTGGTGCAGACTCACCTGGGGTGACGCCAGAGTGCCCTGCCTGCTGCCTCGACTCCCAGAGTCTTGCTCAGCATATGTGGAAACTCCTTCAAAAATGCTGGAAAAGCATTCCAGGTGAAGCTGGTTGAGAGAATGCCAAGAGTGACTAAAGCTCTCAAGGTAAAGGGTGCCTACTTTGAAGAATTTGTCTAACACTTTTTTGGTTATTACATTATTCCATGTGTGTTATTTCATAATGTTGATGTCTTCACTATTATTCTACAATGTAGAAAATAGTAAAAATAAAGAAAAACCCTTGAATGAGTATGTGTGTCCAAACATTTTACTGGTACTCTTTATATATACACTGTATAATATATGTTTTTTTAGGTGTGGATTCTCCATCCACCCGTTTCAGAATATACCATCTTCATAGTCATGGCATGCTTGGTTAAATAGCTATTTTCGAGAGAACCAAATATCCAATGTAATTTTTTTTACCAAGGTATTGCTTAGATGACTACAAGTTCAGTATTAATTATTCTGCCTATCTTTCATCTTTAATAAGCCATTCAACCACTTGATGGCGGCAAAGGCACGTCTTTGAATTGCGCAGGCTCAGGGGTTTGGCTCTTTCTGACAGAAAGGGCGGCGCACAGTGATTATAGCATGCTTGTCCCATTACCACCTTAATGACCACCAGGACAGAAGGAACGCCTTACAATGGCCCACCAAATTGAGATATCTCGTCCATCATTCCCTGCAATCTCACTCATCTGCTGTATCTTCTTTAAATAAATATGTTTTGGGGCAGTATTTTGAAGTTTTGTTGAAAGATAGATTCGAATATGAGATGGATGAGAGGGACAGTTCAGAAAGTGAGTGGTGGATCCATTGCATATAGGGTCCGGGCAGCAGCACTAACAGTAGATCAGCCCCCGGCACCTGCTATATCTTCTTGATAAATATACGCATGTGAATGGTTTCCATGAAGCCTAGCTCGAAGTCCTCTAGGCCTATTTGCAAATGATTGGATTAACAGTGAATAGGACTAATAACTTCATGAATAACTGTTTCTTTATTTGGTGTTGTAAGCCTACTTGAAGGGCTATTACAGTACCTACCAGCACACATCACCTTAAAGTGAGAAGAAGAGGAGAAGCAAGAGAATTTACACCGCCCAAAATCTGTCTTTGTGATACAAGCCTGTTTTTGTATAGATGTCTATTCTATGAGAATGTCGAATTACATGAGGTTTATTTGATCGAACAGAAGTTTCGTAATGTTTAGGCTGTTACAAATGTACTAATATAAGTGGATGCACGTGGTATTCTGGCAACTTTGAGAAAAACAACTTAGTTGTGCCTGTTCACACAGGTATCTGACCTCTCATTGGCTAGGATGGTCCCACCTGATCTCGACCTGCCTTCAATCATTGAGGACATGTATTTCCATTGTTAGAGTGGTCACTTGGCTATCTTGTCAATATAATAGATAATCTTTGACTTTAATACAAACATGCTTTATTTGCTTTGTTCCCAGGCAACGGTTCCCACCACGACAGATGTTGTGTGTACGACCAGAGCAACCTGGTGGACGGGGTGTACTGCCACCCTATTGGCCACTGGATCGAGGAGACAGGTCATACGGACGAGATGAAGCACACGACTGACTTCTACTTTGGCGTGGCCGGCCAGCAGGCCATGCATTTCAACAGGTAACATAATACCTGACCCCATTGTCTTCCCACAGGTGGCATCACTCCTTTGCAACGGTCATGAGTGTTGGAGGTTGTCTGTAGCCATCCCCCGTGCGAGAGAGTTGGCTATTTGCATTATTCAAATAATCAGTTTCCTCCTCCTTTTCTTTAAGACATCAGTGGATCGCTGTGCCTCCAAGCAAACACTATAGACAGACTTGTATCCTAGTGAGTTTAACTACAGCACCCCTTCCCCCAGTATGAAATTAGATGCTGTTGTAAGTTATTGTTTGCCTGCCTTTTGTGATGTGAAAACTGGTGTGTACATAATTTGATAATGCTGTAAAAGTTAATGAGTTCCCCTGAGGGGGTGTGTTTCCCTGGTAAGTGGGACAGCTTTTTTAATGGAGCTCTCTTCCACATTCTGCCAATTAAGTTGCCCCTTTCAAAGCAAAAGGGCTTCTTTCAATAAGATGTAGATTTTATTTTGTCTTGATATTATTTTGTCTTGGAATAATTTATGACTATTAACTTAATGTTCCCAAAAATGTGCTCCCCGTAACTTCAGTGCAGTAACTGCCAAACTAAAGGAAACACTTTGTAAATGAGGGATACAAACTATATTGAAAGCAGGTGCTTCCACACAGGTGTGTTCCTGAGTTAATTAAGCAATTATCATCCCATCACGCTTAGGGTCACGTATAAAAATGCCCAGTTGCCCATTATTTCGGCTACCATGGCTAGAAGAAGAAATCTCAGTGACTTTGAGAAGAGTCTCAAAGGATCATAGGGGGTTTAAAGGGTGTGTGTGTGTCTCAGTCACCAGATCTCAGCCCCATTGAATGTGGCATATGGGAGATTCTGGAGCAGTGCCTGAGACAGTGTTTTCCACCACCATCAACAAAACACCAAATTATGGAATTTCTTGTTGAAGAATGGTGTTGCATCCCTTCAATAGAGTTCCAGACACTTGTAGAATCTATGCCAAGGTGCACTGAAGCTATTCTGCCCCAACACCCTATTAAAGTACCCCAAGGCTCAATCCTAGGTCCCACGCTATTCTCAATTTACATCAACAACATAGCTCAGGCAGTAGGAAGCGCTCTCATCCAAATATATACTACATTTATATACTATCCATAGATGCTAGTCTTATTCTCAGCCGGCCCCTCCCTGGATTGTGTGTTAAATGCTCTACAACAAATCTTTCTTAGTGTCCAACACGCTTTCTTTACCCTTAACCTTGTTCTGAACACCTCCAAAACAAAGGTAATGTGGTTTGGTAAGAAGAATTCCCCTCTCCCCACATGTGTGATTACTAGCTCTGAGGGTTTAGAGCTTGAGATAGTCACCTCATACAAGTACTTGGGAGTATGGCTAGACAGTACCCTGTCCTTCTCTCAGCACATATCAAAGCTGCAGGCTGAAGTTAAATCTAGACTTGGTTTCCTCTGTCGTAATCACTCCTCTTTCACCCCAGCTGCCAGACTAACCCTGATTCAGATGACCATTTTACCCATGCTAGATTACGTCATTTATAGATCGGCAGGTAAGGGTGCTCTCGAGCGGCTAGATGTTCTTTACCATTCGGCCATCAGATTTTCCACCAATGCTCCTTATAGGACATATCACTGCACTCTATACTCCTTATCTCTGTATAGATGGTCATCTCTGTATACCCGTCGCAAGACTCACTGGTTGATGCTTATTTATAAAACCCTCTTAGGCCTCACTCCCCCCTATCTGAGATACCTACTGCAGTCCTCATCCTCCACATACAATACCTTCAGGCCCTTTGTGCTGTTGTCTCTGCCCAATAATGTTTGTACCATGTTTTGTGCTGCTACCATGTTGTTTTGCTACCATGTTGTTGTCATGTTGTGTTGCCACCACGCTGTGTTGTCATGTGTTGCTGCCTTGCTATGTTGTTGTCTTATGTCTCTCTTTATGTAGTGTTGTGTTGTCTTTCTTGTTGTGATGTGTGTTTTGTCCCATATTTATATGTTATTTATTTTTTAATTTTTAATCCCAGCCCCCGTCCCCGCAGGTGGTCTTTTGCCTTTTGGTTGGCCGTCATTATAAATAAGAATTTGTTCTTAACTGACCTAGTTAAATAAAGGTTAAAATATATATTTTTAAATTAAGACACTTGTCTTAATGTGTTATGTTGTTTTCTTTATTTTGTCAGTTACCTGTATTTGATCCTGAGGTGAATGGCTCCTCCCACCACATCCTCATGTCATGAGTGTGATGCTTCACCCGTTTCAATCTCCAAGCAGCGACAGCCAGCCATGATTACTCTCCTCCTTCCTTTTTAAGCTTTGCTCTCTCACACACCATTTTAATTACTATGGGAACTGGGTTTTGTAAGGCACTCAGCAATTAATTCAGTGGGACAACGCATTCAAGGGCTCTTCAGAAGTTAAACCATTAGTGGTTGTATCGCATCAACCCCATGACCTTCTCTTTTCACTTGTTGGAGAGATGGGAGGGTCAATATTTAGTTATGTCCTCTGGGCACCTCATAGATAGCTCATTTCGTTAACGATAGCTCGCCAAATCCATTAGAGTAACGAAAGATTAAAAGTGTTAAAGACCTTAAATAGATTTTTGTAAAGAGGAGGGCAAAGCCTAGGGGAGGTCACTGATAATAATCCTTTCCAATGTGACAGCCGGACTGTCACCATCATTTGTTCCCTCCTTCTCTTCACAAACTGTGAGAGAGATGGCGAGTCATTTCATTTGGCTGTGTCATAACAATTCAGTGGTACTAAATTAAGTAATTTACTAACAGCAGATTGAGAGGTTCTATTCAATGTAGTCTTTCAATGTTCCGATTGGAAATAGAGTTGAGCAGTACATTTTTGTCCTGGATGTGTGATTCTTTGACTTTGATCATTATGGGTGAAAGGGAAAGGGGATACCTAGTCAGTTGTCCAACTGAATGTATTCAACTGAAATGTGTCTTCCGCATTTAACCCAACCCCTCTGAATAAGGGCAATAGGAAAAAGTGGGGTGAAATAAATGACAAACACCCATTTTGGGGCGGCAGGGGTTAGAGCGTTGGACTAGTAACCGGAAGGTTGCAAGTTCAAACCCCCGTTCTGCCCTTGAACAGGCAGTTAACCCACTGTTCCTAGGCTGTCATTGAAAATAAGAATTTGTTCTTAACTGACTTGCCTAGTTAAATAAAGGTAAAAAACAAAAAAAATTACAGTAGCAAATACACATGCACACACACTTGCCCTGTTTGCTCGGGTCACACACACACACCCTGTGCTGAGGTGGGCTTCAGGACACAGCAGAAATTAGCCTGGTCCCCCTGAAGCTCTGGACACACACCTTGCATGAAAATGAGAGAGAGGGTGGCCACTGGCTAGGTCCAGCTGGTTTTAATTTGTAATTTGTGGCCCATGACCTTACAAGCTTTTGTCAAGGACCTCTGTGCTGCAGGAGGCAAATTAGCTTTTTAAATGAGAATTCCAGGCTGGTATCAGTTTAGCCACTGGTATCATATACACCAACATGTATCATTGTTTATCTGAACGAGAGGTTCATGCACTTTACAGGAGCATTGTCTGCTATGCATCGATCAGAGGTGACTCCCAAGGACTTTACTGTTGTCTTGCTAATGAAATTCAAACATGTTTGTACAGTTGGGCAGTTTGTTTCTGTTGTAATCTTGTGTTTACTGCCATGCCAGGGCTGGCCAAGTTTACCCAGTGGGAAAGAAGATGATCTCACACCAGCCCACACCTTCATCTGTACCAAATGGGCCAGTTAAGCCTTTACAGCATGTTTTAAAGCTGATGCACAGTGAGGAGAACACAAAAATCTACTGTAGATGCTACTAAATACAAAACGACACACTTGGGATGTTCGAGAGAAGTTTATACTGTACCCTTGTGTTGAATCAATATGCCCATTTCTATGAGAGTTGTGAATCACTCAATTCCACTCGATTTTAGCAGACCTGAATAGAGTTTCCAGATGTAGAGAGAGTCTTCCTTAGAAAAACCACCAGCTCTAAATCTAATGTGGAGGCAAAAGTTCCTGAATAATCTCCATTGAGCTCTTAAGCAAATCAGCAGCATCTGTCTTTGAGTGTCACAGCCCTGGTTTTCCATTAAAACCCAGAGGTCTGTGGGCAGCAACCAACCAGCGGCTGGCTCAACTAGATGGATCCCTGTGATGTCATCAGAGACGAAAGAGGAAGTGAGACACCCCACTCTGTTTTTTTCTGGTTCAATAAAAGTCACTGAACTAAGTAGACCAGACCAGCTGCTATTGCATTGGTGTCTATGGGAGGCACACCTAGTTAAGTAGACTAGAACTTGCTTTTTTTTCCAATGGTTAACGGCCTGTGTGAACTATCTTCATTTATCCACCATCTTTGGTGTCACTCGAGGACATCATTCTGTGAAGCTGTCCATGCTTTTATGTGTCACCTCCTCCCACTGACTGTTATTTTACGCATGCTAATGAGCTCTAAATGGAGTCTGGCTGAGAGTGACAGGGCAGAAAATGAAGGGAGGAGGTCAGGGGACAAAAACAGCTGTGGAAAATGACAGGAGAGGGAGAGAGCGATGAGATGAAGGACAGAGAACGCTTTTCCGAGAAGTGGGGAATTTTTTAATCTTTTGTGTGGAGAAAGAAATTTGATGAGCGAAAACAGCTTTAGATCACTTGCCTGAGGTCTGTCATGGAGAGTTTCAAAAAAACACCACTGCTCTCCGCAGGAATTAGACTAGTGCCTTTTAGCTCTCTCTCACCCCCTGGGCATATTAACGTCCACGTTCCAACCCCTCAACCCCCTGCACTTCTCTTACCTCCCCATACTATGCTCCATCAACCCCATCAACCCCACTCCCTCAACCACATCAACCCCATCAACCCCACTCCCTCAACCACACTCCCTCAACCACATCAACCCTATCAACCCCACTCCCTCAACCTCATCAACCCCACTCCCTCAACCCCATCAACTTCACTCCCTCAACACCATCAACCCAACTCCCTGAACTCCATCAACCCCACTCCTTCAACCCCATCAACCCCACTCCATCAACCCCACTCCCTCAACCCCTCAACCGCACTCCCTCAACCACATCAACCCTATCAACCCCACTCCCTAACCCCACTCCCTCAACCATATCAATCCCACTCCCTAACCCCACTCCCTCAACCTCATCAACCCCACTCTCTCAACCACATCAACTCAATCAACCCCACTTCCTCAACTCCTGTGCCCCCTATCTGATACCAGGGTCCTTCACCAGGTATGGCTGAGCATCAAGCCCACTCTGTCACCCCCTCTTTGTCTCTCTCACCCCACTGTTCCCTCTGCTCGTTTTCCAGAGTCCTGCCCCGGGTGTTTCTGGGTAGCTGCCCTCGCCAGGTGGAGCATGTGACCCTCAAGCTGAAGGAAGAGCTGGGTGTTACCGCAGTAATGAACTTTCAGACGGAGGGGGATATGGTCAACAACTCGTCCGGCTGCCGCCGCGACCCCGGGCAAGAAATGACCCCAGAGACCATGATGCACCTGTACAGGGACTGTGGCCTGGCATACGTGTGGATCCCAACACCAGACATGAGCACTGAAGGTGAGGCAGGAGAGGGGGGTCTGGGGTATGTTCAGGACTGCAACTGTGTCTCTCCAGGAGTGAAGTAGACAGTCATGAAGCCCTCATTTATGGATCCTTGTATGGATCTGGGAAATCCAGATCCATGTGTTGTCCATGAGTAGTAAAGAATAGTCAGAAAGCCCTCCTCTGACATATCTTTGTATGTCACCCCCTGCAGGCCGGACTAGGGTGCTTCCCCAGGCTGTCTTCCTGCTGCACGGTCTCCTGGAGAACGGTCACACGGTCTACGTTCACTGTAACGCTGGCGTTGGGCGCTCCACCGCAGCCGTGTGCGGTCTTCTCATGTACGTCCTGGGCTGGAGCAAGAGGAAGGTGCAGTACTTTGTCACAGCCAGGAGGGCGGCGGTGTACATCGATGAGGAGGCACTGGTAAATGCCCAGGAGGACTTCATTCAGAAGTTTGGACGCCTGCGCACCTCCGTTTGCTACCCGCAAACATGAGGGTAGAACCCCCTGTGGTGTGGAGTGTTGCTGCCTAGCTGTGCATGGCTGTCTGCCAGTGTGCCATAGAGACAGTGGAGAAAATATATTTAGTTGAAGTACTGCATTAATCATCTGTACACCCGGCATGATTTGTGCGGAAGATGCCAGAAGGTGAAATAACTTAAGTGAATATCAACCTCTGCACTGATTTGATCCAATGCAAATGACCAGTTTAGTTGAGTGGCTGTCATAAACTGGTCAATGACGAGGTACCCGGAGGGAATTCTACTAGCTGCTGCCAACAGGTTCAGAAAGCTATTAATACTTATCATTGTGATGTGTTTGTTTTGTAGCTTTGGGGTTGTTTTTCATTTATTTATTGAAGGTATTATTTCTAATTGCGTCGTGAAAAGGCAGTTGAGTCCAGAACATTGTCTGTAGATTTCTGTTGTTATCTGCAGGGGTTTTAGAAGGACCTTTTGTTCAACCCTTGTTTTTATTCATCAATGAACAGAGCTGACATTTCAAAAAGGCACCTTGAAGCTGTTGTGGCGACTGCAGAGCTGCTAATGGAATACTTATGACTGACTGAGACATGTAGCTCCTGCAGGATCCAGCCTGAGTTGCGGATCCAGACAACAGTAAATATAAACTGGGTCAGGCACAAAGTCAGTGGCAAGGTGAGAATTTCACTATCATGAGGGTGAGTTTAGGAAAGAAGAGAAATATAAACTGCTCCTCTTTTGCTCTCAGCCTATCTTCTCTCCACATTATACTCCTCAGTAAGAAGGGATTACTGCTGTGTCACCTCCGCTACCTTCTGAGAGAAATTGTGTCTTTTCATAGTCAATGGTGGCTCCCTGCAAATACAAATGATGGTTGCTTTTGTTATGTAGAAGCCTTAATGCTGCTGCAAATAGGAAAATGTCATTTCCTGCAAAATAAAAATAAATAAAAAGCCAGCCTGCACTCTCTCCCTCTCTCTGTCTGAATGAAGAGGCTGCTGCCAGAGGAAGAATACGACTCTTCCAAACTTCTTTTTAGAAGTCATCTTTGTTTACGTATCCCAACAATGCAATATTATTCAGGTCCTTCTTATGTGTATGTAACAAAACAACATTTCCTCCAGACCACTTCTAATGCATGCATAATAAGAACTGAGTTCATGTCGAGACTCGCCTCTCTGTGGCCAACTTCAAAGGAGCTGAGAGTGCTGGATAGGTTTGAAGCAGCCAACTTTCTCCCATGATGCCGCCAGGGGCTGAATATTGTTGTTTACCCATAATGCTCTGTGGTACAGAATGTTATTTTACTGAGTGGTTACTTGGTGCCCAGAACGCACAAACAACAGAGGTGCGTTGAGTTTGTTTGGACATTTGCTCCGTTGCGGAACGGTTTGTATTAAACAACACGTTTTCCCAAAATGTTTTTTGGACGTTCTTGAACAGACTTTGAGATATGTTTTTTCCCGTTTGGTGGGTCTGGCGAGATGTGGCTTGAAGCAATGAGTGGTGTATTAAATGGGCAGTGGCCATGCTGTCAGTGTTCCACAACCCAACCCCTCCCCGTTTTTCAACTGGTTGTTCAGTACAGCATCGCTTTCATTCAATTGAACATTCCAGAACTTAAAAACGTACTGAATGCCGCCCAGGTGTCCCTACCTAGACCATACCTTACCCATACCAAGCTATACAGTAAAACCTTAGACCAGTTGTTATAGGGCCATAATGCATCGCTCCTGTAGTGGTCAGAAGTGTGTGTGAGTGAGAACGAGAGCCAAGAGAAACATTTAGAATTTAAAAAGCTGTGTGTGTTTGTGAGGGCGAGAGACAGCGTGGAGCAAATCATAGTAAAGCTTTTGTGAAATTTAATCCATAAATAGCTTAAATTAAGAGTTTGTGTTTATCTCGTTTCTGTTGCCTGTTCGAGGCAGTTGTCCCTGGCAGCTATCAGCATGTATTTATTATTTCTGCATTAATTTATGTGATTTAATCCATAACACAGATCCATTCTTCTAATTCGCCCTCCAAATGATTAACTGGTGGAGCCAGAGTGAAGATGGATCCTTTCCTGTTCGCGCTCCAGTAAAATGTTATTAAATCAAATTCAAGACGGAAAACACCCACTGGGTCGAATACACAGTTTATGGGCCAATCAAACCCTCCAGCAGCGTTTACGGGGGCTTGGTGATATTTCCTAGGCGGGAGGGTAAGATGGAGGGTTGAAATTGACCTATATTCTCAACGATAGCCCAAGGGAATATTATGCATTTATATCACAACCATGAACATTTATAGGATGATCATGTTTATATTTCAATTTTGGTCACTGGTCAAAATAGAACAAAACTTTTTCTTAAATGTGTCTACAGCAGAGGTTTGCAATCCTGGTCCTAGGAACGCAAAGGGGTGCACATTTGTTTTTACCCTGCACTACACACCTGATTCAAATAATCCAAGCCTGATGATGAGTTGATGATTTGAATCAGGTGTGTACTGCTATGGCAAAAACGTGCAGCCCTTTGGGTTCCCAGGACCAGGATTGGGAACCCCTGGTCTAACAGGATTGCATTTCTCAGACAGAACACAGACTGTGTTCAAAGTCGACGATAATATTGTCATGTATCTTATTTTATAGCCTAAATGTCATGTGAAACAAAACAACTTTGTCATCGACCGATGGTCTCAGAAAAACAAAAGTCTGGCAGGCAAATTTATACCAATATATATGCCTTCACAGTAGGTCTATTCAAATTAAGGACTTCTCATCCCATGACTATTTAAATTTCACAAATTATATCTCCGTAGAATCATAACTACCTGGCCAGGGGATAGGCCTAGGCTATACAGTCATTACCTGCTGGTGAAGTATTCATTTCTTTCAAGCTGTAGACCGACCAGCAAATCAGAAAACTAATTCGCCTGAGGGGAACCACATTGCCTGTGTGTGAAAGGAAGGTACAGCCAGCCACTAACTTCAATGGCTCAGCAGCCCATCCTTTAACTTCTTATCTCATTATTTCACCCTGTAGTCCTCATTCCTTGTGAGATTGACAGGCAGACTAAATAGAAGATGGATCTCAAAAGGTTTTCTGTGACAAATCAATGATCTCTTAACCCACCAAAATAACATAATAGGCTATATGTCACACAGCAATGGTATAAGGTGCTGCCATACTATAAAATGTGAATGTTACTTTATAATTTGAACCTCTGACTGTCTGACTGTAAAGAGAAAGGTATATTTTGTTGACGGGCATTTGGGTAATTTCAGCTGGGTAGTATGAGCTTTTCACAAATGTCTCATTCATCTTTCACTGGGCTCTTCTAGCTTGCGTCTGTCTTCTGTGGGACAGTCATTCATCATCACGAGATGTAGAGCTTTCGTATTGGCAATGGCTCTTCCTTGCCTGTCGCTCAAAAAGCCATCCATGTTTTATATTTATCACATTAACTTCTGGACTCCTGAATCGATTATAAAGCGGGTTTATTGCTTCAGTGATCCCACATGTATGTCCTATGGTGTGTGTTTGGAGAGCGGGGTTGCGGTGACCAACCTGGTCTCATTTTGTATTATTCTGTACGTAAATCCGAGACACTCCATTTAGTGTGATATAATACATTTCATATGGTTACATAAGACAGATGGTTACTTAAGGCAAAAACGAAAGTAGGGTGAGTGGTTGACCATATAACGCGAAAGTCTGGCAACTCAAAGGTTGCAAGTTCAAATCTCATCACAGACAACTTTATCATTTTAGGTAATTAGCAACTTTGCAACTACTTAGCATGTTTGCTAACCCTTCCCCTAACCCTAACCTTACCCCATTTAGCTAACCCTTCACCTTAACCCCTTTTTAGAAGGAAATGTTTTTTGTGTTTTTTCGCATTCTTTGTAACTTATTTTGTACATAATGTTGATGCTACCGTCTCTTATGACCGAAAATAGCTTCTGGATATCAGAACAGCGACTACTCGCATCAAACTGGACAAAGATTTTTTTCTTTAAGGAGTCCGACGCGAAGGATGTACTATTTCTCTGAGACCAAATCCAAGTCATTCACGTGAAGAAAAGATGGAGGTACAGGGGGCGGAGATCAGGGTGCCTTGTGAGAATTTGTCAGCGAGTGAGTAACTCGGCTCTACCATCTGTTCTATTGGCCAACGTGCAATCACTGGAGAATAAACAGGATGAGCTCCATTCAAGACTATCCTACCTGTTAGGGGTGTGTATTGGAGGCGAAGTCAGGTGCAGGAGAGCAGAGTGTAGTGAACAGACACACTTTTTCTTCCCGTCCAAAATGACAGCACAAAGTAACATAAAATGTGCCCAAACACGGAACATAGACAAAAAGTGATGCATGTAACAATATCCACAATTCCAAAATACACGTAACACAAACAATCTTACACAAAGACATGATGGGGAACAGAGGAATAAATACATATGGATTGGTTGTGGAATGAAAACCAGACAAAACAAATGCATACATGAAAAATGGAGTGGCGATGGCTAGAAAGCCAGTGATGTCGACCGCCGAAAGCCGCCCGAACAAAGAGAGGAGCCGACTTCGGTAGAAGTCGTGACACTACCAACCGATAATATACAGTTGGCTGGGCTTTCCGTGCATCAGCAGGACAGAACAGCTACGTCTGGTAAGACTAGGGGTGGGGGTGTTTCTATTTGTCTAACAGTCTAAGGAAGTCTCAAGGTATTGCTCGCCTGAGGTAGAGTACCTCATAATAAGGTGTAGACCAGCGGTCACCAACCTTTTTTTCACCATGGACCAGTCTCATATAGACAATATTTTCCCGGCCGGGCCATTGGAGGGGGGGGTTCACGACATAGTCAGTGGTGACTTTTTTTCTGAAAGAAATCTCTGCAGCGGCTCTCGTAACTCTAACTCTCTGGAGCATGCCAGTCCCCTGTCGCAATAAAGACATATTTTAGGTAGGACTCATCATATTTGAATGAGGCTTTCTTTCTTTCTTTTTGCAGTCTTGGGCTCTGCTGTCTCTGCATTATCAACATCGTTGTTGGGCCTTTTATCTCCCTTACCCCTTCCCAAAGAAGCTGTCCAGTGATGGTTGTTTGTTTTTATTCATGTCAGCTAACATAGCTAGCTAGTAAAAAGTTGTCAGGTAACACAGCTCACGCAGACCATGATGAACTCGTGGCGTACACATTACTCAAGTTCAAAATCTGTAAACTGATGGATATATATATTTATCCTTTCCGTGCGGCCCGGCAGCTAAGGTGCCCGGTAGCTAAGGTGCCCGGTGGTCTGGGACCGCTGCTGTAGACCACACTATCTACCGAGAGAGTTTTCATCAATATTTTTCGTAGCTGTCTCTTTAACACCACAAACCGATGCTGGCACTAAAACCACACTCAACTTGCTGTATAAGGCCATAAGCAAACAAGGAAATGCTCATCCAGAAACGGCGGTGCTCCTAGTGGCTGAGGACTTTGTGCTTCTACATCTGCATTGCTTCCTGTTCGGGATTTTAGGCTTGGTTTCTGTACAGCACTTTGTGACATCGGCTGATGTAAAAAGGGCTTTATAAATACATTTGATTGATTGATTTAATGCAGGCAAACTTAAATCTGTTTTACCTAATTTATACCATCATGTCACATGTGCAACCAGAGGGAAAAAATCAAGACCACCTTTATTCCACACACAGACGCATACTAAGCTCTCCCTCGCCCTCCATTTGGCAAATCTGACCATAATTCTATTCTCCTTATTTCTGCTTACCAGCAAAAACTAAAGCAGAAAGTACCAGTAACTCGCTCAATACGGAAGTGGTTGCGGATACTACACTACAGGACAGTTTTGCTAGCACAGACCAGAAAATGTTCCGGGTAGTGCCCACAAAGCTCATCACTAAGCCAAGGACCCTGGGACTTAACGGGGGCCCCTCGGGGGTGCGTGCTTAGTTCCCTCCTGTAGTCCCTGTTCACCCACGACTGCGTGGCCAAGCACGACTCCAACACCATCATTAAGTTTGCTGACGACACAACAGTGGTAGGCCTGATCACTGACAACAATGAGACAGCCTATAGGGAGGAAGTAAGAGACCTGGAAGTGCAGTGCCAGGACAACAACCTTTCCCTCAACGTGAGCAAGACAAAAGAGCTGATCGTGGACTAAAGGAAAAGCCCCCTCAGGAGACTGAAAATATTTGGCATGGGTCCCCAGATCCTCAAAAAGTTATACAACTGCACCATCGAGAGCATACTGACCTTTTGCATCACCGCCTGGTATGGCAACTGCTCAGCATCTGACTGTAAGGCACTACAGAGGGTATTGCGTACGGCCCAGTACAGCACTGGGATCAAGGTTCCTGCCATCCAGGACCTATATATTAGGCGGTGTCAGAGGAAGGCCCAAAAAATTGTCAGACTCCACTCAACCTACAGTAGTCATAGACTATTCTCTCTGCTACCGCACGGGAAGCGGTACCGGAGCGCGAAGTCTAGGTCCAAAAGGCTCCTTAACAGCTTCCACCCCCAAGACTCCTGAACAATAAATAAAATGACCAGCCAAAATATTTACATTCACACCCCCCTTTGTTTTTACACTGCTGCTACTCACTGTTTATTGTCTATGCATAGTCACTTTACCCCTACCTACATGTACAAAATACCTTGACTCGCACATTGACTCGGTACAGGTATATAGCCTCGTTATTGTTACTTTTTATTTTATTTTTTAGTTCAATTTATTTAGTAAATATTTTCGTAACTCTATTTCTTGAACTGCATTGTAGGTTAAGGGCTTGTAAGTAAGCATTTCACGGTTGTATTCGGTGCATGTGGGAAAAAAAAAATGAAATGATTTTTTTTTTAGCTAACCCTTCCCTAAGCCTAACCCTAACCCTTTAAGGTAACCCTAACCCCTAGCGTAGCTAATGTTAGCGAGCACGCTAAAATTAGCCGCCTACCTAGAATTTGTAACATATCATACGTTTTGCAAATTCGTAACATATTGTACATTTAGCAAATTCTTAACATATTGTTTGTTTTGCAAATTCATAATACACAGTGCATTCGGAAAATATTCAGACCCCTTCCCTTTTTCCACAAAATAAAAAACATGTCTTATTTACACAAGTATTCAGACCCTTTGCTATGAGACTCGAAATTGAGCATAGGTGCATCTTGTTTCCATTGATTATCCTTGAGATGTTTCAACTTGGAGTCCACCTGTGGTAAATTCAATTGATTGGACAGTGCATGTCAGAGCAAAAACCAAGCCATGAGGTTGAATGAATTGTCCGTAGAGCTCCGACACAAGATTGTGTCAAGGCACAGATCTGGGGTCGAGTACCAAACAATTTCTGCAGCATTGAAGGTCCTCAAGAACACAGTGGCCTCTATCATTCGGAAATGGAAGAAGTTTGAAACCACCAACAGTCTTCCTAGAGCTGACCGCCCGGCCAAACTGACTAATCAGTGGAGAAGGGCCTTGGTCAGGGAGGTGACCAAGAACCCAATGGTCACTCTGACAGAGCTCCAGAGTTCCTCTGTGGAGATGGGAGAACATTCCAGAAGGACAACCAAGCCACTCCTCAGTAAAAGGCATTTGACAACCCGCTTGGGGTTTCCCAAAAGGCAGCTAAAGCACTCTTAGACAATGAGAAACAAGATTCTCTCGTCTGATGAAACCAAGATTTAACTCTTTGGTCTGAATGCCAAGCGTCATATCTGGAGGAAACCTTGCACCATCCCTACGGTGAAGCATGGGTTTGGCAGCATCATGCTGTGGGGAGACTAGTCAGGATCGAGGGAAATATGAAGCAAAGTATAGAGAGATCCTTGATGAAAACCTGCTCCAGAGTGCTCAGGACCTCAGACTGAGGCGAAGGTTCACCTTCCAACAGGACAACGACCCTAAGCACACAGCCAAGACAACGTAGGAGTGGCTTCGGGACAAGTCTCTTTGAATGTCCTTGAGTGGCCCAGCCAGAGCCCGGACTTGAACCTGATCGAACATCTCTGGAGAGACCCAAATTGCTGTGCAGCAACGCTTCCCATCCAACCTGATAGTGATTGAGAGGTTCTGCAGAGAAAAATGGTAGAAACCCCCCAAATAAAGGTGTTCCAAGCTTGCAGCATCCTACCCAAGAAGACTCAAAGCTGTAATCACTGCCAAATTGGCTTCAACAAAGTACTGAGTAAAGGGTGTGAATACTTAGGTAAATATGATATTTAAGTTTTATATTTGCAGTAAATTTGCAAAAATGTCTAAATCTGTTTTTGCTTTGTCATTATGGGGTATTGTGTGTAGATTGATGAGGGAAATAAACTATTTAATCAGTTTTAAACTAAGGCTGTAACGTAACAAAATGTGGAAAAAGTCAAGGGGTCTGAATACTTTTCAAATGCACTGTATTACGCATTTTGCAAATTAGTAACATATAATACAAATTGTAATTCATAACATATCATACGAAATGGGCGATGGACATCCACATGAACACATACCATATGAAACATAGCATACACTATATATACAAAAGTATGTGGACACCCCTTCAAATTAGTGGTTTTGGCTATTTCAACCACATCCGTTGCTGACAGGTGTATAAAATCGAGCACACCGCCATGCAATCTCCATAGACAAACATTGGCAGTAGAATGGCCTTAGTGAATAGCTCAGTGACATTCAACATGGAACCGCCATAGGACACCACCTTTTCAACAGTTCAGTTTGTCAAATTTCTTCCCTGCTAGAGCTGCGCCAATCAACTGTAAGTGCTGTTGTTTTTAAGTGGAAACGTCTAGGAGCAACAACGGCTCAGCCACGAAGTGGTTGCTTCCAGAACGGGTGCTGAAGCGTGTAGTGAGTAAAAATCATCTGTCCTCGGTTTCAACACTCACTAGAGTTCCAAACTGCCTCTGGAAGCAATTTCAGCACAATAACTGTTTGTCGGGAGCTTCATGAAATGGGTTTCCATGGCTGAGGAGCCGCACACAACCCTAAGATCACCATGCGCAATTCCAAGCTTTGGCTGGAGTGATGTAAAGTTCACCGCCATTTGGACTCTGGAGCAGTTGAAATGCGTTCTCTGGTGATGAATCACGCTTTACCATCTGGCAGTATGACGGAAGAATCTGGGTTTGGCGGATGCCAGGAGAACACTATGCCCCTTAGTTCCAGTAAAGGGAAATCTTAACGCAACAGCATACAACAATTCTGTCTTTCCAACTTTGTGGCAACAGTTTGGGGAAGACCCTTTCCTGTTTCAGCATGACAATGCTGCCATGCACAAACAAGGTCCATACAGAAATGTTTTGTCGCGATCGGTGTGGAAGAACTTGGCTGGGCTGCACAGAGCCCTGACATCAACCCCATCAAACACCTTTGGGATGAATTGGAAAGCTGACTGCGAGCCAGGCCTAATCGCCCAACATCAGTACCCGACCTCACTAATGCTCTTGTGGCTGAATAGAAGCAAGTCCCTGCAGCAATGTTCCAACATCTAGTGGAAAGCCTTCCCAGAAGACTGGAGGCTGTTATTGCAGCAAAGGGGAGACCAACTCCATATTAATGCCCATGACATTGGAATGAGATGTTGAACGTGCAGGTGTCCACATGCTTTTGGTCAGGTAGTCTATCATAGTAAATGAAGCAACTCGGATTTACGTACAGAATAATACGAAATGCTCTGAGACCAGGTTATATGACAGCTGAGAATTATTATTAAATATATTGTCAGATAACGGCGACATTGCTTCCTTGAGGAAAACACACAAATCCATGTTTATTTTATGTCAGGAGAATCAAACGTGGTATAAATGGAGTAGTTTAATAGCCTTTAATAAAACTCCAAAACCAAAGTACATAATAAATAAAAGTGGGTACAAGAACCCGTCGTGCACCGATACATAGTTCACGAACATACAAAACAAACAATCTCTGACAAGGACATGAGGGGAAACAGAGGGTTAAATACACAACATGTAATTGATGGGATTGGAACCAGGTGTGTAGGAAGACAAGACAAAACCAATGGAAAATTAAAAATGGATCACTGATGGCTAGAAGGTCTTTGACATCGACTGCCTCGATAGAAGTCGTGACAGTAGCCTACTGTACATGCAATTATTGTCCGTGAGCTATGAGATGAGGAGACAGTGGCTGCAGGAGGCACATTATTACACCAATAAATATTGCATACAGAAAGATATTAGGTTTAGTTTGGAAAACTCTTCATGGACTGAAAATACAAAATATTCTGTAGCTGCATTATTGCCTGGTTATGAAAATAAAGACATACATTATTTGTTGCATAAGTTAACCCTTGAAATGCCTAACTAAGGGGCGATAGGTTGCCTAGTGGTTAAGAGCTTTGGGCTAGTAACCAAAAGGTTTTTCACTGCGTTTCTATGTTTTGTGGGGAAAAAAACATAGAGGGAGGTAAGTGTTTCCAATGATATCATGTGATTTTAACCAATTATGAGTAGGTATTATGAGTAGGTATCATGACTATGTATTATGAGTAGGTATTATGATTAGGTATCATGAGTAGGTATTATGAGTAGGTATCATGAGTAGGTATCATGAGTAGGTATCATGAGTAGGTATCATGAGTAGGTATCATGAGTAGGTATCATGAGTAGGTATCATGAGTAGGTATCATGAGTAGGTATTATGAGTAGGTATCATGAGTAGATATCATGAGTAGGTATTATGAGTAGGTATTATGAGTAGGTATTATGAGTAGGTATCATGAGTAGATATCATGAGTAGGTATTATGAGTAGGTATCATGAGTAGATATCATGAGTAGGTATTATGAGTAGGTATCATGAGTAGGTATCATGAGTAGATTTTATGAGTAGGTATCATGAGTAGGTATCATGAGTAGATATCATGAGTAGGTATTATGAGTAGGTATCATGAGTAGGTATCATGAGTAGGTATCATGAGTAGGTATCATGAGTAGGTATCATGAGTAGGTATCATGAGTAGGTATCATGAGTAGGTATCATGAGTAGGTATCATGAGTAGGTATCATGAGTAGGTATCATGAGTAGGTATTATGAGTAGGTATCATGAGTAGATATCATGAGTAGGTATTATGAGTAGGTATTATGAGTAGGTATTATGAGTAGGTATCATGAGTAGATATCATGAGTAGGTATTATGAGTAGGTATCATGAGTAGATATCATGAGTAGGTATTATGAGTAGGTATCATGAGTAGATATCATGAGTAGGTATTATGAGTAGGTATTATGAGTAGGTATCATGAGTAGATATCATGAGTAGGTATTATGAGTAGGTATTCCCGACTAATTGTAATTTGTTGATGTGATTGGAAACCCTTATTTTCCTCATCTATTTGACTACAAAACATATAAACGCGCAATTTTCACATATGTTGATGTTGGGGTTGTGCTGGAAAGGATGAATATGAAGTTGAAAAATGGTGACATTTCCCTTTAAGACCTGCTGCAAATTATCACCCTCACACAAAGACTGCTTTCTGTTGACGGTTCTCATTCAAAATGCATTCAAAATGTGTCGATTTGTCTGTCTTTTTATCTCATGGACACGGTCATGTGTGGCCTTGTTTGATTCTGTTCTGTTTCATAGCTTCCCTTTGACCACATTCCATTGGCACAGGCTACAGCAGGTTGCACCCTTTGACCACTTTCCATTGGCACAGGCTACAGCAGGTTGCAGAAGACACCCTTTGACCACTTTCCATTGGCACAGGCTACAGCAGGTTGCAGAAGACACTCTTTGCTTGATATCCTGCCAACCTGCAAGCCCGGGTAACTGTCATTAAACCATACTGAAATTTAATTAAGGAAAGTGATGTGTTCATAATTTTCAATAATTCGGAGTAGTAATGAAAGCCATCGAATGCTTTAGTTTACAGCAGGACTGGTTGTAATTCGCAAATCTGCCTCCTACACTCAAAAAATATTTTGGCTGCTCTTAAAGGAAAACTCCACCCAAAAACGTTATTTTGGTATTTTTTTCATTAGTCCATTGTTTTATAGTCCCAAAATGTTTTGCATGTCAGCAATAAAGTTTTCAAGATGTATAACTTCAAAATACAGAAATAAAGCTGGTATGATGCATTTTGCGTCATATGATGCAGCTCAAAACGTAGCATCATATGTTGCGAAATGCTTCATACCGGCTTTGCATTGATATATTTTATGAATCTAAATCAAAAGTGTGTGCCACACCTGATTTGAAAAGTGCTGTGGCAAGTGCCGCCTCGCCACACGTTTTCCGGCGGCCCTGTTTACATTTACATTCTGGTAATTTAGCAGACAGTTTTATCAAGAGCGACTTCAGTCAGTGCATTCAACTAGATAAGGTAGATAAACAACCACAGGTAAAACGTGGTTTTGTTGTTGTAGGCCTAGTTATCTGTTGGTTAGTTCGCTCCTTCCTACCTTAAAGGGACATTTCAACACTGCTCTATTTCCCTATATGTCCATTAATATGTTATTAACATATGTGTCATAACAATTTTGGATTTCCTCACTACATGCAAATACGAGCATTTCTGCATCTCACCAGTGGGAAAGGGCTAGCTACATTTCCTGGTTGTAAGCAAATCACAATAACCAGAATTCATAGTGATTTCAGGAAGTAGTACTACCCCTTGGAAGTGAGAAGTATCAACATGTCTGTGGTTGTAGCCAGCATTGTCATCCAGAGGATTTCGAAACCGAACTGAAGTCTCAACTGATAGGGTTGCCATGTCATCGACTGTTAAAAAGTGATGCTATTCAATCTATTTTTAGGGCATCCAATCAGCCAACATCAGAGCAACAGAAAATAAGTCAAGCTGAGGTAATGTAGCTAATGTTACCTAGTTAACTAGCTATCTAGCAAACTACATTTTGTTTATCTAAACCAAAATCTAGCTAGCTAGCTTTCCTAATATGCTGGCTAGACATTTCAAAGCATATCAATGGAATTAGCCAGCTGCTATCTGGGGATGTGATAACGTTAGCTTCGTTAGGTTACATTAGCAAACTGTTATCTAGCTAAGCACCTAACTACCGCAGAGGCTAACGTGACTATGTGTTCTGTTTAGAGTTAGATCCCATCAACATCAAGCTCAGCACCAGGAACTAGTGTAAGTCACATTCTAAATCTTTCAATGACTCCATGATGAGCAAATATATATACACACACACACACACTGGAGCTAGGCATAAACTTGGTCCTTGTCTTGTTGTACAAGTAGGCAAGGACTTCTATTGTAGTTTTCTCTGTGTTATGGAGGCTTTGTTGATTGTTCATGCGAGGCTTTAAGTCTAAATTGGAGAAAAGGAGGTATTGGTAAGGAGGGAATGGTGTGGGGGATTGACTGGTGTCTGTTGGGGGTGGGTTTTGTGTGTTAAGGTTACTATTCGTGATCAATTGACATGAGGGGGGTGAGTATATATAGTACCTCCTTTGATTGCAAACTTAAATCTGTTTTACCTCATTTCTACCAGCATGTTACATGTTCAACCAGTGGAAAAATAACTCTAAACCACCATTACTCCACACACAGAGACGCATACAAAGCTGTCCCTTGACCTCAAAGGCAAATCTGACCGTAATTCTATCCTCCTGCTTACAAGCAGGAAGTACCTGTGACTCGCTTAATACGGAAGTGATCAGATGACGCGGATGCTACACTACAGGACTGTTTTACTAGCACAGACTGGAATATGTTCTGGGATGCATCCAATGGCATTGAGGAGTATACCACCTCAGTCACCTGCTTCATCAATAAGTTCATCGACAACTTTGTCCCCACAGTGACCATACGTACATATACCAACCAGAAGCCATGGATTACAGGCAACAACCGCAACAAGCTAAAGGCTAGAGCTGCTGCTTTCAAGGAGCTGGACACTAATACAGACGCTTATAAGAAATCCCACTATACCCTTAGACAAACGATCAAACAAGCAAAGCGTCAATACAGGACTAAGATTGAATCCTACTACACCGGCTCTGATGCTCATCGTGTGTGGCAGGGCTCGCAAACGAAGGTAACCTGGCCAAGTGACTACTGCCCTGTAGCACTCGCGTCGGTAGCCATGAAGTGCTTTGAAAGGCTGGTCACGACTCACATCAACACCATAATCCTGGAAACCCTAGACTCACTCCAATTCGCATACCACCCCAACAGATGACGCAATCTCAATTGCACTCCATACTGCCCTTTCCCACCTGGACAAAAGGAACACCTATGTGAGAATGCTGTTCATTGACTACAGCTCAGTGTTCAACAGCATAGTGCCCACAAAGCTCATCACTAAGCTAAGGACCCTGGGACTAAACACCTCCCTCTGCAACAGGATCCTGGACTTCCTGACGGGCCACTCCCAGGTGGTAAGGGTAGGCAACACATCTACCAATATGATCTTCAACACTGGGGCCCCTCAGGGGTGTGTGCGCCTCCTGTACTCCCTGTTAATCCACGACTGAGTGGACAAGCACGACTCCAACACCATCATTAAGTTTGCTGATGACACAACAGTCATAAGAAGGAGGTCAATGACCTGGCAGTGTGGTGCCAGGACAACAACCTCTCCTTCAATGTAAGCAAGAAAAGAAGTAGACAACAGGAAAAGGAGGCCCCCATTAACATCGACGGAGCTGTAGTGGAGCGGGTCGAAAGCTTCAAGTTCCTTGGTGTCCACATCACCAACAAACTATCATGGTCCAAACACACCAAAACAGTCATGAAGATGTCACGACAACACATTTTCCCCCTCAGGAGACTGAAAAGATTTACCATGGATCTCCAGATCCTCAAAACGTTCTACAGCTGCACCATCGAGAGTAACACCTGACTGGTTGCCTCACCTCCTGGCAGAGGTGTGGACTCGAGTCACATGACACACATTGGCAGATGCGCTGCAGACTGTTTTTAATAGCATCATTTTTTATATTTGGGCTTGGGGAGGGTGTCAAGTCAGGTCGAGTCTTAAGGCTCAAGTCCAAGTCAAGTCATTGGTGTTAAAGTCGAGTTGCAATTCATCATATTTGTGACTCGAGTCTGACTCGAGTCCAAACCTCTGATAACTACTGTCCAAAACTGAACTAAGTAGATCCAAATACTTATTAAGTTCAGGGCCCGGTTTCCCAAAAGCCTCTAAGTTCATTTTAGAAACATATGGTTCTAAGATTAACTTAACCTCAAGATGCTTTTGGGAAACCGGGCCCAGGCACATAATAATTTGTCTTTCTGCCTAGGAACTTCAAAATGCATGTCTCTTCTGCAGAACAAATGACAGGACCTGTTTTCTAAAGAGGACCATTTGTGAAAAAATTTACAGAAAATAGTCCAACACAAAGGATGCATTGTTGAAAAGGTTTTCAGAATTTTTATGCTGCCAAGATTATTTTCATTGCTCAAGTGCTCAGCTCGTGTGAAGTACATAACTGTTCATCAAAGGAAAATGAAAGAGTGTGGTAGAATGGGGGGATAAATAGATAGAGCAAGTTACTTTCTTTGACAAGCGTCTACCCCCAATCAGTGGCTGACTGCTGTCAGTCCCAGCTAGGCTCCTGTGGAGAATCAGTCTTGTCAATAGCTGTGTGTGGTTCAATAGCTGTCTGTGGTCCTCTACGTCTTACACAAAATGTCCTAATTGGACTGACATCCCTGCAGTTTGCAGTGACTAGTGTGTTTGTGTTGTGCCTACGTAGGGGTAGGTGTGTGAGAGTGTGTGAGTGTTTGTGTGTTTTTAGGAGAGAGATTATTTATGTGTTGGCTTAAATGTGTATTTCGAGTGTGATGTGTATGTGGATTTACAAACAAACAAGTGTCTAGATCAGGGGTGTCAAACTCATTCCATGGAGGGCCGAGTGTCTGCAGGGTTTTTCTTTCAATTAAGACCTAGACGACCTGGTGAGGGGTTCCTTACTAATTACTGACCTTAATTCATCAAACAAGTACAAGGGTGGAGCACAGACATTTGGAACACCGTGGAATGAGTTTGACACGTGTTCTAGATTTAGATAAATCACCCTTCCCCTGCAGTATACAGTTTGCATGTGAAATGAAATGAAGCTATGTTGAATCACGTTTTCATTCACTCTGGCTGACATGTCATTTGTCCTCACCAAGCCAGATTAGACAGCACTCTCGCTTTGCAGCTTGTGCTGCAGTTCATTGACCTTGGTCTCTAAAAATAAAGATGTATCAAGAATCGATGAATTCCATTTCTTACCTGCAAGCCATAACTGTATTTGGCATCATCCAATAAGTGTCCTAGCTCTTCCTCTCCCTCTACAGTTTATACGACAAAGAGTCCTCTGTTTATTATTGTCTTACATTACATCTTCTGCTCCCTGTGGATCGTAAGGCCGCCTGGTGTTTATCAAAGCTATTGAATTTCTCCTGTAAAAGAAGGGCCATAAACTGATGAAAGTTGCTGCTGATGTTGTTGACTATGGCACCTCTGAGTCACTGCTCTCTCTCTGTGACCTGAGTGGTGGAAAAGGCTAAATAGCCAATCAGAGACAGACAGTGAAGTAGAGATAAAGGGTGACCTCAGAAATGATTACCTTGAGCTCCAGTTGACCTTAATGGAGTGTTCAGAGAGAACTGAGACCTGTAAGAGCAACTGTGAAACACACTGACACTCAATGGCACTCAATCTTCTATCAAAGATCTGTCTTTGGATGTTATTCAGTCCTTGCTTTTGTAATCAATTAAATGAATGAAACAGGTAACACATTTAAAAAAAGTATATATGTGTCCCCAAAGTGCTTTGGGATTTGATTTCTTAGGTAATCCTTATCAGTTATTTACTTGAATTTCAAGCTTGGGATGATGGTGTTTTATTTTCGAAAGGCAAAGCGTTTTGTTCCTATAAGAATTTTGAAGTGAATTATTCATTGTTTTCTATTTTGAAAGCGAGCAGCTCAGTAGCCAGAGACTAGCGGAAATGGTGCCGGCTGGAACATTGGCTTGAGAGAAAAACATTAGCTGAGGGAGGAGAAGGTAATTATTTTAATGAAATACTCTGTTGCTTTTATCTCATACTGTGTTTCAGAGAACAAAACACTGGGCCCCAGTAAAGGGCAATTTGACAAAATTACAGCAAACCACGTGCATTGTTTTCTGCATTTTAATCCAACTAAAAGCAGGCTTTAAATCACAGGAATATGAATCAAATAGGGCTGCCTTAAATATGTTTTAATGAATCAGGTGCTAACTCTCTATAGGCCTTCTGAGAATTTTCAAGTCTTTTGGATTTACTACTGTGTAAATCCCAAGCCCCGGATGCTATAAATTGGTATCATTAAACTGTTATTGCTGCTACCAATCCAAACAACTCCTCGCCTCATCCACCCCGGCGAGAGAGAGAGAGGCGGACGTTTGACAGGTTTATCAAAACACATCAGTCATGTTTCTCTAAATCAGTTCTCGCATTTTAATTTTGCACTTAATTTTGGTATATTGTGGCCTGTCTGTCCCGCTGATCCCCACACTACTTCCTGGGAAGGAACACAATGGCTGGGAACATCACACAGGATCTTAATAATGACACATGTCTCAAGGGTGTGGGTGGGCTCAATCTTGCTTTCTCTCTCGCTAACTCTCGCTTTCTTGAGCAAGGCACTTAACTCATTGCTCTTGTGAGTCGATCTGGATAAAAGCTTCTGCTAAATGACTAAAATGCTTGTGTGTGTGTGTGTGTGTGTGTGTGTGTGTGTGTGTGTGTGTGTGTGTGTGTGTGTGTGTGTGTGTGTGTGTGTGTGTGTGTGTGTGTGTGTGTGTGTGTGTGTGTGTGTCAGATGTTTTCCACATCATTGTTCAATGTTCAGTTAGGACCTACAATAGCTTAAAAATGAAAGTGTGAACATTACAATTGGACAGACATGTATTCTGGGAGCATTGGCCTGTTTTTACCAGGTAATTGAGCTGGCTGAGGTATAGAAACAGAGGAGAGGAAGGAGTGAGGCTGCATGGCTGTGCATGATAACTGTTTAACTCTCTTCTTTCTTTCTCCCTGGCTGAATCACTGTAGACTCTAGCTAACCGCCATATACTAAAATATCCACACAAGCCACTAGCGATATATGATGAGTTAGAAGATGATGACTATGAAGTTATTATTTAAGAGCATTGAAGATAAATCACAATCCGTAAAAAAAAAAAACGAGCTAGCTAACTAGCGGATTTACATCACTCAACTGACAGCCTACCCCCTTTTCCCGATGTCAATCATGTCTTTAGAAAGCACCATAACTAGCTTGCTTACAATTTGTGATGAGTGAGTGTGTTGTTGCATAAATAAATAGGCCTATGTTAAAAAAAGTAGAACATGGTCACCACAAAATATTTTCATTTTGAGCACCTGCCCTCTGAAAGTTGTGCACGGCCCTGCACTGACGCCAGATGCCAGAGCTGACAGCTTGGTTAATATGGTAATCATGAGATCAATGGGAGCTAAACAATTCAATGAGAGAGACGTTCATCATCCTGCTATAGTTCCATAGGGGATAGCTAAAATAAGATATACAGTGCATTTGGCAACTATTCAGACCCCTTGACTTTTTCCACATTTTGTTACGTTACGTTCTTCTAAAATGGATAATATAAAACATTTACCCCATCAATCTACACACAATACAACATAATGACAAAGTGAAAACAAGTTCTTAGACATTTTTGCAAATATATTAAAAATGAAAACAGATACCTTATTTACATAAGTATTCAGACCCTTTGTAATGAGCCTCGAAATTAAGGTCAGGTGCATCCTGTTTCCATTGATCATCCTTGAGATGATTCTACAACTTTAAAATTCAATTGATTGGACTGTCCAAAACTTCTGAATACTTATGTATCGTATATGTGATATTTCAGTTTTCATGTTTTTATAAATTTGAAAAAAAATCTAAAAACCTGTTTTTGCTAGGGGGAAAAAACAAGTTAATCAATTTTAGAATATGGCTGTAATGTAACAAAATGTGGAAAAAGTCAAGGGGTCTGAATTCTTCCAAAATGCACTGTATATCATAGTCAGCATGGAGACTTTTAAAACATTAACATTTATATGATTTTAAAAGCAAATTGTCCTAGCTTTAAAAGTACCACTGGTTAGGAAGAGCTTATGTTAAAAAAGTGATTTAATGTTCATAACACACTAATAATAGTTACTATAAAGTATAAACACGTCCTATTGAATGAAAGGAGCATTGACCTCTGATCCTAGTCAGATTTGAAAAGTGCATTTATCTATCGAATATTCTGTCAAATTCTTATCCAGAGTCTTATCTCACACACAAATCTCTCTTCCCTCAACACCTACCTACTTCCTGTCAAGCAGGATGTGTGTCACACAGAGATAGAGCCTCAGGGAACTAAGATGCCCACCTTGTGACCCCAGTCAGTCTGATGTCCCAATGTTCTCCCTGCTGTCCTGTCAGTGATGGAGTTGGGAGGCCGCGGAGACAGTGAGATGTAAGGAACCCTGACAGGGACAGAGAGTGGACTTGGAGCTTCCTCACCCTCCCTCCTCCTCCTTACCCCCCTCTTTCACCCCTCTCCTTCACCCTTCTCACCGTCAGTGTGTTAAACACAGAGACCCTGCCAATGTTGTTAACACTCTGCACAGTAGAGATGAGCACAGCACCTCTTCACAGGAGGTATTACTGTCAATGTTGTTTTCTGGACCACTGACACATAAGCCCCGTTTGTACTTGGTGCTAACATGCAAACTTGATTTTTTCCACATTCTGATTGTGCCCTCATTGTCACCCAGGTTTAGATGACCTCATAAATGCTAGCCAGCTAGCTAATAAAAAAATGTAATAAAAAATATGTTTGATTAGACTTTTGCTAAATCGTTTGCGAGCCCTTTAGAGTTGCTAGCTAGATAGCTACAGAGCTACAGTAGTCATTCACATTTAAATGTAAATGTAGATGCATGACGTGTTTGGAATTCCATGATCAGAACTCCATTATCAGCAATACAAAAGCTGCATGAACTATCAAGTCTAGACACAGCCTAATGTTATGCATCTACTGTGCGTTCACAATGTATTCAGTCCCCCTGACTTTCTCCACATTCTGTGACGTTACGTTCCCCTCATCAATCTACGCACGATACCCCATTATGACAGGGCAAAAACAGATTTTTACAAATTTCTTTAAAAAACTGAAATATCACATTTACATAAGTGTTGAACCCCTTTACTCAGTCCTTTGTTGAAGCACCGTTGGCAATGATTACAGCCTTGTGTCTTCTTGGGTATGACGCTACAAGCTTGGCACACCTGTATTTGGGGAGCTTCTCCCATTCTTCTCTGCAGAACCTCTCAAGCTCTGTCAGGTTGGATGGGGAGCGTTGCTGCACAGCTATTTTCAGGTCTCTCTAGAGATGTTCGATCGGGTTCAAGTCCGGGCTCTGGCTGGGCCACTCAAGGACATTCAGAGACTTGTCCCGAAGCCACTCATGCGTTGTCTTGGCTGTGTGCTTAGGGTCGTTGTCCTGTTGGAAGATGAACCTTCACCCCAGTCTGAGGTCCTGAGCGCTCTGGAGCAGGTTTTCATCAAGGATCTCTCTGTACTTTGCTCCGCTCATCTTTCCCTCTATCCTGATTAGTCACCCAGTTCCTGCCGCTGAAAAACATCCCCACATCATGATGCTGCCACACCCATGCTTCACCGTAGGGATGGTGCCAGGTTTTCTCCAGACGTGACGCTTGGAATTCAGGCCAAAGAGTTCAATCTTGGTTTCATCAGACCAGAGAATCATGTTTCTCATGGTCTGAGAGTCCTTTAGCTGCCTTTTGGCAAACTCCAAGCGGACTGTCATGTGCCTTTTACTGAGGAGTGGCTTCCGTCTGGCCACTCTACCATAAAGGCCTGATTGGTGGAGTGCTGTAGAGGTGGTTGTCCTTCTGGAAGGTTCTCCCATCTCGACAGAGGAACTCTGGAGCTCTGTCTGAGTGACCATTGGATTCTTGGTTACCTCCCTGACCAAGGCCCTTCTCTCCCGATTGCTCAGTTTGGCCGGGCGGCCAGCTCTAGAAGTAGTCTTGGTGGTTCCAAACTTCTTCAATTTAAGAATGATAGAGGCCACTGTGTTCCTGGGGACCTTCAATGCTGAGGGAATGTTTTGGTAGCCTTTCCCAGACCCATGCCTTGACACAATCCTGTCTTGGAGCTCTACGGACAATTCCTTTGACCTCATGGCTTGGTTTTTGTTCTGACATGCATTGTCAACTGTGGGACGTTATATAGACAGGCGTGTGCCTTTCCAAAATGATGTCCAATCAGTTGAATGTTCCACAGGTGGACTCCAAGTTGTAGGAACATCTCAAGGATGGTAAATGGAAACAGGATGCACCTGAGCTCAATTTCGAGTCTCGTAGCGAAGAGTCTGAATACTAATGTAAATAAGGTCTTTCTGTTGTCTATTTTTAATAAATTAGAAAAATGTGTAAAAATCTGTTTTCGCTTTGTCATTATGGGGTATTGTGTGAAGATTGATGAGTGAAAAAACTATTTCATTAATTTTAGAATAAGGTTGTAACGTAACAAAATTTGGAAAAAGGTAGGCGGTCTGAAAACTTCCCGAAAGCACTGTATCTCTCTGGGGGCCTCTGTTGCTAAGGTATCTCTCCATCTGTCCTACCTTTCATAATTACATCTGGCCTGTCACACAGACAGATGAAGGGAGATGAGGCTCATCCAGAGGCTGGGGGACCAGTTGTGTAAAGTAAGTAAAAATACTTTAAAGTACAATTTAAGTAGTTTCTTGTAGCATCTGTGCTTTACTATTTATATTTTTGACTAGTTTTAATTTTACTTCACTACATTCATAATGAAAATGACTTACTTTTTACTCCATATATTTTCCCTGACACCCAAAAGTACTCTTTGTATTATGAATGCTTAGCAGGACAGAAAAATTGACCAATTCATGCCATTATCAAGAGAACTTCCCTTGTCATCCCTACTGCCTATTATCTGGCGAACTCACTAAACACAGATGCTTGGTTTGTAAATGATGTCTGAGTGTTGGAGATAGCCCCTGGCTATCAAGAAATTAAATAAACAAGAAAATGGTGCCGTAAGGAATTTGAAATGATTTCTACTTTTACTTTTGCTTTTGACACATAAGTATATTTAAAACCAAATACTTTTAGACTTTTTCTCACATAGTATTTTACTGTAGTCATTTTCTATTAAGGTATTTTTACTTTTAGTTTGACAATTGGGTACTTTTTCCTCCAATGCTGGAGACCAAGCATGTCTTCAATACCCAGTCACAACACAAACTCATCCATCCACTCCATGCCCATTGGACACCAGTCAATGTCTTTCAAGCTTCTGTGGTGGAAATAGCTTACTGGGCAATGTTCCCTTGATATGACAACCTTACCTGAGTCCTGAAACATGTAAGCTTCTAGAGGATTTAGCTCAACAGGCTTGATACCCAGTCAGCTATACTTCCACCATGGATAGTGTGATGCTTTCTGTCAGACTAAATTGAGAAAGTAAATCTGTTCACAAAGTTCATAAAGTATTTAATAAAAGTACAAGTTACTTACCCTGCCAATCACTCTGCAAATATGTAAGGAGTCCACCACCCCCTTGCAAATCAGCCTGTAAAGAGAGGTCTGCAGTTGTGCTCAATCACTCCGGAGAAAATGTTCCATTCCCTGCTGACTTTTAAAGTCAGTTCATCACTGCATGAACATAGGGGAGGGTATACCGTCACACACGCAATGGGCCTCAATGGGTATCTCTGCATTCAAATTGCCATTGATAAAATGCTATTGGGGCCTCCCGGGTGGCGCAGGGGTCTAAGGCACTGCATCGCAGTGCTAGCTGTGCTACCAGAGATTCTGGTTTCGAGCTCAGGCTCTGTCACAGCCGGCCGTGACCGGGAGGTCCATGGGGCGATGCACAATTGGCCCAGCGTAGGGAGAGTTTGGCCGGCAGGGACATCCTTGTCTCATCGCGCACTGGCGACTCCTGTGGCGGGCCGGGCGCAGTGCACGCTGACCAGGTCGCCAGATGTACGGTGTTTCCTCCGACACATTGGTGCGGCTGGCATCCGGGTTGGATGTGCGTTGTGTCAAGAAGCAGTGCGGCTTGGTTGGGTGGTGTTTTGGAGGACGCATGGCTCTCGACCTTCGCCTCTTCCGAGTCGTTACGGGAGTTGCAGCGATGAGACAAGACTAACTACTACCAATTGGATACCACGACATTGGGGGTGGGGCGATAAAATGCTATTGTGTTCATTGCCGTAGCTTATGCCTGTCCATACCATAACCCCATCACCATGAGACACTCTGTTCTCAACGTTGACATCAGTAAACCGCTCACTCACACAACTCCATACACGCTGTCTGCCACCTGCCCGGACAGTTGAAACACTTTGCTAGCGTGCCAGTGGCCATTGAAGGTGAGCATTTGTCCACTGAAGTCGGATATTACGCCGACCTTCAGTCAAGACCCTGGTGAGGACGACGAACACTCAGATGAGCTTCCCTGAGACGGTTTCTGACAGTTTGTGCAGACATTCTTCGGTTGCGCAAACTCAGTTTCATCAGCTGCCCGGGTGGCTGTTCTCAGACGATCCCACAGGTGAAAAAGCCGAATGTGGAGGTCCTGGGCTAGCGTGGTTACACATGATCTGCGGGTGTGAGGCCGGTTGGACATTCTGCCAAATTCTCTAAAATAATGTTGGAGACGGCTTAAGGTAGAGAAATTAACATTAAATCCTCTGGCAACAGCTCTGGTGGACATTTCTGCAGTCAGCATGCAATTTGGCCTTTTATTGTCCCCAGCACAAGGTGCACCTGTGTAATGATCATGCTGTTTAATCAGCTTCTTGATATGCCACACCTGTCAGGTGGATGGATTATCTTGACAAAGGAGAAATGCTCACTAACAGGGATGTAAACAAATGTGTGTACACAATTTAAGAGAAATAAGCTTTTAGTGCAAATGGAACATTTATGGGATCTTTTATTTTAGCTCATGAAACATGGGATCAACACTTTACATGTTGACTTTATATTTTTGTTCAGTGTAATTGTTTTAATCGCAAATTTGCTCAGAGATATTTAGATTTGTTTCATGTTCAACAAATCTGAATACGAGGAAGGAAATTACACCTTTCTCTGAATTCCACTGCTTTTTTTTTGTCCTGGCTTGACTGTTTCAGCCACGTTAGCCAATAACACACTGTCACTACATCTTGAGCCTTGCAGGGATTACTTTGTGTACATTTAGACAACATTTTTCATGACTATCTAATAGGGGTGAATGGAATCTTTCTCTGTGGTGTTTTTGTGTCCTTGGGTCACCTTGAGAGGAAATAAAAGCTTTTAGCTTTTGGGCTAGGTGTTCCGCTAGCGTCCCACCTCGACAACATCCGTTGAAATTGCAGAGTGGGAAATTCAAAATACAAAAATCGTAATATTTAACATTCATGAAAATACAAGTGTCTTACATCGTTTAAAAGCTTAGCTTCTTGTTAATCCAACCGCATTGTCAGATTTCAAAAAGGCTTTATGGCGAAAGCATACCATGCGATTATCTGAGGATTTGAAAATGTTTTGAGTTCAATTGTGTGCCAATTTCTATTGAAGTGACTGCTGACTGTGATGGTTGAGGGAACCCAGATGCATTTTATTAAGACACTTTGTATTAGCCTCGTGTTGTTGAATTTCTGATGCCAGCATACACCAGCATTAAAAAAAAATCTAACTAGCAGAGGCGTCACAAAAATCAGAAATGGCGATAAAATAAATCACTTACCTTTGAAGATCTTCCTCTGTTTGCAGTCCCAAGGGTCCCAGCTACACAACAAATGGTTGTTTTGTTCTATAAAGTCCTTCTTTATATCACAAAAAAGTATGTTTAGTTGGCGCGTTTGATTCATTAATCCACTGTTCCACTCGTTCAACATGCAGACAAAAGAATCCCAAATGTTACTGGAAAACTTCATCCAAACAAGTCAAACAACTTTTTTAATCAATCCTCAGGTACCCTAATATGTAAATAAATTATAACATTTAAGACGGAATGTAGTATGTTCAATACCGGAGATAAATAACGAAGTGTGCGCCCTCATCCACGCGCGCCACAATACTAGAGTCCTAATGAGGACACCTTGAAAAACTACAACTACTTACTCATTTCTCAAAAAGCAAACCTGAAACCCTTTCTAAAGAGTGTTTACATCTAGTGGAGGCCATAAAAACTGCAATCTGGGAGGAATTCCTTTGAATATCCCATAGGCAAGCATTGAAATGGCCTGTGAGCTCAAAAACAACATTTTCCAGATGGATTCTCCTTGGGGTTTTGCCTGCCATATCAGTTATGTTATACTCACAGACATTAACAGTTTTAGAAACGTAAGAGTGTTTTCTATCCAATGCTACCAATTATATGCATATCCTAGCTTCTGGGCCTGAGTAACAGGCAGTTTACTTTGGGCACGTCAGTCATCCAAACCTCCGAATACCGCCCCCTACCCAAAGAGGTTAAGGCTGACGAATGCTTAAGGCTGACGAATGCTTACTGTAATGTTACACACCTCTTTGGGGCCCTAACTTACATATTATAGCTTATTCAGGTTTTTTTGTCTCCAATATTATGTGCGTGCGGATCTGTGTTGTGTTTTGGCTGCGCCCGTATATAAACAGTAGATGTGTTTATGTCCATATAATGCTAGATTTGGTTGTGGTTCATAGAGAATGAATAAGAAGTCATTGAAGTGTCTCTGGTCCAAAACAAATAAGAAATATATTTTTTGTTAAGGTGTGTGCTGTACCTCCATAGTGGTTTTGGATATCTCCTGGAACTTGTCCTTTCCTACAACAATAACAAAACCTCACCAACATCTGGTAAGCAAATATAGTGGAGCCTTAACACAAACCCTCAAGATTTATCATGTACAATATTTTAGTAAAAGATATGGGTAGTGAATACTACGTGCGCACATTTAATGGATGTCATGCTGCTTAATTAGCACCTCCTCCTGTGCGCGACATTCATCCCTCAAACTTACTCAACAGCGACCCCAGTGTTCAGCTAAGTGCAACTGTATATCCGAGTCACAGCACCATTATAATGGATGTCATGCTGCTTGCTTAGCGAGTATCACTTCCTCCTGATCCGACTCACTCTGAGGCTCAACACAGGACCTCTTCCTTGCTAGCACACATGACCGCTCTCCCGAGGCCTCTTACCAGTTGGCGCCACCGAGAAGTTCCTGCGGATTGCTAGCATTAGTGGATCATATTAAGCTAATGTTGTGCAATAATATGTAGCCTATTTGAATCATTATGGAAGTCAGTGTCACGCTCGTCGATGGAAGGATTGGACCCAGGTGCAGCGTGGTAGGCATACATGTCACGATTTCTACGAAGGTAACTCCTCTCCCTGTTCATTATTAGCATGTATATATAAAGTGTTGGAACTGAGTTAGTTCCTCCATGCGTTTTGCACGAGTTTCTGAATTGTTTTCACTATTACGCACGTGTATGTAAGTGTCGGAACTGTTCCTCCAGGTTTCTGATTATCGAGAGTGTCGTTTTTGGATTTTCATCTGTGCCGTTTTGTATTGGTGTACTATATTATTAAACACGCTTCTCAGACATCCCTGCTCTCCTGCGCCTAACTCCTACACCTCTCACCGAGACGCACCTTATCACAGTACATCTTACTTTATTCAATGAACACAGGGGGAAAAAAACTAATACAAACGAAAAGTTACATTTGTTAGGGCTAAACAGCACAGTACCAAAACAATACAGAAGAAAACTAAACGTGATGTTCTTGGCTGCTCACAGGCAGCTACACAAAAACAAGATCCCACAAACAACAGGTGGGAAAAGGCTGCCTAAATATGATCCCCAATCAGAGACAACGATAGACAGCTGCCTCTGACTGGGAACCATACAAGGCCAACAAAGAAATAGAAAACAGATTGCCCACCCAAGTCACACCCTGACCTAACCAAATAGAGAATTAGAAGGATCTCTCAGGGCATGACAGTCAGACCACACGTAACAGGTTAAACCTGGAGCCTGGCGCACGGTTCACCAAGACTGGACCGTTATCATACAGTTCCATGATTAGTGAGAATTAGGGTTGATTTACAGGACTATTGTAAAATAAATTCCACCTTCTAATATTTCAAGGGTGGAACTTGAAATGGACAACATTCAGGATGAATCAAACCCCTGTATTGTTTATTCATCAATATACTTTGTGAGTAAAGGCTCTCCAAATGTGTTTTTTTTTAATGATTCATACATACTTTCCTAACTATACAATTTGCCTAAATAATCTACAAGATCAGAGTATTTTTAAATCTACCAGTTGGTGCTGTAACGGAGATGAAGATGCATAGATGGCATTCTTTCATTGGTCCCTATATTCTGAACCCGTTTTCTCTGTATTCTATTGTTTGTTGCCAAAATTTGAGTTAAAGTTACACCGTATTTAAAGGGATGGCTTAAGACAAATGAACTGAAAACCCTATTGAATGAAAACTGCAATAAAATCTGTTGGCCAGCTAGTGGGAGGGTTTTCAGTGGTTGAATTAAATGTATTCAGAGAGCGCAAGGGTGCCACACCTGCAGAGAGCATTACGCGACTGAATAAGGTAAGTCTGAATACCAAGTATTGAGAAGTGCATAGGAAAGGCATGAATTCCTGTCGGAATCGGCCCCATAGCGAGTACCACTTACTCAAGATTCGGCTCAAACTGAGGCTCGAACTCAGGACCTCTGCCTTGCTAGCACACGTGACCACCCTCCCAAAGTGTCTTACCAGTCGGCTGCGCAAGTGGCAAAACTGCAGGCTGAGGAGTAAGTTTCACAAATCCCCATGTGCCACGCACACACACACACATCTTCTGTCTAAGATACATTTACAGCAAAGCACCTGTACGTATTTCTACTAAAAGTGACAATGTCAACTTTCACTCTGACTCTCACTCTGGGCAGACTGGCTCTGAGGCAGATGTCAGTTTGAACAGGGAGAGAATATCAAATGAGTCAGGGACATTGTCATGATGAATATTGGTGACAACAGCAGGAGCTGGAGGGGAGAGCAGGGAGAATTGAAAGTGTAAACTCTGGAAGTGGAAAATCTTAAGTCTTTCCCACTATGTGGTCCTGCTACTGGAGAGGATGCTATGATGAGGTAGGCAGATCACACGGAAGAGTTGGGCCCTTTTTAATCAATCTGTTTCTCTCTCTCTCTGTCTATCACTGTGCTTTGGTCTCTCTCTCCCACCACTTTCTCTGGATCTGCCCGTCTGTCTCTCCCATCACATACTCTGGATCTGCCCGTCTGTCTCTCCCATCACATACTCTGGATCTGCCCGTCTGTCTCTCCCATCACATACTCTGGATCTGCCCGTCTGTCTCTCCCATCACATACTCTGGATCTGCCCGTCTGTCTCTCCCATCACATACTCTGGATCTGCCCGTCTGTCTCTCCCATCACATACTCTGGATCTGCCCGTCTGTCTCTCCCATCACATACTCTGGATCTGCCCGTCTGTCTCTCCCATCACATACTCTGGATCTGCCCGTCTGTCTCTCCCATCACATACTCTGGATCTGCCCGTCTGTCTCTCCCATCACATACTCTGGATCTGCCCGTCTGTCTCTCCCATCACATACTCTGGATCTGCCCGTCTGTCTCTCCCATCACATACTCTGGATCTGCCCGTCTGTCTCTCCCATCACATACTCTGGATCTGCCCGTCTGTCTCTCCCATCACATACTCTGGATCTGCCCGTCTGTCTCTCCCATCACATACTCTGGATCTGCCCGTCTGTCTCTCCCATCACATACTCTGGATCTGCCCGTCTGTCTCTCCCATCACATACTCTGGATCTGCCCGTCTGTCTCTCCCATCACATACTCTGAATCTGCCCGTCTGTCTCTCCCATCACATACTCTGGATCTGCCCGTCTGTCTCTCCCATCACATACTCTGGATCTGCCCGTCTGTCTCTCCCATCACATACTCTGGATCTGCCCGTCTGTCTCTCCCATCACATACTCTGGATCTGCCCGTCTGTCTCTCCCATCACATACTCTGGATCTGCCCGTCTGTCTCTCCCATCACATACTCTGGATCTGCCCATCTCTCTCTCCATGACTTTCTTTCCTCTGTCCCTCTCTCTCAGTCTACATTTTGCCCGTTGGTGTGAGGGCAGTGTGAGGAAGTAGCCCCAATACCATCCATCTGCCCCCTCTCAGAGCGATCCTCTCTTAATGAACACGGCCACTCGTTAAATCTTGAGAAATGGACACTCCAGCTCTTAACGAGGAGAGGGGACCGCATTCATTACCGGCCGCACATATTCACTGAGCTAATGCTAATATGAAGAAGGCTTTAATGAGGGTTGCCTTGACAACTTAAAGGCTGTTATACAGCGTCCAATAGCCCGACATGAAATTCTCTCTCTCTCTCTCTCTCTCTCTCTCTCTCTCTCTCTCATCTTGTGTGAAATAAAGACAATCGTGCAAAAAGCACAACCAATGCATGTCATTTTTTCTCCATCTATGCCATGAAGCAGCATTTCATACATACCAACCCACTTTACCTTCATGATTAAAAGTCAAGCTCACAGGGTCATACCGCCCTGAATCCTTCACACCCACACAAAGCCCTGACCCACACAGTTATTCAGGATGAAATTAATTAAAGT
Organism: Oncorhynchus mykiss; assembly: GCF_057628025.1. Classification (NCBI taxonomy): domain Eukaryota; kingdom Metazoa; phylum Chordata; class Actinopteri; order Salmoniformes; family Salmonidae; genus Oncorhynchus; species Oncorhynchus mykiss. Next base: position 74,341,586 of record NC_143025.1, on the reverse strand, counting down.
GGCCCTCTGATGAAACTGGCACAGGGTTTGAGCCAAGATGGTAATCGCTAGTACGGAATGAGAAGTAGGTCAGCAGCTGGACGGAGGGAGAGGACTAGAATAACAAGATCCTGCTCTGGGTCCCGGGGAGGAGAATGGATCCACTCTTCCTGAATGGAAAGGCTGTCAGGGGGACGGGAAGCTCCCTTCTCCTCTCATTTGGGTGTTGAGAGAGGGGGAATGAACAAGGACAGGGAGTCCGGAATAGAGACTTGAAAGGGACCTGTCCAATGGGGGCCATAATTCCAACTTCTCCCTAACTAACAAAGAGAGTCACCTAGCTATATCCTCTCTAATTAACTAGCACTCCAACCACTCATACTGAACATTAGTGATTCATACTGATCAGTCTTTTAAATACAGCACCTTAATTACAGCAACTGGCATTTTCTCTCTGCTACCCACACTGTCTAAAAATGAGCTTTTAGTCACTAAAGTCATGGGTTTTTAATGAGTGACTGTAATTCCACTGGCCTTATTATGTATCTCAAACATCACCTAATCAGTCCTATCAGACAGGACTGTTTAATCTAGTAATTACTTAAAGTTGTAGCTGCTTTTTAAGAATTCTGCAGCCAGGAAACAAGGACTAAATTATCATTTGAACCTATTGTAATATATTCATAAAACTGCCTTGAGCAAATGAGCACTGATAGCCTTAGGGCCCCTCTACCTCTGTGAGGCGCTCTACCCTTGCCTGCCGGTAACATCACAATGAACCCAGTGTGGAAGGGACAGCAGCCAATTAGAAAACAGTATTATGCCTTTATTATGTATTATGCCTCTATCTTTTAAAAAGAGAGAGAGAGAGAAAGAGAGAGTTGGAGGGAGAAAGAGAGGAGGAGAGAGAGAGCGAGAAAGAGAGCAGCAAGATTTGTGTCTTGTTGCCATGAGAAAATGGCAACCAGTGGAGCACAAACAACATTGTAAATAAAAACTATATTTATCTGTTTATTTAACTACTTGCAAATTGTTACAACACTGTACATAGCCAATAATATAACATTTGAAATATCTATAAATATATATTAGTGAACTTTTGTCATGTTTACTAATGTTTCCCTTGTTTATTTCCCTTTTGTTAATTGTCTATTCCATTTGCTTTGGCAATGTGTTTCCCATGCCAATACACCCCTTTGAATTGAACTGTATTGAGAGAGATAGAGAGAGAGAGAGAGAGAGAGAGAGAGAGAGAGAGAGAGAAAGCTATAAGTGGTACAGTGTGTTGTTCCTTCCAGCTGTTGTAATGATTCATTCAGCGGGAAGTACTCTGAGTCTCTTATGTACTGAGACCACTTAATGCAGACGGAGAGACTTGCTGTGTTATGGCATCTCTTTATGATATATGAGAATAATAGTGGGTAGGTTATGTCTCTAAGGTAAATAACACTAATCTTTTTTTGTATCCACACTACAAAATGGGTAGATCAGTGTAGCAGTGAAGCAGTGCACAGTAGCATAACTTGTAGCTTGAAGTGATATTAAAGGCAGTAGAGAAATAGCAGGTTTAACTTAATATTTTTTTCCGTTGATTGATAATGTAAATCAGTAGAGATTGGTGTGACTTTTTTAAATTGCCCTGGCTATTCATGAGGGCAGTACAGTCAACTCACACCAAAACCCTAATTGCTCCTTGTAAGTTGCTCTGGATAAGAGTGTCTGCTAAATGACGTAAATCACAGGAGGTTGGTGACACATTAATTGGGGAGAACGGGCTCGTGGCAATGACTGGAGTGGAATTAATGGAATGGTAAAATATACATCAAACACATGGTTTCCAGGTGTGCTGTTCCGGCCACCATTATGAGCCATTCTCCCGTCAGCAGCCTCCTCTGATGTAAATGGAAAAATACTTGTTCAGCAAATGGTAAAAATGGGGAATACTAGATGCCGAAGAACATATGCAAACATTGGATCAGCTCAGTGATGGCCGGAGTTGAATGTCCCCTCATAAATAACCCAGGCAGTGCAGTAATGATAATTCTCCATTACTCTGCACAACACAAAAGGTGGATCGATGTCTTGTATGATGTCATAATTGACGCCTATCGACCAGGTGCGGACTCAGAGCAGGGTCATTAGGACAGAATCCCTGGTAGGGGCCCAATCGCAATACCATTAAAACGCAATTGTCCTAAATTAAAATGGGAAATCCAGAGCTGCAGTAGCCAAATAGGTCTGTCTAGCAGACAACAATCTGAATTGGATGCCTCCCTGAAGAGAAGCCTTTTTACTGCAGAACATGATGATGTCTTTATCGGCGTGACGATAAACAATAGGCTTTTCACAGCCAGGGGACGCAGACTAATTCAAGTCTTGAAGGAACATCAGGAAGATGTGCAGTGCTGCAGATCCCACAGGGACCAGAGGGGTGGGCCTTTAAAGGGTCTCTGCAAGTGAACATGAAAATAAGGATATGGCCCAGGCCAAACAAAGGTGACATTCACTGTTGTTCTGTACAATTTACTATCATTGTGTTTAGCCTATTTTTGTTTCCCCAGCATTGCAGTTATCATGTAAAGTATGTACAGTCCTTGGGAGAACAGTCTCAGAGTATGTGTTTATTCTGGCTCTGAGACCAAGCATCTCTTCAAGGAGACCCAAGAGCAGTGCTGAACAATAAAATATGTTTAGTGGTAAGTTGCAAGGTTTGTGTTAAATCCACTCTCCACTCCTTTAAAGAAGAAAAAGTTCCTTCCTGTCTTGTCTGTTCTTTCCCCGCCTAGGTCAATTGTTTCTGTGAAGGGATGTTATGCCATTGTTCAGCCATTGTTTCCTTGTACTGTGCCTTCCACTGGATCCCTTCAGTACATCACTCGGACATCAAACCGGTTTCTTTTAAGGTGACATTTAAACCACAATGATAGATAGAATCCTCGGGGTTGTCTTGATGACATGTCTATTCAGATCTATTCAACTCTTGACAGGTACAAAATATGAGTACCAATAGAACAAATAAATTGCACAATTGTGGTGACGTGGTTGTGTTGTGAGGTGTGTCTTTAAGAAGAAGTTCTCGTCCGTCCGACCAGGTGTCATGCTTTGTAAGCACTTCAATTAAGAAGTACAGGCTTTGTTTTTCTTAATCCTCTTCCTCCTCCACCATCTCTTTTCTGCTTACTTTATCAAATTTGATACTCGTTTTGGAAGCCTCTTGCTAAGTACCCTTGTGAAATGCTATCAGCCAAAGATAAGTTTGGCGAAGGGAGAGTATTTGGAGGGGGGTTGTTGGCGTACAAAAACAGTGATAAAGGCACTGTTTGTGTGTGGTCCAACTTGATGAGATGAAATAGGGGGTTGGAGGAGGAGTGGTGTATTTGTGTGTGTTTGTTGCAAGCTGTGTTATACATTGGTAATGGCCAGTCTAGTAATGGGTAGCTGTTTATGTGGCGTATTTTGGGCCCTTTTCTCCTGAGGCCATTTGGTCTGTGTAATTAAAGAGCCCTGTGCTCAGAGCACCTAAGTGGAACGCTTCGCCATATCCAAAGCCAGGTGCCATTAATCTTGAAGCTTCGCTATGTGTGTGTATGCTCATTTGTGTGTGTTTAGTATCATGCTGTAGAAGACTAGCCGTGACACCCCCCTTCCCCTCCTCACACACGTAGATACAACAATACCATTAAGGAGACTCTCATTACGCACATACACAGACACACTCTCTCACACACACACACACACACACACACACACACACACACACACACACACACACACACACACACACACACACACACACACACACAATCCTCCTGAAGTTATTACACCTGTATGGCCAGATGGTCTCAGTAAGGGTGACCTTCCTCCCAGCAGATACAATTAAGATGAAATGTATTTCTCATCTTCCTCACCTTGCTCCTGCAAGCAGAATCACTTTGCTACAACAAACAGAATATTTACAATATTGGTTTACTTCCACAGATAATTCCTTTACAAATTGTAGAATTATACATTTTCTCTATTTTTCCATCTCTTGCAGATTAGTGATCTCATTGTATATTTCATAATTGTTTTTACATCTGTGCTGCTGTTTCTCAGCACAACTAATAATTCTCCTTTCTATACAAATCTGTCATTTTTTGTGAAATGAAGACAGTGAATTGTATTCAGCCGGTATGTTTCAGTTAATTGCGCCATGTGACGTTTAATTATGCAAGTCAGCCAAGTGGAATTTAGTTTTTTCGAATAAATCCATGTTTGTGTGTTGGTGCTTTGCAGCGCTTGGTTCTGATAGTAGATGTGTCCGTAACAGTGCATATTAACACAGTTACAACAACATGTAGGCCTGGAATTATTTATAGACACACATATGATCCAGTCACACTGAATTATAGCAGCCAATGGGTGTAAGGTGGGTTTGAATGAATCCCAGGTCTGACGGTAAAAATCTTGTGGGAAGTGAGCTGGCAACCTGGAGTGATCTGGTAACTGGAGGGTTTCTCGTATCCTTCATGCCATTGCCTGCTGTTGTGCTCTTGAACAAGGCACTTAAGCCCCACAACAACATCTCCCTGGGCGCCCAGTGTGGCAGCCCTCTGTACCTCTCCACCCCCCCAAAGAATCCAATAAAGTTATATTCTATTCTATATGTAAGTATCTGTACAGTAAGCCTCAAGCCTGTCTCAAGGCTGAAAAAATGCTCTTTACCTGACTCGCTTTTCAAATGACGCCTAGAGGCAATCACTCCCCTATTGCTGACTACAAATTATCTATAACTAGGTTAATAACTCATTAACTAACAGAGGATATGAACAAAATGTGCACAGGCAGGTCTCGCTTTGATCTCAAAACAAGCGCATCTACTCACAACTGCTCATGCTGTAAACACAGTCCAGTTCAAAGTAAATGGCACAGATCCATATATGGCAATGGTCTATTTGCATATAGGCCTACTGCAGCTGTGATTGTTTATACACACCGGTCTGTGTAGATTATGAGCTCAGTAGTGCGTGTCAATGCAATAGAATTCTACTCCGATGCCAGGTATGTAGGACTGGCCCGCCGGCCAGCCAGGTAGGTAGGGCTGGCCAGCTGGGCAACCAGGTAGGTAGGTTTGGCTAGATAGGACCGATGCCAAGCCAGATGGGATGGGCAGGCCGACTGGCCGGGTAGGCGGGTCCGGCCGCTGGCTTGCCAAGTAGACCCAAATGTCAGATTTGCCAAGTAGGTAGGTCTAGCTGGCTGACTGGCCCAATATGGTCGGTTGGGCCAATCTACCAACCTGACCTAATATACCTGGCCAGCCGTCCGGAACCAATTGGCCAGCTAAGTAGGCAGGTCCGGCAGGCCAGCCGGCCAGGTATTTAGGTCCAGCCGACCAGCCAGAGAGCTAGGTCCAGCCGGCTGGCCAGAGAGCTATGTCCGGCAGCCTGGCAGGCCTGAGAGCTATGTCCGGATGGTCGGGCAGAGAGCTAGGTCGGGCCAGAGAGCTAGGTCTGGCAGGCTGGCCAGAGAGCTAGGTCCGGAAAGAGAGCTACGTCCGGCTGGCTGGCCAGATAGCTAGGTCAGGTCAGAGAGCCGGCCAGATAGCTAGGTCCGTCCGTCCTGAACTACCCGTCTGGCTGGCTTGCCGGATCTACCTGTCTGGCCGGCAAGACCTACCTATCCGGACCTAACTGTCTGGCCGGCAAGACAGGTAGGTCCGTCCGGCCGGTCAGATAGCTAGGTCCAGCCAGCCGGCAAAAACACTTAGGTCTGACCAGCTGGGCAAATAAGGCATTGCGCATGGTGATAGAAGGCTTGTGTTCTGCTGCTCGGTCATGGAAACCCAATTTATGAAGCTCCCGACGAACAGTTCTTGTGCTGACGTTGCTTCCAGAGGCTGTTTGGAACTCGGTAGTGAGTATTGCAACTGAGGACGGACAATTTTTACCTCCTTCAGCACTCGGCGGCCCCGTTCTGTGAGCTTGTGTGGCCTACCACTTTCCGGCTGAACTGTTGTTGCTCCTAGACTTTTCCACTTCACAATAACAGCACTTACAATTGACCGGGGCAGCTCTAGCAGGGCAGAAATTTGACTAACTGACTTTTTGGAAAGGTGCCACATTGAAAGTCACTGAGCTATTCAGCCATTTTACTGCCAGTGTTTGTCAATGGAGATAGCATCGCTGTGTGCTCGATTTTATACACCTGTCAGCAAAGGGTGTGGCTGAAATAGTAGAATCCACTAATTTGAAGGGGTGTCCACATACTTTTGTATATATAGTGTGATGTAAAAAGAGCTACAGTACTGTTAGGCCTATGATATGAATTATGGTGCCCTCTGTCGTTATTGGGACAGTGAAGCATTTTTTATTCTTTTGGCTCTATACTTCAAAAGTTTGGATTGGAAATCAATGAATGACTATGAAGTTAAAGTGCAGACAGTCGACTTTAATTTTAAGGTATTTTCATGTCGGGTGAACCATTTAGCAATTACTGCATTTTTTTGTACATAGTCCCCCATTTTAGGGGAGCAAAAGTATTGGGACAAATTCGCTGCTCGTTTTGGTTGTGTTTCAGATTATTTTGTGCCCAATAGAAATGAATGGTAAATTATTTATTGTGTCATTTTAATTGTACATAAGAATATAATATGTTTCTAAACAGTTCTACATTAATGTGGATGCTACCATGATTACGGATAATCCTGAATGAATCGTGAATAATGATGAGTGACAAACTGATAGATATATAATATCATACCTCAAAGAAATGCTAACCTCGACTGTGATTGTAATGGTGAGAGGTTAGTCTAGTTTTTTCCAGTGGGAGATATCAGAACTAGCTGTGGGAGCACTGCCTCAGCTAGGTAATGATAGGGGAAACAGTGCTTGTTGCAGGTGGGATGCCTTTGAGAGCTGGTATTCTTCTTCACCAGATCCAGGACTTCATTGGTGAGCAAGAAGAGTTGGGGACGACAGCGAGGATATGTTCATCATGGGTCAACGTTAAACAATGTACAGTATGTGTAGGCCTGAAGTACAGTACACTGAGTATGTTTCCTCAGTAGCTGTCTCAGTAAGCATGGTGTGGTACTTTAAATACCACACACTCAAAATACAACATTACAATACAACATAACTCTGTAACTAAACATGCGATTGGTTGCGTGTAACTCTGTAACTAAACACGCAATTGGTTGAGCATAACTAAACATACCATTGGTTGGGTGTAACTCTGTAACTAAACATACCATTGGTTGGGTGTAACTCTGTAACTAAACATGCCATCGGTTGGGTGTAACTCTGTAACTAAACATGCCATCGGTTGGGTGTAACTCTGTAACTAAACATGCCATCGGTTGGGTGTAACTCTGTAACTAAACATGCCATCGGTTGGGTGTAACTCTGTAACTAAACTTGCCATCGGTTGGGTGTAACTCTGTAACTAAACATGCCATCGGTTGGGTGTTACTCTGTAACTAAACATGCCATCGGTTGGGTGTAACTCTGTAACTACACTTGCCATCGGTTGGGTGTAACACTGTAACTAAACATGCCATCGGTTGGGTGTAACTCTGTAACTAAACATGCCATCGGTTGGGTGTAACTCTGTAACTAAACTTGCCATCGGTTGGGTGTAACTCTGTAACTAAACTTGCCATCGGTTGGGTGTAACTCTGTAACTAAACATGCCATCGGTTGGGTGTAACTCTGTAACTAAACATGCCATCGGTTGGGTGTAATTCTGTAACTAAACATGCCATTGGTTGGGTGTAACTCTGTAACTAAACTTGCCATCGGTTGGGTGTAACTCTGTAACTAAACTTGCCATCGGTTGGGTGTAACTCTGTAACTAAACATGCCATCGGTTGGGTGTAACTCTGTAACTAAACATGCCATCGGTTGGGTGTAACTCTGTAACTAAACTTGCCATCGGTTGGGTGTAACTCTGTAACTAAACATGCCATCGGTTGGGTGTTACTCTGTAACTAAACATGCCATCGGTTGGGTGTAACTCTGTAACTACACTTGCCATCGGTTGGGTGTAACACTGTAACTAAACATGCCATCGGTTGGGTGTAACTCTGTAACTAAACATGCCATCGGTTGGGTGTAACTCTGTAACTAAACTTGCCATCGGTTGGGTGTAACTCTGTAACTAAACTTGCCATCGGTTGGGTGTAACTCTGTAACTAAACATGCCATCGGTTGGGTGTAACTCTGTAACTAAACATGCCATCGGTTGGGTGTAATTCTGTAACTAAACATGCCATTGGTTGGGTGTAACTCTGTAACTAAACTTGCCATCGGTTGGGTGTAACTCTGTAACTAAACTTGCCATCGGTTGGGTGTAACTCTGTGTAACGTAACATTCCATTGTAGTGAACATGCAGTAGATGTGATTGATGTCGTGGAATGGTCTGAGGAGTTTGAGGGAACCTGTCTGAATTATAGTGTGTATGTGATTGTTTGTGTATAAGGTTGTTTGTTGTTTGTGTATCTGTTTATGGTCCAACAACACATTTAAAATAATCATTCTACCTTGCGGATCTGTTTGAACTATTTGCACATCCAGATCAAAATGACTGTTCATTAATATCATCACCTTTTTTGAGTTTCTTTACGATGGGAGAAGTATTTCTTAAGAGAAAACTTGATGTGCGAATGCATATACAGGTCTAGCTGTTTGAGAAAGAATGCAAAATTAAGCAAGAATAGGGAGATTTGATTAACCAATGTCAAGTCCTTGCTGATGGCGCTCAGATACACCCCCCTGCCTTGAAAAGCACACACGCTGGTCCCCCGTTGTGACCATTTTCTCAAGCATCTCCGTGCAGTCAGACCTTTTGATTATTTTGTGCTACCAGGGCCACAATCTTTTGCCCCCTCTCTGATTGTCCGAGTGTGACACTCTCCCCATGGGTTACTGCAGCTAGTGTTGCTAGTACTGCCATTACCTGGGTGGGGGCACTAGGTATAAGGTCATCAAGGTTCTCATTAGCATCTTTGAGAAATCCCTTGTATATTCGCTCACTCATCTGGGTGCTTTCTCTTAGTTGGACCAACCCTGCCAGGCAGGCTCAGACTCTTGAGGGGGCAGTGCTGCTTTAGTGGGTCACTGGCCACATTAATCTTTCTGTCTTGGCTGCATATAGGCTACTTGCAGTAAGCCTATAAAACAGATAAGGACTTCTCCTTAGTGTGTGGGTCGCTCAGGTAGGTGTCATGGGTATATGTTTGGGGACCCATTCCATCATGATAGGACAATAAATAAATAAACTATATTTATAATCTATTTTAAAATGTATATTCCATATCTGGCTCCCAAATTTGCCAACGATTGTCACGCCCTGACCATAGAGAGTGCTCGGGGTTCTCTATGGTGTCATAGGTCAGAGCGTGACTAGGGGGGTTTTCTAGTTATTTTAGTTCTATTTTGGTGTGTGAGTATGGTTCCCAATTGGAGGCAGCTGAATATCCTTGCCTCTAATTGGGGATCATACCTAGTGTGTTCCTTTTCCCACATGCGAGGTGGGATATTGTTTAGAGTTAGTGCCTATGTGTGCTACGTATTTGCACGTTTGTTAATCTTTGTTGTTTTGAAGTTTCACTGTAATAAATATGTGGAACTTTACTCACTGTCACACCCTGACCATAGTTTGCTTTGTATGTTCTATGTTTTGTTTGGTCAGGGTGTGATCTGACTGGGCTTTCTATGTTGGATGTCTTGTTCGTCTGTTTCTGTGTTTGGGCCTGATATGGTTCTCAATCAGAGGCAGGTGTTAGTCATTGTCTCTGATTGGGAGCCATATTTAGGTAGCCTGTGTTGGGTTTTTGTTACGGTGCGTGAATGAGGACCCAAAAGCGAATTAACTTAAACAGAGCTTCTTTAATTACCAAACATAGGTAGGCTCAGATGGACCGGCAGATTCCGACAGGACAGGACAAGGTTACAGCAAACATGACGACAGTCTGGTTCAGGCATGAAACACAACAAACAAGAATCCGACAAAGACAGGAGCAGAAACAGAGAGAGATATAGGGACCTAATCAGAGGGAAAAAGGGAACAGGTGGGAAAAGGGGTGACGAGGTAGTTAGGAGGAGACAAGGCACAGCTGGGGGAAAGAGGGGGAGAAAAGGTAACCTAACAACGACCAGCAGAGGGAGACAGGGTGAAGGGAAAGGACAGAAACAAGACACAACATGACAGTACATGACAGTACCCCCCCACTCACCGAGCGCCTCCTGGCGCACTCGAGGAGGAAACCTGGCGGCAACGGAGGAAATCCTCGATCAGCGCACGGTCCAGCACGTCCCGAGAGGGAACCCAACTCCTCTCCTCAGGACCGTACCCCTCCCAATCTACGAGGTACTGGTGACCACGGCCCCGAGGACGCATGTCCAAAATCCTACGGACCCTGTAGATGGGTGCGCCCTCGACAAGGATGGGGGGGGGGGGGGGGAAGACGAGCGGGGGCGCGAAGAACGGGCTTGATACAGGAGACATGGAAGACCGGGTGGACGCGACGAAGGTATCGCGGAAGAAGAAGTCGAACTGCGACAGGATTAATGACCCGAGAAATACGGAACGGACCAATGAACCGCGGGGTCAACTTGCGAGAAGCCGTCTTAAGGGGAAGGTTCTGAGTGGAGAGCCAAACTCTCTGACCGCGACAATATCTAGGACTCTTAGTTCTACGCTTATTAGCAGCCCTCACAGTCTGCGTCCTATAACGGCAAAGTGCAGACCTGACCCTCTTCCAGGTGCGCTCGCAACGTTGGACAAAAGCCTGAGCGGAGGGGACGCTGGACTCGGCGAACTGAGATGAGAACAGCGGAGGCTGGTACCCGAGGCTACTCTGAAAAGGAGATAGCCCGGTCGCAGACGAAGGAAGCGAGTTGTGGGCGTATTCTGCCCAGGGGAGCTGTTCTGACCAAGACGCAGGGTTGCGAAAAGAAAGACTGCGTAAGATGCGACCAATAGTCTGATTGGCCCGTTCTGCTTGACCGTTAGACTGGGGGTGAAAGCCGGAAGAGAGACTGACGGAAGCCCCAATCAAACGGCAAAACTCCCTCCAAAATTGAGACGTGAATTGCGGACCTCTGTCCGAAACGACGTCTGACGGAAGGCCATGAATTCTGAAAACATTCTCGATGATGATTTGTGCCGTCTCTTTAGCAGAAGGAAGCTTAGCAAGGGGAATGAAATGAGCCGCCTTAGAGAACCTATCGACAACCGTAAGAATAACAGTCTTCCCCGCTGACGAAGGCAGTCCGGTGACAAAATCTAAGGCGATGTGAGACCACGGTCGAGAGGGAATAGGAAGCGGCCTGAGACGGCCGGCAGGAGGAGAGTTACCGGACTTAGTCTGCGCGCAGACCGAACAAGCAGCCACGAAACGACGCGTGTCATGCTCCCGGGTGGGCCACCAAAAACGCTGGCGAATGGAAGCAAGCGTACCCCGAACACCAGGGTGGCCGGCTAACTTGGCAGAGTGAGCCCACTGAAGAACGGCCAGACGAGTAGGAACGGGAACGAAAAGAAGGTTCCTAGGACAAGCGCGCGGCGACGGAGTGTGAGTGAGCGCTTGCTTTACCTGCCTCTCAATTCCCCAGACAGTCAACCCGACAACACGCCCCTCAGGGAGAATCCCCTCGGGGTCAGTGGAGGCTACTGAAGAACTGAAGAGACGAGACAAAGCATCAGGCTTGGTGTTCTTAGAGCCCGGACGATAAGAAATCACGAACTCGAAACGAGCGAAAAACAGCGCCCAACGCGCCTGACGCGCATTAAGTCGTTTGGCAGAACGGATGTACTCAAGGTTCCTATGGTCAGTCCAAACGACAAAAGGAACGGTCGCCCCCTCCAACCACTGTCGCCATTCGCCTAGGGCTAACCGGATGGCGAGCAGTTCGCGGTTTCCCACATCATAGTTACGTTCCGACGGCGACAGGCGATGAGAAATATACGCGCATGGGTGGACCTTGTCGTCAGAGAGGGAGCGCTGAGAAAGAATGGCTCCCACGCCCACCTCTGACGCGTCAACCTCGACAACGAACTGTCTAGAGACGTCAGGTGTAACAAGGATAGGAGCGGATGTAAAACGATTCTTGAGGAGATCAAAAGCTCCCTGGGCGGAAACAGACCACTTAAAGCACGTCTTGACAGAAGTAAGGGCTGTGAGAGGAGCTGCCACCTGACCGAAATTACGGATGAAACGACGATAGAAGTTCGCGAAGCCGAGAAAGCGCTGCAGCTCGACGCGTGACTTAGGGACGGGCCAATCAATGACAGCTTGGACCTTAGCGGGATCCATCTTAATGCCTTCAGCGGAAATAACAGAACCGAGAAATGTGACGGAGGAGGCATGAAAAGTGCACTTCTCAGCCTTCACAAAAAGACAATTCTCTAAAAGGCGCTGGAGGACACGTCGAACGTGCTGAACATGAATCTGGAGTGACGGTGAAAAAATCAGGATATCGTCAAGGTAAACGAAAACAAAGATGTTCAGCATGTCTCTCAGGACATCATTGACTAATGCCTGAAAGACAGCTGGAGCGTTAGCGAGGCCGAAAGGAAGAACCCGGTATTCAAAGTGCCCTAACGGAGTGTTAAACGCCGTCTTCCACTCGTCCCCCTCCCTGATGCGCACGAGATGGTAAGCGTTACGAAGGTCCAACTTAGTGAAAAACCTGGCTCCCTGCAGGATCTCGAAGGCTGAAGACATAAGAGGAAGCGGATAACAATTCTTCACTGTTATGTCATTCAGCCCTCGATAATCTATGCAGGGGCGCAGAGACCCGTCCTTCTTCTTGACAAAAAAAAACCCCGCTCCGGCGGGAGAGGAGGAGGGGACTATGGTACCGGCGTCAAGAGCTACAGACAAATAATCTTCGAGAGCCTTACGTTCGGGAGCCGACAGAGAGTATAGTCTACCCCGGGGGGGAGTGGTTCCCGGAAGGAGATCAATACTACAATCATACGACCGGTGTGGAGGAAGAGAGGTGGCCCTGGACCGACTGAACACCGTGCGCAGATCGTGATATTCCTCCGGCACCCCTGTCAAATCACCAGGCTCCTCCTGTGAAGAAGAGACAGAGGAAACAGGAGGGATAGCAGACATTAAACATTTCACATGACAAGAGACGTTCCAGGAGAGGATAGAATTACTAGACCAATTAATGGAAGGATTATGACAAACTAGCCAGGGATGGCCCAAAACAACAGGTGTAAAAGGTGAACGAAAAATTAAAAAAGAAATGGTTTCGCTATGATTACCAGAAACAGTGAGGGTTAAAGGTAGCGTCTCACGCTGAATCCTGGGGAGAGGACTACCATCCAGGGCGAACAAGGCCGTGGACTCCCTTAACTGTCTGAGAGGAATGTCATGTTCCCGAGCCCAGGTCTCGTCCATAAAACAGCCCTCCGCCCCAGAGTCTATTAAGGCACTGCAGGAAGCTGACGAACCGGTCCAGCGTAGATGGACCGACAAGGTAGTGCAGGATCTTGAAGGAGAGACAGGAGTAGTAGCGCTCACCAGTAGCCCTCCGCTTACTGATGAGCTCTGGCTTTTACTGGACATGATGTGACAAAATGACCAGCAGAACCGCAATAGAGACAGAGGCGGTTGGTGATTCTCCGTTCCCTCTCCTTAGTCGAGATGCGGATACCTCCCAGCTGCATAGGCTCAGCACCCGAGCCGGCAGAGGAAGATGGTAGTGATGCGGAGAGGGGGGCAACGGAGAACGCGAGCTCCTTTCCACGAGCTCGGTGACGAAGATCAACCCGTCGCTCAATGCGAATAGCGAGTTCAATCAAGGAATCCACGCTGGAAGGAACCTCCCGGGAGAGAATCTCATCCTTTACCTCTGCGCGGAGACCCTCCAGAAAACGAGCGAGCAAAGCCGGCTCGTTCCAGCCACTGGAGGCAGCAAGAGTGCGAAACTCAATAGAGTAGTCTGTTATGGATCGATTACCTTGACATAGGGAAGACAGGGCCCTGGAAGCCTCCTCCCCAAAAACAGATTGATCAAAAACCCGTATCATCTCCTCCTTAAAGTCCTGATACTGGTTAGTACACTCAGCCCTTGCCTCCCAGATTGCCGTGCCCCACTCACGAGCCCGTCCAGTAAGGAGAGATATGACATAGGCGACACGAGCAGTGCTCCTGGAGTAAGTGTTGGGCTGGAGAGAAAACACAATATCACACTGGGTGAGGAACGAGCGGCATTCAGTGGGCTCCCCAGAGTAACACGGCGGGTTATTGATTCTGGGCTCCGGAGATTCGAAAGCCCTGGAAGTGGCCGGTGGATCGAGGCGGAGATGGTGAACCTGTTCTGTGAGGTTGGAGACTTGGGTGGCCAGGGTCTCAACGGCATGTCGAGCAGCAGACAATTCCTGCTCGTGTCTGCCTAGCATCGCTCCCTGGATCTCAACGGCTGAGTGGAGAGGATCCGAAGTCGCTGGGTCCATTCTTGGTCGGATTCTTCTGTTACGGTGCGTGAATGAGGACCCAAAAGCGAATTAACTTAAACAGAGCTTCTTTAATTACCAAACATAGGTAGGCTCAGATGGACCGGCAGATTCCGACAGGACAGGACAAGGTTACAGCAAACATGACGACAGTCTGGTTCAGGCATGAAACACAACAAACAAGAATCCGACAAAGACAGGAGCAGAAACAGAGAGAGATATAGGGACCTAATCAGAGGGAAAAAGGGAACAGGTGGGAAAAGGGGTGATGAGGTAGTTAGGAGGAGACAAGGCACAGCTGGGGGAAAGAGGGGGAGAAAAGGTAACCTAACAACGACCAGCAGAGGGAGACAGGGTGAAGGGAAAGGACAGAAACAAGACACAACATGACAGTACATGACAGTTTTGTGGGTGTTCCTGTCTTTGTTGCACCAGATAGTGCTGTTTCTGTTTTTCACGTTTCTTATTTTGTATTATACATTGTTCAAGTTATCATCTTTATTAAAGATGTATAAAAATAACCACGCTGCGTTTTGGTCCGCCTCTCCTTCCCAGGAAGAATTCCGTGACACTCACGCTGCGCCTTGGTCCGATTTATTTAAACGACGGACGTGACAACGATTGGGCGCTCATATCGCTGTACTCTGTCTGAAATGGTGTACATGTTCAAGTTTGATTCAATCTTGATTTTGTCGACAGTATCGTCTGGGATCTGTTGCGCTTTAAAGAGGAATTCTTTCACCATACTTTCAGGATCTTCAACCTCATTTTATTTAATACCAGTAACTACCAGATTTTCGCACATGGATCTAGTCTGTATTCCAAGTAAGGCTTCTTTCAGAAACATGTTCTCCTTTTTAAGTTCTTTAATGTCCATTTCAATAGTATTGACTAGCTTTTAGTTTTTCTTTCTCCATTGTAGCAGCTTTTTCGTCACTAATTCTATATTTCTTTACTGACAAGTTCAAGTACACCCAGTTTATACTTGATTGATTTTAGCAGGTTGGTTTCCATTCTTACTGTACCAGGTGGTGAAAAGCATAAATCATTGGTGTCTGTCGAGGAATCTCATAGTTTTCTCTTGGAGCTCTGTTATCCTTTTTTCCCCCTTGTTCCACGCCAACATATTTTGGCCTTGACTGTGTTCCTAATGTTTATCAATTAACTTCTGTAGCCTTATATTTTTATCCAGCTTGAATGTTATTGCCTACGAGTAAATGGAAATGCTACTATTTAGTCCGTTTTAGAGAATGAATATTGCGATTTCTCACAAGGCATTCTGCACCACCAACTTCAGTCCAACACACTTTCTCTTCCTCTCTGGCTATTGGCTACTTAGCTTATTTAAGCCTTTTTCAAAATACACATTGCACCTTTAAAAGCTCTTTACCTGACTAGCTTTTCAAAGATGTCTAGAAATGTACACGTTTTGTGCTCTTGTAGGAAGCAACCACTCCCCCATTGCTGACTACAAATGATTTATAACTGGGCTATTAACTCACTAACTAGCAAAGGATATGAACTAAATGCGCACATGTGGCTACATACAACTCTTGCTTTGATCTTAAAACAAAGGCATGTACACAAGAACACAGTCCAGTTGAAAGTAAATGGCACAGATCCATAAATGGCAATGGTTGATTTGCACATTGCTCTAGTGCATCTCTGATTGGTAATGCTACACCGGTTTGTTTAGAGTACAGGCCAGTAGAATCCTACTCCGATGTGTTTTGCCTAAAACAAAATCCATTGCATAGTTAGTTTTGTTTCTGTATGAAAGTGGCTAGCACTGGTTGATTCGATCACAATTGCCACAGTAGAGGGAAGTATTGATAGTGTTGTTAACTAACAGGGAAAACTCTAGAAAGTTGAGTGAAGTTCAATCTTGAGCTTCTCTCCATGGGCTGATATTTCTTCTGTGCTGTGCACGGCGGTATTGGGAGCTGCATGGCATCCTCGGGTTACTGCTTGCCCAAGCACAGGAGCAGCTTAGAGGGAACATTGCCTTTCTGGCAAGCCGACTGGTCCTATCTGGCCAGACAACAGGTCCTATCTGGCCTGCTAACTGGTCTTATCTGGCCAGCCGGCCAACCAGTCATATCTGTCTGGCCAGATAAGACGAAGACTGGGTTGTAGCTCCACTGTGGCTCCACTGTTATTACCTGAGTGATCTGTGAAATTATATTCAACTGATTTCCTTCATTCATAGAACTTCCTCTGCACCTCTCACGATGACTGTGTATCTTGTAAGTCTTTGCAAAATAGATCACTCAGTCAAGTAAGAATCAAATACAACTTAATTAAATATCACATAATGCTTTTGTATTTGAGTGTTATCTCAGTGAACGTTACTACTCGCTAGCACAGTCACATAACAATGTTATTGTCATATCTCTGTGACACTACTCATGTTGCCATGTGAGGGAGGGCGGCTAGCTGATGTTATTGTCATATCTACAGGAAACTTGTTGAAGAGGTTTTTCCTGTTCTCTTGTATTGTTACAGATCTCCTGGTCCAGCCTGATATCTCCATGACTCAATAGGAGGGGTCTCCAGGGGCCACCAGGAGCCTGAGGTGTTCAGGGGCCACAGCTTCACCCTCACTTATTCCACTCAGCCACAGTACCAGGAGGCTCCTTCCTCCTCACGTTCACCAGCTCCAACAGCTCCAACTGTCAATCACTCTGCTGCCTTCCTCTTCCCTGCTGTAAATTACTCCCACCAAAGGAATTACAGCTGTGTTTATGAGAACTGTTTTCTCTCTCAACTTCTACTCTGAGAGTGAGTTCCTCTCCCTCACAGGTAACTGAATTTGAATCAGACATAACTTTTTCATTGACAGATTTCCCACAGATCTATCTGATGATGATCAGTCCCTTCATCAAACGTGCTTCCGTTTGCAGCCTCTCCTCTGCCCACCTTCATCATCAGACATGTTGTAATGCTGCTGATCCTACTGACAGCCATCACTGCCTTCTACCTGTACTTCAAGGTAATTACATTTACTCAGACGTGACAAGTCATTTGAACTAGAAGAGGGGGGGGCATGGGGAGAGGGAGAATGAGAGGGAGAGGTCTGACTCTTGGTGCCGTGTCTCCCTAGACCACCAGAAGGCAGAGTGAGTGACTCACAGCAAGGTCTGACCAAATCAGGAGGAGAAAACAGAATACACAAATACCAAAAAGTCCTATTTTTTTATTTTGTTTTTTTTAATACAACAATCATCTGATCTTTTGAGCTCTTCTGATTGGCTGAGACAGAGTCCAAGCAAAGAGAAAGCATGAAGTATTGACCAATTCCATATCGAGATGCGTCACAAGATGGCGGGTACGCCCGAATGGTTGTCGGACTTAGAGATGGAGTCAGGGGAAGCCATAGAGGACGTTAAGAAGGTGGGAGGAAAAAGGAAGAAAGTGGAACATAATAAGGGTAAATGGAGTGCTGCGGAATGGAGATTGAACAGACCGAGAGTGAGGATGAGTTAACTGCGGTGGCAGGTGTGGTGAAGAACGCTGAGTTTGAGCCTCATTCAGATGGTGATAAATAATTTTTTTTCCCCAGTGGGAGTGAGATTTTTGTAGAGAATGGGTCCTTGCCTTCTGGCTGATCTATATGTGGTGTCAGGTTGGTTGGGGAATGTTGGGTCGGTGAAAGTGACTCGAAGTGGAATCGTGTCGATTTTTGCGTTTCTGCCGTCCAGAGGGAGTATGTGCTCTCACAACACACCACTGGGGGACTGTGACTTGCTTTCCTCTCCGGAGCAGGGCACCATTGAAAGCACTGATAACTGGAGTGGCATTAAAGGGGAATTTCACCCTGGGGGAATCTGGCCTTTTTTCATCATATGAGGCATTTCTAGGTCAGTGAAATGTGTTTCAAACATAATTGCCCAGGAGGAATTCTTTGCACACTGAATGATACAACAAAGGCGGCTTCCATTGTATTGATGGGAGGCTTCTTTGAAATGGAGGGGGACACTAACAACACAATCCATTGGGAAAAACTGAAAGTACTGAGCAGACCACAATGGTTTCAAGTGATACCTCTCAACAACACAAATTCGAAGATGACATTCAACCATACGTTTCAACCTGAATATAACGAAGAAGATTTGAAAAAAAGAGTTGGATTTAGCTCAAAGCTCAGCTAAAGCTGATGCCAGTACCTAGAGGGCAGATGACAAATAAGGTGTAAGTACGTTATTCTTCCTGGAAGCTACCTAGATAGCTAGCTAACTTGAGTTTATTTACTGAAACCTATATTGTGCATTGCTGGCTAACATACTACTGTGTTACAGTGGGGATACATCTAATTCTAAGTAGGTAGGTAAGTAGATGGCTAGCTAGACTGGCTAAGTTAGCTAAACAACTACAGGTCATATCTAGGCCAAAAAATAGAAGGGGTTTTACAATCAGAGATCTATTGTATCTTGATTGTAAAACCTCTTCTCTTTTCAATTGTAGATATAGCTATTAAACAGCAAGCTATAACGTTACAACCAGCCACCTAAAGGTAGGTTACCAGTAAATGTTAGCACATGACTGGAGTTGGCTGGCTAGTTAGCCTGTGCCAGGCCTCCCGTTTAACTTCTTAGCAAATGTAAATAGTCAGCAACTGTAAATAGTTTTACTAGCTAGCTATGTAACATAATTGACAAGGGGTGACGTTGATTATGACCGTGGATGGATTTCAAAATCACCCTTGAGGGTTATGCCATATTTCTTTCTATGAGGCTATTTATTGTTCTAAATGTCATCTCTGTGCCTATGCACATGTATTCATGTTCAACTAGTCTACCCTAATGGTGTTATGCTGGCACAGTTCAACTGTCGTTCAAACCTTGCAATGGATATAATTGATATTTTTTTGTCTTACAGACAATAACGTGTGGTGCCTGGGCTTCTTTCTGGAGTGGATTCTTGGAGTGAAACATAATTAATTGTAGCAGAACTGTGAATTTAGAAAATGCCACGTTATTAAAACAAATGTTTTTCTCATTAAGTAATCCATCAGTGTACCCCACCATCAGTGTACCCCACCATCTTATCTGTTTCTTCTCTCAATGTGTCCACCCCAAAGTGCTGCATGTCATGATGACAGACACCTGTCTTGATCAATAAAATACTTTAAATAGACAAGATGGCGGTGTACACACTGTTGGATTACTTCCAGGAGCAAAATAATTAATTTCTAAAATCAAACCCTGCAACTGGACACAGACATTTTATGAGACTCCTGTTTCTAAGACAGCGTCGCCAAGCTAAGGTTGGTCAAATTCTCTGTGCTACACCAAACAGTACCCATCCTGTAACTCCAATTAATGGATACTAAAAATCTTAGGTTGAATCACATTATCTTTTGTAACAATCTGTAGCTACAGTTCTCTGCACTTTACTACACCTGAGACGCACTGAACTGTACTGCACAGTTCATACAAAAAATACAGTATGTTACTTTTACCATATAACATCCTTGTTGAGTACCCAGTTATTTTTCAGTTAGCATTAAATATTGTAGACTCCGTATTTTAGTTTGACAAATACGCATAATTTGGATATCTCTGAATGGCTAACATCTGTTTGATGCTACATAACCCTGTACGGCTTATATAAATATCTTCTATAAATCTATAAAAGCAGACACATTTTGAGGGTTGATCGAAAATATCCATATTAATTGTTTTGGTCCTTTTTCTGCTAAGGGTGGGCTGTGGAAGCCGAGTGCTTGTGGCGAAAGCTCTTGTCCCGTCTGAGGTGTACGGCCAGCTAGATAAGACTGCCGAAACCGGTGTAGAGCTTGTAGACCTTAACCACCAACTGTTTGGACCTCTTCCAGAAGATTTGCTGGTACTGCACGTGTCCTGGAAAGACGTGGTTGTGGTGTTACCATTTTACACTTTTTGTGGAAGGGTCGTAGGGCAACACACCTTTGTTGGTAAAGATGTCAACCGATTGGTACCTAAGTGTTTACATAGACTAGTGCACTGTTTAGGGACAATGAGGGACATTGGGAGCTGCTTTGAGAAGAAAGATTAGTCAACAAAGGACTCCAGATAACTTGAGTGTTACAAAGGGAAAAGATAAGAAGAGAAAAGGTGGAGACTAAATTGATTACATGTTCTGGAAGGTACTCTGTGGTCCTCAGGCTACATCTAACCGCCTGTAACCCCATAACACAAAAAAACTACTTACAAATACTACCCAAATCCCGTTTATGCCATGCTTACAGTAAATTGAGCTATAAACATTTTTACCAACTTACCTTCACCTTGTGCAGAGCTTCAGGATGGAAACACATGCTTGTTGAATGAGATTATGTACTACCTCCAATACAACAAAACGCACAACAATACACAATTTAAGCACCCCACTAGTTGTATTGATCTCTATTAGACTGGCTAGCTTAGCACATCTAACATGGACATTTCAATATTTCCAGCTTGCTGTTAGCTAGTTAGCGAGATTGCTAGCCAGCTAAATTGGCGGCAAGATTGTCACACCCTGATCTGTTTCACCTGTCTTTGTGCTTGTCTCCACCCCCTCCAGGTGTCACCCATCTTCCCCATGATCCCCTGTGCATTTATACCTGTGTTCTCTGTTTGTCTGTTGCCAGTTCATGTTGTCTTGTCAAGCCTACCAGCGTGTTTTTCGTACTCCTGTTTCCTTGAGCCCCTGTTTTCTAGTTATCCCATATTTGATCATTCTGCCTGCCCTGCTGAGCCTGCCTGCTGTCCTGTACCTTTTGCCACTGCCTTGGATTACTGACCTCTGCCCGACCCTGAGCCTGCATGCCGCTCTGTACCTTACGGACTCTGCCCTGGACTACCGACCCCTGCCTGCCCTTGACCTGTCCTTTGCTTGCCCCTGTTTTATGTAATAAACCTCCGTAATTCGACCTGTCTGCATCTGGGTCTTTCCTAAGCCGTGATAGAGAGGGAGTTAGCTACATCGATAATTGATTTTTCATAACAGTGTTTTCCAGACAAGAGTAGAATAGATTGAGTTACTCATATTTGCTTAAATTAGCCAGCTTACATTAGCTACCGTTTGTCAAAGTTATAACGAACAGACAAACATGTTTACTTTGCTGAAGGTAGCTACTGTACCAGTCTAGCAATGACTACCAGGACTGTAACATTAGCTAACATATCTAATTTACCTAGTCCAGCTAACATTGTGACATCTAACTGAGAATTGCACCACTTCTCAGCTGTCATTGTTTAGAATTAGCACAGCCAAACAGAACACCACATAGGCATGTTGACAAACATTAGTGAAAAACAAACATTTTCAAAATAAATGATGAGATGACTATGTGCTGGTCATTTGAACTAATCAATGCCATGAACCAAGCTTGTGGTTCATGGCAAACTGGCTCTCATTAGGATCGCCACAGGAATGGAAGACCCAGAGTTACCTCTGCTGCAGAGGATAAGTTCATTAGAGTTACCAGCCTCAGATATTACAGCCCAAATAAATGTTTCACAAAGTTCAAGTATCAGACACATCTCAACATCAACTGTTCAGAGGAGACTGTGTGAATCAGGCCTTCAATTGCTGCAAAGAAACCACTACTAAAGGACAACAATAATAAGAAAAGACTTGCTTGGGCCAAGAAACATGAGCAATGGACATTAGACTGGTGGAAATTTGTCCTTTGCTCTGGAGTCCAAATCTGAGATTTTTGGTTCCAACCACCGTGTCTTTGTGAGACGCTGTGTGGGTGAACGGATGATCTCTCCATGTGTATTTCCCTCCATGAAGCATGGAGGAGGAGGTGTTATGGTGTGGGGGTGCTTTGCTGTTGGCACTGTCTGTGATTTATTTAGAATTCAAGGCACACTTAATCAGCATGGCTACCACAGCATTATTCTTTGGTTACTACATGTGTTAGTTTTGATGTCTTCACTATTATTCTACAATGTAGAAAACAGTAAAATAAAAACCCTTCAATGATTAGGTGTTTTGACCGGTAGTGTATGTGTTGTGATAATTGTGTTGTTTGCTCTGTAACAAGGGTTCCCTGACATTTTTGGCCTACGACCCCATTTTTATTTCTCAACATTTTCGCAACCCCAACCATAGCTCCGTGGGTGCCCAGTGTGACAGACATCCGTACCTCTCCAAAAAAAGCAGTATGTATCTGTATGTATCTGTGTCTTTCGAAGGGGTTGGGTTAGAAACGGAAGTCAAATTTTGTTTGGACCTGTGTGCAATTGACTAATAAAGTAATCTTAGTGTTTGTTGTAGAGCTGCTGAGCAATGTTAAATGAGTGTTTGTTGTTGGTCTTCCTATTCTAAGAGCAATTCAAAGACATACCAACCACTGATGGTTATTTACATTTAGAGCGAAAACACTTAATACAACCCTAGTATTGTATTAATAAGGAAACAGTCCCCAGCTTGCTAGATATAGAATTCTCTCTAAATAATCTAATTTGAAAATAATAATATTCATACACACCTTTGGGTACAACCCACTGGGCACACACTGGTTGAACCAATGTGGGATAGAAGTTGAATTGTCTGTGCCCAGTGGGAAGGTAGTCTACATCACACTGCAATAACTGTATCAGACATGGACAGGCTAGCTGTCTGGCTGTCTGTCTGGCTGTCAGTTGTTCTGGTATGGAGTAATATATGCTGATCAATGACGGCACATGTTGTTAAATCTACTCTTTAATCTCTCTTATGCACGTTACACTGTTTTAAAGAGTCGATTGGTTGGATGTGACAGCAGATATGATGTGGGCACTGCAGGCTATATACCAAGAGGTTCCCGAGTTCCCTAGTTGGATTTCCGAGTTGGATGACCGTTCAAAACGAGTGCCCAGTTGTCTCGAACGCACTGAAGTTGAAAGTCTGAGTTCCCAGTTGTTTTAAAGGCAGCATTAATGCTCAGAGGGAAACGGCAGGGTATTATTCCCTTTGAGTCAGAAACCAAAAATCCTCCGCAGTGACCCTTGAATTCATTTGGTCACATGACAGCTCAATCAGCTTTTCGATTTCACTTACCGCTATGTCAACTGAGCCAGGATCACAGTCAAACAAATCAAAACAATCAGATTTTGGTTTGGGAAGTAGTAGTGCTCTTCCAAGCGTTGGAGGTGAGCAGTCATCACTCGTGTGGGACACTTATTGATGCTGTTATCTGTTAGAAACATGCACAGCCGAGGGAAGGGGGGGCATGGTTCGCTTTTGAAGACTCTCTCCAATAAGGATTTTTTCATCTGGATGCATGATTTGGTCACATATCTGTAGAATATTTTGTATTTGCCCTGCATGTTTGTGTTCAGTTCGTTGAGTTTCCCAAGTACGTTTATTACAATGGTAAGGAGACACATTTTCTGTTCATTACACAGAAAGTCAATCAAGTCTGTTTTTTTGTGAATGACAACAGCTTCTATCTCAATGCGAAAAATCTTTCAAACACTCCCCCTCGATAACCACCAACCCTTGGAGTGAAAGAGAGCACAGTTATTTTGCCTCCAGTTGCTCTCAGTGTATCATACAATAGAGAGGGAGACACATTCATATCCAGAGTGCAGAGGCCTGTCCGCCGTCTCTTGCTCCCACCCTCTCTCACCCCTGTCTAATCATGGCCCATCTTGTCTCTCCTCTCGTCCAGATTACTGAAATCAATCAGGCGGCTTGTTCAAGAGATCTCCTCTCTGGACTCATACCACTATCACCACCACCACCACCACCACCACCACACAGATGGGTCTCACTTTTTCTATATTACCCTACTGTGTATCTCTGAACCAACCCACAGATGCATGTTGCTGTTCAAGTCAATAAATACATTTTCAAGTGTGGTAATTCATAACCGTGTAATACCTTTTGACACTTTTATAGTGGCATATTTGTTATGAGAGATGTCATCCTACGTACATCAACAGAACTTCTGATAAACTCTCGAGTTGTGACGCCTTGAGTGTATCTCCCATCAATCTCTCTCCCCGCACAATACATTAAGTAATTGAAAGCTTGATAGAAAGTAGTCAACAGGCTTCAGCTGTAAACTCCAGACAAAGATCTGTGCTCAGCTCACCCACTCTACACCTACGGTGTCTATCTAATTGGAAAGAGGAGGCGACAGAGGCAGCAGGCTTTTAATATAGCCTAAAACGTTGTCTCTTATCGAACGATGCTCTGTTCTGTTTCTATACATCCCTCTCTTAGAGACATATAGTTGTGATTAAAGACCATTCTCAGTTCCCACGACAACCCTCCATTGTGCTTCTGAATACAGTTAGGAAATACGGCAGCATCGGGAATACAATCACTTACAGTGCTGTCTGGGTCTGAAGCATGGGGCTGCATAGGCGGCTGGTCTGGTTACATTCGGTTGTTTATTAAATAAAGAGAGACGGAGTAGAGGCCTGTTCATGATGGTTATATAAGGCCTTGGATCTCCAGAGCTCTTGTTTAAGTGCCCAGGGCTCTGGGCTGTAAAGGGCTGAGGAGCGTCTCCCTCTAATGTGTTTGTGATGTTGTCACAAACTCTCTCTCTCTGTCTCTCTCTTTCGGGGTGGGGGCATTAGATTGGAGGAGCTGGAAGAAGGGCCATTGGTGAGCAGAGAGAGGACGAGAAAGAGAAGTGGCTGTCAGAGCAGGGCACTGAACCAGCCAAACCATTCCTCAGCGCTGGAAAGGAGATCGCTATTAGAGTGAATAAGTGCCAGGTCACTGCTGAACTGTGACAGGCGTGCAGGAGGGCTGAAGTGTTTACTGGCCTTTATAGTCAGGCCCACTCACAGGACGCTCCGGGGTCCTCACAGGGATGACTGTTCAAATTATAAGAGATAGATTTACTACGTGTTTACACTGGGCAAAAGTTCTCACCTGGATTTTTCGGTTGGAAATATATCAAATGTGTCATTCTAAAATGATATATTAAGACTAAGAGAAGGATTGAGACCTCAAATGGAGGTAAGACTAAATAATTGTTTTTTCATTATTTTTCATCTCTGAAAACAAACTTTGGACTGGTGCAAAAGCTTAATGTTCCTATTGGTAGTTTGGAAGAGAGATGATTTTGGACAGGGAGTGTTCTGAGAGGACTTTGAGTCTTCTTAAACTTCTCAAAGGACTTAAGTTCTTAAGGTCTTCTGCTCAGAACAATCATTAATGGCTGAAGTAAACAAATCTATTTTCTTACAGTTCTTGTCAGGGAGCTTCAGTTGAGTGCAAATGATTTTTGGGTACCAAAGACTGACAGGCAGGCTTTTATAAAGAAACACAGCGGATATATCTAGCCCTCAAAAAGGGATAGGATACTGTGCCAAAACATTGCATAAGAAACAAGGAAAGGAAAACATGTTTATTGATGTTGAAATGTTTGGGACCGATTGATATTGGTGGAATATCAGAATTGTTTGTACAAGCTGGTAGTAGAATTCTAAGTGTTGTTTTCCATTAGTTTACTCCAATTAGGGGAGGGGTGGTAGGGTGAGGGGGAAATATATATATATATATATATATAGGGGATAGGAAATTATGTAGACAATTGCATTGATGGAAGCCACAATCTATCTGTAATATTAAAGCTGATCTGCACCCTAAAATAGTATTTGTGTTATTCCTCCACCATGAAAGAACAACGGGGCCTCCACACTCATGGTTTCATATCCGAACACTGAGCTGAGGTCTCTAGTCATACTCCTTTCATTTGCTGCACATCACTGTTTTAATCTCTCTCTTCCCCCCCATTAGTTAACGAGTTCAAACACAGCCTCTCTCTTGGCAAAATTGCAATATTTGTTTTGCGTCACAGCCCTTTCTTTTCTGAGTGTGCCAAAGCGTAAAGGCTTTATCGGCTTCTACGATCACATGGGTCCTACGGCCCATTGTGTGAGGAAGATGTGCCATTTATCGTGCCCGCTGAAGCATGGCACCAAACACATTCTAATTTTCTGCCTGTGGCGATGCCAAACTAAATTAACCGCAAATACACAAAACAAGACAGTCATCAGCCGAGCCATTTTCTAAAGCAACCAGCGTTCTTGTGTTTCCTCTTTGTGGCTCTGCTCATCACTAATATGCTTTATAAATCATGGTTGTTTTCAGAATACACTGTGAGAACAGAGAGTGAAGTACACCAGAGATAGAGAGGAAAGAAGGAGTGAGAGAAGGACTTAAAAGGAGAGAGCCAAGATAGGGAGAGTGAAAAGAAGAAGAGAGGATGAGGGGACGTTAAGGGGAAGGAGAGGTTAGAGAGGATGAGGGGATGTGAAGGGGAAAGAGAGGTTAGAGAGGATGAGGGGACGTTAAGAGTGAAGAGGAAGGAGAGGTTAGAGAGGATGAGAGGACATTAAGAGTGAAGGGGAAGGAGAGGTTAGAGAGGATGAGGGGATGTTAAGAGTGAAGAGGAAGGAGAGGTTAGAGAGGATGAGGGGATGTTAAGAGTGAAGGAGAGGTTAGAGAGGATGAGGGGATGTTAATAAATCCTCTCTGATCTCCCCATCCCGGATCCGGGATCGTGAATACAGACTCATTACCATAACGCAACGTTAACTATTCATGAAAATCGCAAATGAAATGAAATAAATATGCCATCTCTCAAGCTTAGCCTTTTGTAAACAACACTGTCATCTCAGATTTTCAAAATATGCTTCTCAACCATAGGAAAACAATAATTTGTGTAACAGTAGCTAGCTAGCTTAGCATTTAGCGTTAGCATTAGCGTTAGCATCCAGCAGGCAACATTTCAACAAAAACAAGAAAAGCCTTCAAATAAAATAATTTACCTTTGAAGAACTTCGGATGTTTTCAATGAGGAGACTCTCAGTTAGATAGCAAATGCTCAGTTTTTCCAAAAAGATTCTTTGTGTATTAGAAATAGCTCAGTTTTGTACATCACATTTGGCTACCAAAAAAAAACAAAAATTCAGTCCTCAAAACGCGAACTTTTTTCCAAATTAACTCCATAATATCGACTGAAAACATGGCAAACGTTGTTTAGAATCAATCCTCGAGGTGTTTTTCACATATCTCTTCGATGATATATCGTTCGTGGAAGCATGGTTTCTCCTCTCTATCAAATGGAAAAATGCTTGCACCTGGTGTTGCGCACCAGCAGGACACCAGGCGGACACTTGGAAAATGTTGTCTCTTATGGTCAATCTTCCAATGATATGCCTACAAATACGTCACAATGCTGCCGACATCTTGGGGAAACGGCAGAAGGTCTAAGCTTATTCCTGTCGCATTCACAGCCATATAAGGAGACATTAGAAAATAGAGCTTCAGAAATTCTGCTCATTTCCTGTTTGACGTTTCATCTTGGTTTCGCCTGTAGAATGAGTTCTGGGGCACTCACAGACAATATCTTTGCAGATTCTGAAACTTCAGAGTGTTTTCTTTCCAAAACTGTCAATAATATGCATAGTCGAGCATCTTTTCGTGACAAAATATTGCGCTTAAAACGGGAACGTTTTTTATCCAATAATGAAATAGCGCCCCTATAGATTCAAGATTAAGAGTGAAAGGGAAAGAGAGGTTAGATAGGATGATGGGATGTGAAGGGGAAAGAGGTTAGAGAGGATTAGGGGATGTTAAGGGGAAGGAGAGGTTAGAGAGGATGAGGGGATGTTAAGAGTGAAGTGGAGGGAGAGGTTAGAGAGGATGAGGGGATGTTAAGGGGAAAGAGAGGTTAGAGAGGATGATGGGATGTTAAGAGTGAAGAGGAAGGAGAGGTTAGAGAGGATGAGGGGATGTTAAGGGGAAGGAGAGGTTAGAGAGGATGAGGGGATGTTGAGTGAAGAGGAAGGAGAGTGTACAGAGGATGAGGGGGTGTGAAGGGGAAAGAGAGGTTAGAGAGGATGAGGGGATGTTAAGAGTGAAGAGGAAGGAGAGGTTACAGAGGATGAGGGGGTGTGAAGGGGAAAGAGAGGATGAGGGGATGTTAAGAGTGAAGAGGAAGGAGAGGTTACAGAGGATGAGGGGGTGTGAAGGGGAAAGAGAGGATGAGGGGATGTTAAGAGTGAAGAGGAAGGAGAGGTTAGAGAGGATGAGGGGATGTGAGGGGGAAAGAGAGGTTAGAGATGATGCTAAGGGGAAGGAGAGATTAGTTAGGATGTTAAGAGTGAAGAGGAAGTAGAGGTTACAGAGGATGAGAGGGTGTGAAGGGGAAAGAGGTTAGAGAGGATTAGGGGATGTGAAGGGGCAAAAGGTTAGAGAGGATGAGGGGATGTTAAGAGTGAAGAGGAACGAGAGGTTAGAGAGGATGAGGGGATGTTAAGAGTGAAGAGGAAGGAGAGGTTAGAGAGGATGATGGGATGTTAAGAGTGAAGAGTGAAGAGGGAGGAGAGGTTAGAGAGGATGATGGGATGTTACAAGTGAAGAGGATGGAGAGGTTAGAGAGGAACAGGGGATGTTACAAGTGAAGTGGAAGGAGAGGTTAGAGAGGATGAGGGGATGTTAAGAGTGAAGAGGAACGAGAGGTTAGAGAGGATGAGGGGATGTTAAGAGTGAAGAGGAATGAAGGGTTAGAGAGGATGAGGGGATGTTAAGAGTGAAGAGGAAGGCGAGGTTAGAGAGGATGATGGAATGTTAAGGGGAAGGAGAGGTTAGAGAGGATGATGGGATGTTAAGGGGAAGGAGAGGTTAGAGAGGATGATGGGATGTTAAGAGTGAAGGAGAGGTTAGAGAGGAACAGGGGATGTTACAAGTGAAGTGGAATGAGAGGTTAGAGAGGATGAGGGGATGTTGAGTGAAGAGGAAGGAGAGGTTACAGAGGATGAGGGGATGTGAAGGGGAAAGAGAGGTTAGAGAGGATGAGGGGATGTTAAGAGTGAAGAGGAAGGAGAGGTTACAGAGGATGAGGGGATGTGAAGGGGAAAGAGAGGTTAGAGAGGATGAGGGGATGTTAAGAGTGAAGAGGAAGGAGAGGTTACAGAGGATGAGGGGGTGTGAAGGGGAAAGAGAGGATGAGGGGATGTTAAGAGTGAAGAGGAAGGAGAGGTTACAGAGGATGAGGAGGTGTGAAGGGGAAAGAGAGGATGAGGGGATGTTAAGAGTGAAGAGGAAGGAGAGGTTAGAGAGGATGAGGGGATGTGAGGGGGAAATAGAGGTTAGAGATGATGCTAAGGGGAAGGAGAGATTAGTTAGGATGTTAAGAGTGAAGAGGAAGGAGAGGTTACAGAGGATGAGAGGGTGTGAAGGGGAAAGAGGTTAGAGAGGATTAGGGGATGTGAAGGGGAAAGAGGTTAGAGAGGATGAGGGGATGTTAAGAGTGAAGAGGAACGAGAGGTTAGAGAGGATGAGGGGATGTTAAGAGTGAAGAGTGAAGAGGAAGGAGAGGTTAGAGAGGATGATGGGATGTTACAAGTGAAGAGGATGGAGAGGTTAGAGAGGAACAGGGGATGTTACAAGTGAAGTGGAAGGAGAGGTTAGAGAGGATGAGGGGATGTTAAGAGTGAAGAGGAACGAGAGGTTAGAGAGGATGAGGGGATGTTAAGAGTGAAGAGGAATGAAGGGTTAGAGAGGATGAGGGGATGTTAAGAGTGAAGAGGAAGGAGAGGTTAGAGAGGATGATGGGATGTTAAGGGGAAGGAGATGTTATAGAGGATGAGGGGATGTTAAGGGGAACGAGAGGTTAGAGAGGATGAGGGGATGTTTAGTGAAGTGGAAGGAGAGGTTACAGAGGATGAGGGGGTGTGAAGGGGAAAGAGAGGTTAGAGAGGATGAGGGGATGTTGAGTGAAGAGGAAGGAGAGGTTACAGAGGATGAGGGGATGTGAAGGGAAAGAGAGGTTAGAGAGGATGAGGGGATGTTGAGTGAAGAGGAAGGAGAGGTTACAGAGGATGAGGGGGTGTGAAGGGGAAAGAGAGGTTAGAGAGGATGAGGGGATGTTAAGAGTGAAGAGGAAGGAGAGGTTACAAAGGATGAGGGGGTGTGAAGGGGAAAGAGAGGATGAGGGGATGTTAAGAGTGAAGAGGAAGGAGAGGTTAGAGAGGATGAGGGGATGTGAGGGGGAAAGAGAGGTTAGAGATGATGCTAAGGGGAAGGAGAGATTAGTTAGGATGTTAAGAGTGAAGAGGAAGTAGAGGTTACAGAGGATGAGAGGGTGTGAAGGGGAAAGAGGTTAGAGAGGATTAGGGGATGTGAAGGGGCAAAAGGTTAGAGAGGATGAGGGGATGTTAAGAGTGAAGAGGAATGAGAGGTTAGAGATGATGAGGGGATGTTAAGAGTGAAGAGGAAGGAGAGGTTAGAGAGGATGATGGGATGTTACAAGTGAAGAGGATGGAGAGGTTAGAGAGGAACAGGGGATGTTACAAGTGAAGTGGAAGGAGAGGTTAGAGAGGATGAGGGGATGTTAAGAGTGAAGAGGAACGAGAGGTTAGAGAGGATGAGGGGATGTTAAGAGTGAAGAGGAACGAGAGGTTAGAGAGGATGAGGGGATGTTAAGAGTGAAGAGGAATGAAGGGTTAGAGAGGATGAGGGGATGTTAAGAGTGAAGAGGAAGGAGAGGTTAGAGAGGATGATGGAATGTTAAGGGGAAGGAGAGGTTAGAGAGGATGATGGGATGTTAAGGGGAAGGAGAGGTTAGAGAGGATGATGGAATGTTAAGAGTGAAGGAGAGGTTAGAGAGGAACAGGGGATGTTACAAGTGAAGTGGAAGGAGAGGTTAGAGAGGATGAGGGGATGTTAAGAGTGAAGAGGAACGAGAGGTTAGAGAGGATGAGGGGATGTTAAGAGTGAAGAGGAATGAAGGGTTAGAGAGGATGAGGGGATGTTAAGAGTGAAGAGGAAGGAGAGGTTAGAGAGGATGATGGAATGTTAAGGGGAAAGAGAGGTTAGAGAGGATGAGGGGATGTTGAGTGAAGAGGAAGGAGAGGTTACAGAGGATGAGGGGGTGTGAAGGGGAAAGAGAGGTTAGAGAGGATGAGGGGATGTTAAGAGTGAAGAGGAAGGAGAGGTTAGAGAGGATGATGGGATGTTAAGAGTGAAGAGTGAAGAGGGAGGAGAGGTTAGAGAGGATGATGGGATGTTACAAGTGAAGAGGATGGAGAGGTTAGAGAGGAACAGGGGATGTTACAAGTGAAGTGGAAGGAGAGGTTAGAGAGGATGAGGGGATGTTAAGAGTGAAGAGGAACGAGAGGTTAGAGAGGATGAGGGGATGTTAAGAGTGAAGAGGAATGAAGGGTTAGAGAGGATGAGGGGATGTTAAGAGTGAAGAGGAAGGCGAGGTTAGAGAGGATGATGGAATGTTAAGGGGAAGGAGAGGTTAGAGAGGATGATGGGATGTTAAGGGGAAGGAGAGGTTAGAGAGGATGATGGGATGTTAAGAGTGAAGGAGAGGTTAGAGAGGAACAGGGGATGTTACAAGTGAAGTGGAATGAGAGGTTAGAGAGGATGAGGGGATGTTGAGTGAAGAGGAAGGAGAGGTTACAGAGGATGAGGGGATGTGAAGGGAAAGAGAGGTTAGAGAGGATGAGGGGATGTTGAGTGAAGAGGAAGGAGAGGTTACAGAGGATGAGGGGATGTGAAGGGGAAAGAGAGGTTAGAGAGGATGAGGGGATGTTAAGAGTGAAGAGGAAGGAGAGGTTACAGAGGATGAGGGGGTGTGAAGGGGAAAGAGAGGATGAGGGGATGTTAAGAGTGAAGAGGAAGGAGAGGTTACAGAGGATGAGGAGGTGTGAAGGGGAAAGAGAGGATGAGGGGATGTTAAGAGTGAAGAGGAAGGAGAGGTTAGAGAGGATGAGGGGATGTGAGGGGGAAATAGAGGTTAGAGATGATGCTAAGGGGAAGGAGAGATTAGTTAGGATGTTAAGAGTGAAGAGGAAGGAGAGGTTACAGAGGATGAGAGGGTGTGAAGGGGAAAGAGGTTAGAGAGGATTAGGGGATGTGAAGGGGAAAGAGGTTAGAGAGGATGAGGGGATGTTAAGAGTGAAGAGGAACGAGAGGTTAGAGAGGATGAGGGGATGTTAAGAGTGAAGAGTGAAGAGGAAGGAGAGGTTAGAGAGGATGATGGGATGTTACAAGTGAAGAGGATGGAGAGGTTAGAGAGGAACAGGGGATGTTACAAGTGAAGTGGAAGGAGAGGTTAGAGAGGATGAGGGGATGTTAAGAGTGAAGAGGAACGAGAGGTTAGAGAGGATGAGGGGATGTTAAGAGTGAAGAGGAATGAAGGGTTAGAGAGGATGAGGGGATGTTAAGAGTGAAGAGGAAGGAGAGGTTAGAGAGGATGATGGGATGTTAAGGGGAAGGAGATGTTATAGAGGATGAGGGGATGTTAAGGGGAACGAGAGGTTAGAGAGGATGAGGGGATGTTTAGTGAAGTGGAAGGAGAGGTTACAGAGGATGAGGGGGTGTGAAGGGGAAAGAGAGGTTAGAGAGGATGAGGGGATGTTGAGTGAAGAGGAAGGAGAGGTTACAGAGGATGAGGGGATGTGAAGGGAAAGAGAGGTTAGAGAGGATGAGGGGATGTTGAGTGAAGAGGAAGGAGAGGTTACAGAGGATGAGGGGGTGTGAAGGGGAAAGAGAGGTTAGAGAGGATGAGGGGATGTTAAGAGTGAAGAGGAAGGAGAGGTTACAAAGGATGAGGGGGTGTGAAGGGGAAAGAGAGGATGAGGGGATGTTAAGAGTGAAGAGGAAGGAGAGGTTAGAGAGGATGAGGGGATGTGAGGGGGAAAGAGAGGTTAGAGATGATGCTAAGGGGAAGGAGAGATTAGTTAGGATGTTAAGAGTGAAGAGGAAGTAGAGGTTACAGAGGATGAGAGGGTGTGAAGGGGAAAGAGGTTAGAGAGGATTAGGGGATGTGAAGGGGCAAAAGGTTAGAGAGGATGAGGGGATGTTAAGAGTGAAGAGGAACGAGAGGTTAGAGATGATGAGGGGATGTTAAGAGTGAAGAGGAAGGAGAGGTTAGAGAGGATGATGGGATGTTACAAGTGAAGAGGATGGAGAGGTTAGAGAGGAACAGGGGATGTTACAAGTGAAGTGGAAGGAGAGGTTAGAGAGGATGAGGGGATGTTAAGAGTGAAGAGGAACGAGAGGTTAGAGAGGATGAGGGGATGTTAAGAGTGAAGAGGAACGAGAGGTTAGAGAGGATGAGGGGATGTTAAGAGTGAAGAGGAATGAAGGGTTAGAGAGGATGAGGGGATGTTAAGAGTGAAGAGGAAGGAGAGGTTAGAGAGGATGATGGAATGTTAAGGGGAAGGAGAGGTTAGAGAGGATGATGGGATGTTAAGGGGAAGGAGAGGTTAGAGAGGATGATGGGATGTTAAGAGTGAAGGAGAGGTTAGAGAGGAACAGGGGATGTTACAAGTGAAGTGGAAGGAGAGGTTAGAGAGGATGAGGGGATGTTAAGAGTGAAGAGGAACGAGAGGTTAGAGAGGATGAGGGGATGTTAAGAGTGAAGAGGAATGAAGGGTTAGAGAGGATGAGGGGATGTTAAGAGTGAAGAGGAAGGAGAGGTTAGAGAGGATGATGGAATGTTAAGGGGAAAGAGAGGTTAGAGAGGATGAGGGGATGTTGAGTGAAGAGGAAGGAGAGGTTACAGAGGATGAGGGGGTGTGAAGGGGAAAGAGAGGTTAGAGAGGATGAGGGGATGTTAAGAGTGAAGAGGAAGGAGAGGTTACAGAGGATGAGGGGGTGTGAAGGGGAAAGAGAGGTTAGAGAGGATGAAGGGATGTTAAGAGTGAAGAGGAATGAAGGGTTAGAGAGGATGAGGGGATGTTAAGAGTGAAGAGGAAGGAGAGGTTAGAGAGGATGATGGAATGTTAAGGGGAAGGAGAGGTTAGAGAGGATGATGGGATGTTAAGGGGAAGGAGAGGTTAGAGAGGATGACGGGATGTTAAGGGGAAGGAGAGGATGAGAGGATGATGGAATGTTAAGGGGAAGGAGAGGTTAGAGAGGATGATGGGATGTTAAGGGGAAGGAGAGGATGATGGGATGTTAAGGGGAAGGAGAGGTTAGAGAGGATGATGGGATGTTAAGGGGAAGGAGAGGTTAGAGAGGATGAGGATAAATAATTGGGGAGGAGGAAAAAGAGTGTGGCAAATGAGAGAATGAGTAGAAAAGAGGAGAGACTAAAAAGAGGACAAACAGAAACAGTGAGTTGGGAATAAGAGATAAGGAGAGTGAAGAGAAGGAGAATGAGGAAGACATTCTAGAGTCTGAGGAGAGAGAATATGGCATTGGTACATTAGAGGAGAGAGAGGATGAGGAGAGAGAGGGAATGAGTAGAAAACAGTGGGGAGAAAAAGAGAGAAGAGAGTGGAGAATGAAACTTGTTCAAAGATGCTAGAGGCCCAGATTAGATCATTGATTCTGCAGAGGGAAACGAGAGTCTTGTCTGAGCGATCTGGAATGTGACCAGAGAGACAGTACAAAATACTAAATTAAACAAGGGAAGAGGGAGGTGACAGAGAGAAGAGAGGAACTAGAGATGGAAAATGAGCAGAGAAGGAAGTAAGAAAGGATGCAGCAGAAGAGTAGGATGAGGGTGAGAGGAGGAAAATGGGGGGACATGTTTTTTTGGGGGGACAGGTTTAATTATGACATGCCAAATCTGTTCTGGAAAGAGACTCACATGGTGGTAGACCATGTACAACCTTGACGATAACTTGATGTAGGCTGACAGTTTATGCAGTCTGGGTTTTGGTCCACGGATGGTTTGGTCTCTGCCCAGTTTGGACTGGCTAATGTATTTTTAAATGAGCCTTGGTCTGATGTCCAGTTTGGCCAGTGAGATCTAGCCTGGTGGACATGCCACAGTTCTGTTATGTGACCATGTCTCTCTGAGCCCAACTGAAAACATCCAGAGAGACAAGAGGAGATTGAACTTTCAACACTACAGATGTTATTTAAGCATTCATCAACCTTAAGCATTCATCGGCATAAGCATTCATCAACCTTAAGCATTCATCAACCTTAAGCATTCATCAGCCTTAAGCATTCATCAGCCTTAAGCATTCATCAACCTTAAGCATTCATCAACCTTAAGCATTCATCACCCTTATGCATTCATCACCCTTATGCATTCATCACCCTTATACATTCATTAACCTTAAGCATTCATCAGCCTTATGCATTCATCAACCTTAAGCATTCGTCAACCTTAAGAATTTGTCAGCCTTAAGCATTCATCAGCCTTAAGCATTCATCAACCTTAAGCATTCATTAACCTTAAGCATTCATCAACCTTAAGCATTCATCAGCCTTAAGCATTCATCAGCCTTAAGCCTTCATCAACCTTAAGCCTTCATCAACCTTAAGCATTCATCAGCCTTAAGCATTCATCGACATAAGCATTCATCAACCTTAAGCATTCATCAGCCGTAAGCATTCATCAACCTTAAGCATTCATCAACCTTAAGCATTCATCAGCCTTAAGCATTTATTGGCATAAGCATTCATCAGCCTTAAGCATTCATCAGCCTTAAGCATTCGTCAGCCTTAAACATTCATCAGCCTTAAGCATTCGTCAACCTTAAGCATTCGTCAACCTTAAGCATTCATCAGCCTTAAGCATTCATCAGCCTTAAGCATTCATCAGCAGTAAGCATTCATCAGCCTTAAGCATTCATCAGCCTTAAGCATTCATCAACCTTAAGCATTCATCAACCTTAAGCATTCATTAACCTTAAGCATTCATCAACCTTAAGCATTCATCAGCCTTGAGCATTCATCAGCCTTAAGCCTTCATCAACCTTAAGCATTCATCGGCATAAGCATTCATCAGTCTTAAGCATTCATCAGCCGTAAGCATTCATCAACCTTAAGCATTCATCAGCCTTAAGCATTCATCAGCCTTAAGCATTTATTGGCATAAGCATTCATCAGCCTTAAGCATTCATCAGCCTTAAGCATTCATCAACCTTAAGCATTCATCAACCTTAAGCATTCATCAGCCTTAAGCATTCATCAACCTTAAGCATTCATCAGCCTTAAGCCTTCATCAACCTTAAGCATTCATCAGCCTTAAGCATTCATCGGCATAAGCATTCATCAACCTTAAGCATTCATCAACCTTAAGCATTCATCAGCCTTAAGCATTCATCAACCTTAAGCATTCATCGGCATAAGCATTCATCAGCCTTAAGCATTCATCAGCCTTAAGCATTCATCAACCTTAAGCATTCATCAACCTTAAGCATTCATCAACCTTAAGCATTCATCAGCCTTAAGCATTCATTAACCTTAAGCATTCATCAACCTTAAGCATTCATCAGCCTTAAGCATTCATCAACCTTAAGCATTCATCAGCCTTAAGCATTCATCAGCCTTAAGCATTCATCAGCCTTAAGCATTCATCAACCTTAAGCATTCATCAGCCTTAAGCATTCATCAACCTTAAGCATTCATCAGCCTTAAGCATTCATCAACCTTAAGCATTCATCAGCCTTAAGCATTCATCAACCTTAAGCATTCATCAGCCTTAAGCATTCATCGGCATAAGCATTAATCAGCCTTAAGCATTCATCAGCCTTATGCATTCATCAGCCTTAAGCATTCATCAGCCTTAAGCATTCATCAGCCTTATGCATTCAATCAATCAATCAAATTTATTTTATATAGCCCTTCGTACATCAGCTGATATCTCAAAGTGCTGTACAGAAACCCAGCCTAAAACCCCAAACAGCAAGCAATGCAGGTGAAGAAGCACGGTGGCTAGGAAAAACTCCCTAGAAAGGCCAAAACCTAGGAAGAAACCTAGAGAGGAACCAGGCTATGTGGGGTGGCCAGTCCTCTTCTGGCTGTGCCGGGTGGAGATTATAACAAAACATGGTCAAGATGTTCAAATGTTCATAAATGACCAGCATGGTCGAATAATAATAAGGCAGAATAGTTGAAACTGGAGCAGCAGCACAGTCAGGTGGACTGGGGACAGCAAGGAGTCATCATGTCAGGTATTCCTGGGGCATGGTCCTAGGGCTCAGGTCCTCCGAGAGAGAGAAAGAAAGAGAGAATTAGAGAGAGCATATGTGGGATGGCCAGTCCTCTTCTGGCTGTGCCGGGTGGAGATTATAACAGAACATGGCCAAGATGTTCAAATGTTCATAAATGATCAGCATGGTCGAATAATAATAAGGCAGAACAGTTGAAACTGGAGCAGCAGCACAGCCAGGTGGACTGGGGACAGCAAGGAGTCATCATGTCAGGTAGTCCTGGGGCATGGTCCTAGGGCTCAGGTCCTCCGAGAGAGAGAAAGAGAGAAGGAGAGAATTAGAGAACGCACACTTAGATTCACACAGGACACCGAATAGGACAGGAGAAGTACTCCAGATATAACAAACTGACCCTAGCCCCCCGACACATAAACTACTGCAGCAGAAATACTGGAGGCTGAGACAGGAGGGGTCAGGAGACACTGTGGCCCACTCCGAGGACACCCCCGGACAGGGCCAAACAGGAAGGATATAACCCCACCCACTTTGCCAAAGCACAGCCCCCACACCACTAGAGGGATATCTTCAACCACCAACTTACCATCCTGAGACAAGGCTGAGTATAGCCCACAAAGACCTCCGCCACGGCACAACTTAAGGGGGGGGGGGGGGGGGGGGGCGCCAACCCAGACAGGATGACCACATCAGTGACTCAACCCACTCAGGTGACGCACCTCCTCCAGGGACGGCATGAGAGAGCCCCAGTAAAGCCAGTGACTCAGCCCCTGTAATAGGGTTAGAGGCAGAGAATCCCAGTGGAAAGAGGGGAACCGGCCAGGCAGAGACAGCAAGGGTGGTTCGTTGCTCCAGAGCCTTTCCGTTCACCCTCCCACTCCTGGGCCAGACTACACTCAATCATATGACCCACTGAAGAGATGAGTCTTCAGTAGAGACTTAAAGGTTGAGACCGAGTTTGCGTCTCTGACATGGGTAGGCAGACCGTTCCATAAAAATGGAGCTCTATAGGAGAAAGCCCTGCCTCCAGCTGTTTGCTTAAAAATTCTAGGGACAATTAGGAGGCCTGCGTCTTGTGACCGTAGCGTACGTGTAGGTATGTACGGCAGGACCAAATCAGAGAGATAGATAGGAGCAAGCCCATGTAATGCTTTGTAGGTTAGCAGTAAAACCTTGAAATCAGCCCTTGCTTTGACAGGAAGCCAGTGTAGAGAGGCTAGCACTGGAGTAATATGATCAAATTTGTTGGTTCTAGTCAGGATTCTAGCAGCCGTATTTAGCACTAACTGAAGTTTATTTAGTGCTTTATCCGGGTAGCCGGAAAGTAGAGCATTGCAGTAGTCTAACCTGGAAGTGACAAAAGCATGGATTAATTTTTCTGCATCATTTTTGGACAGAAAGTTCCTGATTTTTGCAATGTTACGTAGATGGAAAAAAGCTGTCCTTGAAATGGTCTTGATATGTTCTTCAAAAGAGAGATCAGGGTCCAGAGTAACGCCGAGGTCCTTCACAGTTTTATTTGAGACGACTGTACAACCATTAAGATTAATTGTCAGATTCAACAGAAGATCTCTTTGTTTCTTGGGACCTAGAACAAGCATCTCTGTTTTGTCCGAGTTTAAAAGTAGAAAGTTTGCAGCCATCCACTTCCTTATGTCTGAAACACATTCTTCTAGCAAGGGCAATTTTGGGGCTTCACCATGTTTAATTGAAATGTACAGCTGTGTGTCATCCGCATAGCAGTGAAAGTTAACATTATGTTTTCGAATAACATCCCCAAGAGGTAAAATATATAGTGAAAACAATAGTGGTCCTAAAACGGAACCTTGAGGAACACCGAAATTTACAGTTGATTTGTCAGAGGACAGACCATTCACAGAGACAAACTGATATCTTTCCGACAGATAAGATCTAAACCAGGCCAGAACTTGTCCGTGTAGACCAATTTGGGTTTCCAATCTCTCCAAAAGAATGTGGTGATCGATGGTATCAAAAGCAGCACTAAGGTCTAGGAGCACGAGGACAGATGCAGAGCCTCGGTCCGATGCCATTAAAATGTCATTTACCACCTTCACAAGTGCCGTCTCAGTGCTATGATGGGGTCTAAAACCAGACTGAAGCATTTCGTATACATTGTTTGTCTTCAG
Source organism: Oncorhynchus mykiss (assembly GCF_057628025.1). Lineage (NCBI taxonomy): Eukaryota > Metazoa > Chordata > Actinopteri > Salmoniformes > Salmonidae > Oncorhynchus > Oncorhynchus mykiss. Next base: position 74,302,152 of record NC_143025.1, on the reverse strand, counting down.
GAAGGCAGTGAGTTGTTGCGCAACAGCCTTTTCTAAAATTTTTGAGAGGAATGGAAGATTCGATATAGGCCGATAGTTTTTTATATTTTCTGGGTCAAGGTTTGGCTTTTTCAAGAGAGGCTTTATTACTGCCACTTTTAGTGAGTTTGGTACACATCCGGTGGATAGAGAGCCGTTTATTATGTTCAACATAGGAGGGCCAAGCACAGGAAGCAGCTCTTTCAGTAGTTTAGTTGGAATAGGGTCCAGTATGCAGCTTGAAGGTTTAGAGGCCATGATTATTTTCATCATTGTGTCAAGAGATATAGTACTAAAACACTTGAGTGTCTCTCTTGATCCTAGGTCCTGGCAGAGTTGTGCAGACTCAGGACAACTGAGCTTTGAAGGAATACGCAGATTTAAGGAAGAGTCCGTAATTTGCTTTCTAATAATCATAATCTTTTCCTCAAAGAAGTTCATGAATTTATCACTGCTAAAGTGAAAGTCATCCTCTCTTGGGGAATGCTGCTTTTTAGTTAGCTTTGCGACAGTATCAAAAAGGAATTTCGGATTGTTCTTATTTTCCTCAATTAAGTTAGAAAAATAGGATGATCGAGCAGCAGTAAGGGCTCTTCGGTACTGCACAGTACTGTCTTTCCAAGCTAGTCGGAAGACTTCCAGTTTGGTGTGGCGCCATTTCCGTTCCAATTTTCTGGAAGCTTGCTTCAGAGCTCGGGTATTTTCTGTGTACCAGGGAGCTAGTTTCTTATGAGAAATGTTTTTAGTTTTTAGGGGTGCAACTGCATCTAGGGTATTGCGCAAGGTTAAGTTGAGTTCCTCAGTTAGGTGGTTAACTGATTTTTGTCCTCTGGCGTCCTTGGGTAGGCAGAAGGAGTCTGGAAGGACATCAAGGAATCTTTGTGTTGTCTGTGAATTTATAGCACGACTTTTGATGATCCTTGGTTGGGGTCTGAGCAGATTATTTGTTGCAATTGCAAACGTAATAAAATGGTGGTCCGATAGTCCAGGATTATGAGGAAAAACATTAAGATCCACAACATTTATTCCATGGGACAAAACTAGGTCCAGCGTATGACTGTGACAGTGAGTGGGTCCAGAGACATGTTGGACAAAACCCACTGAGTCGATGATGGCTCCGAAAGCCTTTTGGAGTGGGTCTGTGGACTTTTCCATGTGAATATTAAAGTCACCAAAGATTAGAATATTATCCGCTATGACTACAAGGTCCGATAGGAATTCAGGGAACTCAGTGAGGAACGCTGTATATGGCCCAGGAGGCCTGTAAACAGTAGCTATAAAAAGTGATTGAGTAGGCTGCATAGATTTCATGACTAGAAGCTCAAAAGACGAAAACGTCATTTTTTTTTTTTGTAAATTGAAATTTGCTATCGTAAATGTTAGCAACACCTCCGCCTTTGCGGGATGCACGGGGGATATGGTCACTAGTGTAGCCAGGAGGTGAGGCCTCATTTAACACAGTAAATTCATCAGGCTTAAACCATGTTTCAGTCAGGCCAATCACATCAAGATTATGATCAGTGATTAGTTCATTGACTATAATTGCCTTTGGAGTAAGGGATCTAACATTAAGTAGCCCTATTTTGAGATGTGAGGTATCATGATCTCTTTCAATAATGACAGGAATGGAGGTGGTCTTTATCCTAGTGAGATTGCTAAGGCGAACACCGCCATGTTTAGTTTTGCCCAACCTAGGTCGAGGCACAGACACGGTCTCAATGGTGATAGCTGAGCTGACTACACTGACTGTGCTAGTGGCAGACTCCACTATGCTGGCAGGCTGGCTAACAGCCTGCTGCCTGGCCTGCACCCTATTTCATTGTGGAGCTAGAGGAGTTAGAGCCCTGTCTATGTTGGTAGATAAAATGAGAGCACCCCTCCAGCTAGGATGGAGTCCGTCACTCCTCAGCAGGTCAGGCTTGGTCCTGTTTGTGGGTGAGTCCCAGAAAGAGGGCCAATTATCTACAAATTCTATCTTTTGGGAGGGGCAGAAAACAGTTTTCAACCAGCGATTGAGTTGTGAGACTCTGCTGTAGAGCTCATCACTCCCCCTAACTGGGAGGGGGCCAGAGACAATTACTCGATGCCGACACATCTTTCTAGCTGATTTACACGCAGAAGCTATGTTGCGCTTGGTGATCTCTGACTGTTTCATCCTAACATCGTTGGTGCCGACGTGGATAACAATATCTCTATACTCTCTACACTCGCCAGTTTTAGCTTTAGCCAGCACCATCTTCAGATTAGCCTTAACGTCGGTAGCCCTGCCCCCCGGTAAACAGTGTATGATCGCTGGATGATTCTCAAGTCTAATACTGCGGGTAATGGAGTCGCCAATGACTAGAGTTTTCAATTTGTCAGAGCTAATGGTGGGAAGCTTCGGCGTCTCAGACCCCGTAACGGGAGGTGTAGAGACCAGAGAAGACTCGGCCTCTGACTCCGACCCGCTGCTTAATGGGGAAAACCGGTTGAAAGTTTCTGTCGGCTGAATGAGCGACACCGGTTGAGCGTTCCTACAGCATTTCCTTCCAGAAACCGTGAGAAAGTTGTCCGGCTGCGGGGACTGTGCCAGGGGATTTATACTACTATCTGTACTTACTGGTGGCACAGACGCTGTTTCATCCTTTCCTACACTGAAATTACCCTTGCCTAGCGATTGCGTCTGAAGCTGGGCTTGTAGCACAGCTATCCTCGCCGTAAGGCGAGTACAGCGACTGCAATTAGAAGGCATCATGTTAATGTTACTACTTAGCTTCGGCTGTTGGAGGTCCTGACGAATCGTGTCCAGATAAAGCGTCCGGAGTGAAAAAGTTGAGTAGGAAAAAACAAAAATATAAACGGTAATTAAAAAGTAAAAACCGTAAATTTGTCAGGTAGCAAAACAGGTTGGCAACAAAACGCACAGCAACTCAAAAACAAGTCTGCGAAAGTGCCCCTGCATTCATCGGCATAAGCTGGAAAACACCTGTTGCTTCCACTGTTTCCAAGGAATCATGTTACATGTTTTCGATATCATTCATCTCACAATTGTCCACCACTGAAATGTCCCAATTTCCTAATCAAGGAAGGGGAAAAAAACTGCAACCAAAACAGATGGTTGTTGTTTTATTTAATACACTGCAGCTCTGTTTTTCATCTGGCCTTTACTACCTTTAGTAAATTGAATTCAGCATTGGCTGACATTTCCTTTTAGTTTTTTTGTTGCTCTAGTCTTGGCTGGTTTTCATCCTATGAATATGATGAATATGAACATGAATATCATATTGGTGTGTGAGAGCATTCATATGATTCATATGGGGTAGGAACTGACTTCATTTGGCCACGGTGGGGGCAGGAGCATCTGCTGTGAGACACACACACACACTCTTATTACAGCCCACTCTGACACGCTAATCTAATTCCGTTCATCCAAATGGCTGGCAGTCACAGCAAAAAAGGTTTCATTCTATTTGTGAAAAACCCCAGCCTTTATTTCTCTGCCTCACCCCATCCCTGGCCAGACGCTAGGTGACAGGGGTGGACGACCCTGTCTAGCCCCAGTGGAGCCAATCCATGGGAATCTCGTTAAGTTGTCAGATGGTCTACTTTTGGCCCTTAAACGGAGAACACCACCGGGTGACATTAGTCTCTAGCTTTTCCTAATATCTGTTAGAGATGTGAGAGATGCTGTCGTTGGTGAGAGTGACGTGTGCTCCGTAACAAGGTCTTTTGATTATCTCCACACTAGTAGGCCTCTTACTGTTGGGCAGTGTGTGTGTGTGTGTGTGTGCGTGTGCAATAGGGTTAGGGTTGAGCCAGGATGTGGACATGAATCTAGGTTTAGAGTTAGAGTTAAGGCCAATCATATGGTTAGGATTACCAACAACATAGTGATCATCAACATGGAAATAACACACTAACAACCCTAACCCTTAATCCTAATTCTAGCCCTAACCTTGGTCCTAACCCATAGCCCTAAACCTAAGGCGTTGTCCCCTAACCATAACCCTAGACTGGTAATAACCTGCTGTGTGTGTGTGTGTGTGTGTGTGTGTGTGTGTGTGTGTGCATACGTGAACACACTCATGTTTATCCAATTTCCTGAGGAAACCTGCAGCACAGCACCATCAAACCTAATTATTTATTAATGAAATCTAATGGAAGCAATTCATCCACTCTCCCACATCTAATAAAATGGCTGCCAAGGATTTATATAGAAATAAATACAACCAGACCAAATATTTTCTTTAAGTGTATGGTAATACCAGCGCTTCAGTAGATGATGAGGGACATTGAGGGGCTTAAACAGATGACAAATGGCTTCAAACGGCTCAATAAAGGGAGTGGACAGAAGCAGAGGACATTTACCTTTGTTTTTGTTTGTGTCAGTTATCGACCGTCCACCCTGCGGTACATACTTAACTCTGAGGACAAAGCAGTGGCCTTTTCAACAGGACATGACAGGTAAATAGTCATTCTGGAGAGTAGACATTTTGAGAGCATTATGATGTGTCCCTTTGTTGTGTTTGAAGGTACATTATCATATTAAATGGATCACATTGGTTTTCCTGATTTCATGGTATCAAGTTGTTGTAGGCACTACCCACTGGGCACAAACTGGTTGATTCAATGTTATTCAACGTCATTTGTCAATGTATTATGACGTGGAATATACATGGAAAATGTACATTGGATTTGAGAAACGGAATCAACGTCAACTGACATTTCAACCACAGGATTATGTCATCATGGTAATCAAATTTCAACATAAACAAAGCTTGAATAAAATATGTTGAATTTGTACCTTTAAAACAACATTATAAACACTATTAGCAGAAAAAAAACTATAGGCTGGCCAGAACCTTCTTCTGGAGAATGTATCTATCTACAGCTACCCTTTGGTCTCACACCCATGAGTTTTAACCAATCACAGCCATGATATTTGTCGCTGACTATTACCAATGTGCCATTGTGACAATGATTGTTGAGAAATCTAGGTAGATTCCTTGTTGCTATCGAAGTCATTACAAAGTGTAGGTTTAATTGAGCAATTGAAATGTGATGATACTTTCTTACTCATCTATTATCAATGATGCTGTTAAGGCCTATATAGCAGTTACAAAGTCCTCAACAGCTATTAGTTCAATTCAACCCAGGATTCTACTAAAAACAGATAACACATAGGGCTAGGGTTTCATGCTCTGGTTGATTTAAAATGTAATGATATTTAGTGATATTGAATTGTGCTTGGTGGTCAATTAATAATTGACATGTTGGATTCATGTCTCCATCCAAACCAAAAATCTAAGTAAAAGAATAGGACTAAATCAAAACAAACTTTATTGAAAGTCCATTTTAAGTATGATTTAACTTAATTTAGTCCTATTTTTTAACTTACATTTTTGGTTGAGATGGAGACCTGAATCCAACATATCAATTATTAATTTGTAGACAAACTGGAATTAAAGCCAGACTAAATCAGTAGCACAGATGGAACTATCCAAGCAGAAGATAGATCTCCTTTAAATGTTGATATTCGGTTGCATTGACAACCAAGCACAATGCAATAATAAACTTTTGTAGTACAATAAATAGACTAAAGTTAAGGCCTTGTCAAACAAACACAATTCAATTTTACTTTTGTAATACTTACAAGATAATATAGCATTCAACCTTAAAATGAGTAACACATCCATGGCCACATTTTAAGGTTACTGTAACTTTAAATGTCTTGTTATGTTATCATATTAACCATGCATGTTCAAGATGGCATGCATAGGTCGTCACGTCTGTGGAGATCTTCACCAGTGCTGTAATAATGTGCGCAGAATCTCAAACGGCATTGATCACTTGCACCATGTCATTTTAATGTAATCTCAACTGCAATCCAGGTCATTTGGTTCTGCTATTAGAGCAGTGATAACACATTAATTGTTCAATAAATAAACAAAATATCTGACAATGTATTCCCATTTGAACTTTGCTGTGCTTTTAACCGGTTGAAAGCATAGTGATAACACAGTGGACATTCAACTAACTTTTGGCTGTCTTTTTGACTGGGTAAATATAGCTTGTAATCTCATTGATCGACTCTCAACAAAATATTACCCAATTATCCACGTTGAAATGATGTGGTGTGCCCAGTGTGTAGGCACTAGGCACAACCATTTCTACATAGACCTAACGCTATCCTGCCTTCGCTTTGGGTCAAAAATAAAGACACTACATGATGTAGCTAGCACACTATTGACCCACAATAAAACGGTATGCTTTAGTACATCAAGAGTAATGGCTTAAGAGATTCATTTGTACAGTCTGAAGAGCACTGTGGGATGCTACAGGGTATGAGGAGGCCATAGAAACAGCATCTATCACTGGAATGTTAGAGGAGTCTGGGGGATTGCACTGTGAAGGCTAACATGAAACCATCAACCCCTGTTTAAAAGGGTGAGTTCAGAGCACAGTAATCTCACACACAGTGATCGACTTAACCATGCTATCAGAAGCAGGTGGACATAGAGAAGATAAACTTGCACTGGAGAATAAATATGACGTCAAACCATTGGAGCTCTGAGTCACAGATTGGTTGGAATAACTGGCTAAAAACTGTCCTGTGTGTAATGTGCCTGTCTTAAAGAAATGCAGGGGTGCTGTTTCCCTAGGATTTGTCTGCCTTGGACAAGACGGAGGACTGTTCTGAGATCTCCGCCTGGCTGCCTGTTTTAGACAGTAAGAGCCCATTACATGGTTTGTCAGCTGGAGTTAAAGACAGAAAATGTCCACGTAGTTTAGAGAAACAGTGCGTAGATTCCCACAAAAGAGAGTGATTTGGAATGATTGTTTTAGAGACTGCAATACAGTGTCAACAAATGTTGGATCTGAGGCTGTGCGGATAAAATCCTCATTATTGTGATGAATGGGAAGACTAAGAGAGAGGAGGAGGGGAGAGAGAAACAAAATGAAACAAAGCAATCCGTGTTTTGCGTAGTTTGGCGCTGATCCACCACAGTAAATTGGATTGTTAGGGTTACACCTCAGGGTTTCCAGAAAGCACTCTCTTCCCTACAGACCTAACCTCATAGGTCCCATCTCATATGTTCTCCAAAATGCATCGTTTGTTATATTTAAGTGATCCAAAACAAAAGGGGAGTCTGTAAGTGGTATCACCACAATAACTTTGAACTACCGAACCCTCGGAATTTGGGTTTAAAAGGAATTGATTCGAAACTGGCAAAAATTCTAAACAATAATTTAGCAGACGCTCTCCATCATTTGTTTTGAATACACTGTATATGATTATTGTTTAGTGGAGGCGTTTGTGAATTTGAATTACAATGATTCATGTGTCTGTGTCATCATTTGAATAATAGAAAGCTGAGCAAACTGAGGGAACAGGAAAAGGCAGCGAGAAAAGTGACAAATGGGAGAGGTGTGGAGTGTTTTTTTCCTTCTCCCTTCTGTGCATTGGCTTGTGTGAAATGGTACTGGTGGTGCATTCAAGACGGCTCCATCTTTATGCATAATGCTCATGCTCTCTCCGTTTAAGGGCTCTATTGAGGGTTGCCAGGTCTAGCTAAAATTCCTAATTTAATGACAACTCAAAACCCAGCCACAAGGCCAGGAAACTAGCCCAGCAAGAGAGGAGTTGCCACATGAGGTAGATGTGCCTTCAGAAAGTATTCACACCCCTTGACTTTTTCCACATTTTGTTGTGTTACAGCCTGAATTTAAAATGGATTAAATTGACACTTTGTGTCACTGGCCTACACACAATATCCCATAATGTCAATGTGGAATTATGTTCTTACACATTTTTACAAAATAATAGAAAAGCTGAAATGTCTTGAGTCAATAAGTCTTCAGCCCCTTTGTTATTGCATCCCTAAATAAGTTCAGGTGTAAACATTTGCTTAACAACTCACATAATACTGTAAGTAGCATGGACTCTCTGTGTCCAATAATAGTGCTGAACATATCTTTTTAATGACTACCTTACCTCTGTACCCTACACATACAATTATCTGTAAGGTCCCTCGGTTGAGCTGTACATTTCAAACACAGATTGAACCACAAAGACCAGGGAGCTTTTCCAATGCCTCGCAATGAAGGGCACCTATTGGTAGATCTGTAAAAAAAAAAGAAATACAGACATTACAAATTCCTTTGAGCCTGGTGAAGTTATTAAGGACACTTTGGATGGTGTATCAATACACCCAGTCACTACAAAGATACAGGCTTCATTCCTAACTCATTGGCCAGAGAGGGAGGAAATAACTGTTTAAAAACATGTTTTCACTTTGTAATTATGGGGTAGTGTGTGTAGAGCGGTGAAAAACAACAACAATTGAATCAATGTTGAGTTCAGGCTGTAACACAACAAATGTGGAATAAGTCAAGGGGTATGAATGCTTTCTGAAGGCACTTTAGCTAGCTAGTGCTGCTAGTTCATTGTTCCCACATCACTTGTCACAACGTGCTGGCGCTGCTCTCCTCTCACTCACTCAGCAGCCTGCGAATAACACTGACATTTTGTCTTATTATTTGTTTTTTAAATGTATGCCATGGTGACCGCAGTGCAATTTAGAAGTAGCCCCAAAACCTGCAACCAATAACATTTTCACACACAACATTGTTTTCAAAGTATCCCAACTTGCCAGAAAACAGCGGACATGGCAACCTTGGCTCTATTCAATCTGTGAAGCTGAAGCGTTACAGATTATACAATATAAATGTAAAGGTAATTTCCAATTGAGTCAACATGTGCACCATTTACCGTGAATGCAACCCCCGCTAAAGCGGGAACATTTTCTTTAAAATTCAATCACGCTGTAAAGCTGAACTTCTGCAACGCAGATTGAACAGAGCCCTAAGTCAGTTTGCGTGTGTAACGGATGTGAAACGGCTAGCTTAGTTAGCGTGGGCGCTAAATAGCGTTTCAATCAGTGACGTCACTTGCTCTGAGACCTTGAAGTAGTAGTTCCCCTTGCTCTGCAAGAGCCGCGGCTTTTGTGGAGCGATGGGTAACGATGCTTCGAGGGTGACTGTTGATGTGTGCAGAAGGTCCCTGGTTCGCGCCCGGGTATGGGCGAGGGGACGGTCTAAAATTATACTGTTACACGTGTTCGTGAGGAATTGGGTCATGTTTCAGAATAGGCAGCATAGGAGTTCATTCATTTAGAAACATTAGCACCCTAGGGGTTCTACACACTGAAGCACAGTGTTACCAAAATACCAGTTAAAGCCTTAGACCCAACATGTTCATCCTCTGTCTCCAAGAAACCTCTTAGGCGCTTATGTAATGCTTGAGACCAAGAATGCCCAACACACACACATGCACACGCAAGCACCAGCACACATGCACACACACACACAGAGTGGTGTAAAGTACTTAAGTAAAAATACTTTAAAGTACTACTTAAGTAGTTTTTGGGGGTCTCTGTACTTTACTTTACTATTTACATTTTTGACAACTTTTACTTCACTACATTCTTAAAGAAAATGATATACTTTTTACTCCATACATTTTTCCTGACACCAAAAAGTACTTGACGGGATCGATGGGACTGCAGTGGAGAAGGTGAAAAGCTTCTCAGTGTACACATCACTGACTATCTGAAATGGTCCACCCACAATTGACAGCATCATGTCGGGCTGTATCACCGCCTGGTACGGCAACTGCACCGCCTGCAACCGTAGGGCTCTCCAGAGGGTGGTACGGTCTACCCAACTCATCACTGGGGGCACACTGTCTGCCCTCCAGGACACCTACAGCACCCGGTGTCACAGGAAAGCCAAAAAGATCATCAAGGACCAACCACCCGAGCCACGGCCTGTTCACCCCGTTATCATCCTGAAGGCGAAGTCAGTACAGGTGCATCAAAGCTGGGACCAAGAGATTGAAAAACAGCTTCTATCTCAAGGCCATCAGACTGTTAAATAGCCATCACTACTTCCACCCAGTACCCTGCCCTGAACTTAGTCATTGTTGGTAGCCGGCTACCACACGGTTACTCAACCCTGCACCTTAGAGGCTGCTACCCTATGTACATAGACATGGAACACTGGTCACTTTAATAATGGAACACTGGTCACTTTAATAATGTTTGCATACTGCTTTACTCATCTCATATGTTTTTACTGTATTCTATTCTACTGTGTTTTAGTCAATACCACTCGGACATTGCTGGTCCTAATATTTATATATTTCTTTATTCCATTCTTTTACTTTTAGATGTGAGTGTATTGTTGTGAATTGATAGATATTACTGCATTGTTGGAGCTAGAAACACAAGCATTTCACTACACCCGCAACATCTGCTAAATATGTGTATGTGACCAATACAATTTGATTTGGAAAGTCCTCCTCATAGTTATCAGACTCCAAAACATCCACGTTGTATTGTTTTCCTCTTGAATAGTGTTCAATACACATAGTAGATTGACTGGTACAATACATTTGGCTCAATTCACAGTGGTTTCAGAATTTGACTTAATTTGACTTGTACATTTTCTATGCTTAGCAGGACAGGAAAATGGTCCAATTCATGCACTAATCAAGAGAACATCTCAGGTCATCCCTACTGCCGCTGGTCTTGCAGACTCACAAAACACAAATGCTTGATTTTTAAATGTTGGAGTGTAGGAGTGTGCCAATGGCTATCTGTAAATTAAAATGATTTCCTTAATATAAGGAATTTGAAATTATTTAAATTTTTAATTTTGATACCTAAGAATATTTAAAACCAAATACTATTAGACTTTTACTCAAGTAGTATTTTACTGGGTGACTTTTACTTGAGTCATTTTCTCTTAAGGTATATTTACTTTTAACCTTAGTATGACAATAGGGTACTTCTTCCACCACTGCACACACATTTGCACGTACAGTAGCAAACACACAAACGGGAACACACGCAAGAAATTAAGAACACACACGCAGACACACACGCACGCGCAAACACATACTTGACACAGTTGACAGGTAATCTTGGGGGAGCGAGACAAAGGTCACTCAACATGTATTTTTGTCTCTGCTTCCCCTGGGATTCGCCTTTGTCTGTATAAAGATGAGGAATCATTTTTGTCTGAACCTGGAGGACCCAGAGGCTCAGTATACCTCCAGTAGAGAGAGCATACACAGCTTACATCTGTGCTGTCATTGGCTGGGGGGGGGGGGGGGGGGGGGGGGAAATGAGCTCTATCATGGTTTGACTTTTTAAGGTACATCATTCACAGTCCTGTCATTTTCCCCTTGTCATTCACAGTCCTGTCATTTTCCACTTGTCATTCACAGTCCTGTCATTTTCCCCTCGTCATTCACAGTCCTGTCATTTTCCCCTTGTCATTCACAGTCCTGTCATTTTCCCCTTGTCATTCACAGTCCTGTAATTTTCCCCTTGTCATTTACAGTCCTGTCATTTTCCCCTTGTCATTCACAGTCCTGTCATTTTCCCCTTGTCATTCACAGTCCTGTCATTTTCCCCTTGTCATTTACAGTCCTGTCATTTTCCCCTTGTCATTCACAGTCCTGTCATTTTCCCCTTGTCATTCACAGTCCTGTCATTTCCCCCTTGTCATTCACAGTCCTGTCATTTCCCCCTTGTCATTCACAGTCCTGTCATTTTCCCCTTGTCATTCACAGTCCTGTCATTTCCCCCAAGTCATATTTACAGCAGCAGCTCCTCCATCATATTACTATAGGCCTATTGCTAGCTTTCAGCACTGCTGCAGTATTTATCACCATGGTAATCACAGCGTACATTGCAGGGCTTTTGCATTATTGCTGCATTGTATTATTGCTATAGTCTTAGTCTTTTGGGAGCTATCATTAGAAGACCATCCTCTGTGTGATTACTAAGTCAAGATCTAAAACCATTATGAAAAATATGGCCTTAGCTCAAATCTGCTCCCACACAAACAAGTTGACCAATTTCACAGAGATGGAGAGCAAAACATAATTTTCGGTGCATATCTGCACATGCACGCACGCACACAGAGACACACACACACACACGGTAGAACTCAAAAACAAGTCATTAGCCCACGGACATCTGTTAGAGTGAGAGAGGGGATGAGGGAAGGAGGAAGCAGAGTGCTGCATCCATTCATCTCTGCCACACCACATTAGCATGAAATAGTTGTACTGGAACCACCAAAATGAACCGACCACATCCCAGCCTCCCACAACACACACTGGGCTGATCCCCAGGCCATTGTCCTAGTACTATTCATTTATTTGAAAACAGAACTACACTACAAAAACAGACATAGGCTACACACATAAATGCATACCAACAAGCCTGTGTGTGTGTGGCACAAAATAAAACAACATTGGTGCTCTGGTGCTCTTTCATGCCGTCCCTAGGAGGGGTGCGTCACTTGAGTGGATTGAGTCACTGATGTGATCTTCCTGTCTGGGTTGGCGCCCCCCCCTTGGGTTGTGCCGTGGCGGAGATCTTTGTGGGTTATACTCGGCCTTGTCTCAGGATGGTAAGTTGGTGGTTGAAGATATCCCTCTAGTGGTGTGGGGGCTGTGCTTTGGCAAAGTGGGTGGGGTTATATCCTTCCTGTTTGGCCCTGTCCGGGGGTATCATCGGATGGGGCCACAGTGTCTCCTGACCCCTCCTGTCTCAGCCTCCAGTATTTATGCTGCAGTAGTTTATGTGTCGGGGGGCTAAGGTCAGTTTGTTATATCTGGAGTACTTCTCCTGTCTGATCCGGTGTCCTGTGTGAATTTAAGTATGCTCTCTCTAATTTTCTCTTTCTTTCTCTCTCTCGGAGGACCAGAGCCCTTGGACCATGCCTCAGGACTACCTGGCATGAGTACTCCTTGCTGTCCCCAGTCCACCTGGCCATGCTGCTGCTCCAGTTTCAACTGTTCTGCCTGCGGTTATGGAATCCTGACATGTTCACCGGACGTGCTACCTGTCCCAGACATGCTGTTTTCAACTCTCTAGAGACAGCAGGAGTGGTAGAGATACTCTTAATGATCGGCTATGAAAAGCCAACTGACAACTACTGTGATTATTATTATTTGACCATGCTGGTCATTTATGAACATTGAACATCTTGGCCATGTTCTGTTATAATCTCCACCCGGCACAGCCAGAAGAGGACTGGCCACCCCTCATAGCCTGGTTCCTCTCTAGGTTTCTTCCTAGGTTTTGGCCTTTCTAGGGAGTTTTTCCTAGCCACCGTGCTTCTACACCTGCATTGCTTGCTGTTTGGGGTTTTAGGCTGGGTTTCTGTTCAGCACTTTGAGATATCAGCTGATGTACGAAGGGCTTTATGAATACATTTGATTTGATTAGATTTGTGTTCACTTGGTACAGAAATAAAAACAGCATTTATTCTAAATTACGGTAATATATAAATTGCGTGTGTTGATGTGTGTGTAGAGCACCAGTCCCTCTCCTCTTGTTGTTGTAAACCCTAATGGACTGTTCAGATGGCTGTCCTCCAGTCAGTCTGTCCCTGTATGTATCTCAGAGGCCTAGTCTATTGTTATTTCCCTCAGCTCTCAATGTTTAGGATTGGAGCGAGCTGCTCTGCCCAGAGAGGGACAAGGAGAATACTGGTGGAGAGAATACACCATGGTCAGAACACACTATCAGTACAGGACCAGTCAAAACATCCCATAATCATAAAACCTAAACCCTGTGTCCATAACGACCTGTTCCCTCTGCTGTGCTGTCATTGGCTGGATTACAATTAGGATTAGGATGGATCGGTTTAGCTGCTAGGCTGATTGAAATACAGTAAAAAAATTAAAAATTAAAAGGCTTTTTCATTGATGTGCTGTCTTTTGTAAACAGTGGTTTATACAGTGTCAGATACGGATAATCCTACCAATTCAGGAGGATTACAGAGAATCAATAGTGACCCAGTCTTTACATGAGCAGACAAAATCATCAGGGATCTACCTTTCAGAGCAGAATTCTTCAACTACACCTTTTGTTTAGACACACTAAGGCTTTTAAAATGCAACGTCAATAGGAAAGGCTGTACAGTGGAGTCTCGCTTTCTGGATGATAGCGGAGTGAACAGGCCGTGGCTCAGGTGGTTGATGTCCTTGATGATCTTATTGGCCTTCCTGTGACATCGGGTGCTGTAGATGTCTTGGAGGGCAGGCAGTGTGCCCCCGGTGATGCGTTGGGCAGACCTCACCACTCTCTGGAGAGCCCTGCTGGTGCCGGCGGTGCAGTTGCCGAACCAGGCGGGGATACAGCCTGACAGGATGCTCTCAAATGTGCATCTGTAAACGTTTCTGAGTGTTTTGGGAGCATAGCTGCATTTCTTCAGCCTCCTGAGGTTGAAGAGGTGCTGTTGCAGCTTCTTCTCCACACTGTCTGTGTGGTTGGACCATTTCAGGTCGTAAGTAATGTCTACGCTGAGGAAGCTTTCCACCTTCTCCACTGTGGTCCCGTCAATGTGAATAGGGACGTGCTCCCTCTGCCTTTTCCTAAAGTCCACGATCAACTCCTTCATTATGTTGATGTTGAGGGAGAGGTTATTTTCCAAGCACCACTCCGCCAGGGCCCTCACCCCCTCCCTTAAGGGTGTCTCATCATTGTTGGTAATCAGGCCTACTACTTTTGTGTCGTCTGCAAAGTTGATGATTGAGTTGAAGGCGTGCATGGCCACACAGTCATGGTTGAACAGGAAGTACGGGAGGGGGCTGAGCACGCACCCTTGTGGGACCCGTGTTGAGGATCAGCGAAGTGGAGGTGTTGTTTCATAACCTTCACCGCCTGGGGGCGGCCCATCAGGAAGTCCAAGACCCAGTTGCACAGGGTTCAGACCCTGGGCCCCAAGCTTAATGATGAGCTTGAAAGGGTACTATAGTTCCCACAGTTCCCATAAAAGCTACAATGCTAATATTTACATAAACCCTTCACAGTTATATTCTGTGGGTGTCAATGAGTAGACTGATACCCAATTTCATTGCTCCACATTCCAACACTTCAAACTTGTTCAACATTATCTAGTTGAAATATGTCATTGTAACCTTCTGCGACACTTTCATTTTGCAGTCAAACCGCAAATTGCACTAGTGTGGCTAATCCTTATTGTGGCTAGCTTCACAACATGTCCGGTCAAGCCTCACTAGCTATATTAAGCTAGCTTGCTGTTTATAACGTTAGCTTTGGGCAACAGGGCTAAGTAAGTAGCTGGATAGCTAGTTATTTTCATGAACTGAAGTTCGATTTCAATAGGAGAAAACAAGTGGCTACCTAGCTAATACTTACTCACATGGATTCCTAAATCATTGCTAAGAATATTGAAAATGTTGTTTTCAGGATGGTTGCATTGGTGCTAGCTAGGTACCAAGCTAAAGCTAGCTAGCTACCCCAGAAGTTGCTAATAACATCTGTATCTGCGCTTGGCTTGCACATGCAAATACAGCACACACAACATTCTATAATAGAATTGTGTTATTTGACATGTCATATAGTTTTATTTGATGCATATCTTTTTTGACAAAGATCCAAACGGCATTCTAAAAATTATTAAATGAAGGTGACAAAAATAATTCATTTAAGTATGATGTCACAAAAGCAAGATTCCATTATCGGATAGATGTGACAAAATGATGAATTGTTCGATGCATTGTTGATGTGATACAGAGAAAACCCCATAGTCACAATGACATTACTAGCAGAATATCATGTACTATAACTTCATGTCACAAAGTGTAGAATTGACTGACACAAATATAGATATATCTTTGGACATAAAGCTGTCACATTTATTGAAAAAAAAGTATTGATTTCTCACATACTGTATTACTGTACCTCAAATCTCTTCTGTGTCCGTGTCTAAACAACTGCAGTATTTCCCCCAAAACTGAATAGCTTTTCAGTGCAGCTCAGATAACTCACGTGTTACAAAGCCACACCGGATCGAACTTCTCATTGGAGAACCCACTTTCCAACTCCGTCTCTCCCCACTCATGCCATGGCAAAAAAAAAAGGAACTCAGTCCAGCTTTCAACTTACTTTCAACTGTAGGCTGTCGTTGTAGATACGAGTTTGTTCTTAACTGACTTGCCTAGTTAAATAAAGGTTAAATACAACATTTAAAAATGAAATACTCTTGAAAGTTGTAATAGGGTAGTGCATCATCAGTTTTCCTCTTGTCATGTCAGTCATTGCATACCTTAGAGAACTATTTGTAAATGTCCAGATCAACTATCCCATGTCAGTCATTGCATACCTTAGATAACTATTTGTAAATGTCCAGATCAACTATCCCATGTCAGTCATTGCATACCTTAGAGAACTATTTGTAAATGTCCAGATCAACTATCCCATGTCAGTCATTGCATACCTTAGAGAACTATTTGTAAATGTCCAGATCAACTATCCCATGTCAGTCATTGCATACCTTAGAGAACTATTTGTAAATGTCCAGATCAACTATCCCATGTCAGTCATTGCATACCTTAGAGAACTATTTGTAAATGTCCAGATCAACTATCCCATGTCAGCTAACTTTTTTTAGCCAGGATTTTTTGCCCATAGATTTTGTTGTACTGTTTGAGTCACTCAAATATCACATGAATACACATTAGACATGGCAAAATGTATAGAATTGCAAGAACATTTGCATTAAAACAGCAAAATTCTGTGCACCCAATGACAAATGTGTAGAATTGCAGGTGTGTTCTCCATTCCCCAACGCTACAAGAGGGGCCTGAGTGAAAAGTTTGGTAAGCCCTGATCTAAAGGTAGTGCAAGCCATTGATCAAACTCAACCTTCTGATTGTGTTCCTCTGCAATTGTAATCACAGTGAACGATGTGGCTGTTTACTTAGACAAATAAAAAGAGAGTGCCTTTCAACATCAGTGGCTACTTTTTATGTTCTGGGCAGAGGAGGAGGAGTGTGTTTCATTGCTGTAAGGAGAGGAAGACATATGTCTTCAAAGTGCACAAAGAGAGAGAGAGAGAAGTTAATGTTGTGGATGGATACGAACCATTAGGATATTGCTCTCATGCTTCCCAATCAGACTCTCAGAGCTTCCTAAACTCACCAGCAGCCATTCGCCGTATGGTTGGAGAGAGAGAGAGAGAGAAAAAGGCACAAAAGAACTATGGTAATCAGGATGCCTTAGAAATTAGTCTCACACACGCACACACACACACACACAAACACACACACACACACCCCCTCTCTCTGAGGTCATTGTTAAAGAGAATAAGCAGAGTCATCTACAGAATGATCACTCGGCTGCTGTGTGTGTGCTCATTTGGAAGCAATACACCTTCTGTTCCTTTTATGTGTTTGTTGCTATTTCCTGGATGTAAATGTGTGTTCACTTTGACGAGTTCACCTCAATTAGACCTTCTCTACTCATGGTGCTTGTTAATTTAGACATGGAATGATGAATTCATTAGTTGCGTTTCATTTCACACTTTGATGTTACAATTTAACTTCCTGGTAATCATATTCAATGTGATGTCAAATCAAAGTATACAAAGTCAGTATACACAGTGTGACCTTTTGGTATTGAACTGTAGATTAACCTTTACCAAAATTCTGTTTGCATCATTACTCAATGAAATTCTGATTAACTGAATCATGTTTCATATTAGGTTTCTCAAGAAATCCTGAACTTCAGTGAACATTTGCAGACCAACGGCTGATGTACAAAATGTGTAAGGAGTTTGTCTTTGGGGCGGCAGGTAGCCTCGTGGTTAGAGCGTTGGGTAGGTAACCGAAGGTTTGCTGGATCGAATCCCCTAGCTGACAAGGTAAAAACCTGTCGTTCTGCCCCTGAACAAGGCAGTTAACCCACTGTTTCCCAGTAGGCTGTCATTGTAAATAAGAATTTGTTCTTAACTGACTTGCCTAGTTAAATAAATAATTGGCCATGTGATATCACCAGGAAAAACTCTGGGCCTTAGTTGCGGACTATAGGTTTTTAAAGGGGCAATCTGCCGTTGTTTCATCCATTTTCTGATATAAATGAATGATATGTCCCCATTGATTCTTAAATAATATAACTTACACACCTCCCATGAGCTTAGTTAAACTGTCATACCCCATCAGAACCCAAACATAAACTTGTTTAACTCCAATGATGTAAACAAAGAAAATGTAAACAAACACTAACACTGATATCATGGATGGTCAGTCCTTGTATCCATAGCTGTGTTTATGAATTTGAGAGTGGTTACATTTCTCCAGCTCCATCCCTCAGCTTTTTACTAAAACAGGCAGGGAGTACACTTTGTTATTCTTTCAACTGTAGATTGGCCCTTTAAGCTACGGCATGGCTAGATTATAACGACTTTATAATGTGTTTGTTTTTTTACTCACGGTCCTAAAATTATGAGACCTACAATCCTACAATGTTATATGTTAAATGGTTTCCCAGCTCTGTCACAGTAGGAGCGCAGTATCAAACAGGACGTGTGGAATATTCTGGTTGATTCCAGGTCCCAAGCTATTCCCTCCCGTTATTTCCTGAGCGTGAGCCGCAATTAGTTAATCCAGAGTGAATCCAAAGGTTGCAGTCATCATATCCTGGAAAAGTAGGCAGCACACACACACACACACACACACACACACACACTGCAGCACTCATTAAATATCTGGCAGTATAGAGGGTATTGTTATATGTAGTCATGTGCTGCTCCACTTTAGTGCGTCCCGAGTCAGCAGAAATCAGAGTGCTCACAACAGATAGGAGGAATAAAGAGCCGCTCCAGAAGCCCAACTATCCCCTCTAAACACTGTGTTCACACTGAGGATTTAGGGACAGAGAAGTGTCATATCTATTTTTCATGTGAATCGATAACATGGTTTACCTCTGATGATTCTAACTCCAGCAGGTTTGCATATATTCTCATTAAAGCCATTCAGGTGGAATGGAATTGCTTAGAGAAGTGAAGTAATAAGGAGTGGGCTCGACTGAATGAATTCAAACTCGATAGGTTTCACTTCCCTCTCAACACATGCTGACCAGAGTGGAGTGGAGTGGAGTGGGGTGCAGTGGAAGTGGGGCAGCAGTGTTCCTGGCAACTGCTGTAACTATGAATAATGGAACAGCAGGAGACACAGTCAATACGGGAAACATAATGCTAACTTAGAGATTTCCTTTTTATTTCAGGTTCCCACCACACCCTCTTCCCCCTCTCCTCTCCCCCTCCTTCTTTGAATGAGAATCAAAGGAATGGGAGATTGATATCAACAGAAGACGAAGAGAATTGCTGCTCTCAGGGAGTGTTAGGAGAGTGTAAGAAGTAACAACACTAGAAGAGAGATTACAGTCGTTTATCAGAGCCATACACTGTGATACTATGATATAGGCCATCAGCCTTGTTACTAAACACTGGGATATAGACAGGGAGTAAAGGAGGGAGAGGGAAAGAGAAGGAGAGAATGGTTTACAAAGATAAATAATGGGGGGGAGAGAGAGAGAGAGACAGACAGACAGAGAGAAAGACAGAGAGAGAGAGACACAGAGACACAGAGCGAGAGAGAGACAAAATGAGGTGGAAACTAAGCTGCACTTCCTAACCTCCTGTCCAATGTATGACCATATTATAGACACATATTTCCCTCAGATTACACAGATCCACAAAGAATTTGAAAACAAACCCAATTTTGAAAAACTCCTGTCGTGACGTTGGCCTCTTTGGGTATAGCAAGCCCCATCCCCCTCTCCCTGCCTCCCCCTTTCCTCCTTCAACTAGGTTGCTGTGGTCAGAGAGACGTCGTAAATTCCTGAGGATCTCCTCATGGACACACAGTATAGAGAGAGTACATTTTCATAGAGGACAAAGGAAATCCTTCCACCTCACAGAACTTGAGGTACGAACAAATTTCATGTTCCGGAGAAAGATATAAAAGATCGGTGAAGAATCCAGCTACGAACAGCTACGAATTCGGTATCATTGAAAGCGAAGAACGACAACCGCCAAAACATCCATTCTATAACGAAACAAATGAATGTCACTCTGAACGATCCACTATAACCACGACAGAGAGAGAGAGAGGGAGAGAGACGGACAATTCTACAAAAGAAACAAACTTTTCACCAGCGATCAAGACAACACACTGAGCGTAAATATATATATTGATTGCAAATTGTTCCCGAATGAGTGAGCGTTCATGTGCAAAGGATTAGCATTTCAATTGTTATAATTATCACTCTGTAGTGACTTCCCCTTTTTGTTTAACAAGCCCCACTAGGGCACATTCTCCTATCATTTCATGTAACCACATTTACCTTATTTGTTTGTTTATGCATTTCTGTGAATGACTTAGTTAGTAATAAATAAATGATTTAAGACAATTGATGTATGGATGACTCATAGGGTTCGTGCAGATAACCAACTATTGAGACTAACGTGAGGTAAAGTAAATAATACATTAATTCGAAGACTAATTGATCAGATAAAATATCTGAAAAGTTATTTTAGGAAATGATAACTTTGTAATCTGAATATTTTTCCTTGGTGCCCCGACTTCCTAGTAATTACGGTTACATGATTAATCAGTCTAATCGCGTATTAAATAATTACAGAGAATCTTTGATAAAAACTATCAGTCTTCAGTTAATGATAGTAAAGACACGACTTATTTTCCCTTGTGTATCTTTAACCATTTGTACATCGTTACAACACTGTATATATACGTAATATGACATTTGTAATGTCTTTATTGTTTTGAAACTTCTGTATGTGTAATGTTTACTGTTCATTTGTATTGTTTATTTCACTTTTGTATATTATCTACCTCACTTGCTTTGGCAATGTTAACACGTTTCCCATGCCAATAAAGCCCCTTGAATTTAATTGAATTGAGAGAGAGACAGAGAGAGACAGAGAGAGAGAGAGAGAGACAGAGAGAGAGAGAGAGAGAGATAGAGAGCGAGAGCGAGGCAGAGAGACAGAGAGACAGAGAGAAAGAGAGAGAGAGAGAGAGAGAGAGAGAGAGAACAGCAGTAGAACCATCAGGATCAAGAGTTACAGTAGACGGATGGATGAATGAATATGTGACAGCTTCAGAGCAGGCAGAATGCCTAGCAGACTGGGAAACAATGATGTTGATGCAGAGCTATTTACTATATGGGGGCAATTGAAATGCTTGTTCCAGACTATTTTTCAAATGCAAGAGGAAGGTTTCTCTTAACACTAGAAGAGCCGAGTGAGTAGTTTTGACTCAATATGAATTTAAAATCAAATATCTCTGCCATTTTTAAAGTCATGTCCCCCTCCGTCCTTGACTTTCCTTAATAAGTTTATTCAACCAAAGAATATTGTCAGAATTTCAATATCTCAAACAGAATTTGTGTCATAAGCAGTTTTAAGAAGACATGTCATGTTGTCCCCTAGAATGCCAAAAAGTAACTTTTTCAAATCTTCCCACAGAGTCACATTCAGCTAAGACATTTAGATGTCTAAATACTGTAGAATCAAAAAGAGCAGATCTTACAAGGATAATCATTGTTCCATGCGCTCCACACGTGAGATCGCGGCAACAGACTGCCCACAGTAACATAAACTAATGAAAATGCTATTGTGTTCTTTAAAATAATATCACTTTTGTGATGTTACCTGAGCCGTCATAAACACAACCAAAGGATTATTTTTCCGATAGCGTTTATGAAATGTATTTATTAGACTGTTAGAATGTTTAAGTCAAAATGACTGCTCATTGGCTCAAAGGGGGGTCCCTTGAGGCCCGGCTTTTCTAGTGTCAAGTCCGTTTTTCAAAGAAATTGTATGATTGCACTATTCAGACCTAACACAAAAAGACTGATTCAGATAGGCTTTAAGGCAGTCAGTGGGGTGCCACTTCTCTCTCTCTTTCTGTCTCTTCTTCAAAGCTTGATTATTTCCTGTTCTCTGCTCCACACTTTCCTCTGACTTTCTTTATTCTCATCCATCATTTCTTCCACTCTCAGCCATTTCCCCTGCTTGCTTACCTTTCTTCCATTCTATTCCACTCTGAACCATTGCAATCTCTGTTACACACAAGGCAAACCTTTCTATGAGCCTTTGCAACAAGCCAGAGTACCAATTTCCATTTCTCAAAGTTTAGAACCCTATTCATCCAACAAAAAGCTCAAATACCTTGTCAGTGTCACAGCACACTGGGCACAGATGTCAGTTCAACATCTAGGTTTGATTTACATTTGGTTGAGTTGTCAACTAAGATTTTACCATGTCATTTAGGTTAAAAGTCAACTAAGATTTTACCATGTCATTTAGGTTAAAAGTCAACTAAGATTTTACTATGTCATTTAGGTTAAAAGTCAACTAAGATTTTACTATGTCATTTAGGTTAAAAGTCAACTAAGATTTTACCATGTCATTTAGGTTAAAAGTCAACTAAGATTTTACCATGTCATTTAGGTTAAAAGTCAACTAAGATTTTACCATGTCATTTAGGTTAAAAGTCAACTAAGATTTTACCATATCATTTAGGTTAAAAGTTGGGTGAAAAAAATACAAAATGCCCTAACGTTGGTGACTTTTTGCAAATCCAATCAGTTTTCCACGTTGATTCAATGTCATCACATAGATTGTTTGGGTTGAAATGACATGGGAGTTGTTTTAGACATAGTTCTCCTCCCTCGTCACCTGTAGTAGTTCACATAGAAACAAACTCCTATCTGTCCTGGCTCAGCCGTGTCTGAATGTGCTCTGACTGTCCATGCTAAATCAGCTCTATCTGTCCCTCTGACACTGTGAGGTGACAACTCAAGAGAGAGAGAGAGAGAGAGAGAGAGAGAGAGAGAGGGAGAGACAGCGGGTAAACACAAGTATTTCCCGTGACTGTGCCTCAAAAACAAATGTTTACCTGGCCCACCGCTCCACCCTGGACTTGAACAGCCTTTATGACCAGGTCCACCTATACAAGGCAGCAGTGCCCAGCTGTCAGAGCAGCTCACAGATCATTGCACCTGTGCATAGCCCATCTGTAAATAGCCCATTCAAACTACCGCTTCCTCATACTGTATTTATTTATTTATTTTGCTCCTTTGCACCCCAGTATCTCTACTTGCACATTCATCTTCTGCACATCTATCACTCCAGTGTTGAATTGCTATATCGTAATTACCTCACCACTATGGCCTATTTATTGCCTTACCTCCCTTATCTTACCTCATTTGCACACACTGTATAGACGTTTTTTCTACTGTATTATTGACTGTATGTTTGTTTTACTCCATGTGTAACTCTGTGTTGTTGTATGTGTCGAACTGCTTTGCTTTATCTTGGCCAGGTCGCAGTTGTAAATGAGAACTTGTTCCCAACTAGCCTACCTGGTTAAATAAAGGTTAAATATATATTTTTAAAGGCATCCGTGCCCATACTCGCCCGGACCCTAAAGGACATCGCTCTCAAACGCAGCCCCAACACTTCACACAGAAACAACAGATCAATAGACACCCCGCACAGACCAGCAAGACACTCTCCTAGATCTGCGGGACCCCCCTCCCCCCCGGACCTACACATAGAGGACCCACGCCGAGAGGACCTACATCCAGACCACAACACCACCAGCCACATACACACCCACCCACCCCAACCAATCAACCCCCCCCAAGTCAACCATGCCCATACCCCATTTAGGCCCCCTCAGATCAGACCTGTGCCCCTCCTGCTCACCCCATGCCCCCCTCAAAATGGAAGTCACACATACGCCCAGGCCGTGAGCAGGCAAACAGGCCCAACCCCGACTCTTACACTAGCCCAAGCCAATGGCATGTACCAGATGCTCAGCATGCTCTGCTCACACTTACTGGCCTGAGGCCAAATCACACAACCAACAACATTGGACACTTCATGGAACACAAAGCCTTCACTATATCATCCTGGAATATCCAAGGCCTGAGGTCATCTGCCTTTGGCCTAAAGAGCAGGAACCTGGACTTCACCAAAGGAATCGGAAATACAGACATTGTCATCCTGCAACAAACATGGAATAGAGTAGACGGACCCACTGGTTGCCCTCTAGGTTACAGAGCGCTGGTAGTCCCATCCACCAAACTACCAGGTGTGAAACAGGGAAGGGACTCAGGGGGTATGCTAATTTGGTATAGAGCAGACCTAACTCACTCTATTAAATTAATCAAAACAGGAACATTTTAAATTTGGCTGCAAATTCAAAATTAAATGATCTTAACAGAGAAAAATGTCCTCCTGTGTGCTACCTATATCCCCCCACTACAATCCCCATACTTTAATGAAGACAGCTTCTCCATCCTGGAGGGGGAAATCAATCATTTCCAGGGACATGTACTAGTCTGTGGCGACCTAAATTCCAGAACCGGACAAGAACCTGACACCCTCAGCACACAGTGGGACAAACACCTCCCTGGAGGTGACAGCATTCCCTTCCCCGTATGCCAACCTAGGCACAACTATGACAACATAACCAACAAAAACGGGTCACAACTCCTGCAGCTCTGTCGCACTCTGGGTATGTACATAGTCAATGGTAGGCTTCGAGGGGACTCCTATGGTAGGTACACCTATAGCTCATCTCTTGGCAGTAGTACTGTAGACTACTTTATCACTGACCTCAACCCAGAGTCTCTCAGAGTGTTCCCAGTCAGCCCACTGACACCCCTATCATATCACAGCAAAATCACAGTCCACTTGAACAGAGCAATACTCAATCATGAGGCATCAAAGCCAAAGGAACTGATTAAGAAATGCTATAGATGGAAGTAATGTAGTGTGGAAACCTACCAAAAAACAGTTAAGCAACAACAAATTCAATCCCTTTTAGACAATTTCCTGGGTAAAACGTTCCACTGTAACAGTGAAGGTGTAAACTTGGCAGTAGAAAACCAAAACAGTATATTTGACCTCTCAGCTTCCTTATCAAATCTAAAAATTTCAAACAGAAAACCGAAAATGAACAACAATGACAAATGGTTTGATGAAGAATGCAAAAATCTAGGAAAGAAATGGAGAATCCTCTCCAACCAAAAACATAGAGACCCAGAAAACCTGAGTCTGCACCTTCACTATGGTGTATCACTAAAACAATACAGAAATACACTACGGAAAAAGAAGGAATAGCAAGTCAGAAATCAGCTCAATGTAATTGAAGAATCCATAGACTCTAACCACTTCTGGGAAAATTGAGGAGTTAGCTATCCAAAATGGAGATGTATGGGTAAACCACTTCTCCAATCTTTTTGGCTCTATAACAACGAATAAACAGCAAAAACATATACATGATCAAATACAAATCTTAGAATCAACTATTAAAGACTACCAGAACCCACTGGATTCTCCAATTACCTTGAATGAGTTACAGGACAAAATAAAAACCCTCCAACCCAAAAAGGCCTGTGGTGTTGATGGTATCCTCAATGAAATGATCAAATATACAGACCACAAATTCCAGTTGGATATACTAAAACTCTTTATTAACATCATCCTACTCTCTGGCATCTTCCCCAATATTTGGAACCAAGGACTGATCACCCAATCCACAAAAGTGGAGACAAATTTGACCCCAATAACTACCGTGGGATATGCGTCAACAGCAACCTTGGGGAAATCCTCTGCATCATCATTAACAGCAGACTTGTACATTTCCTCAGTGAAAACAATGTACTGAGCAAATGTCACATTGGCTTTTAACCAAATTACTGTACGACAGACCACATATTTATTTTCCCTTTTGTACTTTAACCATTTGTACACCGTTACAACACTGTATATAGACATAATGACATTTGAAATGACTTTATTCTTTTGGAACTGCTATGAGTGTAATGTTTACTGTTCATTTTATTGTTTATTTCACGTTTGTTTATTATCTACTTCACTTGCTTTGGCAATGTTAACATATGTTTCCCATGCCAATAAAGACCCTTGTATTGAATTGAATTGAGAGAGAGTGAGAGAGTCTTTCATTCATACACCCACAGGGCCAACATAGCTAAATTGGTGTGTGGTTAAATACATCTGCCTTAGAAGACAGCAGCAGTCCTTCTGCTAACATTAATAGTATGTATTATGCAGATTAACTTGTTAGGGAATGCAGTAGTTTTGTATTCTATCTTTTTAGATTTGCTTTGATTTTGCCAACATGACCACAGGGATTAAATACAAGACAGCCACTTTTAACAAAACTTGTTAAAAGTTTGAATAATTATTCTCAGAACTTAATACAAAGTGTTGCCATCAATCATATGTAAGAAATCAATAAACCATAAAATCACTGAACCATATGGGTAATTATGAATTACTTGCCTGAATCATTTTCTATTGTCAAAATAGAACAAGACATGTCAGTCAATGTTTAAGTTTGGATCTCCAGGCCCAGTTCACCCTGTGCAGGCTGGAAAGACAGACGAAGGGTAAAAAGTGGAATGAACAGAAAGTAAATAATATCCTGTTGTTTATTGCTGTGATTTGCTCATGCTAGTGATGTGGCAGGGCTCTTAGCACCGTGAACGCCGATGATCAGACCGTAGCTAATGACCCATACTGTAATGGCACTACGGGGATATTGACTGATCCCACCACCTCTCCCAAATACCTACACCCCCGACACACTGATTTCTATTTGTCTCCCCCCATTAGGTCCAGGCCTGTGCTGGGCGGTAGGGAAAGAGCCGTGACAGAAGAGAAGAGGAGTAGAACCAGAACTAAACAGTGTTAGAAACCTCTATCGATCTGTCATGGCTGCAGGGAAGGTGTGAAGAGAAAGAGGGATTGACACACACACAAAAGGGCAATCTTATTCATGTTGTAAAATATGGATAATAAATGTGTGGATGATTGCTAGCGCTAATTGCTCGGTAGAGTGTGAATCTGAGGGCACAGTAGAGAGAGGAGAGAGAGAGAGAGAAAGAGAGAGAGAGAGAGAGAGAGGTTAAATATAATGGGAAAATGGATAGAGCATTGAGGAAAAACACGTTATGGAGAAAAAGCACAAGAGGTATGGAGAGAGAGAGAATATTAATTAAGAGAGAAAGGAGAAAGATGTCCTAGAAATGAAAATGAGTGAATGAGAGGAGGGAGAGATGAGCAGATGAGTGCGATTTATGTTAAAGCAGCAGCGTGGTGGCAGTGCCTGTCTGCACTCTCAGTCAGCACTCTGTCATATTAGTGAGAGTGTTAATGAAGTGCATTAGACAGCCGTGATATATCTGAAGAAAGGGAGGTGTAGTGCCCTCTCCTCTCCTCCCCTTTCCATATCTCAGCCTCCCTCCCTTTACTTAAGGCCTTTAGCTAAACATGCTGACTATAGGACAAACTGCGTGTAGCAGCCAGCCAGGCAGCCTCATCTTCAGGGCAGTGTTGACCCCAGATCCATTAACAGCACTTTCCCATACAGTACAGTAAGAGGGAGAGGCAAAGATGCAGCTAAAGCCACCGCTGCTCTATAGTTAACAGATTTTAGATACAGTATGTACCATCTCTTTGCAGAGTAAGTGTTCATATGGAACTTCACATTAAGATACCTAGCCACTTAAAGTGATTAAGGGACTTTAAAGTTTCCCCATCTCCACGTCTCTCTCCCTCCCACTCTTACACTGTTTTTTTTGTCTCATTGTATAGTATCTCCGTCTCTCTCCATCCCTCTGTTACTTCCTCTTTCCTTATGTAACCCCCACCCCCCCCTCCCTCCCTCTCTCCTCCATCCTGCAGGTTTCCGGCCCACACCAGCGTCGTCATGGCCGGCCAGCCTCTCTCCCCGTCTCTCTCTGCATCTGTTCCCTGTCCCTCCTCCATGCCAGGAGGCATATCCTTGCCCGTCCACCACCACTGCCACCACACACACACCGTTGCCAGGCATCTGCTCAAAGGAGACGGGCAGAGAGGGGTCCCGCGTGCCAGCCACACCACGCAGAGTCCAAAAAACGACCCATCTCCCCCCGTCCCTTCCCGTGCTGGATCCATAATGACGACCGGCCACTTCACAGCAAGCCCGTGGGAGGACAGCTGAGGGAGTTGAGGTAAAAGCTGAGAGGATTGTTGTTTTGCTGTTGTTTTACTCAGTAAAAAAGACAATTAGTACAAACAGATTGTGATACACGAGGGAAGAGAATAAGGAATTAAATTGGACTTTTATTGTTTGGATGCCCAGTAGAGCTTCTTATTGAGCGACTAAGATGATGATGATGTAGGCTGATGATTGATCTAACTGCCAAGCTGATTTTATGTTACACCATGACAAATTAAAGTACAAGCAGCACTACAATCCACTGGAACTACCAGTTAGAGGATTATGACTGGTCCAGGCTTACTGCAATGCTACACTGCTGTACTATGTGAGCATGAGGTATTCATCCTTGGACGTCAGTATCACGACTCAGGATATGACCCAGATGCAGACACAGGAGGCGGATGGTTCGGTTCTCTGAATATTTATTATGAAAAAGGGGCAGGCAAAAGGACAGATCGAGGGCAGGCAGAGGTTCATAGTTCAAGGCAGAGTAAAACATGGGACAGACCAGCAGGCAGAGGTTCGTAGTTCAAGGCAGAGTCAAACATGGGACAGACCAGCAGGCAGAGGTTCGTAGTTCAAGGCAGAGTCAAAAATGGGACAGACCAGCAGGCAGGCTCAGGGTCAGTGCAGGCAGAAAGGTCGTAACCGGGAAGAATAGAAATCAAGAACTAGGTCGGAACCGGGAAGACTAGAAAACAAGAACTAGAGATAAGGTAAAACACGCTGGGACGACATGATAAGACGAACTGGCAACAAACAAACAGAAAACACAGGTATAAATACACAGGGCATTATGGGGGAAAATAGGAGACACCTGGTGGGGGGTGGAGACAAGCACAAGACAGGTGAAACAGATCAGGGTCATAGCTAGTTTAGCCTTGGCAGAAAGGTCAAAGCCTGTTTCCAAGGCTGTCATTAAACATTTTGTCACTTTCAGATTGGATGGTAAGATGTTTTTGGTGACCTTTGAACGCTAAACGTGAGCAAATCCACTATCAAACTCAAAGTTGGCAGACCTTGGTCCGAGTACATGCATTCAGAGGAAGGTTTAAAGGATGAATCAATTAGTTCTAAAAACCATGTTGTCTTTGATTCTCATGTCCCCTGGTGATCATATCATTACTTACATTTACAATGACATGTTAGTCATTTAGCAGGCACGCTTATCCAGAGTGCACACATTTTCATACTGGTCCCCCGTGGGAATCGAACGCACAACAATGGCGTTGCAAGTGCCCTGCTCTACCAACTGAACCACAAGGGACCACATATGTTTTAATATAACTCGGTCTATACGTACTGTAGATATTTCAGTCTGTGTTGAAACTGTATATTCCAGTGAAGAGCCTCCTCTGGGTAGACAAGTTCATTACTTATTAATTAATTCATCTTTACAAGTGAGAACATCACTGGGGTACAAACTGGGTGTGTTTCACTACTTGACACACCCCTGAGACATCAGAGGAAGATATATATCGATTTAAAGAGTGTCTAAGGAATAAACAGTCTCACCCCTTGCTCCACTTACTGTGTACTGCATGTAGGCTGCTGTTGCATTATTGAACTGTTAGAAGAAGGCTGGCCAGTAGAGTGTCACTGGAGATGAAGCACAGACTCATCCAGTCTAGCTGCACTACTTAAACTAATTAGTGACTGAGCTACGTGCTGGCTGGCCGCTCTACAAAAAGATTAAAGGGATACCTTGAGATTCCGACAATAATGCCCAGTATCCACTTCCCTATAGTCAGGCGTACTCATGGATACCATTTTTATGTCTCTGTGACCAGTATGAAGGAAGTTAAAAGTAGTTTTGCGAGCCAATGCTAACTAGCCTTAGCACAATGACTGGAAGTCTATGGGTATCTATTAGCATGATAGCAGGCACCCATTGCCAAAATGCATAAGTATCCCTTTAAGGAAATGATCAAGGGGTCCGTCTGAGTAATGTTAAAGTCTGAGTACTCCTTTCCTATGGTGGACCACTGTGCAGGAAGAGATTGGTGAGGGGAATTAGACGAGTGTTTAGGTTTCCATCATGCTGCTTTTACCCGACAGAGTTTTGAATCTAGCATACTAACCTTTCAATGGAAGAAGGGAAGGAAAGAAGTAAAACAGGAGTAATTGATAACCTAATCTCACTATTAAAAAGGATACAGATATTGGTGTACAGTAAAAAGCAATGAGCATACATGAACAGTTTTAGAGCCACTTTAATGAATTCACAAGTGAAATCGAATTGATGGTGTTGTTGGCTGTGAACATGAATAGGATATCACATAGTCTTTAAATAAAGGGTGTGGGGAATAAGTGATGAATGCTTCTGGATGTGAGTAATACTCTGGTGAAAGAAGCATGTAACTTGGTACAGCGTAACTGTGGACTGCAGGGGATGGGAGGCAGGAAGCTGGATTCGTTGTCTAATTACTTCCCATCATTCAGTTGTTCTCTCATTTCCCGCTCAGAGCGTTCCTCTTGTAACATATTATAATGGTAGAACCTCACGCTGCGCAATCAATTCCTTTGATAAACAATAATAATGATGAAGTCTGCAGTGGGCGCCAGGCGACGTGCTAGATTTCTGCTCATAACGAGGACCATTTCCTTCCTAGCCATTATGGATGGCCACCATGGGATGCTGTTGAATGCTGGGAGATTATCTCCTGATGAGACGTTTGCAAATAGGGGCGGTAAATATGTTTACATATGTATTTGCTTAAAAATGTATGAATTGTGCTAGAATGCTTTACATTAGAAGGCAATATCTACTGGGTTGCTGTCTGTGACAAACTGACAACAACGCTAACGACACTATTCAGTATTCACAATGTCACTTGATTTCCTAACTGTTTAACAATTGGTGGACATTTTTTATGGCAAACAACACTATAAAGGATGATTTTTCACACTTGTTTCGCTGTTGCCGGCTTGTTGTGTTGCCAGCTTGTAGTGTAGACCAATGTATTCTGGGGAAGCACACATTGTTAATAGGTCCTTGAAGCAAGAGTCCAGAGAAATAAAAGTTGTTATAAAAATTTATTTAGAATAAAACATACAGTATGTAGCCATATTACATGTAGTGTGGTCAATCTATACTACATACCTCAGGAAAGACGCTGTTCTGCCATGGTACACTATATTATCATCATCATAAGTCCAAGGACATAGTTGGAGGAGGTTATAATAGTGCTGTTAAAACGATCAAGTTTTACAGAATAGCATAGCACAAAACACAACGCATAACTCAGAGAGAGAGAGAGCAGTGCTAGAGGTCTGACAGGGGGAAATCAACAGAGCCAGACACAGTACACCGATTTGGGGCAGCGTAGAAAGGCCACAGACCCATGGGTAGTTAACTAATAGGATGTCTTTGTGTTTTGGCTGTTATTTTACTCTGCTGGGTATCTCCCCACCGCAGTACACCTCTATAAGCAACACGTTTAGAATGTTTTTCAGTTTGTTTTCTTGTTGTGAGTACAGTAAAATGGAAATTAAACAAGTTACAGACCACGCAAATGAAAAGGTGTTTGTCTGAGGTAGCAAGGCAATCATGGCTTTCTTCTGATTTTTTTTTTAAACATATATTTATAAAACTATTCTACACAATGATGGACTGTGGGCCTCTTACAAACTTGATTATTTCAGAACAGCTTAAGGTTCCATTAATGTATAGTTTCCGCCCCTCTCTCCTTTATACAACCATCCAACTTAATTACTACAACGTTAAATCAGTCTGCCACACTTGGAATGACAACTGTATAGGCACAGAAGGGGTTACGTTAACGTCGCAATTGCGGCAGGCATGACAACGCCGACAGAATCGCATGAATAACGCTTTAAAGGGAGGAAAACATTTTAAAAACAAATGTGATGCTTTGAGGACAGACACAGAGCCTATTGTCTAAAACGATCATTTGAGGACAGACACAGAGCCTATTGTCTAAAACGATCATTTGAGGACAGACACAGAGCCTATTGTCTAAAACGATCATTTGAGGACAGACACAGAGCCTATTGTCTAAAACGATCATTTGAGGCGATAATCTTAAAATGGGCCACCTTCCCCAAATTGGATATAAAAACAGTTACCATGTCCCCCGTTATGACGGCAGTAGGGTAGAAGCAGAGAGGAGTTTAATTCCCAGTGAAAGCGGAACAAAAAACAAAACAAATCCCACAAAAAAACATATGTTGTTATACAAAGCCCCCGGAACCCCCATAATCATCGGCATATCCATACAAATTACCGACAAATGTTTAACCGACTCCAGGTACAATCTACAGTTAATAAAATGTACATTTTGCATAGTACAAGACGACAACGTGGTAATAGTAGTAAAGTTCTGCGGTCCTGTCTTTGGGTTTTACCGGGGGGTCTCTTGCTAGGGGGTCTAGCTCTCCACCTGTCCTTCTGAAAAGTTTAGCGAGGGAAAGCATAGAAGCTGTGTGAATGTTTCTGTCTCTCAGAAAACACACACACCTTCCTCTTTGCTGATGGCTCTCACATCACCTGAAACATAGACAAAACACATACATTATTTATTACAACATCTACACATCTACACACACATACATTAGCCAGACTAAACAAAGTTGGCAAGACCAAATAGGGTCTTCCTCCTATCTCTGGGTAATCACGGAGGTAAAATGCACATTAAGTAGAGCATTTAAATTAGTCCACCCAAAGTTATCTATCTCTATTATAGGCAAGGCACGAGAGTTCAGGGATGCATAGAAAATAATGATCTTCCACTGTGTTTTGATGTAAACAACACTAATTTCTCTTCATCTGCAGGTATTGAATGGAAAGTATCAGAAGCTCCTGAAAATGCAATCAGGGCAGATTGGCAGTCCCTCAAGCCCGTCACAACAATTTAGAGAGAGGAGACAGGAGAGATCAGGGACGCAGCTGGGCACTTAGGATTCTGGGAAATGCTTTTTAAAGGGATACTTCGGGATTTTGGCAATGAGGCCCTGTATCTACTTCCCCGCAGTCAGATGAACTCATGGAGACCATTAGTATGTCTCTGTGTCCAGTATGAAGGAAGCTAGAGGTACTGTAGTTTTGCGAGCCAATGCTAACCAGAGTTGACGCAATGACTGGAAGTCTATGGGTATCTATGCTAGCATATAGTACAATGACTGGAAGTCTATGGGTATCTATGCTAGCAGATAGCACAATGACTGGAAGAATATGGATATCTATGCTAGCAGATAGCACAATGACTGGAAGAATATGGGTAACACAAGTTAGCATTGGCTCAGGAACCTACCCCTAACTTCCTTCATGCTGGACACAGAGACATAAAAATGGCATCCACAAGTTCATCTGACTGTGGGGAAGTAGATAAAGGGCCTCATTGCCAAAATCCCAAAGTATCCATTTAATGTTACACTGGGTTATGCTCCTTGGAACAATAGGCTGGCTTCTGAATGGACATCGAAACCTATTCAACCACACTCTGGGCTTAGAACAACCTACAGGAACCATTTTTAATAACATCATATATGGCCTTTAGCAGACGCTTGTATCCAAAACGACTTACAGTCATGCATGCATCCATTTTCCATACAGTATGAGTGGTCCCGGGAATCAAACCTACAACCCTGCCGT
Source organism: Oncorhynchus mykiss (assembly GCF_057628025.1). Lineage (NCBI taxonomy): Eukaryota > Metazoa > Chordata > Actinopteri > Salmoniformes > Salmonidae > Oncorhynchus > Oncorhynchus mykiss. The sequence goes on along the minus strand of NC_143025.1, from coordinate 74,268,604 downwards.
TACAAGCGCCATGCTCTACCAACTGAGCAACAAAGGACTAACTTAATGGAGTTCAATAAGAAAGAAGGGAAGAAAAGAGATAAGAAGAAGTGGTAAAAGTGGTCCTAAGCACATTTCTCCCTGTGTTCACTACGGGTGCATAAGACAACATAAATACCAAACCTGACCCAGGTTTAATTAAATATAAGAAAAAAAGCAGATAGCACTGGCTAACATAACGGACGTCAAGGGAAGAAGAAGAAAAACAGGAGAGGGAAAAGAAATAGGCCCCTGTGAAGGAGCGTCCAGATACTACTTGTAATAAATAAATGGTTTAACTGGCTTGTAAAGGCAATGGGGAGAGTGGAGAAGGGCTGAGATGTTTAGAGGTGAGAGAGAAAGAGAGAAGACTAAACAGAAATTAGACTAAGAGCAGGTCACTGTCAATAACCTTTGCTGCTATTCTACTGAGCTTCAGAATCCATCTCTGCCTCCATTTACATCATGCAGTGGGGAGAACAAGTATTTGATACACTGCCGATTTTGCAGGTTTTCCTACTTACAAAGCATGTAGAGGTCTGTAATTTTATCATAGGTACACTTCAACTGTGAAAGACATAATCTAAAATCCAGAAAATCACTTTGTATGATTTTTAAGTAATTCATTTGCATTTTATTGCATGACATAAGTATTTGATACATCAGAAAAGCATTTGGTACAGAAACCTTTGTTTGCAATTACAGAGATCATACGTTTTCTGTAGTCCTTGACCAGGTTTGCACACACTGCAGCAGGGATTTTGGCCCACTCCTCCATACAGACCGTCTCCAGATCCTTCAGGTTTCGGGGCTATCACGGGGCAATATGGACTTTCAGCTCCCTCCAAAGATTTTCTATTGGGTTCAGGTCTGGAGACTGGCTAGGCTCACGGAGCCACTCCTTAGTTGCCCTGGCTGTGTGTTTCGGGTCGTTGTCATGCTGGAAGACCCAGCCACGACCCATCTTCAATGCTCTTACTGAGGGAAGGAGGTTGTTGGCCAAGATCTTGCGATATATGGCCCCATCCATCCTCCCCTCAATACGGTGCAGTCGTTCTGTCCCCTTCGCAGAAAAGCATCCCCAAAGAATGATGTTTCCACCTCCATGCTTCACGGTTGGGATGTTATTCTTGGGGTTGTACTCATCCTTCTTCTTTCTCCAAACACGGCAAGTGGAGTTTAGACCAAAAAGCTCTATTTTTGGCTCATCAGACCACATGACCTTCTCCTATTCCTCCTCTGGATCATCCAGATGGTCATTGGCAAACTTCAGACGGGCCTGGACATGCGCTGGCTTGAGCAGGGGGACCTTGCGTGCGCTGCAGGATTTTAATCTATGGCGGCGTAGTGTGTTACTAATGGTTTTCTTTGAGACTGTGGTCCCAGCTCTCTTCAGGTCATTGACCAGGTCCTGCCGTGTAGTTCTGGGCTGATCCCTCACCTTCCTCATGATCATTGATGCCCCACGAGGTGAGATCTTGCATGGAGCCCCAGACCGAGGGTGATTGACCGTCATCTTGAACTTCTTCAATTTTCTAATAATTGCGCCAACAGTTGTTGCCTTCTCACCAAGCTGCTTGCCTATTGTCCTGTAGCCCATCCCAGCCTTGTGCAGGTCTACAATTTTATCCCTGATGTCCTTACACAGCTGTCTGGTCTTGGCCATTGTGGAGAGGTTGGAGTCTGTTTGATTGAGTGTGTGGACAGGTGTCTTTTATACAGGTAACGAGTTCAAACAGGTGCAGTTAATACAGGTAATGAGTGGAGAACAGGAGGGATTCTTGAAGAAAAACTAACAGGTCTGTGAGAGCTGGAATTCTTACTGGTAGGTGATCAAATACTTGTCATGCAATAAAATGCAAATGAATTACTTAAAAATCATACAATGTGATTTTCTGGATTTTTGTTTTAGATTCCATCTCTCACAGTTGAAGTGTACATATGATAACAATTACAGACCTCTACATGCTTTGTAAGTAGGAAAACCTGCAAAATCGGCAGTGTATCAAATACTTGTTCTCCCCACTGTAGGTGAAGGAGACCCCATTGATCTATTTTATTTTCTGTGTGTGTGTGTGTGTGTATGTTCCACACTGTTTTGTTGCTCTCGCTCCTCATCTACACCCCTTGATAAGCACCAAACTGCCATTCTCCTCCAGAGAGTGGCTGAATCTCTTACACATTCAGTTCTTTGACCAGTTAGACTGCCTGCCAAGTAACTAGCAACAGTATACCTGTTGTTTCTAATTTGCACTCATTCAGCCTTCACGAAATGCGCTCCAGCTAATTTCCTCTTATCAGAATGAAACAGGCAATATGCAAGTGGATGAGAAATATATCTTACCTGTGGTCTCGAGGAGAGGCTTGAAGCTACGAGTGAAACAGAAACAACTTTGTGAGAAAAAACACAATATTGACTCTATTGAAATAGTGTGTAAAAAATATATAAAGGATATTTCATGTTATTCATTATTCATCAAGTTGATGCTTTATAGTTATGATAATGTTCCACAGCTTTGTCATTCTATTTTTTATGGGATAAGTCCACACATACAGTAGGGTCAGAGATAATTACAGACACCTGTGATAATCTGAAGTACCCTAAAGGACCACTAGATGTCGTGTGATAGATTACATAAAATCCTTGAAAGATACCACAATTCAGGTAGTTTACTGGTAAACTTGCAAAATGTCCAGTAATATTCCCTCCCTTTGCAACCTTACTCCATGCATCAAAACTGACTGGTTGAAGCCTAAGTTCAGATGCATATGGACCCCTCCTACACACACAGTCATAAACTAAGTATTATCTTTAAGTGTTGTTGAGATGGATGTTGAGATCGTTGAGCCGTTATGCCCGCCAGATGAGCAGTAAACCGGTATTGATAGCACCGCAGCAGCCTCTAGATTATAATAGATTTTTAAACTAAACTTCAGATAGATTTTCGACTCATTCAAAATGCAATTTAAAGTCACTTTGAGGTAATACACTAATCCAACACTTTTAGTCTCATTCTATGATACCCATGGAGCGTATTTCTTCCTCCATTTTACTGGATACCTAGGGCCAGGTCACATGGCCAGAAGAAACTCTAGACGCTATGTATACGGCGACTGTGTGAGAGTGTTTCAAACTTCTCTCCTCACTGCAGTCACATTGCACATGATACATATTGCATCTAAACAGAGAAGATGACATAGTGTAACAGTATAACTTCAGACCGTCCCCTCGCGTGAACCAGGGACCCTCTGCACACAGACAACAGTCACCCACGAAGCATCGTTACCCATCGCTCCACAAAAGCCGCGGCCCTTGCAGAGCAAGGGGAACCACTACTTCAAGGTCTCAGAGCAAGTGACGTCACCGATTTAAACGCTATTTAGCGCGCGCCACCGCTAACTAGCTAGCCGTTTCACATCCGTTACAATAGCATACCTTTTATTTTCAGCTCCAAAGTCATGAATTAAAGTGGAGAGTAGTGAACGTCAAAGGGACAAAATAGACCACAGAACACTACCAGCCAGAACACTACCACCCACACACACACTAGCTAAGTGGCGAGTGAGAGAAAGAGTGGGGATGGAATAGAGAGGGGAGGGGGGAGGAGGAGTAGAAGACAGGTGAGGAAGAGAGGAGGAGGATGGAGAGGATGAGAAAACAACGGGCAGAGGAAGAAGAGGAGAAAGAGGAATGAAAGACAGAATGAGAGAAGACAGTGAGAGACAGTGAGTGAGAGGAGGCAAGGAGAATGGAAGAGGTAAACAGAGGGAAGATGGGAGGAGAGGGAAGAGATGTTTGAGGTAAAGGAGAGGTCTTACGACTGCATGCAGGGAAGGTGTGGTTTATCTGCTCCATGATGTCTGCCAGGTCAGAGCTGCGGTTGTGTGGGTGGTCCAACTGCTCATCTGAAACACACACACACACCAGTTTAGCACACTGTGTGTGTGTGTGTGTGTGTGTGTGTGTGTGTGTGTGTGTGTGTGTGTGTGTGTGTGTGTGTGTGTGTGTGGTTGTGTGTTGAACCGACCTGTATGTTCGGTGAGGGCCCCTTGTTCTTGCATGCTGGGAGACAACACTCCATTCACCCTGGAGTCCATCTCCGGCTGAGATGAGGGAAAGAAGAGGATGAACGAAGAGCAAGTCAGACAAGAAGAGGTGAAGAGAAGAAGTGAGAGAAACACAAGAAGAAAGACAGAAAGAAAAGTAAAAAATATATGAGGGAAAGAGACAAGGACCAGCATCATTACTAAAACATAGTGCCCACTCTTCATTATTCATAGTGGCATACTTCACTGGTGACGACTTTAAACCAACTACATATGAATCATCAGTCCCAAACAAGGGAATAGCACACAGTGTGACTCGATAGGGCTGGATGAAAGACCTGTCATCACGTGTACTGACATTTATATGCGTCTATAAGCCCTCTTCCAAATGTGTCACTGTCACTCCCCGTATGAGTTCAGATGAATCTCTAAGGGTTTCGCAACGTGTTTGTTTCATTTCTTGACTTTCATTCATGAAAAAAGGTGCACGCACACACGCGCACACCCACACACACACACACACACCCACACACACACCCACACACACCCACACACACACACACACGCCTGAATAGGGCACCTGATGTCCACTGACATTTACTATCAAGTCCAACATGCCCCTTAGCTTTCCAGAGACGGAATCAATGCATCCTCCTCCCTGCCTATCCCGTCCCTCTCTTCTCTCCTTCCTGCTCTCCTGCCCCCAGCTGTAGTAAAGGTTAATGTGATGGAAATGTCTCCAGAGCATTCTCACAACGTCTTCAGGGCTCACTTAGAATAGTACTGACTGTACAGAGCTGCACAACAGCTCTCTAATAAAAATTGCAACAACACAAAATACATAATTTATCATTGATAACCACCATCCTTAAGTTTGCCAACGACACAATGGTGGTAGGCCTGATCACCGACACCAATGAGAAAGCCTATAGGGAGGAGGTCAGTGACCTGGCAGTGTAGTGTAGGACAACAACCTCTTCCTCAAGGTGAGCAAGACATAGGAGATGATCGTGGACTACAGGAAAAGGAGGGCCGAGTACGCCCCATTCTCATCGACCGGCTGAAATGGAGCAGGTTGAGAGCTTCAAATTCCTATCATGGTCCAAACACACCAAAACAGTTGTGAAGATGGCACGACAATGACTATTCCCTCTCAGGAGACTGAAAAGATTTGGCATGGGTCCTCAGATCCTCAAAAGGTTATACAGCTGCAACATCGAGAGCATCCTGACTGGTTGCATCACCACCTGGTATGGCAACTGCTCAGCCTCCGCCCGCAAGGCACTACAGAGGGTAGTGCGTACGGCCCAGTACATCACTGGGGCCAAGCTTCCTGCCATCCAGGACCTCTACACCAGGCAGTGTCAGAAGAAGGCCTTAAAAATTGCCAAAGACTCCAGCCACCCTAGACATAGACTGTTCTCTTTTCTTCCGCAAGGCAAGCGGTACTGGAGCGTCATGTCTAGGTCAAAAAGCCTTCTTAACAACTTCTACCCCCAAGCTATAAGACTGTTGAACAGCTAGTCAAATGGCTTCCCAGATGATTTGCATTGCCACCCCACTTTATTTTTACACTGCTGCTACTCGCTGTTAATTATCTATGCATAGTCACTTTAAACCTACCTACATATACACATATACACATATTACCTCAATTACATCGACTAACCTGCACCCCCATACATCGACTCTGCATCTGCACCCTAACCCCCTGTATATAGCCTCGTTATTGTTATTTTATTGTTACTCTTTTTTTTATTTTTTACTTTCGTTTATTTAGAAAATATTTTCTTAACTCTTATTATTCTTAAAACGGCATTGTTGGTTAAGGGCTTGTAAAATTTGCATTTCACGGTAACAATACCTGTTGTATTCGGCTCATGTGACAAATACAATTTGATTAGATTTGATTACAATTGATTCGGAGTTAAGAGAATTTCCTTCAAAACTACTACACTAAGTTGTGATTTTGTAAAACTGTTGATGTCCTCGTTGTGATGAACCTAGACAACATATTTGTTTGACCATAAACTGACAATGCTGGGCTGAAAATATGAAAATCTCTTCTGTGAATGTCAGAGCACGTTTGTAGGATTACACACTCTAATTTATCCCTGTATGTTGGATTTGTTTCTCCCATCATAGAGTCAGGATCTGGTTAGCTCAGGACTCTAGGCTCTGGAAGAAATGGTGTGTGTGTCTTGCAAGGTTTAACATGAGCCCTTTATCCCCTAAGAATCAACAGAGTCACGTTATCTTCCCCAGGCCGAGGTTGCCTAATGCTCTGCCTCTGTTGTAACTAAATGAAGGAATGTTATGTTAACCTGTGAGCTGTGGATAACTAGCGTTAGTCAGCGAGGGGAGAACAGCGATAACGGGTCAGCACCATGGCAGTGGAGAGCGCCACTACAGCCGGGCCGCACCCAACAGCACTCATAATGAGCAGATTCCACACACCCGTGTGGCTAACTGAGCAGAATGTTTTGGGCAGGAACAGGCTGCAGGGCGAGAGAATGCCACTTGGATTTATATCATCGTTCCCATTCCATTTTCCCCAAGTTTTAAATATGTAACGAACAGGGAAATAAACCTGGATATGATTTAACTCCAAGTACTGCTTTAAGAATCCTGATTACCCACCGCAGCCTCCAGCTCCAGAGACCTGAGTCAATACTGTTTACCAACTCTGACTGACTCCGTTCGGTTGGTTGGCTTTTATTTCCCACACAGCTAAAAAGTCATCTAAACTTATTGAGTGATCAGGAGAGGCATAAACAGAGCAGAGATGGAGTGGGTTACTGGGTAGGGGGTGCTTCGTAGCCCTGGGAGGAAAACTCACAATACAGGGTTCTTTCTACATCAACAAGGGGCTTAGATGGTGGGTGTGGCAATGTTTTCATATTTAAGACACTTTCCTGAAATTCTACACGTTTCTATGGAGCTGAGAGAAATTGTTTCATTTTTAGAGCTATTTTCCTGAAATTCCATGCATTTTGCTGTGGCTAATGCTGTGTTCTTTTGCTCAAATATAATAAAATCTATACTGCTAAATTCATTGTTTTTCTTATTCTCCATGACCGTCTTGTCTAGTTTTTATTTTGGTCATTGTTAGTCAATTATAAAAAAATATATTGGTTCATAAAATGTTCTACTGTACATACTTTCTATCTGGTTTTAGTCATTTCAGTTTACAATTAAAGCATGTTTCCATCCCGAAAATGTATTTCTAGAAACAGGCGGGGCCCGCCCAAGGATTTTAATGGCAGACAAATCACCGTGATGAGATTCTAACTTTAGAGGAATGAGTTATGATACAAACAAGGACACTTTCGAGGGCTGAGAAGGAATTGCTGTTGTTGTTGATGTGTGATCAGTAAAATAGAAGTAATTCCACAGGTGGAACATGCATGTGTGTGTGTGTGTGTGTGTGTGTGTTAAGACATCTGTTGAAGTGGCTTGCTGTCCGAGGTGGAGTGTGAGCATGTGTGTGTGTGTGTGTGTGTGTGTGTGTGTGTTAAGACATCTGTTGAAGTGGCTTGCTGTCCGAGGTGGAGTGTGAGCATGTGTGTGTGTGTGTGTGTGTGTGTGTGTGTGTTAAGACATCTGTTGAAGTGGCTTGCTGTCCGAGGTGGAGTGTGAGCATGTGTGTGTGTGTGTGTACTGTACGTGTCCCTCTATGTGTGGCCCACCTGGTGCAGTAGTTGTCTGAGCCGGTGGAGCTGGGACTCCAGCTGCTTGTTGTGCTCCTCCAGTTTGTGCATGCGGTCCTCCAGACGGCTCTTATGCTGCCGGAGCAGTTTGGCCTCAGCCAGCAGGTCAGCCTCGCCAGGACCCCCGGGGTGAGAAGACCCCTCAGGGTCCCAATGCCCCACAGACCCAGGCCCCCGCTGGTCCCCGTGCTGCTCCTTCAGCTGTTCATACTCCCTTTTCAGTGTCCTGGGGGAGACACCCAGAGATGGGGTTAGGGAGATGCAGAAGTCAGACACACACACGCCACACAATCATTCCTGCACATATAATATGAGCCCAACAGCACTACTAAAATCTTCCTGCCCCCCCTCTCAGTACAATCCTATGTGAAGCCACTGTACAGAGAGGTCCTGGCCTGTGTCCGTCTCTGTTTACAACTGTATAGTGCTGTTGGCTCCAGACTGACTGTGGTACTTCAACTGGCGTTTATAGCCTGGCTCATAAAGAAGAATGTGAGCAGAGCTAAATCACTCAGATACAGCCTCAGACAGAGACACAGCAGCTCCAAGAATAATAGAGTGAGTGCACAGTCACCATTGTCCTTACACTACCTCTATCCACCAATCAAAGAGGCAGAGGTAGAGGTAGAGAGAGATGAAGGGGGGGAGGAGCGAGAGCTGAATGGGACAGTGTGTGTGTGTGTGCTGAGCATCACTTTTAGTAAGTGGGCAGAACACAGTAGCGCTGACATTTGACGGACTACTCCGCTGACCTATCGCGTACCTCTGCTCATCCTCCAAGCGATGGATGATTCGCTCCAGCTCCCCACGCTCCTCCCTCTCCACGGCCTGTAGGATCTGGGCGGGGCTCTGGGGCTGGCTGCAGGGAGACCCCTCCCCACCCAGGGTCTGGCAGTACTGCAGGATCAGAGCATGCTCATCGTCCCTATGGGAAGAGATATACAAATTAACTAAATAACACGTGCTTGTTGTCATTCTTAAAGAGCTTCATTATATTAGATACATTGCGCAAGAGCGTGCTCCACCTCGGTCAAAGTTTAAGTTCAAAGAGCTTTGTTGTCCATCTTGATTGTCTTTCCATTAAACAGACTCAGTGGTTTTAACTTCAGCTTTGGCTGTTGCAGGACTGTACTGTATGGCTGGGAGCTGTAGATCCTCCCTACAACACAGATCTGTTGATCTCAACCATCAGATAACCACATGACATAGATAGAGAGGGAGAGGAAGAAGACAGATGGGGAGAGAGGGGGTGAAAGAGAGAGAGAGAATGATGGCTCCAAGTTTCTCTGTGTCATATTTGGAGGATCTGAGATGCAGTAGGCAGGTCTTGCTAAACCACAGCTGTCACCTTCCCTCTAACACACACACACACACACACACACACACACACACACACACACACACACACACACACACACACACACACACACACACACACACACAGAGCCCCAGGGATTATAGGGATTAAACTCCGTGCGCACACACACGGAGGGGTAGGATTACTCAGCCCTCTGTCCATTACCGCAGGAAGTGCCATCCATCGCCAGAGCCACGCTGACAGCCAGAGAGACCGTTTCCATTTGGCCAAGCTGAAAGCAGTGGTTTTAATTGAAACTGGATGCCATGTTGGCTCTCCTTGGATACATTTTATCCATCCATGCACAATGTCTATTGTCAATCCAGCTTTCATTCTGTGGTTTGGCTAGCTAGTTAGCTTTTTTTAAAGTCTATGGCAAGGCCAGGGCCATGGCTTGGAGCACTAACTGTGTCAATAGCATGGCTAGGCTAAGCTAGGCTACCAAACACCATCTGGCTAACACAGCTTCTAACTCCTAATGTACGGCCCTCAGGAGACCCATTACAGAACCCAGACACAGCATTTCATAAATGACCCAAGTGTTCAGGCCCTCATTAACATTACATGCATATTCAGAGTGTTTAGTATATGAAAAGATTTCTGGACGAAACATTTTTTGTTTCCCAGGCGGATCTATTGTGTTAGCAAGGACGAGGACTCCTATTCTTAGAGAATTATGTCTACAAACCTCTGCCGATGGGATAGAGCATAGAGAGGTGAGGAGGAGAAGGAGCTCCGTGGATCCTTCGTGGATCTGGAAGTAATTTAGCCTTTTATTGTAGCCATTGGCGCTTTGTAGAGTTGCTATTTTCTCAAGTTTTCGAATGTCAATTTACTTGTGAAATTCCTGGATACACTGCTCAAAAAAATAAAGGGAACACTAAAATAACACATCCTAGATCTGAATGAATGAAATATTCTTATTAAATATTTTTTTCTTTACATAGTTGAATGTGCTGACAACAAAATCACACAAATTATCAATGGAAATCAAATGTATCAACCCATGGAGGTCTGGATTTGGAGTCACACTCAAAATTAAAGTGGAAAACCACACTACAAGTCAAAATCAGGCTAAGTAGTGTGTGTGGCCTCCACGTGCCTGTATGACCTCCCTACAACGCCTGGGCATGCTCCTGATGAGGTGGCGGATGGTCTCCTGAGGGATCTCCTCCCAGACCTGGACTAAAGCATCCGCCAACTCCTGGACAGTCTGTGGAGCAACGTGGCGTTGGTGGATGGAGCGAGACATGATGTCCCAGATGTGCTCAATTGGATTCAGGTCTGGGGAACGGGCGGGCCAGTCCATAGCATCAATGCCTTCCTCTTGCAGGAACTGCTGACACACTCCAGCCACATGAGGTCTAGCATTGTCTCGCATTAGGAGGAACCCAGGGCCAACCGCACCAGCATATGGTCTCACAAGGGGTCTGAGGATCTCATCTCGGTACCTAATGGCAGTCAGGCTACCTCTGGCGAGCACATGGAGGGCTGTGCGGCCCCCCAAAGAAATGCCACCCCACACCATGACTGACCCACCGCCAAACCGGTCATGCTGGGGGATGTTGCAGGCAGCAGAACGTTCTCCACGGCGTCTCCAGACTCTGTCACGCCTGTCACCATGTGCTCAGTGTGAACCTGCTTTCATCTGTGAAGAGCACAGGGCGCCAGTGGCGAATTTGCCAATCTTGGTGTTCTCTGGCAAATGCCAAATGTCCTGCACGGTGTTGGGCTGTAAGCACAACCCCCACCTGTGGACGTTGGGCCCTCATACCACCCTCATGGAGTCTGTTCCTGACCGTTTGAGCAGACACATGCACATTTGTGGCCTGCTGGAGGTCATTTTGCAGGGCTCTGGCAGTGCTCCTCCTGCTCCTCCTTGCACAAAGGCGGAGGTAGCGGTCCTGCTGCTGGGTTGTTGCCCTCCTACGGCCTCCTCCACGTTTCCTGATGTACTGGCCTGTCTCCTGGTAGCGCCTCCATGCTCTGTACACTACACTGACAGACACACCAAACCTTCTTGCCACAGCTCGCATTGATGTGCCATCCTGGATGAGCTGCACTACCTGAGCCACTTGTGTGGGCTGTAGACTCCGTCTCATGCTACCACTAGAGTGAAAGCACCGCCAGCATTCAAAAGTGACCAAAACATCAGCCAGGAAGCATAGGAACTGAGAAGTGGTCTGTGGTCACCACCTGCAGAACCACTCCTTTATTGGGGGGTGTCTTACTAATTGGCTATAATTTCCACCTGTTGTCTATTCCATTTGCACAACAGCATGTGAAATTTATTGTCAATCAGTGTTGCTTCCTAAGTGGACAGTTTGATTTCACAGAAGTGTGATTGACTTGGAGTTACATTGTGTTGTTTAAGTGTTCCCTTTATTTTTTTCAGCAGTGTATTAATGAAGTCAGATTTAATCAACAAATATGATAGTCAGTTTAAAAACGGTTAAAAGTTACACGACTCTGTACATATCTGGCTGTGTTGGTAAAATCACTACATATCCCATTGATCCAAGCGTGAGAGGCTGCCCTGTCACAGTTCCAAGACCAGTCAGAAACGTCCAGCTAATCTTACACCAACGACGTTGGTGGACCTCAAAACTGAAGTAGTGATATCCTTCATCACCATCGTCTTACGACAGATATCTTGATTCAGTCATGAATATTCAACAAAACAATAAATAATTTTACATTTTGTTTCCAGACAATTTCTTAGTTACATTATTGTATTACTAGCAAAGGAGTTGAGGGTGCAGTATTTATGAAGTTTGGCAATGAGGACGAAAACTAGCATAGTTCAGCTAGCCAGCTAGTTTACCCAGGGAAAACGAGCTCAGGCCTAACGTGCATGTAAGCTCAGTTTGGCTAATTCAGGAGACAAATTGTAGTTTTTATGCCCTGATTTTAGGATCTGGCGGGCAAAAAGTTTGATTAAACAATTCAGAGAGCAAATCGATTTATACAATCCCGAAATCAGCCGTAACTGTCAAACAAAGATTAAAAGGAAGTTTGAGTGAACCTGAATCAAGAAAATGAATGGCGAGGTCACTTCCAGATCCAGTAGACTCCTCCTCCTTACCACTATTGAAATGTTATAAACAAGAGCCAAGAAATGTGACTGAAATATCATAGCCGTACAGGTATTCAGGTTCTCCATGATATTCTACAGATGAAGAGTCCAACTTGTCAGTCAGTGTGACGGCTGTCTGCCTCAAGGCTAAGAGCTGCGATCTTGTGTAGGAATGGAACGCACTATGAAGCTATAAAACTATGAAGTTGAATAGAAATTCAGTTTGTCCTCCTTCTGTACCGCGTGATCGATGCTTCCATTAGTGCTCATTCCACCACACAGCGCTTCACACCCATACACACATGCAAGCACACACACACGCCTGACAAACACCCTTCTCATCTCAAAGACATGTTATCTATCAATCTTTTTTCCTTACAAAATGAGTGCCTTGTCTGAAATCACTGAGACGTAGATAATGACATAAGAGCCAGGCGGAGAGGAGATAAACATCTAGCCATTATACACCCATCTAGTACCAGGTCGGACCCGGTTTTGCCTCCAGAACAGCCTGAATTATTCGGGGCATTCTACAAGCTGTCGGAAACGTTCAACAGGGATGTTGGCCCATGCTGATACGATGACATCACGCAGTTGCTGCAAATTGGACGTCAGTACTGTCATGAGGCGTACAGCCTGTTTCATCTCATCCCAAAGATGCTCTATTGGGTTGAGTTCTGGGAACTGACCAGGCCACTCAGTGAACTCACTGTCATGTTCCATGCAATGTTTTTCCGCTCCTCCATTGTCCAGTGTTGGTGATCACGTGTCCACTGGAGCCTGCAATAGCTCATCTATAACAAGGATCGACGAATTGTGCATTCTGAGATGCCATTCTGCAAACCACTATTATACTGCACAGTGTTATTTGTCTGTTTGTGGCCCGCCTATTAGCTTGCACAATTCTTGCCATTCTCCTTCGAACTCTCTCATCAACTAGCTGTTTTTGCCCACAGGACTGCCGCTGACTGTACTAGTATTCTTTGTTGGTTTGACAATGCCACAGTCAGCCAGAGAAATATGCTGAGAAGGATTATCACCACAGCAAGCAAGGTACTTTGAGTCAAACACACAGGCCTGGATGAGATCTTTAAGGTCAGGGCCCTCCCCAAGGTACTTGGAGTCAAACACACAGGCCTGGATGAGATCTTTAAGGTCAGGGCCCTCCCCAAGGTACTTGGAGTCAAACACACAGGCCTGGATGAGATCATTAAGGTCAGGGCCCTCAGCAAGGTACTTGGAGTCAAACACACAGGCCTGGATGAGATCTTTAAGGTCAGGGCCCTCAGCAAGGTACTTGGAGTCAAACACACAGGCCTGGATGAGATCTTTAAGGTCAGGGCCCTCAGCAAGGTACTTGGAGTCAAACACACAGGCCTGGATGAGATCTTTAAGGTCAGGGCCCTCCCCAAGCCACTTGGAGTCAAACACACAGGCCTGGATGAGATCTTTAAGGTCAGAGCCCTCAGCAAGGTACATGGAGTCAAACACACAGACCTGGATGAGATCTTTAAGGTCAGGGCCCTCCCCAAGCCACTTGGAGTCAAACACACAGGCCTGGATGAGATCTTTAAGGTCAGGGCCCTCAGCAAGGCTCACAAAATCATTTTAGACCCAAGCCATCCCCTGTACCTAGACTTTGAACAACTCCCCTCAGGGCGCATGTATAGGGTACCGCACGGCAGAAAAAACAGAACTAGACAATAATTTGTTCCATGTGTGATATCGCTCCTAAATTGCTAATGTTCCTATCGACTCAGTAGGGCAGTTATGAAAGTTGTATTGTCAATTTGTTTTGTATTTAAACACCACCTAAAACATGTACATGACACCACAACAAGATTTCCCCATGGGGACAATAAAGTCATTAAATTATTATTATTATAAAAAAATACAAAATAAAAATAATAATAATGGACACTACACTGTTGCCCTCCTCCACGTCTCCTGATGTACCGGCCAGTCTCCTGGTAGCGCCTCCATGCTCTGGACACTACGCTGACAGACACAGCAAACCTTCTTGCCACAGCTCGCATTGATGTGCCATCCAGGATGAGCTGCACTACCTGAGCCACTTGTGTGGGTTGTAGACTCCGTCTCATGCTACCACTAGAGTGAAAGCACCGCCAGCATTCAAAAGTGACCAAAACATCAGCTAGGAAGCATAGGAACTGAGAAGTGGTCTGTGGTCACCACCTGCAGAACCACTCCTTTATTGGGGGTGTCTTGCTAATTGCCTATAATTTCCACCTGTTGTCTATTCCATTTGCACAACAGCATGTGAAATGTATTGTCAATCAGTGTTGCTTCCTAAGTGGACAGTTTGATTTCACAGAAGTGTGATTGACTTGGAGTTACATTGTGTTGTTGAAGTGTTCCCTTTATTCTTTTGAGCAGTGTATATCAATCAAGGCCACGAGACTCACTGTCTGTAGGAGCGATCCATTTTCATGAATAGGGTGGTGTACCTAACAAACTGTGTGTATATGAGGGAGTAAATATGGAGAAGGAAGACAGGAACTGTGAAGAGAAACTCATATAGGGAGGGCCAGGGTGAAACCTCAACTGTGCTGGGAGCAACCAATTAAATAGTGAGTGAATGAGAGAGAGCACGAGAGAGAGAGAAAGCACACGCGCGAGAGAGAATGCAAGAGAGAATGTGAGAGAGAGAGAATGCGAGAGAGAGAAAGAGAGAATGTGAGAGAGAGAGAATGCGAGAGAGAGAAAGAGAGAATGTGAGAAAGAGAATGTGAGAGGGAGAATGTGCGAGAGAGAGAGAGAGAGGGAGAATGTGCGAGAGAGAGAGAGAGAGAGAGAGAGAGAGATAGATAGATAGAGAGAATGCAAGAGGTAGTGTTAGAAAAGGCGGGACCAGTTCTATGGAGTTGTTTGTGTGGAAATGTGGGGGAGCAGAGGAGGGGGGGCTTCAAATGGTTCATTTCAGAGCATTTTTGTGTTGTTTTTCTCTGTGATGCAAAGCGGGGTATATTGAGTTCAGAGTTGAATGAGAAGCCTGATTAAAGCCCAAAGGTAAAGCTTGATACTACTAGAGCCAAATCAGATGATGTGTAAGAGAGTGGAACAGAAGGGAGAGAGAGACTGTAGGGAGAAAGGAAGGTTCAGAGGGAGCGAGAGAAAAATATAGAAAGAAAGACAAAAATAATAATTATTATCAGAAAGAAAGAAAGAAAGAAAGAGAAAGCGAGAGAGAGATTGAAAGACTGAGGGGAAGGAGACAGAGAAGCGAGGAAGGACAAGCAGAAAGAGTCCTGTCTCCTTGGTGATTAACAGCAGCATCAATGACAACACTGAGCCTTTGCTGGAGATAACACACAATAAGCAGCTCTCTGGCTTTCTCATTAAGGCTTTTCTACCCGATAAAATGCCTGGAAACAAATGCATAGCAGGGCACGCGCACACGCGCACACACGCACACACACACGCCAGCAAACATGAGCACGCACATATGTACGCATGCACAAAAGCAAGCACACACATAAATGTTCTGCCAAGACTGTTCAAAGGTACCATCACTCAACTGGCATTAAGTTCCAAATGCAACGTGTGTGAAGGGTCCACTGGATGGATCAGAAACAGTACGAGACAGCCAAGTAACACACACACGTACGCACGCAAGCACACACACACCAGGGTTTCAGTTAGCCGGTAATAGACGTTTTCTGTGCGATAAAAAAATAGAAAAGCCAATGAATAAAATTGTCACCGGCCAGTCGTCCCGGAAGAAGAAGAAAAATCCCATTGTGAAATAATGCTTTTTTTTTTGCCTATTCAATGATGGAAATACCAGGCGATGGAAATACATCTGACAAGTCATGCTTATAGGTTAATTAGCATAATTTTGTGGAATTAAATTGGCGGTGTGTGTAAAGTATATTGGTTATGTATCTTATTTATCACATGCGTACAGCATGCAGATACAGAGCCTATGAGTGGAAAATCTGTCAGACAGCGTGAGAGCTGCTGCAGCATCTTGTGGTGCATTCAAGACAACCAGGAACTCAGAAATATACGAGGTCAAAACATGACGTCAGTGATCTTCAGGTCGGAAAGTCAGAGCTCTTGAAAGAGGCCGGAGTTCCTGAGTTGGAATTCTGGGTTGGATGACCGTTCAAAAATATTTTTCCCAGTCAGAGCTGGTTTTTTCCCCAGTTCCCAGTTGTCTTGATGACGCTGAAGTCGGAAGTCTGACATTTTCAGAGTTCCCAGTTGTCTTGATGACACTGAAGTCGGAATTCTGACATTTTCAGAGTTCCCAGTTGTTATAAACGATGCATGAAATGGTAACTGAAGGCAGGCTTCATCAGTATGTCACACACCACTTTACAGTGAGCTGGAGGCAGTATGCATTTTTAAAACATATATTTAATTGTTTGAAACCTGAACATTTTAATACATATTATGAGACATGTCTTACCTTGCTTCAAATGAGCCTATTAGATTTCCTATTAGATTAGACTCATCATTCTTTGTCCTCCAAACACGACGAGTTGAGTTTTTACCAAAAAGTTATATTTTGGTTTCATTTGACCATATGACATTCTCCCAATCTTCTTCTGGATCATCCAAATGCTCTCTAGCAAACTTCAGACGGGCCTGGACATGTACTGGCTTAAGCAGGGGGCCACGTCTGGCACTGCAAGATTTGAGTCCCTGGTGGCGTAGTGTGTTACTGATAGTAGGCTTTGTTACTTTGGTCCCAGCTCTCTGCAGGTCATTCACTAGGTCCCCCCGTGTGGTTCTGGGATTTTTGCTCACCGGTCTTGTGATCATTTTGACCCCACAGGGTGAGATCTTGCGTGGAGCACCAGATCGAGGGAGATTATCAGTGGTCTTGTATGTCTTCCATTTCCTAATAATTGCTCCCACAGTTTTCAAACCAAGCTGCTTACCTATTGCAGATTCAGTCTTCCCAGCCTGGTGCAGGTCTACAACTTTGTTTCTGGTGTCCTTTGACAGCTCTTTGGTCTTGGCCATAGTGGAGTTTGGAGTGTGACTGTTTGAGGTTGTGGACAGGTGTCTTTTATACTGATAACAATTTCAAACAGGTGCCATTAATACAGGTAACGAGTGGAGGACAGAGGAGCCTCTTAAAGAAGAAGTTACAGGTCTGTGAGAGCCAGAAATCTTGCTTGTTTGTAGGTGACCAAATACTTATTTTCCATCATAATTTGCAAATAACTTCATAAAAAATCCTACAATGTGATTTTCTGGATTTTTTTCCCTCATTTTGTCTATCATAGATGAAGTGTACCTATGATGAAAATTACAGGCCTCTCTCATCTTTTTAAGTGGGAGAACTTGCACAATTGGTGGCTGACTAAATACTTTTTTGCCCCACTGTAAGTGCGTGTTTATATGTGTGTGTGTGTGTGTGTGTGTATCAGTGTGTGTGAGCATGCTAAGACTCAGATGGAGGAGTTGGAGAGATGAAGAGGCTCTAGAGATCAAGCGTAGGTGGAACAGAATTAGATATGACTTTAAAAAAAATCAAAGAAATCAAAAAGCGTGAAAAAAAAAAAAAAACACCCCACACAAGCAAATTGATGATTGGCTGCGTTCAAATCAGCTTAGACAGGATTTACAGCTGTTTAAAATGCTTGTCCACAGATTCCAGGGACTTGATCCTTTTAAAGGAAGCATCGCTAACTCACCTGTTAACGTTGACACAAGGACGCAGGGTGACATTACACCTACCGCTGCATTGTGTTTTGGGTTTAGATTTATGAATTGTGTCCTTATCCCAAAATGGCTGACACACTCAAAACAATGGAATAAAATGTCTCTCAAAGAGTAGACTGGGAAATCTACTTCTGAACAAAAAAAAAGAGTCAAATCATGATGAAATCAGGCCATATAATGGGATATTAGCTGAGTAGACAGGGCTAGAACATAACTACAGTGGTTATACTTACTGGGCTGATGTGAGGAACAACAGGATGAGAGGATAAATGGTTGGAGCCTGGAGGGTGTTTCTACCCTGCTACTTCTAATGTTACTATCACATTAACCTTCTTCCTCATCATTACCTGATTATCACTGACTCTGTGTATTTGTCCTGTTTCTGTACTTAAAAAAATAATAATATTATAATAAAATTGTACCCCCTTTATTCTCCCAAATTGCGATCCAGACAGATTTTGTCTCATTGCTGCAACTCCCCAACGGGCTCGGGAGTCTCTCTCTCTCTGAAGCAGAGTTGTTAGGCAGAGTAAAATCAGAGCAGAAAAGCACGTTCTGTCCATTACTGTGGTGAAATGGTACTTGGGGGAGTCTCGAGCACCGCCTGTTTTAAAATAGAGCTTTTAAGAGGAGAAGGCAGGGGGACAGAGGGAGGTGGGGGGGCAGGCGGAGAGAGGGAGATGTGGGGGCAGGCGGACAGAGGGAGATGGGGGGGGCAGGCGGACAGAGGGAGGTGGGGGGGCAGGCGGAGAGAGGGAGATGTGGGGGCAGGCGGACAGAGGGAGATGGGAGGGCAGGCGGACAGAGGGAGGTGGGGGGGCAGGCGGAGAGAGGGAGATGTGGGGGCAGGCGGACAGAGGGAGGTGTGGGGGCAGGCGGACAGAGGGAGGTGGGGGGGCAGGCGGAGAGAGGGAGATGTGGGGGCAGGCGGACAGAGGGAGATGGGGGGGGGCAGGCGGACAGAGGGTGTGGGGGCAGGCGGACAGAGGGAGGTGTGGGGGCAGGCGGACAGAGGGAGATGGGGGGGGCAGGCGGACAGAGGGAGGTGGGGGGGCAGGCGGACAGAGGGAGGTGTGGGGGCAGGCGGACAGAGGGAGGTGTGGGGGCAGGCGGACAGAGGGAGGTGGGGGGGCAGGCGGAGAGAGGGAGATGTGGGGGCAGGCGGACAGAGGGAGATGGGGGGGCAGGCGGACAGAGGGAGGTGTGGGGGCAGGCGGACCGAGGGAGGTGTGGGGGCAGGCGGACAGAGGGAGATGGGGGGGCAGGCGGACAGAGGGAGGTGGGGGGGCAGGCGGACAGAGGGAGGTGGGGGGGAAGGCGGACAGAGGGAGGTGTGGGGGCAGGCGGACAGAGGGAGGTGGGGGGGCAGGCGGAGAGAGGGAGATGTGGGGGCAGGCGGACAGAGGGAGATGGGGGGGGCAGGCGGACAGAGGGAGGTGTGGGGGCAGGCGGACCGAGGGAGGTGTGGGGGCAGGCGGACAGAGGGAGATGGGGGGGGCAGGCGGACAGAGGGAGGTGGGGGGGCAGGCGGACAGAGGGAGGTGGGGGGGCAGGCGGACAGAGGGAGATGGGGGGACAGGCGGACAGAGGGAGGTGGGGGGGTAGGCGGACAGAGGGAGATGGGGGGGCAGGCGGACAGAGCAGGCGCACACGTGAATGTGTAAAGTTGGTCATGCTGTGAGAATCAAGACCCTAGTCTACCCACGCTGCCTCTCTTTCTCTCTCCTCCTACCTTTCTGTCACTCTCTTCCCTCTCTCTCTCCAATCTGTCTATCGTGCTCACTGTCTCCGATTCTAGATCTCTCATGCGGTTGTCTCTAGCCTCCTCAAACCCTTCATATGCTCTTTTGTGTGTGGGTAGATTTTTTGGGCAACGTGTCCTCACTGAAAACCATTTCCAAATCCCACTTCATTGTACACACACACGCACGCATACACACACACACACAAACAGGATAACTGCAGATTTCAGCTCTTGTATCAGAGCAGGTTGAGAGATCATCTAATTCTAACGTCTAAACACAGAATCAAAGAGGGTGACCAGAGACCTCCAACCAGCATCACAGAGGGTGACCAGAGATCTCTAACCAGCATCACAGAGAGTGACCAGAGACCTCCAACCAGCATCACAGAGGGTGACCAGAGACCTCCAACCAGCATCACAGAAGGTGACCAGATATCTCCAACCAGCATCACAGAGAGTAACCAGAGACCTCCAACCAGCATAACAGAGAGTGACCAGAGACCTCCAACCAGCATCACAGAGGGTGACGAGAGATCTCAACCAGCATCACAGTGGGTGACCAGAGATCTCCAACCAGCATAACAGAGGGTGACCAGAGACCTTCAACCAGCACCACAGAGGGTGACCAGAGACCTCCAACAGCATCACAGAGGGTGACGAGAGATCTCAACCAGCATCACAGTGGGTGACCAGAGATCTCCAACCAGCATCACAGAGGGTGACCAGAGATCTCCAACCAGCATCACAGAGGGTGACCAGAGATCTCCAACCAGAATCACAGAGGGTGACCAGAGATCTCCAACCAGCATCACAGAGGGTGACCAGAGACCTCCAACCAGCATCACAGAGGGTGTGACCTCAGAGGGCATCAGAGTTTAGAGAACTCATTCCCCCGATTAGGATCTCAGCTGGGAATAGGTCTCAACATGCCCTCCAGACAGCTTTAAGGGTATACAGAAACACTCAACCTTTCACACACAACACACACACACATCTGGAGCTTCAGCATGTTCCCTCTCTTTGTACTGCTAACTGCCTCTCTATCTTTTGTGATCTCTTCTCCCTCCCTCTCCTCGCCTTTTCTTTCTAAACTTCTCTTTCCATAACATTTGTCCAACTCCAAGGTCTTTATCAAAGCAAACCATCTTTCTCTCCCTAACATATCCCTATCTAATATCCACTCTTTTCATCATTATCTTTCTCCCCCGTGCGTAATTCAAACTTCTTTCCTCCCTCTCAGTTCTTCTGTCTCCCATTCTCCTTCTCTCACCCACCCTCTCCCCCTCTTGTTTTCTATCCTCTCCCCCTCTTGTTTTCTATCCTCTCCCCCATCTTGTTTTCTCATCCTCTCCCCCATCTTGTTTTCTATCCTCTCCCCCTCTTGTTTTCTATCCTCTCCCCCTCTTGTTTTCTATCCTCTCCCCCATCTTGTTTTCTCATCCTCTCCCCATCTTGTGTTCTATCCTCTCCCCATCTTGTTTTCTCATCCTCTCCCTCATCTTGTTTTCTATCCTCTCCCCATCTTGTTTTCTATCCTCTCCCCCATCTTGTTTTCTATCCTCTCCCCCATCTTGTTTTCTCATCCTCTCCCCATCTTGTTTTCTCATCCTCTCCCCCATCTTGTTTTATATCCTCTCCCCCATCTTGTTGTCTATCCTCTCCCCCATCTTGTTTTCTATCCTCTCCCCCTCTTGTTTTCTATCCTCTCCCCCATCTTGTTTTCTATCCTCTCCCCCATCTTGTTTTCTATCCTCTCCCCCATCTTGTTGTCTATCCTCTCCCCCATCTTGTTGTCTATCCTCTCCCCCATCTTGTTTTCTATCCTCTCCCCCATCTTGTTTTCTATCCTCTCCCCCATCTTGTTTTCTATCCTCTCCCCCATCTTGTTTTCTATTCTCTCCCCATCTTGTTGTCTATCCTCTCCCCCATCTTGTTTTCTATCCTCTCCCCATCTTGTTTTCTATCCTCTCCCTCATCTTGTTTTCTATCCTCTCCCCCATCTTGTTTTCTATCCTCTCCCCCATCTTGTTGTCATTCCTCTCCCCCATCTTGTTGTCTATCCTCTCCCCCATCTTGTTTTCTATCCTCTCCCCCATCTTGTTTTCTATCCTCTCCCCATCTTGTTGTCTATCCTCTCCCCCATCTTGTTTTCTATCCTCTCCCCATCTTGTTTTCTATCCTCTCCCCATCTTGTTTTCTATCCTCTCCCCATCTTGTTTTCTATCCTCTCCCTCATCTTGTTTTCTATCCTCTCCCCCATCTTGTTTTCTATCCTCTCCCCCATCTTGTTGTCTATCCTCTCCCCCATCTTGTTTTCTATCCTCTCCCCCTCTTGTTTTCTATCCTCTCCCCCATCTTGTTGTCTATCCTCTCCCCCATCTAGTTTTCTATCCTCTCCCCCATCTTGTTTTCTATCCTCTCCCCATCTTGTTGTCTATCCTCTCCCCCATCTTGTTTTCTATCCTCTCCCCCATCTTGTTTTCTATCCTCTCCCCATCTTGTTGTCTATCCTCTCCCCCATCTTGTTTTCTATCCTCTCCCCATCTTGTTTTTTATCCTCTCCCCCATCTTGTTTTCTATCCTCTCCCCCATCTTGTTGTCTATCCTCTCCCCCATCTTGTTGTCTATCCTCTCCCCCATCTTGTTTTCTATCCTCTCCCCCATCTTGTTTTCTATCCTCTCCCCATCTTGTTTTCTATCCTCTCCCCCATCTTGTTTTCTATCCTCTCCCCATCTTGTTGTCTATCCTCTCCCCCATCTTGTTTTCTATCCTCTCCCTATCTTGTTTTCTATCCTCTCCCCCATCTTGTTTTCTATCCTCTCCCCATCTTGTTGTCTATCCTCTCCCCCATCTTGTTTTCTATCCTCTCCCCATCTTGTTTTCTATCCTCTCCCCCATCTTGTTTTCTATCCTCTCCCCATCTTGTTTTCTATCCTCCCCCCCATCTTGTTTTCTATCCTCTCCCCCTCTTGTTTTCTATCCTCTCCCCCATCTTGTTTTCTATCCTCTCCCCCTCTTGTTTTCTCATCCTCTCCCCCATCTTGTTTTCTATCCTCTCCCCCTCTTGTTTTCTCATCCTCTCCCCCATCTTGTTTTCTATTCTCTCCCCCATCTTGTTTTCTATCCTCTCCCCCTCTTGTTTTCTCATCCTCTCCCCCATCTTGTTTTCTATCCTCTCCCCATCTTGTTTTCTATCCTCTCCCCCATCTTGTTTTCTATCCTCTCTCCCATCTTGTTTTCTATCCTCTCCCCCATCTTGTTGTCTATCCTCTCCCCCCTCTTGTTTTCTATCCTCTCCCCCATCTTGTTTTCTATCCTCTCCCCCATCTTGTTTTCTATCCTCTCCCCCATCTTGTTTTCTATCCTCTCCCCCATCTTGTTTTCTATCCTCTCCCCCATCTTGTTGTCTATCATCTCCCCCATCTTGTTGTCTATCCTCTCCCCCATCTTGTTTTCTATCCTCTCCCCCATCTTGTTTTCTATCCTCTCCCCCATCTTGTTTTCTATCCTCTCCCCATCTTGTTTTCTATCCTCTCCCCATCTTGTTGTCTATCCTCTCCCCCATCTTGTTTTCTATCCTCTCCCCCATCTTGTTTTCTATCCTCTCCCCATCTTGTTTTCTATCCTCTCCCCATCTTGTTGTCTATCCTCTCCCCCATCTTGTTTTCTATCCTCTCCCCATCTTGTTTTCTATCCTCTCCCCCATCTTGTTTTCTATCCTCTCCCCATCTTGTTTTCTATCCTCTCCCTCATCTTGTTTTCTATCCTCTCCCCCATCTTGTTTTCTATCCTCTCCCCCATCTTGTTGTCTATCCTCTCCCCCATCTTGTTGTCTATCCTCTCCCCCATCTTGTTTTCTATCCTCTCCCCCATCTTGTTTTCTATCCTCTCCCCATCTTGTTGTCTATCCTCTCCCCCATCTTGTTTTCTATCCTCTCCCCCATCTTGTTGTCTATCCTCTCCCCCATCTTGTTTTCTATCCTCTCCCCCATCTTGTTTTCTATCCTCTCTCCATCTTGTTTTCTATCCTCTCCCCCATCTTGTTTTCTATCCTCTCCCCCATCTTGTTTTCTATCCTCTCCCCCATCTTGTTGTCTATCCTCTCCCCCATCTTGTTTTCTATCCTCTCCCCCATCTTGTTTTCTATCCTCTCCCCATCTTGTTTTCTATCCTCTCCCCCTTTTGTTTTCTATCCTCTCCCCCATCTTGTTGTCTATCCTCTCCCCCATCTTGTTTTCTATCCTCTCCCCCTCTTGTTTTCTATCCTCTCCCCATCTTGTTTTCTCATCCTCTCCCCCATCTTGTTTTCTATCCTCTCCCCCTTTTGTTTTCTATCCTCTCCCCCATCTTGTTTTCTCATCCTCTCCCCCATCTTGTTTGCTCATCCTCTCCCCCATCTTGTTTTCTCATCCTCTCCCCCATCTTGTTTTCTATCCTCTCCCTCATCTTGTTTTCTATCCTCTCCCCCATCTTGTTTTCTCATCCTCTCCCCCATCTTGTTTTCTCATCCTCTCCCCATCTTGTTTTCTATCCTCTCCCCATCTTGTTTTCTATCCTCTCCCCATCTTGTTTTCTATCCTCTCCCCCATCTTGTTTTCTATCCTCTCCCCATCTTGTTTTCTAAGCTCTCCCCCATCTTGTTTTCTATCCTCTCCCCCATCTTGTTTTCTATCCTTTACCCCATCTTGTTTTCTATCCTCTCCCCCATCTTGTTTTCTATCCTCTCCCCCATCTTGTTTTCTATCCTCTCCCTCATCTTGTTTTCTATCCTCTCCCCCTCTTGTTTTCTATCCTCTCCCCATCTTGTTTTCTATCTTCCCTCTTTCCAATTTATTGTTCTCCGTCTCTTCAATTACTATCATCAGCGCTCCACAGACCAGAAAATGACAATAATAATCATTTGATTTTTGATACATGACACTCAAATCTAACACATGAATGGACAGAGAGACTTTAATATACTATGACAGGGTGAGCGACGTACTGTAGTGTAACGCCACAGCCCACTGGGCCATACACAACACAGGTAGTGAGGACAGCAATATGAAGTAGTCTAAGGAAGGTAACCAGAGTCTAATGGTTATTGACAGGTAGGAGGACAGAGTCTAATGGTTATTGACAGGTAGGAGGACAGAGTCTAATGGTTATTGACAGGTAGGAGGACAGAGTCTAATGGTTATTGACAGGTAGGAGGACAGAGTCTAATGGTTACTGACAGGTAGGAGGACAGAGTCTAATGGTTACTGACAGGTAGGAGGACAGAGTCTAATGGTTATTGACAGGTAGGAGGACAGAGTCTAATGGTTACTGACAGGTAGGAGGACAGAGTCTAATGGTTACTGACAGGTAGGTAACCAGAGTCTAATGGTTACTGACAGGTAGGAGGACAGAGTCTAATGGTTACTGACAGGTAGGAGGACAGAGTCTAATGGTTACTGACAGGTAGGAGGACAGAGTGTAATGGTTACTGACAGGTAGGAGGACAGAGTCTAATGGTTATTGACAGGTAGGAGGACAGAGTCTAATGGTTACTGACAGGTAGGAGGACAGAGTCTAATGGTTACTGACAGGTAGGAGGACAGAGTCTAATGGTTACTGACAGGTAGGAGGACAGAGTCTAATGGTTACTGACAGGTAGGAGGACAGAGTCTAATGGTTACTGACAGGTAGGAGGACAGAGTCTAATGGTTATTGACAGGTAGGAGGACAGAGTCTAATGGTTACTGACAGGTAGGAGGACAGAGTCTAATGGTTACTGACAGGTAGGAGGATAGAGTCTAATGGTTACTGACAGGTAGGAGGACAGAGTCTAATGGTTATTGACAGGTAGGAGGACAGAGTCTAATGGTTACTGACAGGTAGGAGGACAGAGTGTAATGGTTACTGACAGGTAGGAGGACAGAGTCTAATGGTTATTGACAGGTAGGAGGACAGAGTCTAATGGTTACTGACAGGTAGGAGGACAGAGTCTAATGGTTACTGACAGGTAGGAGGACAGAGTCTAATGGTTACTGACAGGTAGGAGGACAGAGTCTAATGGTTACTGACAGGTAGGAGGACAGAGTCTAATGGTTACTGACAGGTAGGAGGACAGAGTGTAATGGTTACTGACAGGTAGGAGGACAGAGTCTAATGGTTAATGACAGGTAGGAGGACAGAGTGTAATGGTTACTGACAGGTAGGAGGACAGAGTGTAATGGTTACTGACAGGTAGGAGGACAGAGTCTAATGGTTATTGACAGGTAGGAGGACAGAGTCTAATGGTTACTGACAGGTAGGAGGACAGAGTCTAATGGTTACTGACAGGTAGGAGGACAGAGTCTAATGGTTATTGACAGGTAGGAGGACAGAGTCTAATGGTTACTGACAGGTAGGAGGACAGAGTCTAATGGTTACTGACAGGTAGGAGGACAGAGTGTAATGGTTACTGACAGGTAGGAGGACAGAGTGTAATGGTTACTAACAGGTAGGAGGACAGAGTCTAATGGTTATTGACAGGTAGGAGGACAGAGTCTAATGGTTACTGACAGGTAGGAGGACAGAGTGTAATGGTTACTGACAGGTAGGAGGACAGAGTCTAATGGTTACTGACAGGTAGGATGACAGAGTGTAATGGTTACTGACAGGTAGGAGGACAGAGTCTAATGGTTATTGACAGGTAGGAGGACAGAGTCTAATGGTTACTGACAGGTAGGATGACAGAGTGTAATGGTTACTGACAGGTAGGAGGACAGAGTCTAATGGTTATTGACAGGTAGGAGGACAGAGTCTAATGGTTACTGACAGGTAGGAGGACAGAGTCTAATGGTTACTGACAGGTAGGAGGACAGAGTCTAATGGTTACTGACAGGTAGAAGGACAGAGTCTAATGGTTACTGACAGGTAGGAGGACAGAGTCTAATGGTTACTGACAGGTAGAAGGACAGAGTCTAATGGTTACTGACAGGTAGGAGGACAGAGTCTAATGGTTACTGACAGGTAAGAGGACAGAGTCTAATGGTTACTGACAGGTAGGAGGACAGAGTCTAATGGTTACTGACAGGTAGGAGGACAGCGTGTAATGGTTACTGACAGGTAGGAGGACAGAGTGTAATGGTTACTGACAGGTAGGAGGACAGAGTCTAATGGTTACTGACAGGTAGGAGGACAGAGTCTAATGGTTACTGACAGGTAGCAGGACAGAATCTAATGGTTACTGACAGGTAGGAGGACAGAGTCTAATGGTTACTGACAGGTAGGAGGACAGAGTCTAATGGTTACTGACAGGTAGGAGGACTGAGTCTAATGGTTACTGACAGGTAGGAGGACAGAGGGGAAACAGTTACTAATGGTTACTGACAGGTAGGAGGACAGAAGGGAAACAGTTACTAATGGCTACTGACAGGTAGGAGGACAGAGGGGAAACAGTTACTAATGGTTACTGACAGGTAGGTGGACAGAGGGGAAACAGTTACTAATGGTTACTGACAGGTAGGTGGATAGAGGGAAACAGTTACTAATGATTACTGACAGGTAGGTGGACAGAGGGAAACAGTTACTAATGGTTACTGACAGGTAGGAGGACAGAGGGGAAACAGTTACTAATGGTTACTTACAGGTAGGTGGACAAAGGGGAAACAGTTAGTAATGGTTACTGACAGGTAGGTGGACATAGGGTAAACAGTTACTAATGGTTACTGACATGTAGGTGGACAAAGGGGAAACAGTTACTAATGGTTACTGACAGGTAGGTGGACAGAGGGGAAACAGTTACTAATGGTTACTGACAGGTAGGTGGACAGAGGGAAACAGTTACTAATGGTTACTGACAGGTAGGAGGACAGAGGGAAACAGTTACTAATGGTTACTGACAGGTAGGAAGACAGAGGGGAAACAGTTACTAATGGTTACTGACAGGTAGGTGGACAGAGGAGAAACAGTTACTAATGGTTACTGACAGGTAGGTGGACAAAGGGGAAACAGTTACTAATGGTTACTGACAGGTAGGTGGACAGAGGGGAAACAGTTACTAATGGTTACTGACAGGTAGGTGGATAGAGGGGAAACAGTTACTAATGGTTACTGACAGGTAGGTGGACAAAGGGGAAACAGTTACTAATGGTTACTGACAGGTAGGAGGACAGAGGGGAAACAGTTACTAATGGTTACTGACAGGTAGGAGGACAGAGGGGAAACAGTTACTAATGGTTACTGACAGGTAGGTGGACACAGGGGAAACAGTTACTAATGGTTACTGACAGGTAGGTGGACCGAGGGGAAACAGTTACTAATGGTTACTGACAGGTAGGTGGACAGAGGGGAAACAGTTACTAATGGTTACTGACAGGTAG
Source organism: Oncorhynchus mykiss (assembly GCF_057628025.1). Lineage (NCBI taxonomy): Eukaryota > Metazoa > Chordata > Actinopteri > Salmoniformes > Salmonidae > Oncorhynchus > Oncorhynchus mykiss. The sequence goes on along the minus strand of NC_143025.1, from coordinate 74,240,621 downwards.
GTGGACAGAGGGGAAACAGTTACTAATGGTTACTGACAGGTAGGAGGACAGAGGGGAAACAGTTACTAATGGTTACTGACAGGTAGGTGGACAGAGGAGAAACAGTTACTAATGGAAACAGTTACTAATGGTTACTGACAGGTAGGTGGATAGAGGGAAACAGTTACTAATGGAAACAGTTACTAATGGTTACTGACAGGTAGGTGGATAGAGGGAAACAGTTACTAATGATTACTGACAGGTAGGAGGACAGAGGAGAAACAGTTACTAATGGAAACAGTTACTAATGGTTACTGACAGGTAGGTGGATAGAGGGAAACAGTTACTAATGGAAACAGTTACTAATGGTTACTGACAGGTAGGAGGACAGAGGAGAAACAGTTACTAATGGAAACAGTTACTAATGGTTACTGACAGGTAGGTGGATAGAGGGAAACAGTTACTAATGGAATCAGTTACTAATGGTTACTGACAGGTAGGAGGACAGAGGAGAAACAGTTACTAATGGAAACAGTTACTAATGGTTACTGACAGGTAGGTGGATAGAGGGAAACAGTTACTAATGGAAACAGTTACTAATGGTTACTGACAGGTAGGTGGATAGAGGGAAACAGTTACTAATGGAAACAGTTACTAATGGTTACTGACAGGTAGGAGGACAGAGGAGAAACAGTTACTAAGGGAAACAGTTACTAATGGTTACTGACAGGTAGGTGGATAGAGGGAAACAGTTACTAATGGAAACAGTTACTAATGGAAACAGTTACTAATGGTTACTGACAGGTAGGTGGACAGAGGGAAACAGTTACTAATGGAAACAATTACTAATGGTTACTGACAGGTAGGTGGACAGAGGGAATCAGTTACTAATGGTTACTGACAGGTAGGTGGACAGAGGGAAACAGTTACTAATGGAAACAGTTACTAATGGTTACTGACAGGTAGGTGGACAGAGGGAAACAGTTACTAATGGAAACAGTTACTAATGGTTACTGACAGGTAGGAGGACAGAGGAGAAACAGTTACTAATGGAAACAGTTACTAATGGTTACTGACAGGTAGGTGGACAGAGGGAAACAGTTACTAATGGAAACAGTTACTAATGGTTACTTACATGCTTCCTGTAGCTGAGCTGCTGTCAGTGGGCAGAGAACCGTTGGAGCGTTCCATCTGAGCCAGCCTGAGAAACACAGATACAGACATTAGCTGGATTAGTTCAGAAACGTTACCATGGGGGTCAACGCCTACCAAACACTACTGGGTACAGAGACAACCCCTGTTGGCTAGTGCACCATTCTAGTTGAATGGATGAAATGTAACATAACATAAGGAGTGGACGGCAGACATCAGGCAGAGTTCAGCCCAACAGCTAGGGGATCAGCCATTGCAATATGGGACCCAGTTATGACATGAGATGGATTATGGTACAGTGCTGCACATGGCCGGGACGAGAGGTTCAGAGCCACACCGGTCAAATCCTATTGGGCACGGCGGGAGTGTATGTGTGTGTTGTGATAGATCTATGCGGTTGGGATGGGGAACACAGTTGATTACTGGCCCTGGCCTTGGTGCTCACACACACACACACACCCACCCACCCACCCACCCACCCACCCACCCACCCACGGTAATTAGATTGGGCCAGCAGATGAAAGGCTCTATGTATTGAGCTGTGTAATAAAGAGAGGGAGCGAGGGGAGCCTCATAGCTCCTAGGGAGATGAAGACAAAGAGAACATGATCCCTACACTGGCCCAAGGCTGACATTGGGATAGCTTTGTTAATACAGAGTCTGTCTGGCTGTGTGTGTGTGTGACGGGACTGTGTGTGTGTGTGTGTCAAGGCAGCTTGTTATCTGGTAACAGTCAGGGGCTGTAGTGATTCACCTGTGGGTTAATGGTTAATGAGAAGGAAAGATCCATGTCAGAATAGCATATGGAATGGTTGGCACTAAGGGGGCACAGTCAAATTGGCAGGGGAGGCGAGCCCTACTGTCTCTACCCTTAATGGACAATAGTCTGGCATAGACAGTCATTGGTATACCAAGTACCTGTAAGGTTTGTGTGATGGTAGTGTACAGTACCTGCTAGCATACTGCTCTATCCTGGAATGAGTGTCATCATGAGAGAACTGGGGTGACTGGGAAAGCCTGAAGAGAGGGAATGGAGGGGTGGAGATGGTACAACATGAAACACAATAACAACCAAAGACTTCAAATCAAATGAAACAATCAGCAGCTAGAAATCTAGGAGAATATAATCAACAAAGAACCAACAGAAGATTGTGCTGATCTAGGAAGCCGGCCAGGAGTTACGGAACTGCTAATGGGATGGAGAGGAGGTTAGGCGGAAGAGGAGGCTGTAAAGGGGAGGAAGAGTTTGGTAGGTTGGTTGGTCAATCGGGCAGACAGGCAACATGCGGTATGACGGCTTAGTGGGGGTGGTTGGTGGGGTGAGTTGTTGATGCAGGGACAGGGAGGAGGGCAGACTGTTCAGGGGCATGCAGATACTCACTCATACTGCTCCGGACACATGCTGATGAGAGTGACGGGACTGTAAGAGAAACGAAGGGAGGGAGGGAGGGAGGTGAGGGAGGGGACAACAATCTTTAGGGCCACATCACATGAACAAGGTCAAGAACCAAATGCAACAGGAGGAGAATACAGGTGGTAGGGTTCCAACCAATGATGTATATAAACCCTGGATTGCTGATGCTATGTATTGGCCAGTGAGAAGCATGGTCGGCCATATTGGTACTCCCCAGTAGGATCAGTCCTCCATAGGAATGAATGGAATTCTACACTATTTCAAATATCTGTTTCAAGGACAAAATTACATTGATTTATGTATTTTTTCCTGTAGTGAGGACAGTAACATTAGTCATTTCAAAAATATATACTTTAAGGAAAATGTTTTTTTATATATTTGTTCATGTTTATTTTTATGTTTAGCTCACATAATATACCTTATGCATGAAGGTGTCTGTAATAGAATGTCAAAACGAATGTAGACATTAATACATGTAGCTTCTATAGCTTCCAAAATATGTTTTACAAAGGTGGGAGGTACCAAGATGGAAGCATGGTGGCTTCAACACAGCGCCCCCTATCTGTCATCTACATATAAACTCAGCAAAAAAAGAAATGTCCCTTTTTCAGGACCCTGTATTTCAAAGATAATTCGTAAAAATCCAAATAACTTCACAGATCTTTATTGTAAAGGGTTTAAACACTGTTTCCCATGCTTGTTCAATGACCCATAAACAATTAATGAACATGTACCTGTGGGACGGTCGTTAAGACACTAACAGCTAACAGACGGTAGGAAATTAAGGTCACAGTTATGAAAACTTAGAACACTAAAGAGGCCTTTCTACTGACTCTGAAAAACACCAAAAGAAAGATGCCCAGGGTCCATCTGCGTGAACGTGCTCATCTGCGTGAACATGCCTTAGGCATGCTGCAAGGAGGCATGAGGACTGCAGATGTGGCCAGGGCAATAAATTGCGGTGTCCGTACTGTGAGGTGCCTAAGACAGCGCTACAGGAAGACAGGACGGACAGCTGATCGTCCTCGCAGTGGCAGACCGCGTGTAACAACACCTGCACAGGATTGGTACATCCGAACATCACACCTGCGGGACAGGTACAGGATGGCAACAACAACTGCCCGAGTTACACCAGGAACGCACAATCCCTCCATCAGTGCTCAGACTGTCCGTAATAGGCTGAGAGAGGCTGGACTGAGGGCTTGTAGGCCAGTTGTAACCGGCAACAACGTCACCTATGGGCACAAACCCACCGGCGCTGGACCAGACAGGACTGGCAAAAAGTGCTATTCTCTGAAGAGTCGCGGTTTTGTCTCACCAGGGGTGATGGTCGGATTCGCGTTTATTGTTGAAGGAATGAGTGTTACACCGAGGCCTGTACTCTGGAGCGGGATTGATTTGGAGGTGGAGGGTCCGTCATGGTCTGGGGCGGTGTGTCACAGCATCATCGGACTGAGCTTGTTGTCATTGCATGCAATCTCAACGCTGTGTGTTACAGGGAAGACATCCTCCTCCCTCATGTGGTACCCTTCCTCCAGGCTCATCCTGACATGACTCTCCAGCACGACAATGCCACCAGCCATACTGCTCGTTCTGTGTGTGATTTCCTGCAAGACAGGAATGTCAGTGTTCTGCCATTGCCAGCGAAGAGTCCGGATCTCAATCACACTGAGCTGGTCTGGGACCTGTTGGATCAGAGGGTGAGGGCTAGGGCCATTCCCCCCAGAAATGTCAGGGCACTTGCTGGTGCCTTGGTGGAAGAGTGGGTTAACATCTCACAGCAAGAACTGTCAAATCTGGTGCAGTCCATGAGGAGGAGATGCACTGCAGTACATAATGATGCTGGTGGCTGTTACTTTGATTTTGACCCCCCCTTTGTTCAGGGACACATTATTCCATTTCTGTTAGTCACATGTCTGTGGAACTTGTTCAGTTTAAGTCTCAGTTGTTGAAACTTGTTATGTTCATACAAATATTTACACATGTTAATTTAGCTGAAAATAAAAGCAGTTGACAGTGAGAGGACATTACTTTTTTTCCCCTGAGTTTACATCCAAACCATTGGTTGCAACCAGCGGCTATGCTTAGAATAGCCAGAAGGGGGCGACAACAGGGGCAAGCAGTAGCACACAGGCAGAAGCCCACCCCAAATCCTAACCTTTACCATTATTCTGGAAAACTGGCCTTATTAGACCAGCATCTAGGAGCCCATCCAGATAGAATCTCCCCTTTAGTCTTGGGGCTATGGTCCAATTGTTTCTAATGATTCAACTATTCATTTCCAAGTGATAATTGAGTCCCTATTTAAAGAATTTTAGTGGAATATTCCCAAGCAAGTCTTTGTCGCCCCAGGCCTGTACTTAGTGTAGTTGTTAAGTATGCTTTTTAAGTTTCTGCACTGATTATTAGTCATACTTGACATTTGACAGCAAAACCAAAATGATCAAGAGATCATATTCAATCTGTCTTTCACTTATTACAGTGTCATTTCATGTGCAGTCTTCAAAATGAAAATCTATTTCTAAACATTCAGGGTTGTACTGCACAGCGCACACAGATGAAACACCTTGGGAAAGAAAAATGAATTTAATATAGTGAGAAAGAACGGTTGCTAAATATAGATGTGATAGGAAGAGAAGCATCTTGTTATTTTGGAGATGGAGAGGATGTTTAGATAATTGCTTGGGTGCTCTGAAGGTGAAAGTGGAGACATTGAAACAAAGCTCTGCATCATGGATAAGTGTCTCTCGCAGTGGGAAAGAAAGCAGTAGCCGTCACTTCTCTGCCCGCGAGGAGACTCCTACTGCACCAGATCCCTCAGGGAGGGAGAGATTCAGCTGTTTTGGGCTGCTGTCTGCGGTGAGCTACCACTGTGTGCAGCCCCATCAACTGGTGCCATTAGGAAGTGGGCTTTTTCACCTGAGAGCAGCACCAACCAGGGTTTGAGTTGATTTGTTTACAGCCATACACTGCTGTGCTGAGCTCTTCAAGGTACTTCTTTTACTCACGACAGGCTGGGCCAGGGGTGTTGTAACCTCCGGATGGGTGCACTCTTGTGAAAAAAATGAAGAGAGCGAGGGAGGAAGGGAGAGAGGGAGACCTTGGGAGCATTTAGCTCTGAAAAATGTTGCTGTTGCGAATGCAGTCAGAAAAGGTAGCAGGAGTAAGGTTCCTGGAGAGACAGTGATGTTGAGCCTAAAGAGTTGACTTTCCCCTGGGATGGCAGTGGGCCAAAGACAAGTCCAACTCCATCCTACCTCCCTGGGCCTGGCTAAACGGAGTAACCAGCCTTCAATAGGACTCATATTATCATGTCAACGTTATAGATTTTTTGCATTGTACAATAATCACATGACAAACAAAAAGCAAACATACCTCACATAATACATTTACTAGTCTATTTCTTACTAAATCACTTTTCTTTACAAGTGTGTGGAGGGCATTTGTCTTTCAAACGGTGTCATAACTATTTTCTGGTACAGTTTTTCACACGTCTCTGCATTGAACTATGTTGCTGGCAGGCAGAGTGTGTCTGTGTGGGTATTATTGTATCAGGGGAAGGGGCTGACTGGGAGGTACAAAGACAACAGTAGAGCCAACAGTAATGGACCTTGGACAGACACTGAGAGACAGCGAAACACAGAGTTTTAAAGTTAAGGGGAAGGATGGGCAATTTTGATTTGCAATGCCTTGATGAGATGACACTGTGTGTGCAGAGGGCAGAATATATTGTGATGCCAATTCTGATCCAATAGAGAGATGTTGCTGGAGCGGAAACAACAACGAGCACAACGAGAACAACGAACGTGGTACCTAGTTGTGTTGAGTAAAACGCTGCCCTCATCAGTATGGTTTACAGGATGTTGTATTGTGTCATACTGTATTATGTCATATTGTACCTTTTCACTGAATACCAATGAAACGATTAAATCCTGTACACACTTCTATGCCAGTGCACCTCAATAGTCTTGAAGGACAAGCCGCCCTGACACTCTTTCCTCCCCTCCACTCCTCTATCAGGGGGCTTAAGAACACCTGTGCACTCTGACACCTTTTCATGCCTCCTGTCACAGAGACAGACAGACAGAGGTGGTGCAGGGAAACTTCGCCATATGTTCGGAGGGGAATATCATTAGCCCTCGCTCGCTACCACATCCTCCGCTAGGGCTTTCCACTCAGTTTGACAGAAGTGTGTGTGCGAATGTCTCTTCAGAATGTGTCTATATCTGTGCTGTGTTATTGATTCCACCCAAATCAAATCAAATCAAGGAGATAAAGATGGAGAGAGAAAGAGAGAGTGAAATAGGAAGTCTGAGTTAATGTGTTTTAAGACGAGTCCCCAAAAGCACAAACTCCAACCCACACAACACCTAAACTCATCGGTCTCCCTGCTAGAGTTTTTTATTTTTTTATTTCACCTTTATTTAACCAGGTAGGCAAGTTGAGAACAAGTTCTCAAGAGTTAAAGCAGTGTACAGTGTTATCCTGAACTCTTCCAAATACGGTGGTGAACAGCACATAACACACCAAGCTAGGAGGCTCAGACACGTCTTTCACATTAACACGTGTCTCTGTGTCGAATCACAAATCCTGTTTGGCGTGTAATGAAGGAAGAAGCGTTAGGAGGGAGTTGACAGTGGGCGGGGTTCTGTGTTCTATAGGTTGGGAAAACGTATGAGGAAGCAGAATAACCGTGACCAGACACACACACAGAGAGAGAGAGAGAGAGAGAGAGGGAGACAGAGAGAGAGGGGGCACGAGAGAGTGAGAGATCAAATCAAATTGTATTTGTCACATGCGCTGAATACAACAGGTGTGGCTTTTTTTCTCCCTCCCTTCCTCTCTCAGAGATGGCCTGATTCACTATCTCCACACACTGAATGTCAGAGTGTTTCTGTGTGTGTGTTTGTTTGTGTGTGTGTGTGTCTATGTGTGTGTGTGTGTGTGTGCATGTGTGTGTCATTGTGTGGGCTTAAAAGTAAGAATTGCAGACTCAGTGCAATACGTTTCTGCTGTAAAACTGCCTGTATTGTACCAGACTTCCAGCAGTTTGTGGATGGTAGAGAAGTCAGGCGGGAGAAGAAAAGTGGAAATGAATGTCATGGAATAGTCATATTTCTCCAAGTCTCCATTTCATAACAGCTTTTTAAGGAATCTCTCTACCATTTCCCACCTTTTAAAAGGGATCTGTCAGGGAGACACTGCTGCAGGGATAGTGGGAGGAAAGCAGAACGGAGAGAGGAGAGGAATGAAGAGGGTGGGCCAGTCTATCTGAGGAGTGGACATCTGAACTGTGTGTGTGTGTGTGTGTGTGTGTGTGTGTGTGTGTGTGTGTGTGTGTGTGTGTGTAACTTCTTTGGGGTAAGGTTATAATTCACAGTTTGTTTTTAATATTCACTTGTGCAACTCAAGTAAAAGTAGAAGGGGAGAGAGAGAGAGAGCGAGAGAGAGAGAGAGAGAGCGAAACAGAGAGAGAGAGAGAGAGAGAGAGAGAGAGAAACAGAGAGAGAGAGAGAAAGAAACAGAGAGCGAAACAGAGAGAGAGAGAGAGACAAAAATAAATAAATAGCGAGAGGGAGCGAGAGGGAGGGAGAAAGAGAGAAGGAGGGATGCACAAATATGGAAAGATACTGAGACAGAAGATATAGCAAAAAGCAGAGGGTGAGATATTGAGATGTGGAGAGAGAGGGAGACATGTTCTAGGGAGCTGTTAGTATATAGAGACAGAGAAGGTTCAGATCATAGAAGGGGACATAACTCACACCTCAAGAGGGGGGCACTCACCACCCTCCACTAGCATCTGCATAATCTGTAACGCTAGTTAAACACCATTACTGAGGATTTATGTGTGTCCGAGCAGGCGACTGGTGAAAAATCGAGACGGACTCACTCCAGAGCAGAGCAGCAGCTCTGTGCAACACAGGAGATATATGGCCTGAATCTTCCAGGGGGTATAACAGTCTACAGACAGGGAGAGGAAATTAGTGTTGACAGAGGGCTCACCCAGGCAACACAACGACCCCCTTCCTCCCAGGTACCTACGTCTCCATATTGTCTCCTTCTAGAAACGTCTGGACCGGTAAGTAGCCCAGCCGGGGGTGCTTGGCAAAGTACTTCTTGGAGCGGAACTTGTTTTTCAGCACCTTGGTGAAATCACGCATGTCCTCACCCGAAGTAGTCTGGAAGAGTGAGAAAGGGATGAGACATTTTGTAAGAAGGAGTTCATTAGTTCATTAGAAAACACATCTTCTAAGAAAGTGGCGGATTCTGCTTTGCCAGTGAAAGTCCTATTATCACAGTGCCCTGACCTAAAGAGGGCCTATTCTTCCTAGGATTCAGGGAATAGCTAGGGAGATTCAACTTCCACAAACACACTCCTAAGCAGGGGAACACACATAAACACACTGTGACGCAAAGGCACACACAGTCTATTGAGTTCATATGGCTTTTAGCTAATAGAGAGAGAAAGAGAGAGAGAGAAAGATAGAAAGAGAGAGAGAATGAGAGAGAGAGAGAGAGAGAGAGATTTAGAGTTAGATAAACTTTGATTTTTTGTCAGGAGCATATACAGGATGCTGATTTTGGTCGGAATTACGGAATCATCTGGAACGTTTACAACTACCAAGGATTATTATTCTATACATCAAATTCTCTGGAAAACAACAGAAACCTGAAAACACCATTCAACCTGGAACTGAGTGAGTAATGTTTAGTCTGAAACTATATTTTATTTCCAAAAGCTAAGAAGAAAAATACACAACATTACTTGGTAAGGACTGAATGCTAACATAAGGCTGTCAAACAGTCTACTCCAACCAAATGGAGAGGCCTTAGAAGCTGCCTCCCGCTGTCTCCCGGTAATTCAAATACAGTACCCTGTGTATGTAAAGAATGATAAGGCAAGAATAGATTACAAAATAAAGCTCCTTATGGAAAATCAAGAGACACTTTTTGGGAACATCAGCAACCTTATCCTCCACACAAACCATGCCCTGGCATGGCACAGTGCTATATCAGCACACTACCCCTTTGTTAAGAGAGGGGGTGTTAACGTCTTGGTGACAGGGGGGCAGTATTGAGTAGCTTGGATGAATAAGGTGCCCAGAGTAAACTGCCTGCTACTCTGTCCCAGATGCTAATTTATGCATATTATTACTATTATTGGATAGAAAAAAACTCTGAAGTTTCTAAAACTGTTTGAATGATGTCTGTGAGTATAACATAACTCATATGGCAGGCGAAAACCTGAGACAAATCCAACCAGGAAGTGGGAAATCTGAGGTTTGTAGTTTCATTTAAGTGATTGCCTATCCAATATGCTGTGTATATGGGGCCAGATTGCACTTCCTAATGCTTCTAGCAGATGTCAACAGTCTTTAGAAAGTTGTTTGAGGCTTCAATTGTGGAAGGGGGTTGAATAAGAGCTGTTTCAACAAGTGGACTAGGCTGAGGCCAATCAGTTGTTTACTACGTGGTCACACGGGCACCTTCTGTTTCCTCTGTAATGAATACGCTATTGTCCGGTTGGAATATTATTGAAGATTTATTATAAAAAGACCCTAAGGATTGATTGTATACATCGTTTGACATGTTTCTACAAACTGTAATGGAACTCTTTTGACTCTTCGTCTGGATTTTGCGCTCGCGCATTGTGCCTTTGGAATAGTGAACTAAATGCGCGAACAAAACGGAGGTATTTGGACATAAATATGGACGTAATCGAACAAAACAAACATTTCTTGTGGAAGTGGGAATCCTGGGAGTGCATTCCGACAAAGATCAGCAAAGGTAAGTAAAGATTTATAATGCTATTTATAACTTTTGTTGACTCCACAACTTGGTGGGTAACTGTATGGCTTACTTTTGTGGCTGAACGCTGTTCTCAGATGATTGAATATTGTGCTTTTGCCGTAAAGCTTTTTTGAAATCTGACACAGCGGTTGCATTAAGAGCAAGTTTATCTTTAATTCTATGTAAAACATGTATCTTTCATCAAAGTTTATGATTAGTATTTCTGTTATTTGATGTGGCTCTCTGCAATTTCTCCGGATGTTTTGGAGGCACTTCTGAACATGGCGCCAATGTAAACTGAGGTTTTTGGAGCTGGAACTTCAGTCAGCACAGACCCAGACAACAGTCCAGCACAACAACACTCTCTTAACCAGACCCGGAGTGCTGGAGGTGGAGAGAGACATATCTGCACTCTGGACAGTGGTGAGACAACTTCAACAGGAGAAAGAGAGGAGAGGATCAGACTGCTGGAGTAAAGGTTGAGGGGGATGGCGTGTGACAGAGAACAACCCACTAGAGAGGTGGCCACCCCCCACAGAGAAGCAAGCAGAAGAGCCCACCTCAGCACCCGACAAAAGTCTCGACACCACAGCAGAACAGTCCACACCAGACCCTGACCATAGCGTCGACATCACAGCAGAACAGACAAATGAAGAACCCCAAGCCCAGAGGCTCTCACCCCCTCTGAGCACCCCCCTGTCAGCCACCCTGATAGCCCTTCTAACAAACCCCCCACACCCACTGAGGACATATACAAGACACAAATTGTTCTCCTTATGGACTCAAATGGGAAATATATACAAGAAAAAAAAAGAATTCCCCAAACTCTGGTGTCCAAACACCCAGCGCACCCTAGACCTTCTGTCTGAGGACCAACTAGGTTCACCTAGCCACATAATAATACACACAGGCACAAACGACCTGAGAACACAGCAGGAAAGTTTGGCCACAGCACTGAAGGGAGTGATTAAAAAAGCTTCTTCTACTTTCCCCACCCTGCTACCACGAAAAGACTTCCACCCTGCCACAATTACAGCGGGTAAATGCAAGTATTTCCTGTGACTGTGCCTCAAAAACAAATGTTTTCCTGACCCATCACTCCACCCTGGACTTGAACAGCCTCTAAGACCAGGTCCACCTCTACAAGGCAGCAGTGCCCACCTTTGCCCGGACTCTAAAGGACATCGCTCTCAAACGCAGCCCCAAAACTTCACACAGGAACAACAGATCAATAGACACCCTGCCCAGACCAGCGAGACACCCTGGCAGTGAGCGGGCAAACAGGCCCAACCCCCACACTTACACTAGCCCAAGCCAATGGCATGTACCAGATGCTCAGCATGCTCTGCTCACACTTACTGGCCTGAGGCCAAACCACACAACCAACAACATTGGACACTTTATGGAACACAAAGCCTTCACTATATCATCCTGGAATATCCAAGGCCTGAGGTCATCTGCCTTTGGCCTAAAGAGCAGGAACCCGGACTTCACCAAAGAAATCGGTAATACAGACATTGTCATCCTGCAAGAAACCTGGTATAGAGGAGACGAACCCACTGGTTGCCCTCTAGGTTACAGAGAGCTGATAGTCCCATCCACCAAACTACCAGGTGTGAAACAGGGAAGGGACTCTGGGGGTATGCTAATTTGGTATAGAGCAGACCTAACTCACTCCATTAAATTAATCAAAACAGGAACATTTTAAATTTGGCTAGAAATTCAAAAGGAAATGATCTTAACAGAGACAAATGTCCTCCTGTGTGCTACCTATATCCCCCCACTAGAATCCCCATACTTTAATGAAGGCAGCTTCTCCATCCTGGAGGGGGAAATCAATAATTTCCAGGCCCAGGGACATGTACTAGTCTGTGGAGACCTAAATTCCAGAACCGGACAAGAACCTGACACCCTCAGCACACAGTGGGACAAACACCTGCCTGCAGGTGACAGCATTCCCTCCCCCATATGCCCCCCTAGGCACAAATATGACAACATAACCAACAAAAACGGGTCACAACTCCTGCAGCTCTGTCGCACTCTGGGTATGTACATAGTCAATGGTAGGCTTCGAGGGGACTCCTATGGTAGGTACACCTATAGCTCATCTCTTGGCAGTAGTACTGTAGACTACTTTATCACTGACCTCAACCCAGAGTCTCTCAGAGTGTTCCCAGTCAGCCCACTGACACCCCTATCAGACCACAGCAAAATCACAATCTACTTGAACAGAGCAATACTCAATCATGAGACATCAAAGCCAAAGGAACTGAGTAACATTAAGAAATGCTATAGATGGAAGGAATGCAGTTTGGAAACCTACCAAAAAACAACTAGGCAACGACAAATTCAATTATTTTTAGACAATTTCCTGGGTAAAACGTTCCACTGTAATAGTGAAGGTGTAAACTTGGCAGTAGAAAATCTTAACAGTATATTTGACCTCTCAGCTTCCATATCAAATCTAAAAAATCTCAAATAGAAAATCGAAGAAAGTGAACAACAATGACAAATGGTTTGATGAAGAATGCAAAAATCTAAGAAAGAAATTGAGAAACCTGTCTAACCAAAAACATAGAGACCCGGAAAACCTGAGTCTACGCCTTCACTATGGTGAATCACTAAAACAATACAGAAATACACTACGGAAAAAGAAGGAACAGCACGTCAGAAATCAGCTCAATGTAATTGAAGAATCCATAGACTAACCACTTCTGGCAAAATTGGAAAACACTAAACAAACAACAACACAAATAATTATCTATCCAAAATGGAGATGTAAACCACTTCTTCAATCTTTTTAGCTCTATAACAAAGATTAAAGAGCAAAAACATATACAGGATCAAATACAAAGCTTAGAATCAACTATTAAAGACTACCAGAACCCACAGGATTCTCCAATTACCTTGAATGAGCTACAGGACAAAATAAAAACCCTCCAACCCAAAAAGGCATGTGGTGTTGATGGTATCCTTAATGAAATGATCAAATATACAGACAACAAATTCCAATTGGCTATACTAAAACTCTTTAACATCATCCTTAGCTCTGGCATCTTCCCCAATATTTGGAACCAAGGACTGATCACCCCAATCCACAAAAGTGGAGACATATTAGACCCCAATAACTACAGTGGGATATGCATCAACAGAAACCTTGGGAAAATCCTCTGCATTATCATTAACAGCAGACTCATACATTTCCACACTGAAAAAAAATTTACTGAGCAAATGTCAAATTGGCTTTTTAACAAATTACCATACAACAGACCATGTATTCACCCTGCACACCTTAATTGATAACCAAACAAACCAAAACAAAGACAAAGTCTTCTCATGCTTTGTTGATTTCAAAAAAGCCTTTGACTCAATTTGGCAAAAACATAGAGACCCGGAAAACCTGAGTCTACGCCTTCACTATGGTGAATCACTAAAACAATACAGAAATACACTACGGAAAAAGAAGGAACAGCACGTCAGAAATCAGCTGGTGTTGGGGGTAAAATATACAACATTATAAAATTAATGTACACAAACAACAAGTGTGAAGTTAAAATGGGCAAAAAACTCACACATTTCTTCCCACAGGGCCGTGGGGTGAGACAGGGATGCATCTTAAGCCCCAACCTCTTCAACATATATATCAACAAATTGGCGCGGACACTAGAGAAGGCGGCAGCACTCGGCCTTGCCCTACTAGAATCTGAAGTCAAATGTCTACTGTTTGCTGATGATCTGGTGCTTCTGTCACCAACCAAGGAGGGCCTACAGCAGCACCTAGATATTCTGCACAGATTCGGCCAGACCTGTGCCCTGACAGTAAATCTCAGTAAGACCAAAATAATGGTGTTCCAAAAAAGGTCCAGTCGCCAGGACCACAAATACAAATTCGATCTAGACAACATTGCCCTAGAGCACACAAAGTGTACCTATGATGAAAATTACAGGCCTCTCTCATCTTTTTAAGTGGGAGAACTTGCACAATAGGTGGCTGACTAAATACTTTTTTGACCCACTGTATTTCCCTCAGATTACACAGATCCACAAAGGATTTGAAAACAAACCCAATTTTGATCATTCCCATATCTACTGGGTGAAATTCCACAGTGTGCCATCACAGCAGCAAGATTTGCGACCTGTTGCCACAAGAAAAGGTCAACCAGTGAAGAACAAACACCATTGTAAATACAACCCATTATGTTGATTTATTTTCCCTTTTGTACTTTAACCATTTGTACATTGTTACAACACTGTATATATACATAATATGACATTTGAAATGTCTTTATTATTTTGAAACTTCTGTATGTGTAATGTTTACTGTTCATTTTTATTGTTTATTTCACTTTCGGATATTATCTACCTCACTTGCTTTGGCAATGTTAACACGTTTCCCATGCCAATAAAGCCCTTGAATTGAACTGAGAGAGATCTCAGTACTTGAGCAGGGTTTGTGTGTGGCGCTTGAATAGTGTGTTGTGGCAGGTCGGCTACTGTGCCAGAGAAGAGTCTGTAAAATCACAATAGAGAGACTTGTCAAACTTGTGCCCAAACAACTACTTCGGAGGGACGACTAGACCACAGCACACAATTTATTCTACCATGTTTTTGCTCAATAATTAATACTAGCAATGTGGGAACAATCAAATGAAAAAGTAATACTACAATGAAATGAAAAAGCAATATTGTGCACATCAAATAAACAGTGGGACCGATATGAGAAACTGACAATGTTTCTAAAATGACCGCAATGGGACCAGCGGCTGACATTTTACACAGCATCATATTGATCTTTACCTCCTAAATCAGGTTATGGTCCTAGGCCTCAGTATTAATATGTACTTTATCAATTTTGGAGACATTAATGTAACATCAAAATGTGTTTTGTTCTGTGTGGAAGAGAGGGTACTGTAAATGTGTTATTGTTTTAGAGAGGGGCTTATTTCTCGGAGGAAATAAGTTTGATTTCATTCAATAAAAGAGGATCTCTATTCAACACATGGTGTGTAATAAAGTATTTATTCCTCAAGGTGGCCTGTGGTTCTGAAGCAACAGTGAGAGAATCAGCGGCGTAGCGTAACCTCACTGTTTTGTTCGGTCCTCTCCAGTAAAATGGATCAGACGGCCAAGAATCCACCATTTCATACTTACCCATTTACATTGCTTACACTAATGTCCCTTTCATACACAGACTGAAATCTCACTCATCTACCATGCCTGCTACTTTTTTACCTGCGTCTTTGTATAACTGAAAGGTGTAGGTGGAAGAGAAAAAGGACAAATAAAACCCACCTAAAGACCTAGTCATGATTCCTGTATTTTCACAGACCCTCTAACCAAAATACAGGTATCAGGTCTGTGTGAATGGTTCTCTACTTTTTTGCAGGTAAATTAATAAACACTTCAATTGTTTAACACCGCCCTAATTTGAAATGCAAACAGCCCTCAGTGTTTAACAACACTCCCTGACCCCACCCCTCCCAATTTGCCAGTTACCCACTGATATGTTTAAAAGGGGTATACCTGCATTTCAGTGGTAAATAAGGAGTTGTTTGAAAGGGGGTCCTATTAACATTGCCTAATATTTTTTACAGGTGATATACCATATCATCTGTCTGAAATGGGGCTACATCAGAAACAGAAAGGCCAGATTGTGTATGGAAGTCTGACATTGCAGTTTGACTTTCTGCTTCATAACTGAAAGCTATAATATTATTTGCCCATGCTTAAACATGACTTGTATAATGTTTTCACCCCACAGTCACTGAAGGCAGTTAGCATTACACAGCCAGGACAGGAGTGATTGCTGTTCCTCATGGCTGGCGGTCTGTATCAATATCCAGGCTATCAAATTTGCAGATTGAAAAACTAAATTAAATCACCCAAAGAAAATAAACATATTCCCCGACCAGTCGAAGTGTGACATTCAGCAATATTCCGACGCTGTGCGTGAGCTCTACTAATGTAAAAAGAGAAGACTGTTCAATTTCTGCAAATCCCCTCCGTCCCTCTCTCACCTGAAACAGTGTTGGAAAAATGCCTTTCAGAAATTATAAACAGCTCAAAGAACAGAAGTCTTTTACTGTTCGCTCGGTTGAATCCAATTTGCGCTCCGGGTTCGTGAAGAATAAGGTGGCACAGACGTGTGTGTGTGTGTGTGTGTTCCTCACCGGCGTGCAGTACTCCACCATGGGGTAGTTGAGCTTGTGGCCCTTGGCGGTTCGTCCAGAGAAGAAGCAGCTCTGACACACGTCATAGTTAAAGTGCTTCAGACTGCGATACCTAGGGATGAGGGGAGGGGGAGATGGATAGTATTAGTATTTTATTAGGATCCCCATTAGTTACTGCTAAAGCAGCAGCTACTCTTCCTGGGATCCACACAAAACATGATACATTACATAATACAGAAAATTAATAGACAAGTACATCACAAGGACAGAACTACATTTAAAATATGAATACATGCTTTCATACATATGCCTTCATAATCATGTGATTCATAGACGCTATTGAATGCAATCCAAAAACGAAAATGGAAACGCAATAACAAGGAGATGTTTTTGAAATAGGCTGACACTTTTCTCTAAATTCCTCAGATGTGAAAATAGCCACTTTGTTTCGATCGCGATAGAGACAGAGTGGAGAAACAAGAGAATAAGAGTGATGAGCGCATCGTGCAGATTTCTCCATTTCTCTTTCATGCATCTCATGTGTGTCCTGCGCTGCTCTCATCTGAGCTATTCCAGGGCCTCACACGGAGCTACCGATGTTCTGTCACCACTTTCTCTCACCAATCCCTCTGTGAATTTCAAAATGGAGGACACATACACACTCAAACCCACAGTCTAAAATTCAGAATGCCACCTGCAGCTCTATCCCAATGCACCTCACCATTGTGCTCAAAACAGAATATAAAAGATGTCCGGAAATTGAGATGGGCCCAGTTCAGGCAATGTAATCAAATCAAATTTTATTTGTCACATGCGCCGAATACAACAGGGCATAGCGGGATTTATTATAGGCGTCTGGATTAGTGTCCCGCTCCTTGAAAGCGGCAGCTCTAGCCTTTAGCTTGGTGCGGATGTTGCCTGTAAATCCAAGGCTTCTGGTTGGGATATGCACGTGCAGTCACTGTGGGGACGACGTCGTCACTTATTGATGAAGCCGGTGAATGAGGTGGTATACTCCTCAATGCCCTTAGATGAATCCCGGAAAATATTCCAGTCTGTGCTTGCTGGTAGAAATTAGGTAAAACGAATTTAAGTTTGCCTGCATTAATGTCCCAGGCCACTAGGAGCGTTGCTTATGGATGAGCATTTTCTTGTTAGCTATGGCCTCATACAGCTCGTTGAGTGCGGTCTCTCTCTCTCTCTCTAAGGTAATCTGATTGATGACAGAGCCCACAGCGATACATCAGACAGTAGGGGCACAGTACAACCCACGTCCCACGCCCCATTACACAGCAACATGCAGCGTATTACTACACAGACATCTTTCATTAGCGCTGACACAGACAACCACTAATGAATGACTATGGGATCTACACTGAGCGTACAAAACATTAAGAACACCTTCCTAATATCAATTTGCACCCCCCCCCCCCCCCCCATTTGCCCTCACAACATCCTTGATTCGTTGGGGCATGGACTCTACAAGGTGTCTAAAGCATTCCACAGGGATGCTGGCCCATGTTGACTCCAATCCTTGCCACAGTTGTGTCTAGTTGGCTGGATGTCCTTTGGGTGGAGGACCATTCTTGATACACAAGAGAAACTGTTGAGCGCACCTGATACACAAGGGAAACTGTTGAGCGCACCTGATACACAAGGGAAACTATTGAGCGCACCTGATACACAAGGGAAACTGTTGAGCGCACCTGATACACAAGGGAAACTGTTGAGTGCACCTGATACACAAGGGAAACTGTTGAGTGCACCTGATACACAAGGAAACTGTTGAGTGCACCTGATACACAAGGAAACTGTTGAGTGCACCAACTACCATACACCGTTCAAATATGTTGTCTTGCCCATTCACCTTCTGAATGGCACACATAATTGTCTCAAGGCTTAAAAATCCTTCTTTAACCTGTCTCCTCCCCTTCAGCTACACTGATTGAAGTGGATTTAACAAGTGACGTCAGTAAGGGATCATAGCTTTCACCTGAATTCACCTGGTCAGTCTATGTCATGGAAACAGCAGGTGTTCCTAATGTTTTTTACACTCAGTGTATATTCTACTTCGTAATATCCCATTTTCTGGAAAACCAGCTCTGCTTTACAACACGGTGTTGGCCATTGGGAGGCTCAAGTCTAACCTGTGCAACACTATTCAATCCAAATGTATTTAACTTTCTCTCTCTCTCTCTCTCTCTCCCTCCTTACCCTGTCTCTCTTCCTACTTCCCCTCTCTTTCTATCCCTCCTTACCCTGTCTCTCTTCCTACTTCCCCTCTCTTTCTATCCCTCCTTACCCTGTCTCTCTTCCTACTTCCCCTCTCTCTCTCTCCCTCCTTACCCTGTCTCTCTTCCTACTTCCCCTCTCTTTCTATCCCTCCTTGGATCAATGACAGACCTGTAAAAGCTTGTCTGAAGACATTCTCTAGCTGGTGTAACTACTTAGCGAGGACCAGAGATAATAAACATTACACTAGACACTAGGCTCTGGTTAGCATGATGTTGTGTCTCATTTTGCTCACATAATAATACTGTGACTGATGTCATACCCTCAAAACAATATTGTGTTTAGCATGTGGACATCTGAGGTCTGTTTAATCATAAGAGGGGGATTCTATTGAACTATTCTGACATTATATCAACAGGTGGTGTGTGAGACAGACAGACAGACAGACAGACAGACAGACAGACAGACAGACAGACAGAAAGCAGTGAGAGTCTGAGACCCTAACCCACAGTACACAGTGGATGCCCCTTTGTGTGTGTGTGTGTGTGTGTGTGTGTGTGTGTGTGTGTGTGTGTGTGTGTGTGTGTGTGTGTGTGTGTGTGTGTGTGTGTGTGTGTGTATTTTTGTGTGTGTGATTCTAGAAGTCCTTCTCCAGATGGTATTTAGTTAGGACTGTATCAGCTACTGACATTTAGATAAAGGCCTACCCTCCGGAGCAGGCCTGCCCTTTCTGCTCCACTCAGAGCAGGGAGACCAGCACACCATCAATCCCCTGTGTGTGTGTGCATTGGGTGGGTGTGTGTGAGTGAGTGAAAATGCTCTGTATGCTCTGTATGAAAATGTGTGTTAAGGAGCTAACGTTGAACGCAAATTTGCTGTGTGTGAGTGTGTGGGTGCACATTCGTGCGTATGTGAGTCTAAGTGTGTGTGTGTGTTTACCTGAACCCTACAATGGGGCACTCTTTACAGATGTTACACTTGGCCTGGTGCTTGGCGGTCTCAGCAGCCGCCACTCTGTGTAGGACAGGAAGCCACACCATAGACTGGGGCTCCAGCCTCATCCAATCAACAAACTGCCTGGGCTCCAGCTCCACCTTATTTGTCACCTGGACAGGAAGAGGAAAGAGGAAATTTAAATCAAAGTGAATTCAACTACTAAGCTTCATCCGAAATGGCACACTATTCCCTATATAAAGTGCACTACAATAAACCAGGGTAGACCAATAAACCAAAAGTAGTGCACTATACAAGCGAGGAAGAGGGTTTAGTCTGCCCAAAGTCTGTCCACCTTAAGCAGGTTTATTAAGTGAGGAGTTTTTGTATGGGGGGGGACGAGAGACTGTGGAACCTATTCAATATAGAAAATTAATATTTATTTTGATACAAGGCTTATTTGATCAGAAGTTTTGACGTTTCGGAACTCTTAGGTTGTTACGACTGTACTGATATAAGTGTGATGCATGTGACATCCAGGCAACAAAAATAAAGAAATAATTAAATACATATTTTAAAGGAACTCAGTCCGGCTTTCAACTTACTCTTGAAAGTTGTAATAGTAGAATGCACAAGGTGTCATTTAGAAATTGGGTAGTGCATCATCAGTTCCTCTAGTCATGTCAGTCATTACATACCTATATATTTATAGATATTTATAACTTGTCAGCAGTGTCCCGATCTACTAGCCCATGTCAAAGTTTTTTAGCCCCAAGGTTTAGGAAGCCCTGTTCTAGGAGTCCTGTAGTGGGTATTAAATCCCTTTACACCTGGAGACGGCTGCTGTACAGAACACACACCTGACCTTTCAGTTGCCACGACTACCCACAAAGGTCAATGAGTAAACATTCTGAGAGGGAATATCCGGGACTCGAGGAAGAAATTGTCCACAGGTCACGCACGCACACACACACACACTGCAAACATTCCCTAAGAATCAACATGGCTTCGGTCAAAGAGAGGAACGTTGGAAACCTATTCCTGCGTGTGTGTGTCCGTTCTGTGACCTCTGGCTCTGTTAGGGCTAAATGTCAGATAGAAATCATAGAACCCTGAGATCACACACACAGACAGATGGAGAAGCATGTAGGAAACAACACCGCCACTTCATTGATCCTCAACACTGGGGCCCCACAAGGGTGCGTGCTCAGCCCATTCCTGTATTCCCTGTTCACCCATGACTGCGTGGCCATGCACGCCTCAAACTCAATCATTAAGTTTGCAGACGACAAAACAGTAGTAGGCAGGATTACCAACAATGACGAGACAGCTTACAGGAAGGAGGTGAGGGCCGTGGCAGAGCGGGTCCAGGAAAATAACCTCAACAAAACAGCAGAGGGAGCACACCCCTATCTACATCGATGGGACCGCAGTAGAGAAGGTGGAAAGCTTCAAGTTCTTCGGCGTACACATCACTGACGATCTGAAATGGTCCACCCACACAGACAGTGTGGTGAGGAAGGCGCAACAGCACCTCTTTAACCTCAGGAGGCTGAAGAAATTCAGCTTGGCCCCTAAAACCCTCACAAACTTTAACAGATGCACATTTGAGAGCATCCTGTCGGGCTGAATCACCGCCTGGTACGGCAACTGCACCACCCGCAACCTCAGGGCTCTCCAGAGGGTGGAACGGTCTGCCCTACGCATCCCCGGGGGCAAACTACCTGCCCTCCAAGACTCCTACAGCACCCGATGTCACAGGAAGGCCAAAAAGATAATCAAGGACAACAACCACCCGAGCCAAGGCCTGTTCACCCCGCTATCATCCAGAAGGCAAGGTCAGTACAGCTGCATCAAAGCTGGGACCGAGAGACTGAAAAACAACTTATATCTCAGACTGTTAAATAGCCATCACTAGCCAGCAACCGCCCTGTTACTCATCCCTGCACCTTAGAGGCTGCTGCCCTGTGTACATAGACATGGAATCACTGGCCAGTAACCACCCTGTTACTCATCCCTGCACCTTAGAGGCTGCTGCCCTGTGTACATAGACATGGAATCACTGGCCAGTAACCACCCGGTTACTCATCCCTGCACCTTAGAGGCTGCTGCCCTGTGTACATAGACATGGAATCACTGGTCAGTAACACTAGTCACTTTAATAATGTTTACTTACTGCTTTACTCATTTCATATGTATATACTGTACTTGATTTTAGTCAATACCACTCCGACATTGCTGGTCTTAATATTTATATATTTCTTAATTCCATTCTTTTACTTTTAGATGTGAGTGTATTGTTGTGAATTGTTAGATGCTACTGCATTGTTGGAGCTAGAAACACAAGCATTTCACTACACCCGCAACAACAATGTGAATTGATGAAGAACCAGCTCTGGAGTGTCAAGTCAAGGCATCGAGCCAGAGAGCTGACACCTACACCTATCCTTCCTTCCATCTTCCTCCCTATTGTCTCCTCCTCTCTCCTCCACCAGTCTCCCTCTCCCTCCTGTCCCCTCACATCGTCTAGGTGGCAGAGTTACGGCAGTACAGATCCCTTGGAGGGAGGAGGATGGATGGATGGTGAAAGGGAAGAAGGAGTGAGATTGAGACCCGTAAAACAGGCCGTATTTATGGGCCACCACCTCGTTCATTACAGCCCCATTAAACCAAATGGAGTGGTTGACTGCTCTGCAATTTCTGGCTGATACAGGGAGGTCACGGGGGGGGGGGGGGGTCTACTGGGCAGAGAGGCCAGAGTCATCAGTCACTCTTACTATCATCCGTCTGGCTGTAATGCATTAGGAATTGTGCAGTGAATATCAGACAGTCTTGTTGTAATGGTGGTGTTGATGCGGGTGATGGTGTGTATGTGTGTGTTGGCGTATTTATAAAATAATTATAATAATATTGAACCTTTATTTAACTAAGCAAGTCAGTGTTATGTGTATGTGTTAATGTATGTGCGTGTTAATGTATGTGTGTGTGTGTGTGTGTGTGTGTATGTGTTAATGTATGTGCGTGTTAATGAATGTGTGTGTGTGTGTGTGTGTGTGTGTGTGTGTGTGTGTGTGTGTGAAATGGGGGGAGATAAAGGAAAGAGGAGGTTGTAGGTAGATAAGGGGTGACAGGAGAGGAGTGGTGAAGTGATAGGAGAAGGACTGGATAGAAAGCTCCAGGTTGCTAGTGGCTCCTGTTAAACTCTGTGACATTTCCAATGTCAGCCGAGCTCCATCACCATGCTATTTTGGAAGCCTGAGCGGTGAAATCAGGGAAATTTACTGCTTCCTAATTTAATGCCGCCACTGAATTTATGACTGACGAAACAGGACTCAGGGAAAAGAGAACAATACAATGTGAACCCAAGGACAGGGACCAGCCAACCTTGCATTTAAACGTTCATCGATAGTCATATTGGTTATAGTGACAACGTTCTGGCACTTTCAACAGCAATAATACAAGATGTGTGTTGCAGTGTGTCTGTATACTGTGTATACATACGTGTTGGAAACAGCTTCGGACGCTGGGTTCAATGTTGCTCCCTCCGAAGGCGGCGACCTCTCCTAGTTGCCGTGGTATCTGGATGGCGTCGTGGAGCAGCAGACCCAGCTGTCTCTGGTCACACGTATCCCCCGACGACGCCACCTGACTGAACAGGTCTGGAGGAGAGAGAGAGACACAGAGAGGCGAGGGGTGTGAGACTACAGAAATACAGTTTCTCATCCAAGCCTCCACTGTCAATCTTTATCAGTGAGTGTGTTGTGTGAGAGTGTGAGTCAGCGTGTTGTGTCAGCGAGTGTGTGTGTCAGCATGTGTATTAATAGCCCTATGTGGGTACTCATCTATTAGAGCTCAGAGAGGAGAAGGTAGAGTAGAGGAGTCCTGGTGAGCTGAGCAACCCTGTCAGAATACAATCGAGATGAATCCACAGTCCCACCCTCCCTCTCTCTCCCCTCTCTCTGCACCTCCCTCTATTCCACTCTCCCCTCCCTCCCTCCCTCCATCCATCCGTCTCTTCCTCCCTCCTGCCCTCCCTTCCTCCCTCCCTCTCTCTCTCTCTCCCCTCTCTCCCTCCCCCTCTCTTCCCCTCCCTCCCTCCCCATCCCTCTCTCTCCCTTCCCCCTCTCTTCCCCTCCCTCCCTCCATCCCTCCCTTCCTCCTGCCCACCCTCCCTCTCTCCCTCCCTCCCTCCCTGCATCCCACCCTCCCCTGTCTCTGTAAATCTCCTCACTATCACAGGAGAGCAATCAATTCCCCATCAGCCCCTGCTCTGAGGGTATGACAGGGCATCTGCCCATCGTTGAGAAGGGAAACCTCTCGTCTAGACGTACAAACACTATATTTATTGTTTCAATCGTAAAACAAAACTAAACCAAATTGAATGCAACAGCTCAGTTAATTGTTGTCAGGGCTCTGTCTGCCTTGTTACTCCCAGATAGGATAAAGAGAGAGAGACAAACTTTGATGAACTCCCATATCTGTTAGGCGAAATACAGCAGTGTGCAGTCACAGCAGCAAGATTTGTGGCCCGTTGCCATGAGAAAAGGGCAACCAGTGGAGAAGAAATAAACACTGTGTAATTCAATTAGGGGAGGGGTGGTAGGGTTAGGAGAAAATAATAAAGTAAAATATTGGTATATTATATATACATTTACAAAAAAATATATGGGGATTGGAAATGATGCAGATAATTACATGGATAGAATCCACAATCTGCAATATTAAAGCTGATCTAACCACTAAAAAAATACAGAATACAAATTCTACAACACTGTAAAAACAACCTGTTCATTTATTTTCCCTTTCATACTAACTTTGTATTTATTTTTATATAAACTTTATTTAACTAGGCAAGTCAGTTAAGAACAAATTGTTACTTGCAATGACGGCCTACCAAAAGGCCTCCTGCGGAACGGGGGCTGGGATAAAAAACACAAATATATAGGACAAAACCCACATCATGACAAGAGACACCACAACACGACATAAAGAGAGACACCACAACACGACATAAAGAGAGACACCACAACACGACATAAAGAGAGACACCACAACACGACATAAAGAGAGACACCACAACACGACATAAAGAGAGACACCACAACACGACATAAAGAGAGACACCACAACACGACATAAAGAGAGACACCACAACACGACATAAAGAGAGACACCACAACACGACATAAAGAGAGACACCACAACACGACATAAAGAGAGACACCACAACACGACATAAAGAGAGACACCACAACACGACATAAAGAGAGACACCACAACACGACATAAAGAGAGACCTAAGACAACAACATAGCATGGCAGCAACACAACATGACAACAACATACTGTAGTTGCAACACAACATGGTAGAAGCACAACATGACAACTACATACTGTAGTAGCAACACAACATGGTAGCAACACAACATGACAACAACATACTGTAGATGCAACACAACATGGTAGCAGCACAACATGACAACAATATACTGTAGTAGCAACACAACATGGTAGCAGCACAACATGACAACAACATACTGTAGTAGCAACACAGCATGGCAGCAACACAACATGACAACTACATACTGTAGTAGCAACACAGCATGGTAGCAACACAACATGACAACAACATACTGTAGTAGCAACACAGCATGGTAGCAGCACAACATGACAACAACATACTGTAGTAGCAACACAGCATGGTAGCAACACAACATGACAACAATATACTGTAGTAGCAACACAACATGGTAGCAGCACAACATGACAACAACATACTGTAGTAGCAACACAGCATGGTAGAAGCACAACATGACAACAACATACTGTAGTAGCAACACAGCATGGTAGGAACATAACATGACAATATACTGTAGTAGCAACACAGCCTGGTAGCAACATAACATGGTAGCAGCACAAAACATGGTACAATAATTATTGGGCACAGACAACAGCATAAAGGGCAAGAAGGTAGAGACAACAATACATCACACAAAGCAGCCACAACTGTCAGTAAGAATGTCCATGATTGAGTCTTTGAATGAAGAGATTGAGATGAAACTGTCCAGTTTGAGTGTTTGTTGCAGCTCGTTCCAGTCGCTGGCTGCAGCTAACTACTTGAACATTGTTACAACACTGTACATAGCCAACAATATAACATTTGAAATATCTATATTCTTTTAAAACTTTTGTGGGTGTAATGTTGACTAATGTTTCCCTTATTTATTTCCCTTTCGTTTATTGCCTATTCCATTTGCGTTGGCAATGTAAACATATGTTTCCCATGCCAATACACCCCTTTGAATTGAATGGATTTGAGAGATAGAGAGAGTTGGCGGGAGAGAGAGAGATGAGAGAGTTGGCGGGAGAGAGAGAGATGAGAGAGAGTTGATGGGAGAGAGAGAGAGATGAGAGAGAGTTGGCGGGAGAGAGAGAGATAAGAGAGAGCGAGAGAGAGATATAGAGAGTTGGCGGGAGAGAGAGAGATGAGAGATATAGAGAGAGTTGGCGGGAGAGAGAGATGAGAGAGAGAGATATAGAGAGAGTTGGCAGGAGAGAGATATAGAGAGAGTTGGCGGGACAGAGAGAGAGATGAGAGAGAGCGAGAGAGAGATATAGAGAGAGTTGGCGGGAGAGAGAGAGATGAGAGAGCGAGAGAGAGATAGAGCTGGCGGGAGAGAGAGAGATATATATATAGAGAGAGATGAGAGAGCGAGAGAGAGAGAGTTGGCGGGAGAGAGAGAGAGATGAGAGAGAGCGAGAGAGAGATATATAAAGATAGTTGGCGGGAGAGAGAGATGAGAGCGAGAGAGAGAGATATATAGAGATAGCTGGTGGGAGAGAGAGAGATATAGAGAGAGTGAGAGAGATGAGAGAGCGAGAGAGAGAGAGAGTTGGCGGGAGAGAGAGAGAGAGAGATGAGAGATATAGAGAGAGTTGGCGGGAGAGAGAGATGAGAGAGAGATATAGAGAGTGAGAAAAGACAGGGATGCAGTATAGACAGGAAGAACGATTGAGAGAGAGAAAGAAGGAAGACCGAGAGAGCGAGAGAAATACAGTGGAGAGTGAGAAAGGCGATAGAGAGCGGGGGGGCAATAAAAGGATGGAGGGATGTGGCTCGCCTATCTGCCTGGTGTTGACTTTGATCTCTGTGTGAAACCCTGCCTTGATGTCAGCTCTCCTTAAGTAGAGTGGTAATGGCGATTCTATGATACCGTGCATGTGCGTGGGTGTGCATGCGAGTGTCTGCATGTGCACAAACCAGCCTTGATGTCAGCTTGCATTAAGTTAAGTAACTAGGGCTGTTCTTCGATACTCTACTCTATCCTGTGTGTGTGTGTGTGTGTGTGTGTGTGTGTGTGTGTGTGTGTGTGTGTGTGTGTGTGTGTGTGTGTGTGTGTGTGTGTGTGTGATTTTGACCAGGTCTTCATGTCTCCTTGAGGAGCGATGGCAGTTCTTCGATAGTGCACATCCCTAGAGTATAAGCCGGCCATACTTCTTCAACCATGAGCAGCAATGCGTATCAGCTTCATAAGCCTTCATAGCCACTACTAGGACATCGTTGTCATGAAACTCCAAAATCACGAGCCCCAGACTTTCTTAACATTTCTACTCCGACTCAAACGTCCTGCCCTACAATTATAAGTGATATGCATAATACACAAGGTATCGAATTGAGAGCCAAATCGCTATGTAGTTGGGTTCTATGTTGCGGTGGTGGACTGTGCTACTTGTGATTTAGTGAGTTGCTGTGGATGGGTGTCTGGGCCTGACACCAATGTGACTCTAAACGAGAGGGACTCGCCCAACCGTGCTTGATCTCTTTTTGAGACTAATAGAAATTGCCAGTGGAACGAATAGGCTCAGTGACAGACTCCACGTCACAGGAGGGGTAGAGAAGGAAACTATGGAGGGAGAGGACAGAGTGAGAGAGAGGAAAGGAAGAGAGGGAAGAGATAGAAGGGGAGAACAGAGAGAGATAGAGAGATCGAGGAGGAGAAAACGAGGACACAAAAGCAAGAGAGCAAATTGAGGACAGAATGCACGTTATCTGAAAGGACAAAGCATACTCCCCCAGCAGCCCTAGACACATCCCTAATCCCCCTGCAATGAAACTAAATAAATAAATAAATCAAATACAAAACAAGTGGGAGGTCTCTCATCCAATTAGATGGTCCATTCACTGGCGTCCTCTGACACGGTCCGATCGGTACCCTGGGTAAGTGAGCTGGGATTACAGCCTGGCAGAGGGCATTATGGGATACGCTGGCACGGACTACGCTACAACGCTCCCACTGGGGCTGTTCTCAATTCACCTCAGAGTGTGTGGGTGTGTGTCAAAGTGTGATTTAAGTCTATCAGAGCTTGATCAAGTTTTATTATTTTTTCACTTCAGTGTGTGTGTGTGTGTGTGTGTGTGTGTGTGTGTGTGTG
The DNA here is from genome assembly GCF_057628025.1 of Oncorhynchus mykiss. NCBI lineage: Eukaryota > Metazoa > Chordata > Actinopteri > Salmoniformes > Salmonidae > Oncorhynchus > Oncorhynchus mykiss. The sequence continues at coordinate 74,212,517 of NC_143025.1, read as the reverse complement.
TGTGTGTTTGAGTGTTTCTGTGAATGCTATGTGTGTGAAAGGATTTTTGTGGGATGGTTGGTACTTGCATTTGTATTTCTCCTCCAGATGGCCCTTGGAGAGCGAGAGCAATCCTATCTTCATGGACAGGACACGGATCTTCCCACTGCGTCCACTATAGAGGGAACACACACACAGTGGACATTTTTTTTAGGAGAGAAAATGACTTCTACAAGGTGTGTGTGTGTGTGTGTGTGTCCACGTACGTGTCGTATACATTGAGCAGCCAGTTGAGACACATATCGACACACAACGGAACATTGACCAGGTCCTTGTGCTGCTGCTCCAGCCCATCATAGATGGACGTCAGACAGTTAATCACTTCTGGCACTGTCAGCAGCTGGGCATTCTGGGTAAGCTTGTGCTGCTCGAAGGTGCTCTGGGCCACATTCAGATCCAACAGATCCACTGGAGGTTGGGAGGGAGGGAGGGAGGGAGTGGAAAGAGACTGTTAGACTTTTCAAAGTTGTTTACTGAGACCACTCAATGGCAACAAAGAACATTCTAAAATGATGAAGAGCAGTGGAAATTGCCACAGCAAATTACAGATGGTTGTAATGACAACATGGCCACAGACAGGATATGAGGTGTCTGTAGAGTAGACGGGGGTGTGACACCAGGGCAGCAGGCCAACCCATTTATGTTACAGATACTGGAGACACAACTCAGAGTTAACCTAATTAGCCGTTTAAGGGGAATCCTGCTGTGCGAGTGTGTAGGAGATACACACAGACATACATCTGACAGTGGGGGATCAAGAAGGAAAAACAAAACACGAACGGGAAGGAGTTTGAGGAAAATATACAGACTTGTTTCCTCTTTCTCTCTCCTCCCTCTCTCTCACTCTCCTTCCTCCCTCCCTCACTCTGTTCCAGGGCATTAAGCCAGAGTAATAACTAATAAATACAGATCTGTGTCTGTGCTTTGGACTTCAGGCTTTGACTTGTAATCTAATGGGTGAAATTGAATCTGAACGCCCTCAGTCCAAATCACTCAGACGTACTAGGAGCTCTCGTCTCATCATCACAAGATAATGCAATATAATATGACAAACCCAAAACGCCTGAATCATCTAAACTCATTAACACCCACACTAACGCATAAAACCACACACGCACACTCCCTACTCTCAGCACGACAAACCCACTCCACCCTCTACCCCAGAAGTACGACAGAAAGCAGACAGAGAAAGAAGAAAGTGAAGCAGTAAAGTTTGGAGCTCTCTAAATAACAGCATAAACTGGGTGGTTCAATCCCTGAATGCTGATTGGCTGACGGCCGTGGTATACCACAGGTATGACAAAACATTTGTTTTTACTGTTCCAATTACATTGGTAACCAGTTTATAATAGGAATAAGGCACCACGGGGGTTTATGGTATACAGCCAATATACCACGACTAAGGGCTGTATCCGGGCACTCCTCGTTACGCCGTGCGTAGTAACTTAGCCATGGTATATTGGCCATATACCACACCCCCCCCCCCAGAGTTATTGCTTAAATAACCCCTGGGTAATAATGACAGAGAGCCTGGCTCAGTCCCAGCAGCAAGGTACAGCAATACCCAGAGGAAGAGGTCACCATTTCTATCCACACACCGTCAGCAGCCAACAGGGAATAACTAACACAAAGATAGCTATGGCCAGCTGGTTATTGTGGAAGACAATTTATTCCCTTTTGGGATGAAACACACAGCGGCACAGATGGAATCTCAACTAAACAAAAGGATGTTACACATACAGGTACACACAAACTCAATCGCATACATGCATGTGTTTGTGTGTGTGTGTGTGTGTGTGTGTGTGTGTGTGTGGGGGGGGGACACTTACAGCACAATGCTTTCTGTAGCCTACGGATCTTCATGGCTGTTCTGTAAGCGGAAAATCTCACGTTGTTCAGGTCAGCTAAAAGGTGAGAGAGAAAGATAGAAAGAAAGAGAGAGAGGAAAGAGGGATGGAATCAATCATACAGAAAGGATAACAGTGGTCTGACATGAAATTATGATGTCAAACTGGAAACCTGTTGAAAAGACGTGCCGTAGTGTAATTTCTATATAGTCACAGGGAGGGCTGGAAATGGCTGGTAATTGGGTTATGTGAGACCTCTCTCAGAGGAGCTGAGTCCTATCTGTTGAGCGTTGGCCTTTAGGAACTGTTCCACAGCTTATTACTGATCCATCTGATCATTAAAGAACAGTCACACTGACCACCGCAACGGTGACCCATACATAAATATGGATGTTACAGTCAGTGTGTGTGTGTGTGTGTGTGTGTGTGTGTGTAAGCAAGACAGCAAGACACTGTGTGAAAGAGCACATGAGAGAAAGCTTTGCAGTTACAGCGTGGTGTTAAATTTGAGTGAAAGTGAATGTTCTGTGATTATATGACTGGTGTCTGTCTGTTTCATACCAAGAGACTGGTAGAGCTCTGTCATCTTTGGATGGTCCCAGCAGGTTGTCTGAGTCTGGTGGCTGGAAGACAACAGGGGATAACGATAAGGCTTTTGTAACACACACACGCACACACACACACACACACACACACACACAGGGCGGTTACCATATTGTACTATATACCGGTATTGATGCACGGCTCAGTTTGGGTTTTTACTTTACCTCCTATAAAGGTATTTGAATGTTTGGTTTGTTAAATGTGATTCGCAGTGTGTAACGTCCATTTGTATAGTTTACTCCGCTACCTGAGTCGTCCCTCTCTGCTCTCTCTCTCCACGCCGCTTCCACACAGACCTAGTCCCAGCCCTTCACTCAAGGAGCGCATTTGTTGTTGCTTGACCACGAGACACTTTCGTTCAGTCTGCATGGTCAATGCAGCACATGTTGATGACAACGATGTTGTTCTCAATTTCAATTCACAATCATTCTATAATTACAATATTAGTTTGTGTTTCTTACATCAGCAAACAGCTAGTTTGTATTTTCTTAGCAAGTTAAGCTAAATCGTGTTAGCCACTAATGCTAATCGCTAGCTAACTAGCTAATAAAAGTACTGAGTCAGAGCAAACGTAGCTGGCTAATACAGCCTGATACCAGTGCTGGTGGAGGCCTAAATCAGCATGTTGTTTGTGCAACAGTATCTTCTAAATCAAAGAGGAATAGGCAAAGATTTAATGTAGCCAAAGATTATAGGGTCCCATAGGAAACACGGAACATCACTAATAAACAATATATTTCCATGATTCCAAAAGTTCACCCAAGTGTTTTGATCTAAATCAGAATGGAGAAAGACCCATTGAAATAATTGTAAAAATATGTGTTGCCACCCCAAGGTCACGCACAACTCATAAAGCAAATGTAGAGCTTTTATTAATCAAAAACATGAAATAAATAAAAACAAATACTGCCATAAATTTTAAAATTCCATATGATATTTAGGCCATATCGCCCAGCCCTAACACGTACACACACACACACACGTACACACACACGTACACACACACACACACACACACACACAGAGAGAGACAGACAGATAATTTGCTCTGTCTTGTCGACTGGTTTTCTTATCGTCTCAATAATAGAAGCACATGTATACAAATCCAAAACGCGGATCTGATTGTGATTCCCAAAGCATACAAATCGTCTAGGAGGCCTTCAGGGTGATCCACAAGGACACACCCCTCATCTCTGCAGGCCTCCTCTCAGTACGGTACATAGCACACACAGCCAGGTCCCCTGGGGCTACGAGGGGGACATGTTGATGTCTTGTCTCCATCCTGTTTACATTTCAGCTTCTGAGAAACGCCGCAAGGTGCAGAGAGCACAGACAACACAGCCAAATCAACAAGAACCATGTTTGAAATAAAAACACACAAACAAATTTACTTGAATCTGATCAAGCAGAGCAGTGTTGATGACTCCAGAAGACAGAATTGATAAGTAGGTGTGGGGTTTTTGTCTGTCTGCTGCCCTTCTTCACCTGATCAGGGAACTAATTTATATTTGAATGATTCTCCGCTTCGGCGAAATATTCCTTCCTGTACCCACACTGATATCAAGGGAATTGTTGGGAATTGCTGTGTTGTGACGTCTATTCTGAATGCCAGTATCTCTGTGATTAGGTTGTCATAGCGAGACTGTCTCCACAGAGAGAGAGAGAGAGAGAGAGAGAGAGAGAGAGAGAGAGAGAGAGAGAGAGAGAGAGAGAGAGAGAGAGAGAGAGAGAGAGAGAGAGAGAGAGAGAGAGAGAGAGAGAGAGAGAGAGAGAGAGAGAGAGAGAGAGAGAGAGAGAGAGAGAGAGAGAGAGAGAAGACAGGCTATCCAGTGAAGTGAAGTGCTGACAGTAGAACACAGGGGAGACGAACTACAGAAGCCATCAGCAGGTGTTCATCCCTCATCATGCTCTGAAATGGCACACACTTTCATACCTTCCTTGCATTGCAAATATGACTAGAGCGCTCAGCTCGGGGTTTCTGTTTCAGCTGTGCTATTTGAGACAGGGGCCGATTCAATCATGGCCGGATGGATATTATTGTGTCCCAGTGAGGATTTGGACACCAAGCCGTCAGAAATGAATTCATATCTCCTCTTGTTCGACCAGCTTGAGGATTTAGCCGCGGTTGTGGCATAAGCTTGTACACACACACCCATGCACATACGTGCATGCACGCACGGACACACATCTGGAAGTGTGTTAATGACTTTCTATCAGTGCCAACAGCAGTCAGAGTAAACACAATAATGGTTGCCATTCAACTAAGTCTGTAGGAGGAACATCAAAGAGAAGCCAGCCTTAGCCCCAAAGATGAAACACAAGGAGTTGACTGTGATCTGGCAACCCGTGGAGTCTTTCCACTATGTATTCAGTGCAAAGCAGCAGAATGACAAACACAGCAGACAGGCTCAATCAAAAAAATGGATTACACTAGCTGTCTACTTCCACTGCTGGACCGGCAGCTTAGGCCTGTCATAATGAAGACAACCCACAGAGTTGGCAGGTGCTAAGCTTCCTCGATCATCCCTTCTTTCTCCCTCTGTTGTCCGTCCTCATTTATCCTCAGAAACTCCCAAGTTTAAGGTTATCTGTGGTAACCTTTGCAAGGACAGAGATGTGACGCATGTACACATGTGTTAAGGCTTGAAGATCACACAGACATTCATGTCCCAAAATGTGAAAGCGATGGTTTGGCACCAAGCTCAGGGTTATAGAATCTCTCTGATTTGAAGAACCACACAGAGATCAAAGTCCCTCTTTTTTTAACAAGGAGTTAAGGTTGACTGGTCGAAAGCTACATCCTGAGAGCTCCGCTTGGTAGTGCCATATAGAATTCTGCATTCATTCTCAAAGCCGGTTTGAGATTTAGGGTTTTTCATGTTGCCACCAATGGTTCCGAGTCCATTCTACCAATGGGTAGAATGCTTATTGGAAGTTAATTGTTGTGGAATACCTAGTGCAAAGATGGAGCTTAGAAGAGCTTTGGGTAAAGAGCTCAGACAGGAAGTCAGAGCAGCTCCACAGCCTGTCCTCAGCAGGGAGTTGAGTGAGTGATATACTGTAAAGAGTACAGTGAGCCTGGAGATGAATCCAGTTTGAGGATAAATAGATGCAGCGCTTGACATTTCTCCGTAAACATCATTATAAAACTGGTTGTTTGGATCACGGATGCTGGATGGACGAGCAGCGTTCCAAGCCGTGCTGTATTAGCTGTCACAAACACACCTATGCCTGCTAACAGTTCCATCTGAAAATGATCACTGCACCTCCATAAGAATATCATTTTCACGTTGCTCTCCGAATCATCTGTTTTATTTATCTCAACTCACACATTATTTCCCATTGCTTCTAGCCAAGCATTTAGTTTGGTATAGTGGGGGTTAATATAAGCCTAGCATTTAGTTTAATACAGCGGGGGTTAATATAAGCCTAGCATTTAGTTTAGTACAGTGGGGGTTAATATAAGCCTAGCATTTAGTTTAATACAGCGGGGGTTAATATAAGCCTAGCATTTAGTTTAATACAGCGGGGGTTAATATAAGCCTAGCATTTAGTTTAATACAGCGGGGGTTAATATAAGCCTAGCATTTAGTTTAATACAGCGGGGGTTAATTTAAGCCTAGCATTTAGTTTAATACAGCGGGGGTTAATATAAGCCTAGCATTTAGTTTAGTACAGTGGGGGTTAATATAAGCCTAGCATTTAGTTTAATACAGCGGGGGTTAATTTAAGCCTAGCATTTAGTTTAATACAGCGGGGGTTAATATAAGCCTAGCATTTAGTTTAATACAGCGGGGGTTAATATAAGCCTAGCATTTAGTTTAATACAGCGGGGGTTAATTTAAGCCTAGCATTTAGTTTAATACAGCGGGGGTTAATATAAGCCTAGCATTTAGTTTAATACAGCGGGGGTTAATTTAAGCCTAGCATTTAGTTTAATACAGCGGGAGTTAATATAAGCCTAGCATTTAGTTTAATACAGCGGGGGTTAATATAAGCCTAGCGTTTAGTTTAATACAGCGGGAGTTAATATAAGCCTAGCATTTAGTTTAATACAGCGGGGGTTAATATAAGCCTAGCGTTTAGTTTAATACAGCGGGGGTTAATTTAAGCCTAGCATTTAGTTTAATACAGCGGGAGTTAATATAAGCCTAGCATTTAGTTTAATACAGCGGGGGTTAATTTAAGCCTAGCGTTTAGTTTAATACAGTGGGGGTTAATATAAGCCTAGCGTTTAGTTTAGTACAGCGGGGGTTAATATAAGCCTAGCATTTAGTTTAATACAGCGGGGGTTAATATAAGCCTAGCGTTTAGTTTAATACAGCGGGGGTTAATTTAAGCCTAGCATTTAGTTTAATACAGCGGGAGTTAATATAAGCCTAGCATTTAGTTTAATACAGCGGGAGTTAATATAAGCCTAGCGTTTAGTTTAATACAGCGGGAGTTAATATAAGCCTAGCGTTTAGTTTAATACAGCGGGAGTTAATATAAGCCTCGCGTTTAGTTTAGTACTGTCTTTAGACATCAATAAGGTACAAGAGACAGTATTGGCCCTCCGCTATCGCATCGGGCCGAACGACGCCATTTGCCTGTGACTTTATTCATGATACAGCACTGACTCGTGTCTTATTGCTTAATTAAATGACATCTCTGAGTAAACATCATTAAAACGGGACTCTGGGATAGAATACTGCATAAAACCCAGGAAACTCTGCATTTTATGTAACTAATAAGCTACTCTGAAGTGCTGTTTATGAGAGCTTGTGGCCAAGCTATAGCAGAGCAGTAAATTACTACATTCTAATTCATATTAAATGATTAGAAATTCTAATTCCATCAGTGTGAATAGAATGACAGAGGGGACTCTGCTACTCTGCTTCTCCTTGGCTCCAGGATGCCTCGGATACAGGCAGCATAATTACAGCGTTTATAATCCTCTGCATAATGACCACTTCCCCTGGCATTTCCTGTTTGGCTTGGCTACTTCCTCCTCATCACAAACCAGATGATTACAGAAGATAAAGGATGCATAGTTTTTCACAGCTCTAGATTATCCCAGCAGGCCAGTGTAGCGATGTGTCGTATCTGAACATTATTGACAATAACCAACTTAGCTTTTCTCCCTAAAAAAAATGTTCTCTACCTCCAAGACATTGGGTCGTAAAAATGGCTCTCGACACCAAGGGGTGATACCATCTGACCTAGCAGGAAGTACTGCTTCCCTCTTAGCTCTTAGCCTCTTATCCATCGGGACCTCTCAAACTGGACCTCTCAAACTGGACCTCTCAAACTGGACCTCTCAAACTGGACCTCTCAAACTGGACCTCTCAAGATGGACCTCTCAAGATGGACCTCTCAAATTGGACCTCTCAAATTGGACCTCTGTCAAGGAGGAAGGAGAACCTCCATCTTCAGTAGGCCAACCACAGGGCATGGACCTTTGCGGCAGGTAGTCTAGTGGTTAAAGCGTTGGGCCAGTAACCGAAAGGTTGTTGGATTGAATCCCCGAGATGACACGGTATAATAAATCTGTCGTTCTGCCCCTGAACAAGGCAGTTAACCCAATATTTCCCCGGTAGGCCGTCATTGTAAATAACAATTTGTTCTTAACTGACATGCCTAGTTAAATAAAGGTTAAATAAAAACATTTAAAAATAATAATTTTAAGGCAATAACTGGTGAACTGATAAGTTAGGGGAAGTACCTTTTAGGGAACAGTACATGTAATCCAGTACATAAATTAGGACGACGAGCCCATGCACTAAACTGTCTCAGAAGGAGACTTCGCCATTAGAGAGCTAGTGTAGCATGAACGGTATATTTAAGATGACCTTCTTCAAGGAAAGAGAACACAATTAGAGCAAAGCCTCTGCAACTCAAGCAAGGAGCCAACAGAGAAGAACAAGCATTAGAACACCAACTCAGGACCAAAGGAGCAACCTGAAGGAACCACCCAACTCAACCAGAAAGGGGACACAGCCACCTTCTTCCCTTGTTCTCCTCCATGCGGCCTGAACAATCAAGCAGCCACAACAGTATCCAATCACAGATTGAGCATAACATCTTTTAATGTTCTGGATCTCCAGGTCTTCACTTGTTGTCTTTCATCCCATTTCATACTCTTTCAAATATTTTGATCAGTGTTATTAAATGTTGATTGTATAAATAACTTGTTTGTCTTGTTATTCTAAGGAAATAACTCCAATTCTCAAAGAATTCCTACCTTCATATGAATCAATGTATTACTATTATTCTAATTGCAGTCTTATATAGTTATATGAGTCAGGACTTACAATACCATTTTGTGCAATACTGGACTGGTGCCCCATTAATCATTTTATAGTAATAAGTGCACACACTAATCTACACCAGTGAAGACCACAAGCTACCTCTGTAGGGCAGATTATTTATTTGCTTTGCCATACAATATTTCCCATGCTAATACGGTGCAGGAGATTTAATATGACTCACAAATGTACATATACACATGTACGGTGCATTCGGAAAGTATTCAGACCCCTTGACTTTTCCCACATTTTTTTTACAGCCTTATTCTAAAATTGATTAAATTGTTTTTTCCCCCTCATCAATCTACACACAATACCCCATAATGACATCACAATACCCCATAATGACATCACAATTCCCCATAGTGACAAAGAAAAAAATGGTTTAGACATTTTAGCAAATCTATTAAAAATTAAAACTGAAATATCACATTTACTTATGTATTCAGACCCTTTACTCAGTACTTTGCTGAAGCTCCTTTGGGTATGACGCTACACGCTTGGTACACCTGTATTTGGGGAGTTTCTCCCATTCTTCTCTGCAGAGCTTCTCAAGCTCTGTCAGGTTGGATGGGGAGTGTCGCTGCACAGCTATTTTCAGGTCCCTCCAGAGATGTTCGACCGGGTTCAAGTCCGGGCTCTGGCTGGGCCACTCAAGGACATTCAGAGACTTGTCCTAAAGCCACTCATGCGTTGTCTTTGCAGTCTGCTTAGGGTCATTGTCCTTTTGGAAGGTGAACCTTTGCCCCAGTCAATCATGTGAAATCCATAGATTAGGGCCTAATGAATTTATTTAAATTGACTGATTTCCTTATTTGAATTGTAACTCTGTAAAATCATTGAAATTCTTGCATTTATATTTTAGTTAAATATATATATACATACAGTACCAGTCAAAAGTTTGGACACCTACTCATATACTTTAGATTTGAGATTTTTCAAAGTAGCTTCCCTTTGCCTTGATGACAGTTTTGCACACTCTTGGCATTCTCTCAACCAGCGACTTTGAAGATTATAAAATGTAAAACACTTTTTTGGTTACTACATGATTCACATGATTGGTGTTATTTCATAGTTTTGATGTCTTCACTATTATTCTACAAATGTAGAAAATAGTAAAAATAAAGAAAAACCTTTGAATGAGTAGGTGTGTCCAAGCTTTTGACTGGTACTGTATGCATATATATATATAATATATTATATATTAATAATATATTACCTGGATTCATGCATTTATTACTCATAAAATGTGGTCTGATCTTCATCTAATCTAGAGGCGAAAGAAACGCACACCCATTTAGGCGAGGTGCTGGCTAGCGGAGTACAACACTTGAAAAATGAAAGGAGAGACGCACACTCTAGGAGCTCAGATGCAATCATTTAATAACCTAATAAACAACGTTTCGACAGAAAAGCTGTCTTCTTCAGGGTATTATGACAAACACTGCGGGGTGACTAGTTGATATAGTGTCAAAGGACACACACAGGTGTCTGTAATCATGGCCGGGTGTGGCCTGATATCGTTGGTTAATTCTCAGATATAAAAATAACATATCAAAAACATGAAAGGATAGCGTACGATCATAGATACAATTTGGCTACATACGCCTACAAACATTTACAAAAGCAAAATCACAAGAATGACTTCAGATCAAAGTCTACGTTGAGACCGAAGGGAGCAAGGGTCTTTAAATAAAAAATCCAAGCAGCCTCTCGTTTTAACAATAAATTGTCGAGGTCACCCCCTCTCAAAGGGAGGGTGACAATATCGATGCCGATATAACGTAGAGACGAAAATGAGGGTAAGTTGAGTTTTTGCACCGATGCTACGATGCTCTGAGATTCGTACTTTTAATATTGCGCTTTGTTTTACTCACATCATTTTTACCACAAGGACAAGTTATAAGATAAATAACTGCCTTAGTGGCGCACGTGATGACACCTTTGATTAGGATCTGTTTCCCTGTTTGGGGGTGTTTGAAATATCTATATTTATAAGTGCCATTGCATTGAGCACAGCCATTACACTTGTAGGGTTGTACACTTTTCCATCCAGTAGGGGCGCAAATACGTTGTGCAGGGATATCTTGGGATGGTAAATCAGAGTGTACCAATTGATCTCTGAGATTTCTGCCCCGCGAGAATACGACCAAGGGAAGGTCCGAAAACACATTACCGATACTATCATCAGATTTTAGAACGAGCCAATGTTTGTGAACGATTCCCTTAATTTGTTCAGAGCAATTTGAATAAAGGGTAGTTAGAACGCAAGAATGCTTCTTTTTGCGAGACGGTCTTAGAAAAAGATCTCTCGGTTTGTTTTGAATTTTTATATCTGAGAATTAACCAATGATATCAGGCCACACCCGGCCATGATCACAGACACCTGTGTGTGTCCTTTGACACTATATCAACTAGTCAACCCGCAGTGTTTGTCATTATACCCTGAAGAAGACAGCTTGTCTGTCGAAACGTTGTTTATTAGGTTATTAAATGATCGCATCTGAGCTACTAGAGTGTGCGGCTCTCCTTTCATTTTTCAACTGATCTTCATCTAAGTCACAATAATAGACAAACACAATCTGACTAAACTAATAACACACAAACAGTTGTACGTTTCAAATTTTTATTGATGACATTGAATAATCATTGACAATGCAGGCTGGAAAACGTAAGTGAACCATTGAATTTAGTAACTTGTAGATCCTCCTTCAGCAGCAACAACATCCACCAAACGTTTCCTGTAGCTGCTTATAAGACTTGCACAACGTTGAGGAGGACATTTGATTGCACACCCCTCTTCAGGTCATGCCACAGCATCTCAATTGGGTTAAGGTCAGGACTCTGACTTGGCCATTCAAAAACACAAATATTCTTATTTTTCAGACATTCTTTAGTTGATTTACTTGTGTTCTTTGGGTCATTGTCTTGTTGCATCACCCACCTCTCTTAAGCTTGAGGTCAGGGACTGCTGCCCTGACATTCTCCTGTAAAATGTCTTGATACACTTTTGAATTCATTGTTCCCTCAATGATTGCAAGGTGTCCAGGCAATGAGGCAGCAAAGCAGCCACAAACCATGATGCCCCCTCCACCATGCTTCACAGTTGTGATGAGGTTTTGGTGTTGGTGTGCAGTGCCCTTTTTCCTCCACACATAGCGTTCAACTTTTAAGTTCAACTTTTGTCTCATCTGTCCACAGCACATTTTCCCAGAAGTGTTGTGGAACATCCAGGTGGTCTTGGGCAAACTTGAGACGTGCCGCAATGTTTTTTTTAGACAGCAGTGGTTTCCTTGGTGGTGTCCATCCATGAACACCATTGTTGTTCAGTGTTTTTCTGATAGTGGACACCTGAACAAAGACTATCGTTGTTTGTAGAGTTTTCTGGTATTTTGCTGTTACCCTTGGGTTCTTTCTCATCTCTTTCAGGATTGCCGTTTGTGCTCTTGGAGTGATCTTCGCAGGACGCCACCCCTCGGGAGAGTAGCAACAGTCCTGAATCTTCTTCATTTGTAGACATTTTGTCTCACCGTGGATGGATGAACACCAAGGTCATTAGCAATGCTTTTGTAACCTTTTCCCGCTTCATGCATCTCTATAATGCGTCTTCTAAGGTCCTGTGAAAGTTGTTGGGATCCAGGCATTCTTCACACTAACCAATCTTTCTGGAGAAGAACAGACTTGTCAGTAACCAGGCTTTGTGCAGCCTTTATTTAATCTTGATACTACCCATCCGGGAGCGTAATCATCACCTGAAACTAATTAGCATAACGCAGTGGACATAAATATCCCTAGAAAATATTCATATTCATGAAATTCACAAATGAAATATATTGAGACACAGCTTAGCCTTTTGTTAATCACACTGTCATCTCAGATTTCAAAATATGCTTTACAGCCAACGCTAGACAAGCATTTGTGTAAGTTTATAATAGCCTAGCATAGCATTATGCCTTGCTAGCAGCAAGCAACCTTGTCACGGAAATCAGAAAAGCAATCAAATTAAATCGTTTACCTTTGATGAACTTCAGATGTTTTCACTCACGAGACTCCCAGGTAGATAGCCAAAGTTCATTTTTTCCCAAAAGATAATTTTTGTAGGCGAAACAGCTCCGTTTGTTCTTCACGTTTGGCTGAGAAATCGCCCGGAAATTGAGGTCACCACAACGGCAATTTTTTTCTCCAAATTAGCTCCATAATATCGACAGAAACATGGCAAACGTTGTTTAGAATCCATCCTCAAGGTGTTTTTCTAATATCTATTCAATAATATATCCGTCGGGACAATTCCTTTTTCTCTAGGACCGATTGGAGTAATGGCTACCTCTGTACTTTAAGCGAGAATCTCTCTCGGAGCCACCATGTGACCACTTACGCAATGTGCCCCCATACGGCTATTCTTCAACAGAAATGCGTAAAACTACGTCACAATGCTGTAGACACCTTGGGGAATACGTAGAAAGCGTAAGCTCGTTGATGGTACATTCACAGCTGAATAGGGAGTCATTGGAACGCAGCGCTTTCAAAACCTGGGGCACTTCCGGATTGGATTTTTCTCAGGCTTTCGCTTGCAACATCAGTTCTGTTATACTCACAGACAATATCTTTACAGTTTTGGAAACGTTAGAGTGTTTTCTATCGAAAGCTGTCAATTATATGCATCTTTTCCTGACAAAATATCCCGTTTAAAACGGGAACGTTTTTTTTCTCCAAAAATGACAAGAGTTCCAAGAGGGCAGGGCACCTGTCCAACCCACACCTCCAATCTCATCTCCTTAATTGAAACACCTGATTCCAAATAGCTTTTGGAGAAGTCGTTAACGCAGAGGTGCACTTACTTTTTACAGCCTGCACTGTGAATGATTACTCAATGTCTTCAATAAAAATGTGAAAAATACAACTGTTTGTGTGTTATTAGTTTAGTCAGATTGTGTTTGTCTATTATTGTGACTGAGATGAAGATCAGACCACAGTAATCAATGCAGAAATCCAGGTGATTCCAAAAGGTCCAAACTTTTTCTTGCAACTGTATGAATATATATACAGTATATAAAAATGGGATGCAATGCAAATGTAAATGCCCCAAAACATCCAGGGCAGTCATCCCAAAAATTGGAACCAAGGGTATAGGCGGTGAGCCTCAGTTCATGGAAAGCTAGGCAAAACACTGAGCTATCCTCGGGGAAGTGACGCTTCATAAACTCCCAGAGACAGAGTCACAGAGACATGCAAGTCACAGCATCTTTCTCCTGAGGAGGACTATGTCTCTCAGGCAGGACATGTTCATGAATAATCATGAGCAGTCGATGAATGATGACATTTTAAAATATAAGGGATAGAAGCAGGGAAATATCTGCGACTCAGAGACACTTTTCCCGCCTCTCCGTGACAGTCCCTCTGCCAGACTAATCTCCAACCAGAGTGCCTGCAATCTCCACTTGATATATTCCTCTTCTCCTCCTCCCCTCAAAACTTGATCATGTTTTCTCTCCTCTTCTACTCTGCATTTGAAAAACGTTTCAACCCTTTGAATTGTAGCAACTTAATGAAAGTAATTCGATGAGTCAATGTGGATGCAAACACAACAAAGACATCCTGACAGGCACACACATTTTCACATGTTAGTCATTCAGCAGACACTCTTATCCAGAGTGACTTACAGTAGTGAGTGCATACATTTTCATACTGGTCCCCCGTAGGAATCGAACCCACAACGCTGGCATTGCAAGCCCCATGCTCTACCAACTGAGCCACAACTGAACCACCCACCCCCACAGACACCCACCCCCACAGACACCCACCCCCACAGACACCCACACCCACAGACACCCACCACAGAGTGTGATGGGAAGTTTCAAGCTAGCTCTTATGTTGGCAGAAAAGAGCGGCAGTCCAATATTTCACCCTGACAGCGTTCTGAAAATCTGAGCCCGCTGAAATGCCAGAGGTCAGCTGGAGGTCAACTGGGGTGACAGAGCGGCGGGTGGCGAGGCTTCCATGTTTAGCCATTTGATTCACCAGTGTGTCGCTGTTCCCATGGAAGGGAGGGGGGGTAGCACAGACGCCTTTGTGCGGTCGGGCGGACGAGAAATAGCATGAGCTAGAGAGAGAGGCGGGGGGCCCAGAGTCTAATGAATGTGTCAAAGCCTGATGTTGGAGTCACAGTAACGTCACTGCACTGTAAGTGACCTACGATTAGCCCTGTGAAGGCCAAGGCAACGTTTTTGAATTCCCTCAGAGGGGTCAGGGAGGGCAGTCAAAGAGATTTGAGAGATTTTTAATCCCAACAGTGGCAATAGCTTAGTATTGTAGCTCCCGGCGGTGGCGTCCATTTAAATGAGATGAAAGCCTCACAGTGTTGGAGATGGAGGGAGGCTTTCAATAGGCCGATTTCCCTTTCTCTTTTCCCTTCTTAAAGGGTCACTCAGAAAAAGTGTGAGTGGGGCTCAGCAAAACCTGTGGTGGAGTTGCAGTGCTACGTAATACAGAGGCAAGGAAGGGACATATGGCGTGTCTGTGTGTGTTTGTGTGTGTGTGTGTGTGTGTGGAGGGAGGGCCCGGGTTCAATGGTCAGCCACTCGAGGAGGGCCAACACCTGTGATCAGAGACAGCTGTTGTTGATACCAGAGTTCTAAACCTGTCCTCATCTCTCCTCCCATCTTCTCTCGCCCTTTCATCTCAGATCCCTTCCAGTGCAAAGCTCCTGGGGTAAACAAACATCAGCTGTTTACAGGGATGTCTCTCTCTCTCACTCAGTATCTCTCTCTCATCTCTCTCACAACCTGTCTTTTGTACCTCTACCTCCTTATCACCCCTTCATCCTAGCCCCATCTCTCACCCATCCTCCTTTCATATGAATCACTATTTTTTCTTATCCCTCTCTCTCCGTTTCTTTCTCTCAGTTACCACCATCTCTCTGTCCACGTGTCTTCCTCCCTTTAACTCTCTCTGTCCACCTGTCTCCCTCCCTTTAACTCTCTCTGTCCACCTGTCTCCCTCCCTTTAACTCTCTCTGTCCACCTGTCTCTCTCCCTTTAACTCTCTCTGTCCACCTGTCTCCCTCCCTTTAACTCTCTCTGTCCACCTGTCTCCCTCCCTTTAACTCTCTCTGTCCACCTGTCTCCCTCCCTTTAACTCTCTCTGTCCACCTGTCTCCCTCCCTTTAACTATCTCTGTCCACCTGTCTCCCTCCCTTTAACTCTCTCTGTCCACCTGTCTCCCTCCCTTTAAGTCTCTCTGTCCACCTGTCTCCCTCCCTTTAAGTCTCTCTGTCCACATGTCTCTCTCCCTTTAACTCTCTCTGTCCACCTGTCTCCCTCCCTTTAAGTCTCTCTGTCCACCTGTCTCCCTCCCTTTAACTCTCTCTGTCCACCTGTTTCCCTCCCTTTAACTCTCTCTGTCCACCTGTCTCCCTCCCTTTAACTCTCTCTTTCCACCTGTCTCCCTCCCTTTAACTCTCTCTGTCCACCTGTCTCCCTCCCTTTAACTCTCTCTGTCCACCTGTCTCCCTCCCTTTAACTCTCTCTGTCCACCTGTCTCCCTCCCTTTAACTCTCTCTGTCCACCTGTCTCCCTCCCTTTAACTATCTCTGTCCACCTGTCTCCCTCCCTTTAACTCTCTCTGTCCACCTGTCTCCCTCCCTTTAAGTCTCTCTGTCCACCTGTCTCCCTCCCTTTAAGTCTCTCTGTCCACATGTCTCTCTCCCTTTAACTCTCTCTGTCCACCTGTCTCCCTCCCTTTAAGTCTCTCTGTCCACCTGTCTCCCTCCCTTTAACTCTCTCTGTCCACCTGTTTCCCTCCCTTTAACTCTCTCTGTCCACCTGTCTCCCTCCCTTTAACTCTCTCTTTCCACCTGTCTCCCTCCCTTTAACTCTCTCTGTCCACCTGTCTCCCTCCCTTTAACTCTCTCTGTCACTCTCAGTCTCTCTCTCTCTCTTAACATGTGTCCAAGGTGCATTGAGACACTTTGAAAGCCATACTGAGTAGCCATCAGCACAAACCTCTCTCTCCCCATCTGCCTTTTAAATGGACACACTGTCTGCTGTGCTGCTTGACTGTGAATTTATTACAATGGGAAATGTGATCTTAAGCAGCAATATCTCTGCTATGGTACTACGATAATGGAGTCCATGAATACCTAGGCATTATCACAGGTATTGTGCCAGTTGAAAAGTCCCCCAGCTAAATGAATGAGCAACAGTAGCCATGACACCTAAAATCACCTCAAATTCAACATTACAACAGTGGAAACTTCCAAGAATTCAACTGGAAAACTGAGTATGAATAGAATCATGCACTCATACACGCTCACAAGTAAAACCAACCACACATGCGTACATAAAAACACACACACAGCCGTTTCAACCATTGTTATGCAAATACTTACCATAAAATAAGCATAAAGAAAGTGATTCGTCTAGCATACATAATCAGTATGTTACCAGTCAGTACAGTAGAACTCACTTGATGTAGTATGGAACCTTATTCTGAGACACGGCTCTCTGCCACGGGAGCTGCACAGAGGCTGTGGAGAAAAAACATACCATCAAAAACACAGCGTTATTTGCAGCACAATAATCTATTTAGTCTCCCGAGTCGACTGCTTCCGCAAATATCCACTAATAGCTCCATAACGTAATGGACTTTTCTCCAAATAACATTCCCACTGTGCATGAAATGTAAAAAGTAATGTGCATAACTATTGGACAGTTGGAGCGAGTTAAGACGGCTCTATCTGTGAGAAGGGGCTGCGTCCTCTTAATAATAGCTGTTTAATATATTCCAATGGCATGTTATTTTTAGACTTCACAGACAAAGGGGAGAACAAACGGAAAGAAGGAAAGCGGATGAGTTAGCTGATCTTCAAAGCCCAAAAACAACCAACAGACTGACAGGACAATAAAAGCTGTCAAATGTGATGACATAAGACTTTACGAGCTGTCGTAAGCCATTCACAGAGAGGAACATGAGCTGTCGTAAGCCATTCACAGAGAGGAACATGAGCTGTCGTAAGCCATTCACAGAGAGGAACTTGAGCTGTCGTAAGCCATTCACAGAGAGGAACATGAGCTGTCGTAAGCCATTCACAGAGAGGAACTTGAGCTGTCGTAAGCCATTCACAGAGAGGAACATGAGCTGTCGTAAGCCATTCACAGAGAGGAACATGAGCTGTCGTAAGCCATTCACAGAGAGGAACATGAGCTGTCGTAAGCCATTCACAGAGAGGAACTTGAGCTGTCGTAAGCCATTCACAGAGAGGAACATGAGCTGTCGTAAGCCATTCACAGAGAGGAACATGAGCTGTCGTAAGCCATTCACAGAGAGGAACATGAGCTGTCGTAAGCCATTCACAGAGAGGAACATGAGCTGTCGTAAGCCATTCACAGAGAGGCGCTCAGAAGTTGATGGAAGCCTTTCCCTCCCCTGTATACACCTAACCTACACACACTGCCTGCATATTCGCTGTATGGAGAAAAAAATGAATGGGTGGAGGGTTAGATAGAGGGATAGATGGAGGGAGGGATAGAAGGAATGTTAGATAGAGGGATAGATGGAGGGAGGGATAGAAGGAGTGTTAGATAGAGGGATAGATGGAGGGATGGATGGAGGGATAATTGGAGGGATGTAGGGATACAGTGCCTTGCTAAAGTATTCATCCCCCTTGGCATTTTTCCTATTTTGTTGCATTACAACCTGTAATTTAAATGGAATTTTATTTGGATTTCATGTAATGGACATACACAAAATATTCCAAAATGTAAAACTGAAAAGTGGTGCGTGTGTATGTATTCACCCCCTTTGCTATGAAGCCCTTAAATAAGTGCAACCAATTACCTTCAGAAGTCACATAATTAGTTAAATAAAGTCCACCTGTGTGTAATCTAAGTGTCACATGATCTCAGTTTAAATAATCACCTGATCTGAAAGGCCCCAGAGTCTGCAGCACTACTAAGCAATGGGCACCACCAAGCAAGCGGCACCATGAAGACCAAGGAGCTCTCCAAACAGGTCAGGGACAAAGTTGTGAAGAAGTACAGATCACGGTTGTGTTATATCAAAATATCAGAAACTTTGAACATCCCACGGAGCATCATTAAATACATTATTAAAAAAAGGAAAGAATATGGCACCACAACAAACCTGCCAAGAGAGGGCCGCCCACCAAAACTCAGACCAGGCAAGGAGGGCATTAATCAGAGAGGCAACAAAGAGACTAAAGATAACCCTGAAGGAGTTGCAAAGCTCCACAGTGGAGATTGGAGTATCTGTCCATAGGACCACTAAGCCGTACACTCCACAGAGCTGGGCTTTACAGAAGAGTGGCCTGAATAAAGCAATTGCTCAAAGAAAAAAAATAAGCAAACACGTTTGGTGTTCGCCAAAAGGCATGTAGGATGTCTTGGAATGGCCTAGTCAAAGCCCAGACCTCAATCCAATTGACAATCTGTGGTATGACTTAAATATTGCTGTACACCAGCGGAAGCCATCCAACTTGAAGGAGCTGGAGCAGTTTCGTCTTGAAGAATGGGCAAAAATCCCAGTGGCTAGATGTGCCAAGCTTATAGAGACATACCCCAAGAGATGTGCAGCTGTAATTGCTGCAAAAGGTGGTTCTACAAAGTATTGACTTTGGGGAGGTGAATAGTTATGCATGCTCAATTTTTATTTTTTTTGTCTTATTTCTTGTTTGTTTCACAACACAAACTATGTTGTATCTTCAAAGTGGTAGGCATGTTGTGTAAATCAAATGATACAACCCACCCCCAAAAATCTATTTTAATTCCAGGTTGTAAAACTACAAAATAGGAAAAATGCCAAGATGGGTGAATACTTTCGCAAGCCACTGTAGATGGAGGGTGAATGCTCATGGATGGATGGATGGATGGATGGATGGATGGATGGATGGATGGATGGATGGATGGGCGGATGGATGGATGGATGGATGGGCGGACAGACAGACACTTTCATAATAATCTACCATTCCTTTTCATAGTATTTTAATATCTACTGTATCAGAGATGAAAGGAGCGCCAGAATGTCATCTTGTCAAAATGGCATTTTGTCTGGTACAGTAACTCAGCTGTCAGCACCACTCAAGTCTATGGACACGAAGCGGCTCAGTTTCCTCCCCATCCCATCCTGTTATCATACAGAGGACATTTTGGATCCATGTCAAAGCCAAATGGGGTAGATAAAAGAGGGGTTGCATATGAGATGGAGAGAGGAAGGGGACATAGTCATGAAAAACAATATTCCTGGGGTGTATACATTTTGTAAATGGGGATGGAAGGAGGGAGAGGTAGAGTCTGGCTTTCTCTGTCTGTTCCTAATGTTCTCACTCTCTGCCCTCTATCCCACCTCGTCTCTTCCCTCCCCCCTCCCTCCCTCATTCTCTTCCTGGTTAATGACCACTCTGGTCTGAGAGGAGAATAACTAGAGGAAGTCAGAGGAGAGTTGTAATTAAGCCTTGAATTATTCAAGAGTAAAGAACCTTGTGGCCTGCAAACAGCCTGCTTGACTCTGTGTGTATATGTCTGTGTGAGTGTGTCTGTGTGTGTGTGTCTGTGTGAGTGTGCCTGTGTGTCTGTCTGTGTGAGTGTGTCTGTGTGAGTGTGTTTGTGTGAGTGTGTCTGTGTGTGTGTGTGTCTGTGTGAGTGTGTCTGTGTGTGTGTGTCTGTCTGTGTGAGTGTGTGTGTGTGTCTGTGTGTGTGTGTCTGTGTGAGTGTGTCTGTGTGAGTGTGTTTGTGTGAGTGTGTCTGTGTGTGTCTGTCTGTGTGTGTCTGTGTGTGTCTGTCTGTGTGAGTGTGTCTGTGTGATTGTGTCTGTGTGTCTGTCTGTCTGTGTGAGTGTGTCTGTGTGATTGTATCTGCGTGAGTGTGTCTGTGTCGGTCTGTCTGTGTGAGTGTGTCTGTCTGTATATGTCTGTGTGAGTGTGTCTGTGTGTGTGTGTCTGTGTGAGTGTGCCTGTGTGTCTGTCTGTGTGAGTGTGTCTGTGTGAGTGTGTTTGTGTGAGTGTGTCTGTGTGTCTGTGTGAGTGTGTCTGTCTGTGTGAGTGTGTCTGTGTGAGTGTGTTTGTGTGAGTGTGTCTGTGTGTGTCTGTCTGTGTGTGTCTGTGTGTGTCTGTCTGTGTGAGTGTGTCTGTGTGATTGTGTCTGTGTGTCTGTCTGTCTGTGTGAGTGTGTCTGTGTGATTGTATCTGCGTGAGTGTGTCTGTGTCGGTCTGTCTGTGTGAGTGTGTCTGTCTGTGTCTGTCTGTGTGAGTGTGTCTGTCTGTCTGTGTGAATGTGTCTGTGTGTGTCTGTCTGTGTGAGTGTGTCTGTGTGAGTGTGTCTGTCTGTCTGTCTGTCTGTGTGAATGTGTCTGTGTGTGTCTGTCTGTGTGAGTGTGTCTGTGTGTCTGTCTGTGTGAGTGTGTCTGTGTGTGTCTGTGTGAGTGTGTCTGTATGTGTGTGTCTGTGTGAGTGTGTCTGTGTGTGTGTGTCTGTGTGAGTGTGTCTGTGTGTGTCTGTCTGTGTGATTGTATCTGCGTGAGTGTGTCTGTGTCGGTCTGTCTGTGTGAGTGTGTCTGTCTGTGTCTGTCTGTGTGAGTGTGTCTGTCTGTGTGAGTGTGTCTGTCTGTCTGTGTGAATGTGTCTGTGTGTGTCTGTCTGTGTGAGTGTGTCTGTGTGTCTGTCTGTGTGAGTGTGTCTGTGTGTGTCTGTGTGTGTCTGTGTGAGTGTGTCTGTATGTGTGTGTCTGTGTGAGTGTGTCTGTATGTGTGTGTCTGTGTGAGTGTGTCTGTATGTGTGTGTCTGTGTGAGTGTGTCTGTGTGTGTCTGTGTGTGTCTGTGTGAGTGTGTCTGTGTCTGTGTGAGTGTGTCTGTGTGAGTGTGTCTGTGTGTGTCTGTGTGAGTGTGTCTGTATGTGTGTGTCTGTGAGAGTGTGTCTGTATGTGTGTGTCTGTGTGAGTGTGTCTGTATGTGTGTGTCTGTGTGAGTGTGTCTGTGTGTGTCTGTCTGTGTGAGTGTATCTGTGTGAGTGTGTCTGTCTGTGTGAGTGTGTCTGTGTGTGTCT
Organism: Oncorhynchus mykiss; assembly: GCF_057628025.1. Taxonomy (NCBI): domain Eukaryota; kingdom Metazoa; phylum Chordata; class Actinopteri; order Salmoniformes; family Salmonidae; genus Oncorhynchus; species Oncorhynchus mykiss. The sequence continues at coordinate 74,190,689 of NC_143025.1, read as the reverse complement.
GTCTGTGTGAGTGTGTATAGGAGGCAGTGGATGATGGCTGACATCAAAACAACCCTGACAAAAAGAACAGCAGCAAAACTGACAGAAATTCCTCCCCCATCATGGATAGGCTACCGCCAAGACATTCGTAGGCTGTATTACATATCAAGGGCAGTCATTGGCTACTCACTGGAGAGGAAGTGCTGGGAGGACGGGCCAAAGTCTCTGTGGGCTTCCTGAAGGAGTTTCAGTCTCTCCTCAACGGCCACCTGCACACCAGAAAGAGGAGAGAGAGCGTTACACACACATCTGCACCCCGCCAGCTCTATATCGACCGGCCCAGCTGTGTGTGTGTGTTGCTGAGTGTCCTCACTGTGAGCAGTGACTCAGTCATCCTCCCTACAGGGAGGAAATAAGGCTGTCTCTACACAGGGAACCAGGAGACTTGGCTTCCACAGTTTCATCATACCCCAGTGAATCTCTATGGGGTGACTGGCGACTGGGGTCTGAGTCCTGCTGTGTGCCCTTCTGTTTGATCAGATCAAAGTGGCTTCCTATATCAGTGGTCATCATCGACTCCTGCATGGTAATGCCAGGGGTGGGGGGTATGGAGAAGGATCTCTCTCTTTCTTTATTTGTCTCTTGTATCTCTCTCACAAACACGGTCAAGCCCACTCATACATGCAGTACAAACCCAGATTGATTCAAGCACTACAGTGACAACTGAGCCTGAGGGGTGTTAGAGTAGGGTTCTGATCCCAGCCATCAGTAAGCTGGACCAGGACACAGATCATACAATGCTAAAGCACTGGAACCTTGAGGAAGGACACCAACACCATAGAGATGGGTTGGACTGACATATCTAAGGGAAATTTAGATCACACAAGAGGAGACGGACGCACACACACAAAACTCTCTGTGAGTCAAAACCACCAGGGGTGAATCCTGCCCAGCCCCAAAAACACAGAGCGTGTCCCAGATCAGATTAAACCAAGCGATCAAAAGAGGGGCAGGGTGAATTTGATCTACAGTGACAGAAGTAAACAGTACCAATACAGAAATAAGGCCCCTGTAGAGGCAGACAAGTGGAGGGCCACCTCTCCCCTTCCCTCACGGTGTGTCTGAGCTGCAGCGCGCTGACAGACAGAGAGAGGAGGGAAGGAATAATGAGAGAAAGAACAAGAACAAACAGGTGAAAAGAGAGGGACAGAAATACATGATTACAAGACAGTAGGAGAGCTAGTATGACATTGAAGGACAATAAACATGAGTGTACAGACAAGCAGAGGGGAGAATAAGATGGCTCCTAAAAGGAGGGACATGTTAGTTGTGACACCTACACCCAAGTATGACAACTCCTAAACGGGAGGAGGGTTGTAGCTGTGACACCTCTTCTCGTGGCACATAAAAGGGAGCTTGTTTTAGGCGTGACACCCATTGCCCACCTGTAAAAGGGGCAAGGTTTTAGGCGTGACACCTATTGCCCACCTTTAAAAGGGGCAAGGTTTTAGGCGTGACACTTATTGCCCACCTTTAAAAGGGGCAAGGTTTTAGGCGTGACACTTATTGCCCACCTGTAAAAGGGGCAAGGTTTTAGGCGTGACACTTATTGCCCACCTGTAAAAGGGGCAAGGTTTTAGGTGTGACACATATTGCCCACCTGTAAAAGGGGCAAGGTTTTAGGCGTGACACATATTGCCCACCTGTAAAAGGGGCAAGGTTTTAGGCGTGACACTTATTGCCCACCTTTAAAAGGGGCAAGGTTTTAGGCGTGACACTTATTGCCCACCTTTAAAAGGGGCAAGGTTTTAGGCGTGACACTTATTGCCCACCTTTAAAAGAGGCAAGGTTTTAGGCGTGACACTTATTGCCCACCTTTAAAAGGGGCAAGGTTTTAGGCGTGACACTTATTGCCCACCTTTAAAAGAGGCAAGGTTTTAGGCGTGACACCTATTGCCCACCTGTAAAATGTAAAAGGTTTTAGGCATGACATCCTTTGCCCACCTGTAAAGGGGGGAAGGTTTTAGGTGTGACACCCATTGCCCACCCGTAAAATGTGGAAGGTTTTAGGCATGACATCCTTTGCCCACCTGTAAAGGGGGGAAGGTTTTAGGCATGACATGCATTGCCCACCTGTAAAGGGGGGAAGGTTTTAGGCATGACATCCATTGCCCACCTGTAAAGGGGGGAAGGTTTTAGGCGTGACACGCATTGCCCACCTGTAGTAGTTTCCAGCGCATGTTGAGGTTGTCCAGTTGTCTGGAGGAGATGGAGGACAGCTGGACATCCAGAGGAGCCAGCTCACCAGACAGCTCGTTCACCTCACACACATCCTGCCTCAGAGGGGACATGTCCTCTTTGAAGACCTGGGGGACACACACAAACAAAATACTCCGATCAGACAGATGTACATTACATTATCAGTACAACGTTTAGTCTTGATTGTAACAATGTCCTGATACTGCACATATTACAGTGCTGGGGTAAGACCTGAGCCAATAGTGATTAGATGGTGACAGGTTATTCATTTTTGGCCATTGATGTACTGTATGTACAGGTCAATTACTACCTGCTAGTACCTACCTGCAAGGCCTTGTTGGCCCTAAATGTGTGGTAGTGAATGTAAAAACACCTTCCCTCTCTCTCTCCCCCCATTAATAAACTAGTAACTCCCCAGTCCCCGTCCCCCTCACCGTGGTCTTCGCTATGTGGTCCTGCAGTGAGTCTATGAGCAGGTCTCCTACAGGCTGCCAGACAGCCTTGGTCTCCTCTGCCCTGGCTAGCCGCAGGTCCAGCTGGTCCATGTTGCTCTGGAGCTCCTGTAGCCTCTCTAAGGCCCTCTCTACCTGGCTCTGCCATCCACCCACGTGGCCCTGCAGACGCTCCCACCGCTCCTGCACCTCCGCTGTCTGCTTCCTGATGGCCCTGGCCACACCCCGCGCCTTCTCCTCTGGAGTCAGGTCTGGGAGGGGAGGAGAGAAAGGGGGAGTGAGGGAGAGGACAAAGACTGGAACATAGAGACATGACACCCTGATCTGAAGCATTCAGGCACACATTTTCTATTGTTTTTATTTTACATTTAAGACATTTAAGACCTAGGTCTCTTTTACAAATGCAGCTTGAATACAACATAATTATACACATTATACCCAAACTATATACAGCGGGTCGTTCTGTCTGTTTGCCGGTCTGCCAGACATAGATAGCCACACACCCCAGACAGGACTGGCGTGGGAGCTGTCTGCTTTAATAATGAGAAGTTTGAAATGCAAACAAAAGCCAGGGAAACTCTGGGAGCATTTAATTGGGTCGGAGAAGGTCTTCTCAGCCACTGGGTTCAGACATGACTAGACGAGACAGCGGTGTCCCTGTTATCACTGGTCTCAGATCATTTTTACTCTGTGAAGCCCCTTGTCCCTCCTGTGAAAGTATCCGAGCTATCACAGGTTTTAGATCAGATATACCCTCTACAGCCCCACACACATATAACAGCATCTGAGGTCATCTTAGTGTTGGCTTCAGATAAGTTTCACCTTCTGATTTTATATCCACCAGAATGAAACTATCCTGCCCATCACAGCTCTCAGAGCAGCTCTTAACCACTGATTCGACAAGAGGCCTTCAAAAACTACGTCAAAGAAGACGGAAGTGCCAGATCTCTGCCTGCTCTCAACTCTGTCCACACCCTCCCAGACCGTCTCATGGGGTCCCTACATTATTGAACATCCAGACTCTGATAAAGAGAAAATGTGCAGATGTACAGTAGCAACGACTTCACTGTTTAAGCCGCTGGGCCGATCGGCCTTTAGAGACAGAATTACTAATAAAATATGGTTCATATTTAGTGTTTGGGTGTATTCTAAGCCTCATATCACACACCACAAAATCATGAAGTGGACTGGGGAACTTCAGAGCTGCTTTTCAAGGACGTGTGTGTGTGTGTGTGTGAATGTGTGTGTGTGTGTCTGTGTATTTGTGTGTTCAGTCTAGGCAGTGACAGGAGACTCACCTGTTTTGGGCTGTAGGTTCTTGCGTGGTTCTCCCGGCCCCTCGATGGGCTGGTCAGCCAGGTACATGCGTGCCTGATCCAGCGTACTGACCACAACATGCTCACGGTCCTTCAGCTCTGACCGCAAGGCCTGGTGAGAAACACAAACAGGAACTGGTCAATACCTTGTATCTTTTGAACCTGAATGTCTTACTCAAAATGTCTTACTCCTAACTTGAGATCCACAACTCATAAATGAGTTGTTTTATAACTGAAAGAAAACTTTGGATTCTGCCCGATTTGATCAAACAGCGTCGTAGACCACATTAGTGAACTCAAGCAATAAATATGCTATTTTTATCTAAATGATAGCGACAGTCATTACAGTACCTATTTCTAAATGTTCACGTGGCTCAGTCGGAGTATAAGTGCCTGTATTGGAATCAGAGTTGTCATCTCCCAGTACCATGAAGGCTGTGAACTGTATGTAACTGTAACTCTGTTGTCCCAGGGTTCATATTGCTTTGATAGCCTATCTGACCTACCATCTCCATATCAAAGTCAAACACTTACATTTCACTTTAATCAACTCCACCTTTCATCCTAAAATCACACGTTTTACATTCAAAGGAACCAGGGTCTAGACGCACACAATCACACACGCACACATAATCACACACACACATAATCACACACACATAATCACACACACACACACACACACACACACACACACACAGAGGTAGGGAGAGAGTTAAGGAGAGAGGTAGGGAGAGAGGTAGGGAGAGAGTTAAGGAGAGAGTTAAGGAGAGAGTTAAGGAGAGAGTTAAGGAGAGAAGTAAGGAGAGAGGTAGGGAGAGAGTTAGGGAGAGAGGTAGGGAGAGAAGTAGGGAGAGAGTTAGGGAGAGAGTTAAGGAGAGAGTTAGGGAGAGAGGTAGGGAGAGAGGTAGGGAGAGAGGTAGGGAGAGAGTTAGGGAGAGAGTTAGGGAGAGAGTTAGGGAGAGAGGTAGGGAGAGAGGTAGGGAGAGAGGTAGGGAGAGCGGTAGGGAGAGAGGTAGGGAGAGAGTTAGGGAGAGAGGTAGGGAGATAGGTAGGGAGAGAGGTAAGGAGAGAGGTAAGGAGAGAGGTAGGGAGAGAGGTAAGGAGAGAGGTAGGGAGAGAGGTAAGGAGAGAGGTAAGGAGAGAGTTAAGGAGAGAGGTAGGGAGAGAGGTAGGGAGAGAGGTAGGGAGAGAGGTAGGGAGAGAGGTAGGGAGAGAGGTAGGGAGATAGGTAGGGAGAGAGTTAAGGAGAGAGGTAGGGAGAGAGGTAGGGAGAGAGTTAGGGAGAGAGGTAGGGAGAGAGGTAGGGAGATAGGTAGGGAGAGAGGTAGGGAGAGAGGTAGGGAGAGAGGTAAGGAGAGAGGTAAGGAGAGAGGTAAGGAGAGAGGTACGGAGAGAGGTAAGGAGAGAGGTAGGGAGAGAGTTAAGGAGAGAGGTAGGGAGAGAGTTAAGTAGAGAGTTAAGGAGAGAGGTAGGGAGAGAGGTAAGGAGAGAGGTAGGGAGAGAGGTAGGGAGAGAGGTAGGGAGAGAGGTAGGGAGAGAGTTAAGGAGAGAGTTAAGGAGAGAGTTAAGGAGAGAGGTAGGGAGAGAGTTAAGGAGAGAGTTGAGGAGAGAGGTAGGGAGAGAGGTAGGGAGAGAGTTAAGGAGAGAGTTGAGGAGAGAAGTAGGGAGAGAATTAAGGAGAGAGTTAAGGAGAGAAGTGGGGAGAGAGGTAGGGAGAGAGGTAGGGAGAGAGGTAGGGAGAGAGTTAAGGAGAGAGTTAAGGAGAGAGGTAGGGAGAGAGTTAAGGAGAGAGTTAAGGAGAGAGGTAGGGAGAGAGTTAAGGAGAGAGTTAAGGAGAGAGGTAGGGAGAGAGTTAATGAGAGAGGTAGGGAGAGAGTTAAGGAGAGAGGTAGGGAGAGAGTTAAGGAGAGAGTTAAGGAGAGAAGTAGTGAGAGAGGTAGGGAGAGAGTTAGGGAGAGAGGTAGGGAGAGAAGTAGGGAGAGAGTTAGGGAGAGGGTTAGGGAGAGAGTTAAGGAGAGAGGTAGGGAGAGAGTTAAGGAGAGAGGTAAGTAGAGAGGTAGGGAGAGAGTTAAGGAGAGAGGTAGGGAGAGAGTTAAGGAGAGAGTTAAGGAGAGAGTTAAGGAGAGAGGTAGGGAGAGAGGTAGGGAGAGAGTTAAGGAGAGAGTTAAGGAGAGAGTTAAGGAGAGCGGTAGGGAGAGAGGTAGGGAGAGAGGTAGTGAGAGAGTTAAGGAGAGAGTTAAGGAGAGAGGAAGGGAGAGAGAAGGAGCGAGAAAACGAAACAGAGCAGCGATCGAAGGCAGGAATGGCAGGTCAAATGAGATTTCCCGGAGGTCAAAGTGAAATGAACTGAGGCGTTCACTCAGAGCTGTTCACGACACAGACCTGCAGTCTTCATCAAAACACTCACTAATGCCACATCACACACACACACTCACTTCCTCTTCCTCCCTCTCACACACACACACACACACACACTCTGACTTGCTCTCTCCCTGCATTCTATTTCACTAACTCAACCTCACTCTCTCTACTATCCTCTTTCTTTCTGCCCCCACATCCTCCCTCCCTCCCTCGCTCCCTCCCTCCCTCCCTCCCTCCCTCCCTCACACACACACACACACACACGCACAATGACTCACTACAGGCCGGTTAGTCCAGTGGTGACTAGGGGTGAGTTTCTAAACGACCTCACTAACATTATTGCCAAAACATCCACTATGGGAGAGGAAGAGGAGGAAAGCTGGACGACATGTACCAGGGTAATTATTCTTGTTTTAATATATCCAGGACCCCAGGGGGACTCTGATGCCTATCGGACTGTGTGATTGCTTTGTGTGAGGACGATCTTCGAGGGAAACGCTATGAGGAACTTCATTAGATTGGGAGCCTTGCTTACAAAAAGGCTTGTGGTTATATCAGACAGGATGAGATGAGGAATACGAGGTAGCAGATTTTGCGAGGGTTCCATTTGTTACGCAACACCAGCCGAAATCTATTGAAGACTATATGACAGCATGTTGGTTTGAGTGGACTTTAGTAGCAGGATACAATTTGGACAGACATAAGGAAATACTTGCAGAAAAGGAAATGTTGATTAGATTAGATTTTAGGAAAGTCATAAATCACAGTTGAGAATATATATCATATTATTTTTCTTCAAAATTAAACACTTTTTGAGAGCTAGAAAGAGCGACTGTTACTTTTCTTATTCATCATCATTTGGAGTCAAGACATGAAGGGAGAACAAGGACATTGAAAGGCAGAGGCGATGCACGTGCCTTTTGATCAAACGAAAAGGGGCAATGGACGGGTATTGGGAGAAGGTAAAAAAATAACAGCGTCTTCTAGCATCTTCAAGTCGCCACGACGTCTCGTCCTCAAAAAGGAGAGTAAGCCAAGGCAGAGGCGCGTCACCATGGCAATGCTCGGCGTCACTCATGCCGCGGTCACCCCTTCCAGCCAGTAACCCTCTGTCCCCTCGGTAACCCAAAAAAGTCTGACAAACAGCGCCAATAAAGAACAACTCAATCTTCCGGAGTAACTTCAGTTCAGAAAGTCACTGTAACACTGAAGGACCCTGAGGAAAAACACTATTGAGGAGAAATGAAAAAAGCTGATGCATCCCCTTTCAAGAGGAAATAAAACAACGTTTCTCAGTTGCCAGGATGAGATAAGAGATTACGATCTATCTGAGGAGGAGAAGAGGGGAACATCAAATAATTTATTTATACAGAACATTTCAGACATGGATTGCAACTTCAACTCCAAATGTGCTTCACAGGAAAAAACTATGAAAAACTATGAAAATAAAAATATTCACTACACGATACTGTAAGAGGAAAAAACAACAACTAAAGAATAACAATAAAAACTGAAAAGAATCCTAAGGAAAAGCAAAGATAAAAATGTGTTTATTTTAAATATGTCCACAGTTTCTGCCTCCTTCAGGTTCTCTGGCAGGCTATTCCACAGGCTGGGGTCATAATAACTAAAGGCTGCCTCTCCATCCCTCTTGGTCCCCCTCAGGTTCTCTGGCAGGCTATTCCACAGGCTGGGGTCATAATAACTAAAGGCTGCCTCTCCATGCCTCTTGGTCCCCCTCAGGTTCTCTGGCAGGCTATTCCACAGGCTGGGGTCATAATAACTAAAGGCTGCCTCTCCATGCCTCTTGGTCCCCCTCAGGTTCTCTGGCAGGCTTTTCCAGAGGCTGGGGTCATAATAACTAAAGGCTGCCTCTCCATCCCTCTTGGTCCCCCTCAGGTTCTCTGGCAGGCTTTTCCAGAGGCTGGGGTCATAATAACTAAAGGCTGCCTCTCCATGCCTCTTGGTCCCCCTCAGGTTCTCTGGCAGGCTATTCCACAGGCTGGGGTCATAATAACTAAAGGCTGCCTCTCCATGCCTCTTGGTCCCCCTCAGGTTCTCTGGCAGGCTATTCCACAGGATGGGGTCATAATAACTAAAGGCTGCCTCTCCATCCCTCTTGGTCCCCCTCAGGTTCTCTGGCAGGCTATTCCACAGGCTGGGGTCATAATAACTAAAGGCTGCCTCTCCATCCCTCTTGGTCCCCCTCAGGTTCTCTGGCAGGCTATTCCACAGGCTGGGGTCATAATAACTAAAGGCTGCCTCTCCATGCCTCTTGGTCCCCCTCAGGTTCTCTGGCAGGCTATTCCACAGGCTGGGGTCATAATAACTAAAGGCTGCCTCTCCATCCCTCTTGGTCCCCCTCAGGTTCTCTGGCAGGCTATTCCACAGGCTGGGGTCATAGTAACTAAAGGCTGCCTCTCCATGCCTCTTGGTCCCCCTCAGGTTCTCTGGCAGGCTATTCCACAGGCTGGGGTCATAATAACTAAAGGCTGCCTCTCCATCCCTCTTGGTCCCCCTCAGGTTCTCTGGCAGGCTATTCCACAGGCTGGGGTCATAATAACTAAAGGCTGTCTCTCCATGCCTCTTGGTCCCCCTCATGTTCTCTGGCAGGCTTTTCCAGAGGCTGGGGTCATAGTAACTAAAGGCTGCCTCTCCATGCCCCTTGGTCCCCCTCAGGTTCTCTGGCAGGCTATTCCACAGGCTGGGGTCATAATAACTAAAGGCTGCCTCTCCATGCCTCTTGGTCCCCCTCAGGTTCTCTGGCAGGCTATTCCACAGGATGGGGTCATAATAACTAAAGGCTGCCTCTCCATGCCTCTTGGCCCCCCTCAGGTTCTCTGGCAGGCTATTCCACAGGCTGGGTTCATAATAACTAAAGGCTGCCTCTCCATCCCTCTTGGTCCCCCTCAGGTTCTCTGGCAGGCTATTCCACAGGCTGGGGTCATAGTAACTAAAGGCTGCCTCTCCATGCCTCTTGGTCCCCCTCAGGTTCTCTGGCAGGCTATTCCACAGGCTGGGGTCATAATAACTAAAGGCTGCCTCTCCATCCCTCTTGGTCCCCCTCAGGTTCTCTGGCAGGCTATTCCACAGGATGGGGTCATAATAACTAAAGGCTGCCTCTCCATGCCTCTTGGTCCCCCTCAGGTTCTCTGGCAGGCTATTCCACAGGCTGGGGTCATAATAACTAAAGGCTGCCTCTCCATGCCTCTTGGTCCCCCTCAGGTTCTCTGGCAGGCTATTCCACAGGCTGGGGTCATAATAACTAAAGGCTGCCTCTCCATCCCTCTTGGTCCCCCTCAGGTTCTCTGGCAGGCTATTCCACAGGATGGGGTCATAGTAACTAAAGGCTGCCTCTCGGTCCAAGGCTTTGGGGTAGTTAAAAGGTCAGTGCCAGAGGACCTGAGGGACCTACTTGGTACATAACTTAAAAGCATGTCTGACATGTATTGTGCAGTTTATAAGGAGCTTGTTTTAAAAAATAAAAGTAATATGATTATTGTGGCAGATGTTTGTGTATATAGCACATTTTATGTTTAGGTTTTCAATATATCCCAAACTGTTTCTGCATATTGGTTATTGGGTGCACAATCGTGGATTAATTTATAAACCAATAGAAGAATCTTAAAATGAATTGTAAAACTCACAGGCAGCCAATGCAGACTTCCACACCGGTGTAATGTGTGCTCTCCATCTGGTCTTGGTCAGTACCCGTGCTGCAGAATTCTGTATGTTTTGCAGTTGACCAATGGCTTTCTTGGGTAGACCAGACAGGAGAGCATTACAGTAGTCAAGCCTGCTTATAATAAAAGCATGGATGAGTCTCTCTGTATCAGCCTGAGAGAAAAATAGCCGCATCTTGACAATGTTCCTCGGTGGTAAAAAGCTATTTTGGTCACATTCCTAATATGTGATTTGAAATTGAGTTCAGAATCTAAAATAACACCTAGGTTTTTTTCCTGGTATTTTATCTTTATTGCCTGTGAATTAAAATGTGCGACTCGATTCTCTCTCTGTGCTTTGGCTCCAACAATAAGTACCTCGGTCATGTCTGGATTTAGCTGGAGGAGTTGAGGGCCATCCAAGTATTTAAATCACTAATACAGTCTAAGAATTTATCAAGGGAGCTAAAATCCTCTGGTGACACAGAAATGTAAAAGTTGTGTATCGTCTGCGTAGCAGTGAAAATCAATACTGTGCTTTCTAATAACTCTGCCAGGGGGTAACATATATAAACTGAAAAGTGCCGGACCCAAAACAGAACCTTGTGGACAAGATTCATGAAACAAGATACATGAAACAAGATACATGAAAAAAGATACATGAAATAAGATACATGAAACAAGATACATGAAACAAGATGCATGAAAGTCAGAGGTTGACACAGTCTTCCCTTTACCCCCCTCCTCTCTGATACAGTAGTTACAGTATTGGTAAGACAGTGACCCAGAAGAGTGAAAATGTTCCACTTCAACTAACAGAATAATAAGTGGTGCTACAGTTTGTGACAAAGCCTTCCAGTATGACATTTTTTACACATCAATGCACTAGAAACCTGGAGTGTATCTTGTAGTTGTGACTTTGGCTGTGTGTGTGTGTGTGCGCGTGTGTGTCGAGCAGCAAAGCAGACAGTCTTATTGGCCCCTGCCCTGTGCTGATGAGGAGATGAGAGGAAGACAACATCACAACACAGCAGAGGGGAGAGAAGGCTATTTCCAGTCTCTCCTCCCTTTCTCTTTTACTGTCACTCTCTACTTCTCTTCCTCTATCCCTCTTTAATCACTCTTTTTTATATCAATCCCCCCTTCCTCTCCTCCCTTTCTCTTTTACTGTCACTCTCTACTTCTCTACCTCCAGCCCTCTTTAATCAGTCTTTTTTATATCAATCCCCCTTCCTCTCCTCTCCTCTCCCATCCCAAACCACGTGTCTCCTTCCCTCTGTCCCTCTCTCTCCCATCCCAACTCCCCTGTCTCCTTCCCTCTGTCCCTCTCTCTCCCACCCCAACTCCCCTGTCTCCTTCCCTCTGTCCCTCTCTCTCCCATCCCAACTCCCCTGTCTCCTTCCCTCTATCCCTCTCTCTTTCTCCCATCCCAAACCCCATGTCAAATTCCCTCTGTCCCTACTTCTATCTCCCATCCCAACTCCCCTGTCTCTGTCCCTCCCACTCCTTCCCATCCCAACTCCCCTGTCTCTGTCCCTCCCTCTCTCTCCCATTCCAAACCCTGTGTCTCATTCCCTCTCTCCCTACTTCTATCTCCCATCCCAACTTCCCTGTCTCTGTCCCTCTCTCTTTCCCATCTCAACTCTCCTGTCTCCTTCCCTCTGTCCCTCTCTCTCCCATCCCAACTCCCCTGTCTCCTTCCCTCTGTCACACTCTCTCTCTCCCATACCAACTCCCCTGTCTCCTTCCCTCTGTCCCTCCCTCTCTCTCCCATACCAACTCTCCTGTCTCCTTCCCTCTGTCCCTCTCTCTCCCATCCCAACTCCCCTGTCTCCTTCCCTCTGTCCCTCTCTCTCTCTCCCATACCAACTCTCCTGTCTCCTTCCCTCTGTCCCTCTCTCTCCCATACCAACTCCCCTGTCTCCTTCCCTCTGTCCCTCTCTCTCCCATACCAACTCCCCTGTCTCCTTCCCTCTGTCCCTCTCTCTCCCATACCAACTCCCCTGTCTCCTTCTATCGGTCCCTCTCTCTCTCTCCCATCCCAACTCCCCTGTCTCATTCTATCGGTCCCTCTCTCTCCCATCCCAACTCCCCTGTCTCATTCTATTGGTCCCTCTCTCTCCCATACCAACTCCCCTGTCTCATTCCCTCTGTCCCTCTCTCTCCCATCCCAACTCCCCTGTCTCCTTCTATCGTTCCCTCTCTCTCCCATCTCATTCCCTCTGTCCCTCTCTCTCGCTCCCATCCCAACTCCCCTGTCTCATTCCCTCTGTCCCTCTCTCTCCCATCCCAACTCCCGTCTCATTCCCTCTGTCCCTCTCTCTCCCATCCCAACTCATTCCCTCTGTCCCTCTCTCTCCCATACCAACTCCCCTGTCTCATTCCCTCTGTCCCTCTCTCTCCCATCCCAACTCCCCTGTCTCCTTCTATCGTTCCCTCTCTCTCCCATCCCAACTCCCGTCTCATTCCCTCTGTCCCTCTCTCTCGCTCCCATCCCAACTCCCCTGTCTCATTCCCTCTGTCCCTCTCTCTCCCATCCCAACTCCCCTGTCTCATTCCCTCTCTCTCTCCCATCCCAACTCCCATCTCCTTCCCTCTGTCCCTCTCTCTCCCATCCCAACTCCCCTGTCTCATTCCCTCTCTCTCTCTCCCATCCCAACTCCCATCTCCTTCCCTCTGTCCCTCTCTCTCCCATCCCAACTCCACTGTCTCCTTCCCTGTCTCTCTCTCCCATCCCAACTCCCCCGTCTTATTCCCTCTGTCCCTCTCTCTACCATCCCAACCAACTCCCATCTCCTTTCCTCTGTCTCTCTCTCTCTCTCCCATCCAAACTCCCCTATCTCCTTCCCTCTCTCTCTCTCCCATCCCAACTCCCCTGGCTCCTTCCCCGTCTCTCTCTCCCATTCCAACTCCACTGCCTCCTTCCCCGTCTCTCTCTCCCATCCCAACTACCGTCTCCTTCCCCGTCTCTCTCTCCCATCCCAACTGCACTGTCTCCTTCCCCGTCTCTCTCTCCCATTCCAACTCCACTGTCTCCTTCCCTGTCTCTCTCTCCCATTCCAACTCCACTGCCTCCTTCCCTGTCTCTCTCTCCCATCCCAACTCCCGTCTCCTTCCCCGTCTCTCTCTCCCATCCCAACTCCACTGTCTCCTTCCCCGTCTCTCTCTCCCATCCCAACTCCACTGTCTCCTTCCCAGTCTCTCTCTCCCATTCCAACTCCACAGTCTCCTCCCTGTCTCTCTCTCCCATCCCAACTCCACTGTCTCCTTCCCCGTCTCTCTCCCATTCCAACTCCACTGTCTCCTCCCTGTCTCTCTCTCCCATTCCAACTCCACCGGCTCCCTCCCTGTCTCTCTCTCCCATTCCAACTCCACCGGCTCCTTCCCTGTCTCTCTCTCCCATTCCAACTCCACTGCCTCCTTCCCTGTCTCTCTCTCCCATTCCAACTCCACTGTCTCCTTCCCTGTCTCTCTCTCCCATTCCAACTCCACTGTCTCCTTCCCCGTCTCTCTCTCCCATTCCAACTCCACTGTCTCCTCCCTGTCTGTCTCTCCCATCCCAACTCCACTGTCTCCTTCCCCGTCTCTCTCCCATTCCAACTCCACTGTCTCCTCCCTGTCTCTCTCTCCCATTCCAACTCCACCGGCTCCTTCCCTGTCTCTCTCTCCCATTCCAACTCCACTGTCTCCTTCCCTGTCTCTCTCTCCCATTCCAACTCCACTGTCTCCTTCCCTGTCTCTCTCTCCCATTCCAACTCCACTGTCTCCTTCCCTGTCTCTCTCTCCCATTCCAACTCCACTGTCTCCTTCCCTGTCTCTCCCTCCCTCCCATTCCAACTCCACTGTTTCCTTCCCTGTCTCTCTCTCCCATTCCAACTCCACTGTCTCCTTCCCTGTCTCTCTCTCCCATTCCAACTCCACTGTCTCCTTCCCTGTCTCTCTCTCCCATTCCAACTCCACTGTCTCCTTCCCTGTCTCTCTCTCCCATTCCAACTCCACTGTCTCCTTCCCTGTCTCTCTCTCCCATTCCAACTCCACTGTCTCCTTCCCCGTCTCTCTCTCCCATTCCAACTCCACTGTCTCCTTCCCCGTCTCTCTCCCATTCCAACTCCACTGTCTCCTTCCCTGTCTCTCTCTCCCATTCCAACTCCACTGTCTCCTTCCCTGTCTCTCTCTCCCATTCCAACTCCACTGTCTCCTTCCCCGTCTCTCTCTCCCATTCCAACTCCACTGTCTCCTCCCTGTCTGTCTCTCCCATCCCAACTCCACTGTCTCCTTCCCCGTCTCTCTCCCATTCCAACTCCACTGTCTCCTCCCTGTCTCTCTCTCCCATTCCAACTCCACCGGCTCCTTCCCTGTCTCTCTCTCCCATTCCAACTCCACTGTCTCCTTCCCTGTCTCTCTCTCCCATTCCAACTCCACTGTCTCCTTCCCTGTCTCTCTCTCCCATTCCAACTCCACTGTCTCCTTCCCTGTCTCTCTCTCCCATTCCAACTCCACTGTCTCCTTCCCTGTCTCTCCCTCCCTCCCATTCCAACTCCACTGTTTCCTTCCCTGTCTCTCTCTCCCATTCCAACTCCACTGTCTCCTTCCCTGTCTCTCTCTCCCATTCCAACTCCACTGTCTCCTTCCCTGTCTCTCTCTCCCATTCCAACTCCACTGTCTCCTTCCCTGTCTCTCTCTCCCATTCCAACTCCACTGTCTCCTTCCCCGTCTCTCTCTCCCATTCCAACTCCACTGTCTCCTTCCCCGTCTCTCTCCCATTCCAACTCCACTGTCTCCTTCCCTGTCTCTCTCTCCCATTCCAACTCCACTGTCTCCTCCCTGTCTCTCTCTCCCATCCCAACTCCACTGTCTCCTTCCCCGTCTCTCTCCCATTCCAACTCCACTGTCTCCTCCCTGTCTCTCTCTCCCATTCCAACTCCACCGGCTCCTTCCCTGTCTCTCTCTCCCATTATTTTGGTCCAAAATCCTTTTTCCTATGGTACTGTCTCCTCAAAGTATTCTAATGTATCTCTTTCTCATCTCACCCTCCCTTTCCCCCTCTCCTTCTGTATGTCTTTCTACCTCTCTAACCCCCACTCCCTCTCTCTCCCACCCCCTCTCTGCTACTATAAATGACAGCCGGTTCTCAGACCTCACTTAAGAAGCAGCTAAATGCCATTAAACTGCTTGGCTCTGCTCTGCCTTCAGCTCTGCCTCAGCCCCTCCGAGGTTACAAACAATCTGCTTTTGTCGTGCTGCTGAGTCATGTGGTTTTTCTCATGTGGAATGAAAAAGAGAGGAGAGAAAAAAGAGGTCTGTGTTTGATAAGTGCTGTTTTAAACCGCTGCCTTTTGAGCCTCATTTGGTTTACGAGCCCACAAGGGAGCGAGCAGACGGTTCAAGTAGGAGTCAGTGTGACTTGAAGCATTAAAATGCTAACTCTGGAATACATGTGACAGAACTCGATGGGTGGTTTTGCAAAGCGGTTTCTCCTCACATTGTTTATGCAGTATTGGAGGTGTTAGGATCGACATCTGGAAGGCATCTTCATCCAAACTGAGGCTACTTCTCTACCTACTCTGGCCTCAAAGGCAGAAAAATCCCCTACAAAACTGTAAGACATGAAACTTGAGAATTGGCTTCGCTAAGTAAAACAAAATGAAAGCCAACCA